>NC_086342.1:30402792-31053357 GCF_032445375.1 Bacillus rossius redtenbacheri | reverse complement strand
TTTTCGGGTAGTCTTTTTGGGCGAGGTGACTGACGAAGGTCTGAATACGTACCAACCTGTCACTAAAAACGGGGGGGGAAAAACCAACAATACAAATAACTAATATACTCGTATTAAATTATTAGTGTCTTCATTTTGTCCAAATACATTTTACATACATGCTCAAAAAATTATTTTTGTGGTCATACAGGGCGACAAATTTTTCGTTGATTTTTTTTTTCTCACATAGAAGAAGACTCGTTATTTTCTAAATAGTTCTCTTGTTTCGGGGAGGTTTTTATTCATAACTCGACACCTGCAAATTTTTTTCGGTCCATTTTCAATTTTAGAAAAGAATTAAATTAGAATTTCCAGTTATCAAGCAACAAAAACCACGAAAGTATACACGTGAATATGAATACAAGCATCTGCCAAAAAAAAAAATCAAGTGAAACAATGTGACCATCCTTTAAAACATAGTTGTATAACCATACTTCTCTAGCCTGTTTTTCTGTCGGTCCGCGAGATCTTCCTTATTCCTTTATCAAATTCCATGTTTTACCCCTCATTTTAAAGCTTATCGTGCCGGCTGACGAAAAATAGACCCGCGGTCTAAAAATGTACCGCTTCTCTTAAATTTGAGATTTAAAGTCATCTAAGAAGAAGTCATTTAATGAATGCGTTGATTTTTCGATAAATATAGAATCTGATATCCACTTGAAACATCAGCGTTTACATATTTCTTTTTTAAATTGCACTTCCGTCATAATAAACAGAACTTATGATAAAGATGATCCTTCAACTTAACCAAAAAATTCCACCAAAAAACCCCTTAACCAAAACTTCTGGCACGTCAGACTTTTCTTATAAGTACTTTTGAAATTACTGTTGATATTTTGTATCACAAACATAACTTACAAATCTCTTACATTTACTGCTCATAGCATCAGTTAGTCACAATATTCAATACTTGAATAAATTCTTTGTTCACATTGCAGGTCATTAACACTGAGGAACTTTCAACTTCCATTATTGGTATGTTTGAATATAATACTTCTGTAAAAAGAAAATTTGTGTAACAGCTATTTGTAATGATGTGTTCAATTACAGGTCTTCTTTTGTACCAACGCCCGTTTACTTTTTTCTATTCTTCTTTAAAATGTCATTTCTCCAAACATTTTAAAGAATGGAATGCCACACAAACGATTTGGTGCGCACTGCGGAATTCCGCATATTTCGAATAGTTTTATAACCAATAAATACCTTTTTCAAGACGCAAAATCGCGATATTTATTTACAAATATTTACACTCGAATACAAAGCATTCCTGTTAATTGTACGGGTTGGTGCATTATTTCGAGGTTGGTAATAGCATAGGGGCTATCTTTAGATAAGTGCTTCGCAGCCCCTATAGCAAATACACAGCTCCAGGATTTTTGTGTGAAAACCTCTCACGTTGTTTTTACGTCAGCCCGATAGATGCCAGACATTATGTCCACTATGAACAATATAGCTCTGTTTAATACATATGGCACGTATTATGACTACGAAAATAACTTTCTTTTCTCTTCGAATTTACAGGATGTCCCGGTTTCAATGGTGTATTATAACAGTTAAAATGGGCTATTTACAACAAATCATACATCAAATAGAAGGTACACTAACCTAGTTTATCTTACAAATGTTCGATAAGTGCACCTATAGTTATACAGCACACATCCAAATTAAATCTCCCAATTCTTCCCACAATTGGGTTAACAAATTAACAAGTCCGGAGTAATAGAAGCAATAGCCTCTTCAATTCGGTGTCTCAACTCTGGTAAATCATTGGGTAGCTGCGGAACGTAAACACGATATTTTCATAAAACCCCAAAGGAAAAAAGTCGCATGGCGTTGTGTAAGAGTAACGTGGAGGCCACCGAAAAAGAGCTCTGTCGTCTTGACCATTACGACCAATCCAACGGTCAGGGATTTCGACGTTCAACCACTCGCGTACAAAGATATTCCAATGGGAAGGGGCTCCATCCTGTTGCCAGATAAAGTTTACAGGTTCACCCTCTACTGTTTGGGGAAAAGATCCATTCAGGAGTCGCCATTTTGCGTATGTTTCACCGCAAGCGAGAAAACAACAAAGCAGTACCCGCGCATGCGCTTATCTACAACTGTGAGTTACGCTCTGTGACCTTGAACCAAAAGTCCCCAACGCTATTAAAATTTATAACTGGGACAATCTTTTCTGGACATACTATATATCTTTCATTCATTATATAGATTTGTGCCGGGAAGGGGGGTGGGGGAGAAACGTCCAATGCTTCAAATTTCATACAAGTATATTATGTTTGACACTAGGTAAAATTATATGTAATTAAACAATTCATCTCTACAAACATGCCACCGGTTATTTTTTTAACACTCTCGCCCGTTTTAGTGCAGAGCTGTCCGGTGCTAGTCGCCAGTGTACTTGCCTAGTGTTCGCCCCCTGCAACGAGTCCTGGCTAGTGTGTGACGTCACAGCGCGTGATCCTAATCAGCCCGCCTCGTGGCCCGAGACCGCAGACGTTCCGCGCAGGTTCCAACATGCCCGAGTCCACGAAACTCGGTCGAAAAACCACTCGCACCAAGTACGAGGGGTCATTCGAATAGGGGTACTGTCATAACTTAGAAACAAAACTTAGAAACACATAACTAAGAATTTTCTAAGTGATAGTTCTAAATTATGACTACGTTACGACGTTTCTAAGTCGTGTGCTTCTGCGTTGCGTTTTTCTAAGTTACGTATTTCTACGTTATAACAGTTCTAAGTTGTGATATTTATAAGTTATGAGTTTCTACGTTATGACGTTTCTAAGTTGGATGGTTCTGCGTTGTGTGTTTCTAAGTTACGTGAATTTTTCCAAGTTTTCTAAGTTATGACAGTTCTAAGTTGTGACTGTCTAAGTTATGTGGTGTTCCCATTCGAATACAGTCAAGAAAAAATATATATAATACAACAACACGGACGAACACTAAGTTCCTTCAACGGAATTCTTGTGCTGTATGATATTTATATGTTGTAAATTTTTTTCGTCAGTGCTGTCGTCGTCGTGTTGTCCATTATACTTTTTTTGGTTTCATCGTTGGTTCTGTTTGTCCGACATCAGCTGATTCAGTCTTGTTTTCTGTGAATTTTTTTATCTTCATGTTTACTTTTGACTTTCGGAGTTTTTCCCATGACAAAACAGCGCAAAACTGCAATGGCGTATGTAAAAAAAAACTGCATTAAATCAAAATTCCCCATTGTGTGCATAATTTAAAGAACGTAAACCATTGAAACTGGGAAATTCTTTTATGAACATCTTGTATAAACTGGAATACAGATTTATTATTGGTGATAAGAAAATACAAATGAAATGCCTTATATGTGTTCATAGTTTCCTTCAACAGAAATACACATTATTCATCGGATTGGAAGCTTTTTGTTAACATCTTGATAAGAAGATGGTTGTCCTGGTGGCAATCAAATCTTTCCCCTTCTAATGCCTACTTCAGTGGACCAAACATATGGTAGTCACATGAGGACAGGTCTGGAACTGTATTGTGGGTGTTCCAAGGGGTTGCCGGACGACGTTTATGGCTTAGATGTTCCATTTTATCACCACCGTTTCGAAACTCCAAGGGCCCAATCGAACACACAGGTTTAACTCAGAGAAGCATCAACGAACTGTACTCTTGAGACTCTTCACAATCTCATTCGATTTCACAGCTTCGTTAGCGACAAAACTAAAAATAAACCGTCGCGCAACTGACACTGGTGCTATGCTACCACAGCGACACTGGCATAACGTACGGAGAGTGTGAGGGCAGAGTGCATGCCTTTTACATTCCCCGCTCAAGTCACTGCTTGAGTAGACTGAACCAAATTCTGTTTATATTTGAATGACCCGCGCACATGGGAAGAAATCTGAATAGGCGTTTGCGTAACTTCCATACAAATACTGCACTGTTTTGTAAGTGGTCATCTATATTTCATTATCGCCATACTCAAATGAACAGCACAGTAGGAGAATTCTTTCTCACTCTAATTACCCCTCCTCACCCCGTTTTTTTTATAAATATTATCTCAAAATCAGTTATTGGAACTAATATATACACGACTCAGTTTCTTTCTTTCATAAAAAAAATATGTAATTGAACGAGAATCTTATCTGGCTACACCTGCAGCATTATCTATATCTACGATTAATTAATTTACAAATAATGTTTATTTATGATTATTTATGTAATCGCACAACAGTCATATAATGTATCCAAAAGCGTTCAATAACGTTGGCTTCCAAAGGTGAAAAGTCAGTCGTGAAAGACACTGCAGACAAAAAATGGCGTACCAGCCAGGAGACTCAGCCGCACACGTTTTTGGAACAGGTAGTAGCTGGAACTGGAAAACAGGTTCGGAGTAACCGGCACAGCTGACGGAACTGCACCCCCCCCCCTTCCCAACCGCCTCTTTTTTATGGGGTCTACCTCGTGTTTCCGTCCAATCTCGGATCTCAGCTGCTGGTGCCTTACCACAAGGAGTAAAGGGTAGTTCCCTTCCTAGCAAGAAGGCAATAAAGGAAAACCGCTTTTTATCATGGCTGTGATCCATAACTATTACAATAACAGATATATCACACCTGTGAAGTTACTTTACCTCATGAGAACAAGTTTGCATAGGATTTTAGAGTGTAGTTAACATAACTTGAGAACACAGGTCAACAAACTCCATGATTAATTGTTCCTTATTGTGTATGCAGTTCTATTTTTTACATAAAATATAAAAATAAAGAAAGGAATAGGATGTGTTTTTGTGATGCAATGCCATACAATTATGACACTTTGGCACTCACATACTTGCATGTATATTTTTTTTAACTGCAACCTCAGCCAAATATGTATTTAAAACTTTGAGGAACATTATTCCCGGGAACAATTGTTCCATGTAACATTAATCCAATTGTATTTTAATTTATAAATAAATAAAGTAAGCTGTTTAATGTGTATAATTTGAAACGGTACAATTACCAAAATATTTTGATATTATTTTGAAGATACATATTATAAAGCTTTGATATACACTGGATACACAATAAGGAACAATTACCAAATTATGACCACTGAGCAGGAACCACCTACCCCACATAAGGGGTTAGTTACCTCAGTTAATAACGGTTATTACGAATGAACCAATATAACTACTTTTTTATAGTTCATAAATTATTTTCTCACTTTTTTTTTTAAGATTTTAAGAAACCCTTTGTCAATTTGTATTCCAATCCTAACACAAATGAATGAAAAATGAATTTTATAATGCACATGTCTGCCAGGGGTTTCAAATAACTGTAAAAAATGTTGAAGGATGCACACTACATCATAACAAACTGTACTCCTAGTTAACATTTTCCTCAATGATATTCTTCAAAAGATGTCCTCCCCCCCCCCCTTTTTTTTTTCGATATCTCATATTGTTCTGGACAAGACAGTATTGCCCAAAATACCAATCCTTACGAAAAAATAATACAAAACCACATTCACAAATTTTGAAGTGAAACTACTCTGCTGAGGGGGCTAAAATTTTCAAGCGTTACGAAAATTCCAATCTCATAAGGCGAATAGTTAGGTACATTATGTGGGAACCATTAGAGAAGACGGTAGGGGAGAGGTTGAAATGATGCAACATACTTGCACACTTGCAGTTATATAAATGCATACTTGCACACTCGCATAATCGCACAATTGCACACACACCATCCGCACACACACCCACCTGCATACTAGCATAATTGCACATTAGCATATGTGCACACTAGCGTACTTGCATACTAGCAAACTTACACACTAGCAAACTTGTACACTAGTATACTTTCACACTAGCACATTTGCATACTTATACAATAGCATAATTTACCACTCACATACTTGCATATATATATTTTTTTTTTAAGTGCAACCTCAGCCAAAGAGAATTATGTTTCCTATACCTAAAAATATAATAAGCAAAAAATGTCACTTCTGTCATGCCTGGACTCCACACATACACATTATTCCTTAGTACTAAATGAGTTATGTCCCATTATAAATTTCAAAAATTATCTAGAAGCTAAGCAACGAATCAATATATCATGTTTCATACACAGTCAGCATTCTTTAATTCATAATACTTTGGCTTGGTATTCTGTAAGCCGGCACTGATTGAGCCCTGGCATTAGGATATTTTCGGGGTAATTCTGGCGTTTTCTGATCTTGGTCGACATGTTGAGCAACTGCGCTGCCCACGTTTCGTTTTTAGTCCTCCACTCAGTGTTTTATGATTTTCAAAGAAGCGATCCAAGTCACATATGTAAAGTGATATCAGAAAAATTATTTTAACATTAATGGTGATGTACATTTTTTCTTGCCATAGAGCAGATTCTTAAAACTTGTTTTAAAAAATGATTTATTTAAATTTTTCTTTGATATTCATATTAAAACTAAAACAATGTTCAAAAATCCGGCAAAATAGCTATTCTATCGTGGCTGTGGTACAAAACATGCCCGATTATATAAGCTATTACAGTTGACAGGTATATTACATTAGAAAAAAATGGTCACCAGTATCAACTTCACTGATAAAATGGATTTCACAAACTTTTTTTTTTGCAGATAATTTGATAGCAATAAGCTTTTATTCTTGATTGGCTTACTTCCTAATGACTATACTCACAGGAGTTAAAGGGACTACGTATTTAGGTAGTTCAAAAAATTCATCAGCATATTCCTAATAGTAAAAAAAATACAGATTGGTACACACACTATATCAGTTTGCTAACCCAACACAAAACCAGTAAACTATTGATCTGCAAGGAATTGTCAACCTTGAAGCAGATTTAAACAAGCTTGGAATATGTTTCTTTTGTTTCCTGAAAATAAACTGGTTTCAAAGTAACTGTTCATGGAAGGAGTAATTTATCACATGTAATTGTGTGAGGAATTCTTGGATTGATATTCACAGAAACTTAAAAAATCCACATCAAATACAAGGCACAATGTCAAAGAAACATACTTGTTTGGGCTAGCAGGATCAAAACAACAATCAATATACAAATAAAAATGTAAATGTTCTCTCAAAATCTAAAATATCCTAAATTTCTTCACCAATTGTTTTGAGGTTTTGAGACAACGTTGCATTCAAATACGCTTGTGTTTTTAAATGTCTATGTCACACCTGTGACATGTTTGTGTGTTGGTCAACTGTTTTGTTAAGATAAAGATACAGACATAGAGGTAGAGCGAGGTATATACAGAGATGTCTAGAGATGTACAGAGATATAAATATGGAGATTGATATATAGAGAGATAAGTTGAGATAGTTACACAGACATAGAGATATAGTGATATGAAGATAGTATATAGATTTTATATAGCGAGAAATATATTAATATTTACAGAGGGACACTGCGAGAAACAAAGAGATACAGAGATACTTCTTATGTGTGTACCTACTTCAAATTAAAAAAAAAAGCTTAGCAACAACATGCCGGGCATTAGCTAGTAAGATCATAACTACACACACACATTATATATAAATAGAGGCAAAGAAGTTGTAGATATTTGTTCACCGATCAATGGTGGCCATACTCAAAATAAAATTGCAATGAAAATCAGGCACTTTGTGGGCCACCAATTAAAATAAAATTAAAAATTAAACAAACTAATTGGAAACACTAAAGACTAATAGTACACAAACTAACAATCATGACATTTTAGAAAGAGATAAAATATATATTTGGGAGGTAAAAGAATATTATTATTTAAAACCTGACGTACAATCAATTTGATATCTGGACCCAAAACTTTTATCGCACTGGAAAAAAATATAAAACAAAAGTCTCAGACATTTTTTTACAGTAACCTATCATAACCCCATGTAATCAAACAAGATTATCATCATTATGGAGGTTAAATAAGTGCAGAGTGATAGTGACTAAGAAATGAGTTAAATATAAATACATTTTTATGAGCTAGCTGCAGCATTTAGTTTTTACATCACACAGTTAAAAAGTACAATTTTGATGACTATTAATATTTATACTGTCCTAAAAAAGGCCAAGCTAACTTTTTTCTAGTTGTGACAAGCTATTCACAACAGACATTTCTGTGCTTTTGGTAGGCTCAAAATGACTATGCATAGAAGAGAAGTGGGGTGTCACATACTATCAAATTCCTCAATTTCGAGGAATTAGCTTAAATACCAAGGCCAATGAATTGTTAGTGAGAAAATAAATGCTTAGCTACATAAAGAAAAACAAGGGATTAATTTGACAACTTTTAAAACATTTTCCTAGTTTTTACTAAATGCAGCTACTTACCTGCGAATGTTCATCAAATAAGTTAAATTAGGTATGTTTAGCAATAGAATTTTTTTTTTTAAACGTGAATGCTAAATGTTCTATTAATCTACATTTCTTGAACTCATTACATGAGTGTGCCCAATATGTGTAGTCTTCCCTACATGCCATTACTGCTAAAAAAATTTATAAAAAAAACTTTAAAAATATTTAAAAAAAATAAAAATAAAAACTGAAAATATCACTACTAGATCAAAAACAGTTAACTGGTACATCTTGCAAAACAATTTTGGACTATAAAAATTCACAAAGAAATATAGGAAGCCCCATAGAGAGTAAAGGTATTTAATCCGTGAAGTTCAGTACCATATCTGTGCCGGGTAAGCCATTTTGCTGGATTATCAAACATACATACAGTGTAACTGGAATTAATGGGGTGCCTCCCATGTCAGGTCATGATTTTATACCTATATTAATCACTGATCAACTTTTAGACTTTTTCAATTGTTTGACTTTCACAAAATGAAAAATATATACAGCGCATCCTTTTTGCATAATTAGCTGCCAAAGTTACAGTTTTAACATTTTTGGGTTGTACAAATAAGGAGAATTTATTTTATTGCAGAATTGAATTATTATTTTTTAGGTTTAACTGCAATGCCACTGGCTACTTCATGATATAGTTTGCATTTCTATCACAAAAATTCATTTCATGTTTCTTGGCTGCCAAAATCGTAACAAATTTGAGAATTTTGAAATGCCAGGTAAAATTTATTAATATTTTCTGAAAGAAATTAAAACCATTTCTTGAAGTAGCCAGTGGCATTGCAGTTAAACACAAAAATTTTCAGTCTGCATTAAATTAAATTCTCCTTATTTGTACAACCCAAAAACCTTAAAAATATAACTTTGGCAGCAAATTATGCAAAAAGTATGCGCTGTATATATTTTTCATTTCATGAAAGTTAAACAATTGACTAATTCTACAAGTTTATCTGTAATTGTGTAAATATAAAATCTTGACTGATATAGGAGGCACCCCCTTAATATACAGTAATAGTACAATAATATTTAAAAAGAAGTTGTAAAAAGTTGCTCGATGGTAAGAAAAAATACACATGAACTTTACTGCTTAAAAGTCCCTGATATCACATTGCATCCAAGAACATGTGCCCAAATTACCTGAAACTACACAAACGCAATCTGTGCTGGATTACAGAAGGATTAGATATAGCAAAACAAAATTTCTGTTCTAAACGCTCACCAAATCTGCTACCCATATGGCTGTAGGTAACAAAAAAAAACTAAGCAATCACTAACTCACAGATGGCGGATCCTGAAGCTCGCTAAGGGAAGGGGGTTGGGGGGGGGGGGGGTTTCCATGTTCAACTAATAAAGCTTTTCCAAGTTTTTCAGGTCTTCAGCCCCCATGAAGCTTCTGCTTTCCATCTCATAAATCAAGATAACACCCCAAATATTAAACTAAATATAGGCTAAATACTAAATAGAAACTCATTTTAACCACATATTATATACAAAAATCTTTTTCCTGCAAAATAAACAGTCTGTACTGTTATTTCCATCAATACTATGCAACCAATGCTGCTGGTCTGTATATCAGGATACTTGAGCCCAAACTTAAAAATGACCCATTATTGATTGTTATCAGGTGAACTATCAACATTTCATTGTGCTTCGAATCATAGAAACAACACACAGTTGATTCGTTATGTTTATCTTGGTGTTACATTTAATTATGAAAAAAGATATGTTTTCAACTTCACATGAATTTGCTGTTTACAGATAAAGGAAAATTTAAAAATTTGGTAACCAATTTCCCTGCATTTTACAGGTTTTGAAAACATTTTCAATTGCCTGAGTTTATCATGTTTTCCAGATTTTTCCTGTCTGTGGGAACCCTGATCACGACACTGGAAATGTCTTAGTACGTTTAGGTAAAAGTTTTGGCAGCCATTATTAATCAGCTGCAGCACATAGGTACATATTGTTAGTAATGCAATCATAATTATATTGGAAACTTAGAGACACCATATTCTGACTAACTACATATCAGCAAAAAAAAAAATACTGATTAGCTACAATGAAAAAATAACTCCCGAAGAAAGTTACTCACCTAATATGAGGAATTCCAACACCGCCATGAAGTATTTTGTACAATTTACTCTCGTAGAGCAACTGCGGATGTCTTGCGCGTATTGACTCGAGTTTCACTGCGACTTCCTGCAAACAAACATTTCCTTTTTTTACCTTAATTCAATACATGCAGATTAATACTATAATTTTTGCAACCTGTTTACACACATTCTGTTGGTTTAGTTAACCTCAAAGTATGCAAGGTATTATTATTTATATGGTGTTAACTAAAAGTTTGTCAGACTGCAGTGAAATTGTAGGGAAGTTGATGAAGCTGCAGATTTTGAGTTACCACGTACCTAAGTGTTTTATTTCCTGCTACTTTCAAAGACAAAATCTATTTTTAATTTTGTATGGATTCTACAAAACTATTTATAATCAAAATTGTTAATGCCTACAAATAAAAATAATTATTTAGGAGCTTTGGGGAAAAAAATAAACATAATATATTTTTATGCCTTTTAGGTACTTCTATACATATGTTTTTTTCAATCAACCAGATGTGATTGTGTACTGTGACTTTACATACTGCATAAAACTGCAGCTAGAATTCGAAAAACCTTTAAGTGGCTAAAATATTTTTTTTTGTAAAACAATTTTTTTTTTAATTTGTTGATTAAAACACTTATTTCATAGTTTAATCTGTTTTATGTAAGTTTAGATGTTTCAAATGGGCAACTGAGTTGCTTCACTCTCAAGTTGCCATGCCGGAAACTTTTCAATGATTGTTGCCAGATTGTTGAGGAGATCCCAGTGTTCAACTATTCGCTGAAGTGAGCGCAGCGCTCTTCTGCTATGGGCACTAAATAAAATTTAATTGAATTGATAATAAGTGACTGTGTCGATAGGAAGAAAAAAATATGTGAGAGAGTCTTGCAGTAGTGCCAGAGACGTGCAACATCTAACCCCCATACAAAGAAAATTCATGTGTTCTCATGTTGTAACTACATTTACAAAACGAAACTTGGACTTGAAATTTAACGTAGAATTCTTTTAAATAATGTCAAGCGTGATAAACAATTTTTTTTTTTTTAAATACATTTCTGGACGTGAATCATACGTAGTTTCCACACCCGCTGCTATAATTTGTTGCCGGAGCAGCTATGTCGTCTATCGAATCAATCAATTTGCATAGTTAAATGTTAAATATAATGAAACGGCTCCGATTAAAGCGAAAAAGGCCTGGAAAATACTTAACACTTTTTGCACCTGATTTTCGACAAGGAATTTTATAAAATACTGCTCATCTTAATAAAATGCAATAAACTGTTAATACTATAAATTTTTCCTTTGTCTCTAAGAATTGTGGTTCGTGCCATCTGCCACAGATGGCAGCACCACGAGTACACATTCCCATTTTATGCGCCTTCCATTAAATTCATGAAATTACTACTACCAAATGCCGTACAACGAAAGCTAAGATGTTACACATCAAAAAGTAATCAAGAAAAATAAATTTATGAAAGCATCCTATCAATGCTGCCATACTGAAGGAAGGAGTCTTCTCTTTCACATTTCCTCAATTTTTACTTTATAATGTGACTAGAAACATTTAATGAACTGAGCCAAATTTTGGAACTGGTGTTGCAGTAGTGTCGAGATATGCCTGCTGAGGAACGAGCTGCAGTCACCATCAGGTATTAATTGTATGAATGACATGAGACAATAAAATGAATAGACAAATGTGAAAAATTCAATTAACAATAGGTAGTTCTTCAGAAAAATATACTATCATAATTTAAAATATCAACAATAATTTCTGATTATTATAGATTTATAATAACCTGTAATGACAACGTCATGTACGGCGTGGTCGTCACCCCTCCTACCCATTCCCCCTCCTTTCCCCTTTAGATACGTCACAATTCCTTCTCCTTCCAACTGGTAATTGATCCCCCTCCCTTCAGGTTTACGGCGCTTGCGCTGTTCCCCTTCTGGGGCGCGGCATTCAAGGATCTTCGACGCTGGGTCTCGAGGCCTGTTTAGCTGTAGCTACCGACAATGTCGGGTCACTTTGCATTTTAGCAGGATGTAGTTCCTTTTGTAACTATAAGTCAGTTAGGGGTACGGTGCTTGCGAGCTCTCGGCATGGTAAGCTTCTTCGCGGAACTTGGGTTTGTGTGCTTGAGCACCAACAGGTTGTGGCCCAGTTCTTAACGTCATGTGATCGTTATGTAGCCTTTTGAAATTTGTTCTAAATTATTTGTTTCTGCTTGCCACTTGGAAATATACGTTTGGAATTTTGCAAAAGGGTAACCATGTCAAGTTGTCTCGTGGTACGTACGGTTTTGTGGCTCAATAATTTTTCAATTCCTCTTTATTGTTTGTTGTAACTGTATCTTGCTTTGCCAGTTCTGTGTTGTCTGGTCTACGTTAATAGGTTAAGCCAAATGAGGCTCGATGTGCTGTATCTTTTTGACTCTCTCTCATTTTGTCATTCACAGCTGGCTAGCTTTGCTTTGCGAGAGTCCGATTACAGGACCTGATAATGTAAAATATAATGGTTTCATGTTATGCTTATAATTTTGTACATGTATTGAATGTTATAGTTGCAGGGATCAGTATTATACATGTTTGAGCAAATTATTCAACTATGTAAAAGAATTTGTGTAGAAACTATTTGTATCTATTTATAATGTACCTATTTACAGTTGAAAAGAAAATAATTAAAGGAGACGTAAAGATAAAATTTAACTTGCTTGTACCTACAATAACACACCTCTAGTAGCCATTCCTAATCCAGCTTAGGACTTTTGTCATTTGTTTTTAGGTACATATTCGGATGAAGGTACTTTTTATGTTTATCCATGCGTGGGTTGGAGGTTATTTGCTGAGCTGCAACAAGTACCCTTCAAACCAACTAATACTAAGTTGATACTGTAGGAGTTTCATAAATTTTGTACCACAAATATTTTTTTCCATTTGTTTACTATCATAATTAGCATTAGAGATTTTCCACAGGGCTGGCCCTCATGACCAACTTGATGAATGTCTTGGTGTCATAAGTAGAACACATGTTTTACAGTAGAAAATAAAGTAAATTTGACGAGAGACAGTAGCCAGTGTGAAAGCTCTAACTAACTGAATGGAACAGTGGTTGGGCGGTGGAGGTCGATTTCTGGGGAGAGCAACTGCGAGCAACTATCACTTGAGTGTTGCCCGACCTTGACGAGACAGTTGCCCGTGTGAATGCTCACTGGAAATCCTGATCAAGGCAATGATTCAGCAGTTGATAGCGACTCGCCCGCAGCTTAGTTGCTGGCGATTGAGTTGCCCATGTGAAAGGGCTCTAAGGTGTGGAACAAGTTTTGAAAGCAAAATGAAATATATATTTGTGAAATTTCAAGCAGAAAACAAAATTCATGTATAATGAACAACATGAAGACTACAACAACGTAATTGCAGACTAAAATTATGAGCTTTAATTCTACCTGAAAACTATAGGAACTAGAATAAATATTATTCACAAACAGGTCCTTACTTAGGTTTTGTCAAATATTAAATTTCCTGGCTAAAAAAAAGCACAAAACAATCAAACTATGAAATATCATTATTGCCATAGTACAGTGCACCATCATTCAAGCACTGAAATAACGCTACTATCATATCAGCTACTGACGGAGTGGGCTTCCTTTACTACCCTCTATTTTATATGGTGCAGTATCAAAATTGAATTTATTTTAAAGTTTACAATATCCACATGTCAGCAAAAAAAAACACCCACATGGGAGTACACCCTTCCTTTATGGTTGAAAGAAAAACTATGACTTGTTAAGGGTTCTCACACTCTTACTTCAGACAATTGCTCTGAGTTTTCCCTAGCCCACCTAATCAATGGTTCTTGCACGAAAACTGGTACCTTATTTACTCAGGTTTAAAAATACCAGGTGAACCAATTTTATGACTTTTTCAGGGTCTTTTAATCAAATTTTCTTACAACCTATTTTATATCAGTGAGATTAACAGATACATACATAAATTAAAATTCAAGTCACAAAAAGGCTGTTGGGAATTAAAGTTTAATAACTTCCAGCAACATTTTAGGACTTTATGACTTGTCCTTCAGTTTCCTTAAAACCACAGTGATTTTGGTAATTTTCAGGACCTGTAGATACCCCGTTACTGAATCTACTGGACAATACATGGTAAGGAGCAGATGCGAGGCTAAGTAATCTCAGTACCTACTTAGAAGACAATGGAATACCTAAGCAGCAGAATAAATAAATACTGTAATGCTTATTATATAGAGCCTAAAACTTCTGTTAATGCTAAATACAGCATTAGGGTAACTGAATGTGTATAATAAATTGCAAATAATGCTTTCATGTAGTTAACCTTGTATGTCAAGTGTCAACATTAATCCTGCTCAATTTAAATAGTCCAAAAGTACAGTTAATAGGCATATAATTTAGTTTTATGGCTGTAAATACTTTTTATTATAAACCATTTATTTCAAATTTTAAAACATATATGTATCCTAAAATGATTCTAGGAGCTGCACAAACTTAATGTAAAAATTAATGAACCTCCTTACCTTTTATATTGTGTGAAAGCCTAAGTATTACTTACTTTGTTTAAATGTTTATCTCCTCAGTTTTACTTTTTAATATGGTATTTGTTTCACTATTTAATTTGTAAATACTACAATAATTAGATGTAAAACTGACTTGATCCATAGCTTTATGGTTTAGGTATAACATAATAAAAGGTTCTTCGGAATGTACTTAATAAATAAATACTTAGGTCCAAATAATGTGTGTACAGTCATTTCAAATCTGCACCACTTTGAGAGCATTAATGTGACTGTTCTTGTGGTGTAAAACATTACAGTCCGCAGATTTCACCCCACAGCTAGAGTACTAACACATGCCTGCTTCATTTTCATCTCTTTTAACTGTGCGGCATTGTTTGTTACCCTAGCAGAATAGGAACAATAATTTTTAATTAATATAAATAAGGGAGAGAAAATGAAGCAGGTATTTTATTGTAGCCTCTGCATTATGATCACGCTCGAGGTAATAAAGTGACTCAAATATATGACAACCAGTAATAAATGGAAACAAAAAAATACTAATTTATGACTACCAAATTTCTTCAAAACAATGTTTACTATGTTTAAAATGTGAGAAATGTTACCCATTACCAATTTAACATATCCATAATATCTACAACCAAAATTTTGAAAGTTCCTAAAGAACATTTTTAGATCCTACAGTACCATTTTATTAATTCCTTTCTTTACCATATATAGCTATGTAGGCTAACTATAGTCTTTGTATTCAACAAACAACTAGCATTAAAATAAGCATTTAAAAATATAAAATTAATAAATTTAAGTGTTCAAGGCATGACATATATACATAGATACCTATCTACATATATATATTTTTAGGGCTATATATAAACATTTCACAAAAAAGTACCAATTTAAACCCAAGAAAAAAAAATTAGAATATTTTAAGTATAGATGGTCCACTGGAATTAATCGAAAATTTCCAACCAAATACAGTTTTAAATTTATAAATGAATCAACTATGTCCAATTTTATTCTAAACCTTCAGAATGTAATTTTACATGAGTTACATCTGCATACGACTCCAGAACATAAGACAATTTTCCGAAAACTAATACCGTTATTTTACGATCACATTGATTTCGTTACAAATTTGCCCTATTTTATAACTGAGTTTAATATACAACAAATAAACGTCATAAAATGAAAACTTATCACATCTACATAACATACAGAAAATAAATTGGTTACCTCTCCATTTGTAATGTTGATTCCCAAATATATGTCACCAAAGGAACCACTACCGATTTTTCGCACTAAACGATATTTACCACCAACTATAAACTCCGCTTTGCTAGAAGATATTGAAGTTGCCATAATTTAAAAGTCTAATAAGATAAAGGTTCGAAATTTTAAAAGGTAAACTAACAAAATTAAATCAATAATCACAAACACTACCACCTCCGACTACACGCCGACATCCCCCCGAGCCGTCCCAACACGATCTGGCCGTCAGAATGCGACACCGTTTGTTTCAGCTTTTGTTTTGTATTTCTTCCAATATTAAAACAAAAATTACTACGGATTAATATGTTCATACAAAATGCGTTGTATAATGAGGCAAATAAATTAAATTAAGCCTTATTATTTTGAAACATTCCTTATTTTATCATCATAAATATCTTTAAATATAAAATATCTGAATTCACACCTAATCTGTTATTTTACTCAAATCGATTTCTTAAACTTAGCTGCTTGAATTTTGAAAGTATGTTCATTATAATGTAGAAAAATTGACATTATTTAAGTTTAGAACGTATGTGGAATTTTTAAATAAATTAAAAAATCATTCTATCGTGCAGAAATGCCTAAAATAAGGTGATACGTTTAGCAGAAAAAACTTGAAAACTTTCGGATCGATAGCCACCAAAATACTCCCATATATATATAATTTTTTTGTGGTCACATTTAATTAAAACTATTAAAAAGAAATTGATTGTGATTTATAAATTGTGACATGCTATTAATTTATTTCATTAAAAGATTAGTTACAATTGAAAGATAAATACTGATGCTCTAGTCGACTATACATTTTACAGCCAATGAACCGTTCACAGCCACGCACTGGCGTGTTCCCTCGTCAAACCAATGACCTCGCATTAACCCTTGCGTTTGCGTTGCGATTCAATGCATTAGGATTAGGGTAGCAGCTTCAGTGGACCCAACTGGTTTGTGTGTATATATGAGTAACTTAGTTACATAAATTGGCAAGTCCCTTTTGTCACATTTTTAAGGAGAAGCGAAAAACTGTTTCCCCCTTAAGGAAAATCCTATAGATTTTTTTTAGTTCAATATTACATTATAACATACATGGTTATTTATAGGTACAGGCAGCAAGTAAAGATAGCTTGATAGTATTAAAAAATAGTACCTATGTAGCTATTCTAATTTGATTTCAACAGACTCCCAAATTGTCCAAATAGGTGTTGGAGAGCGGGGTCACTTTAGGTTATCCTGAAACCCCAGTAGAGTCAATTGGGAGGGTGGGTGGAGGTTTCAGAACAATAAAATAGGCCTTCAGATACATCAATGGTAACTAAAAATAATGAAAGTTTTCTAAAATTAATGTAACTTGAAAAAATTGGCCAAACTACGAAAAGCTGTAGCTCAGGAACTATAACCTTACAATAAAAATTCTGATTTAAAATTGTTGAAAATTCAGTGTACTTTAAAAGTGAAGAGAACGGTTGTTACCGTAAAACTAGTCCTTCTGGGTCAAAATTGACAAAATATGAAAAATAAAAAAATAAAAAAGTCAAACAGTTCCAAATTTTCATGATTTTTTTGACAATGACGCAGTCGTCTGCCGAGTTCGAAAATGTGGATTTAACATTTCGTTTGCATTAAAAACATCATATTATAAAAGCAAAAAAACCTGATTTCATGCATTGTTCACCCCCTTTTTGTGTCTAATTTGTATTACGAAATGTAAGTGCAACATGTTGCTTTCGCCCCACCTCATCTTAGTTAGCTAATATTAAATTCAGTTTTGCACTTTATTAAATTAGCTACTCTTAATTTATCTACATAATAAACTATTTTCTGTGCTGTGTTTTTATTGTAGTTTATGAGTACATAGACTCTTCGAGAGAAATTAGGGGTCCGAGGGCAAATAATTTGGTTGGGGCTCCTTTCTATTACTCCATGTACAATCTTTTGAACCCCATAATTAAAAAAAAAAAAAAATAATCTTAAGACTAATGTAACAATGCCATTTTGGAAACATGATATGTGCGTTTTGCATAACTTGTTTGGTTTCCAATGGGTTGTTTTTAGCAATAAATTAATTTTGTTTTAATTAGGGTAAACACAAACTAAAAAAACATATCTCTTAACAAAACTAGGCCTGGTGATTATGGGCCACCAACTACCACCCAAATACACAGCACTGTGTGTACACAAACAGTATATATTATATTGTATGTATACCATACCAAAACTGCATTTTGTAAAACCATGAGTATATTATAACGTTTTCTCTTCATCAAAGTAACTGGCAATATTTTTTAATATTTATTGTACCTTAAAATTTTGAAATGTAAGCTTTTATATAAGTCTAAAAACAATAATATCTTTCAAGCCCTCAAGTTTAATTTGATTTGCGTGATTTTATTTTCTTGATACCGAAGTAGCACGAACGAGAGTCTAATTTCGGTGAGCTTCGGCTTTGTCTGGGAATCTCCTTTTTCCTTGCGAATTGCAGAGATTAGAAAAACTTTCTCTAATCTCTGGCGAATTGAAGACGTCTCAATTTTCTTCTGCTAAATTCAAAATGGCGTCAATAACAGGGCAATTTGTTAGAGGTGTAGTTAAAGTAAGTTCTTACAACAGTTTTATTTGAAGAAAAAGTTGTTTATTTGCATTTTTAGACAGGTTAAAGCTTTGTTTTTTTTTTTAAATATTAATTTTTGCTAATTTGTATTGAGCCTGCGCCTAGTAGTAAGTTGTGCCTTACCCATCCCTAAAGGGGGCAACTGTGGTTACGTGGTTGTGTCCAGGTTCAAAGAGACCTGGGATCTATTCCCGGTGGGGTGGGACCTGGGTGTTCAGTAAGTGGGAAACGTTGCTAATTATGCCTTGCGATGACCTCGTTGAAGAGAAGTTAAGCCCTAACTAACCGCTGATGCATCTGATTCTACTACTGTTCTTAAGTTAGTAAACGTATTCAGATGGTTTGTCTCCAAAAATTAAAACAACTCTTTTAAGAAGAGTTTTTGGGGCTACTGATCTTTGTTCGTTTTTTTTGCAGAAGTTTTTTTTTCCAGCGTGGCATTTGTTCCTATAACGTATCCAGTTCATATCAAAGCTTTGCCATGCATATCTTCAAAAAAAAAAAAGATTTTGATTGTTATACAGCTTCAAATCACAAAATCATTTAACTGCTTAATTGATAATATTTTTCATTAAAATTTAATTGGGTATGTTACAGTGAACAATTGCTTCTGGGAACAATGTTCCTCAATGGAAGATTTATACATATTTTAACAGTGAAATATATTTTGGTGATTATACAGCTATGCATGACAAACAACAAATTCTTTTCCTTATGTTAGTAATTTATTTTAAAATACAACTAGATACACAATAAGGAACAGTTACCAACCAACGTAGACCTGTTGGATTTTTCTATTATTGTACTAGAGTTTGTTTCATATTAATGGCATTAAGTACTCTTTCAATTTTTGCAGGCCTGTCAAAATACTCCACTAATCAGTTCAAGATGTCTTCATGCTTCTCTTCCAGTCTCTACAATTGTAAGTTTTAATAAATGTGTTACTCTAAGGCTAGTGTGCTAATTGTAAACAGGCAAAACTGTAAACATTGGTTGTAATTTTATACCATATACATGCTATAATATCTGCATACACAGTTTTTTTTTTCTGTTCAGCAGCCTTTTTTCAGATGGCAAATTCATAATAGCCACAGGCCTAAAGGCATAAATTCCACTGAAGTTAGGTTAGCTTCATTCTGTGCTCCGAATTTAAATTATCAACACAATGGCAGCCAAAGCAGTGTAAAACTATCAAACTGCATAACATAGGCAAAACTGGATAAAGGCACAAAAATTCATATTGTAGTTGTGGTGATATTGGTTTTAACCTCTTAGCAACTTTTTTGGTAACCTCTTTGCATGAACATTGTTTAACCTTCAATATTACCTCTTATTCAAATCTATGTATTAATTCATGTAACAATCTAAGTCATGTTTTGTGCTTAATAAAGCCTTAGTTTCTGAAGATAATGTTTATTATGTCAGTAGTTTTGTGTACAGTTTTGCTATTAAAAAACAATAAAAATGAAGCATTTCATCTGTGGGTAAATTCTTACAGCACAGCTTTTCCGTGAAGTAATAATAAAATCCCGAAAATACTTTATTCAAACACTAGAGACGTTTCTGTATGTATTTACCCTGAAAACAGTGTTTCTGAATTCCAACTAGTTTCTGAGTATAACTTACATTACAATGCGTGTGAGCCATTTTTTTACTTTCCCAAGTGTGTGTGTGTGTGTGTGTGTGTGTGTGTGTGTGTGTGTACACGTGATTTGGAGAATATGAGTTAAATGTTGAGAGTGGTGAATTACGTTAGGTTAGCTACATTAAAATTACTTCAAAACATTGTGAACGGTTGGTTGGGTTAGTATAGCTACATTCAAAATACTGTAAATTATTTTTAATGGTTGATTAGGAATTACCTATTTAAGATGTGGCTATCCAGACCTATACAACCATCCACATGATTTAACAGTATTTTTTTGTATAGCTATACTGATCGGACCACATTCTTTTGAAGTATTTTTTAATGCAGTTAACCTAACGTAATAGACCATTTTCACAATTTAACTAAGGTTCTCCAAACCATGTATGCACACAAACCCACATGGGAAAGGAATAAATTGCGGTGGTCACTTTAGTGCATCAATATTGTAATGTAATCTATTAACATTTATTTCTCAGGAACCTCTGCGAATATGGAAACACTGTTTTCAGGGTAAATATAGGAACATCTAAAGTTTCTGAAAGAAAAAAAATGTATTTTTGGTATTTTATTATTACTTAACGGTAAAGTTGTGCTGTAGGAATATTACCCATCTTTGTCTAAATTTAAAAGGAATCTTACTAAATGTCATGTAGCTCTTACATTTGGGTGACAATGGAACATTTTAACAGCAGTTCCAAGTTATTAGCAAATGAATGGTTTTGTAAACAGCATCACACAGGTGTGCAAATACTAGGGATGTGCGAGTACCCGATATTTTCGGATACGGTTTGAATCCACAATTACCCAAACCCGGAATCGTTGTACGTACATGGTTTCGGACAGTATTACGAATATTCACAAAAGTTATAAATTAATTTAATACTGCTAAAAAATACTAGCAGTGAAAAATAAAATTAGGTTACTATTACGTAAGTATTTATAATATGATGTATCAAAGAAAGATATGTAAATTAAATAATTAACACAGTTGCATTAAAAGAATTTCGATATTTCCAGAGCTTAAACTAAAATTATGATTTTCGTCGTATAGCAAACTATAAACTAAAAACAATTACATACCTACAAAAAAAAGTATTGGCTATTTATTGGAGAAAAAATGGTTTCGTTTGCTGAAACGTTAATAAAACTGAGATTTCCCTGTAGCGTGCAGTTTATTACGATTTTAAGTTTACATAATTATAACATTTAATCTCAGTGTAATAAATAATTGCCAGTAGTTACAGTTAGAAAAAATGAAAACACACATTTTAAAATTAATATGCAGTCAGTTTTGTTGTATGGTTGATTTCAAAATAGCTTATAACAGCAACAGTAAGCTTTGATGACTTTATTTGTTTGGTAGCAGTGCTGTTTGAACCTTGTGGCTGGTTGTCTTGTTGCCTTTTGAACTGGCATTGAAAGTTGAATGGTACCGAGAATTGACGTAAACCTGTTTTAGTAGTCTATATGTTAATGGTTTTTTCCCCTTTGTTTTTGCTGGACGTGTGCTAGATTACTGCGAAGGTAAGTGCCACCACTGGGATAGTGTAAGTCCACAAAAAATTTTTTCAGGCAGGAAATAGTACAGGATGTTGATATTTTGTGAAAGTCAGAAACTAAAGGACTGGTACAAAAGAAAAGTTGAGGTGCTAGAAATCAATAAAATTTAATTTCCAGGAGCTTCTTAAAACTTACATTTAGTTTTTTAATACCTAAGTCCAGTTTATAGTTACACATTTATCATAATTAGTGGGAGACTACTTACTTAACTTTAATCATGTGGAATTTAATTCTAAAAAGGTTTCAGCTTTCTAACATAAAAGTGGGTATGTTATTGCGAATAGTAGATAAAATTCATATTATGTATAATTTTGCTCTTATATACATTAAATTATATAGTGACATAAAAAACTCTGAAAACAATTTAAATAACAGGTCTTAAAAAGTTCTGAAATTTGTTAATCATTGTAGACATCCAGTAGAAGAATGACATACAGAATAAGGTTTAATATTGAACAATAAATTTAAAATTTTTAGTTAAGATTCAACATTTTTTGTTTGTATTTAAAATGACAAGATGTAGCAATTTTTAAAAATAAAACTATGTGTATTAAAGAAACTTTTATCAGAATTATACTACAATATATTATATATTTAATTATAACCCACAAATTTATTTTGCCTTATTATTCAGTTGTTTCACAGTTCACTAATTAATAAGGGTTTTTTTTGTGAAAAAAAATCTGAATGCTCATTAGACTGCAGTAAGGATGCCAGTGGTTTCATTCTTGCAGTTGCTGACCATTTGCAAGTAGAGCCATTGTGTTATTTGGCCGGGCCATTCGTGACGCTTTTTCTCCCGTGCAAAAATGCTGTGATTTGTGTGCTGACCGACATGTACCAACCAGTCACAAAACACAGACGATGCTACAGTATTTAACACACAGCTAGTCTCGAAATATTTTCGGAAAAAATACATGTTCCAACAATTTAACTTATTAATTGGACACAGCATGCATTTAAAGACCACATTAAATGCTTGCATGTATACATAGGTATATGATTGAAGTATTGTAGGCCATCTAGTCAAAAAAATACTTAAGTTTTTCTAAAGTGATGTGTAATGGATAATTTAAAAATGTTTATTTCAAAAGAGTTAGGCTAAGCATAAACACCATACACATGATATGGGGTGATTTTAACATTGAGGGTATTAAGGGGAGTCTGTATTTTAGTTGAGCCTGATTGGTAGAGCCAAGATTTTATGGTGTTATAATAAAAAAGCTAATTTTGCCATAAAAAATTAGTGGATTTTGTCTTTATAGTCATTAAAAAAAACATGTAATAATAAGTACACATCAAGCAAGATTATATTTAATTGCTTCAAAAATTTTGGGTAAGGTATTTACATAAAACAATACTACACATACTGATGAGAGTAAGTTTCACAATAAATGCAAATAAATCAGTATGAAATGTTAAAATCCGAAAATCATTATACTTGTATACATTTCCTTGTAATGTCTCTCTGGAGGCCTTTACCCATGTCTGTATTGTTTCAGCTATAGACTGCTTGTATGTACTTTAAAAAAAACCAACGATAGAAACTTAATAATTTTTTTACTTAGTACATAACATTTTAGGTATTTAAATAAAACTAAACTAAAGATTTTAATAGCTTAAATGAGGTAATTGAGGTGAATTTTGCTGCATTTCGGTGTTATGAAGTGTTACTGATGTGTCCATTTCTGTGTTTGGTGGTGTATTGACTTAATTTAACTGGTTTTTGGGTTTTATCACTATTGACCATATAATCTTAGTCTCTACTGATGGTTGTTCGCGGTCAGGAAGGATTTGTGAGTAGGTTGAATAATGTTCGTTGAGATTCGTTGAGAAGGGGGAGGGGAGACAGGAGCACTCTGAGAATAACCCACCATCTTTCAACAGTGCCGGACATGAATCCCATTCGTAAAAATGTTCAATCACGATTGCCTTGAGATATGAATGTGGTCACCGTTGTCAGGGATAATAGTGTGTACGGCCACAGCACAGCCATGGCTCCTGTTTTATTTTGAAGGGTTTATTATTCTGATTAGAGATGTTAGTTTTCCGGAAAAGTATTTTTGGGAAAATTTTTTGTAAAAATTTTAATATATAAACAGAACTAAATAAAATGTACAGGTGGTTTTTCTTCATAATGTAATGGCTTATGTAACATTTAAGAGATGGGTAGGACCCATGCTACCCTCTACCAACTGATAAGAAAAAAAATTGTGGTGTGAACAGTACCTACCAATCTGCTAAAATAATTTTTTGTATAATGTGTATCAAACTATTTTAACTTATGTAAATCTTTATTGGTAATGGAAAAGAGAAAAATTTTCCAGTATAATATGTGGTTATATTTTTTTAAATTTTTTCCCAATGAATAAACTCACATTTCTTATTCTGATACATGTTTGTTGTTTGTAGCAAGCACCAGTGTCGAAGCCGGAAGGGAAAATCACTTGCACCTTGATTCCTGGCGATGGAGTTGGTCCGGAACTTGTGTACGCAGTGCAGGAAGTATTTAAGGTGGGTGGCAGTTCCACGCTTTGTTCCTTACAGTTGTGTCTTTAGCGAGATTCTTCACAGTGTTCCAGTTTGAGGCAGGTTCAGCATGGATGATCGACGAATGGCAATTCCTTCCTCGTTACCCACCTGAAAATATTCTATTTGAAGCTGCCAGGATTTGGACCCTTATAGACTGACCTGCACACGTTAAAGCCAGAGTTTGTAGTTGCGTTGATCACACTTTATTTAACTATTCCATTAGGTTCAGGTGATGTAATCCTTCCCAGTTAGGGAACCATATCTTTCATTTGCCGGCAGTTAATTTTATTTCGTCATAGTAAGTTTAATAATAGATGTGAGATCCATTGACAATTTATGGAATGGTTCAGTCATGAAAATAAATGGTAGGCATGAGAATTCATAATTTACCTAACAGTAATCTAAATGTCATTGAAAACATTTTTTTAGTTAGAAAATGCATTTATATTGCTATTACCGGTACTACACATTTTGCTGTTCGAAATATAATGTAAATTCGTCGTCACTAATTATCATTATGTATTTGTGATAATCTGGAATGTTTTACAGCTACAAGTAAGTTGGCCTAAGTAAATTTTTACTAAGAAAAAGTTAAATCATATTTTGGTAACTTGCAAAACAAGTAAGAGTTTTTTTCTTGCAAGTCAAAAGTACTTTAATAGTATTTACATATGTTATTACTTGCTCTATAAGTCTTATCATTTATTTTTAGTTCAATTTTGTTTTTAAAACAGATGATTTCTGTGTAATTTTTTAATTTTTAAAAATATATATATATATTTTGTAATATGTACTCCATTAAAATATTCTATTTGTAGGACACATTTTTATGATAAAATAATTTGTAATAAATTGGTCTAAAACAGCATCATTCAGAGTAGTAAAATTAAATGGGCGAGCATTTTTGGTAAAAGTGATTCAATAAGAGATGCCCAATAAAACAAATTAAATTAATTTTTCTGATCGGTGCACTTTGGTATGATTTTTGTCCAGAAATAATGACATTCCTTGAATTTCAAACGTTAAAGGATTACTTTTTTTATGATTTGGTTCTGTGATATAACTTGCATTTTCGGTGCTACATGGTGTATTAACTTGCATTTCAGTGTTATGCAACTGTACTGACATGATTTTCTGTGTTATTTCGGTTTTATCGCAATTCTCAGTATAATCTTGTCCCTATCTGTAACTTGGGTCATGATCACAGCCTCGTCTCAAGTTCCTGGGACTTGTTTCAGGCCGCGGGTGTCCCCGTGCAGTTTGAGCAGTTCTTCTTCTCCGAGGTGAACCACATGCTGAGTGCTCCGCTGGAGGATGTCGCAGCGTCCATCGCCCGGAACAAGATCTGCCTCAAGGTGCCTTTGTTTGTGGTGTGCGCTGTGCAGGGGCGGCTTCAGTGAGACTTTTCGGGAGGGGCTATTGTTCAGAGAAGGGATGCAGTTGCAAAACATAGCATTAAGGCTGCTTTCTCACTGGACCACTGCGAGCATGCCACTAGATACTCGCCACGTCATGGTGACGTGAAACCAAACAGAATTATTCATGCCAGCAGTGGCCAGGGGTCGTGAACACGCTGGCGTGGTTTTGATCAAGGGTCAATCCGCATGAAGTGGCCCAAAAAAATATAAATTATTGGTAGCTTCATCAATTTAAAAAAAAAATGATATTTTGTGCCTTGTTAACATTATGTATTGACAGTTTAAAACTGACACAATTAAATTTACATTCTCACTGGTTTGATTATGGCAGCCATTTTGTTGCCATGGCGCGTGACAATTTTTTACATTTACAAGGGTTTACCTGCATTGCCATATCTTAGTTTTGGTAGGTAATAGCACGATGAAACAAAATCTAAGGTGTTAAGCACATTATATACTACAATTCTGATGATAAACCATCTTTCTAAAATCACTCAATCTTACCAACTTTGAAGGTTGAACTTCTGCCTCACAATTGCAAAAAAAAATTTGCATTTTCATAATTTTTTTTTTCTGAATGAAGGCAGTATGTTTTGGGCTTCAAAATATTCTTGGAAGTACTCATGTAATTGTAGTGTAAACACAAAAATTATTTGGAGTGTGAGATTTTGCTACTTTTTTTTTTACAATTTGTAAAAATGAGTTTTTTTTCCCCTTCGTATTTTTGCTTACTTAACGGCTTAATATCTCTGGTGGGCAGTTATCTAAAAATCTGAAATTTGCACACAAATAAGTACTCCATGGTACACAACTCGAAAAATTGTAGCTCCCTCAGCAAGGAGGTTTCACTTGGGGAATTCACTCTCACCACTGATTTGTAACGCGCCTGACGAAGTGTGGCGCCGACGGCGAGACGCGCGTGGTGACGCGAGTTGAGTGAGTGAGTGCGTGCAGGGCATCCTGGCCACGCCCGACTACAGCCACACGGGCGAGCTGCAGACGCTCAACATGAAGCTGCGCAACGAGCTGGACCTGTACGCCAACGTGGTGCACGTGAAGAGCCTGCCCGGCGTCAAGTGCCGCCACCAGAACGTGGACGCCGTCATCATCCGCGAGCAGACCGAGGGGGAGTACTCCGCCCTGGAGCACGAGTGCGTCAAGGTACTGTCACTCCCTCCTCTGCCGTCACGTCACCCCCCCGAGCACTGTCACGGTGTGCGCAGAGCTTCACAAGAACCCTCCTTCGGATTAAAAAAACTCTTCTTAAAACATTAGATAGGTGTCTGTTCTTAAAAGCATTCAAGACTGTGCTGTGGGCGGCAGAGTTTTTCCGTTTCCGTACTTCGTTTTTAACTGTATTTTTTAGGAGAGTGCAATTGGTTAAAAAGAAGAATTGGTTAAAAGAACTCTCCTTTGGATTTAAAAACTCTTTTTAAAACACAAGAGTGGTGTCTGTTTTTAAAAGCATTTAAGACCGTGCTGTGGGCGGCAGAGTTGTTCCGTTTCCGTATTTCGTTTTTAACTGTATTTTTGACGTGACAATGTCTAATAAATCGATGAACGCCGGCTGCACGCACGAAAAAGTGTCCCACTACGGATGTCCCACTACAGATGTGTCCTATTTGCTCATTGTACGCATGCGTGGCATCTCTCTTCATGCTCAATGTAGGGCCTACGCATGCGTGGCATCTCTCTTCCACTCGATTGGAACAACCATCGATTTGACTTTTCAATAATATTTTCGTCGTTTGAATTATTAATATTATGTAATTTAATGATTGTCCACCGATTTTCAGCACAATCGGTACAGTTATTTAAAAGTAATGTTGAATATCCAAATACGTTTTGAACCAACAATGGTGTTTTACAGTTACACACAATAATTCAAATTACAACCGGGATATTTTGCACAATGTTTTAAAAAAATATTGTAACACATCATAAATAATTTTGGTGTATTTGGGATGCGCATTTGTTATAAAATCGAGTTATGAAAACAAAATAATATTATTCCCCTACCGTGAACAAAATTTTTATAAATATATATATAACATCTGAAACTATCAATTTTCGAATATGGCCTCGTGGGTGAACGATCAGCGGCGCTATCTTCTATTTGTAGGTTGTCGGTTTGAATCCCGGCAGGTGCGAAGTTTTTTTTGTACTTTTAAAAATAAATACGGCGCACGTAAATTTCAAAAGTAATAAATATATTTGAATAATGAATGCAAATAAAAGTAAATTTATTAATTAAATTGTACATTTCGTTTCACTCCTTTGTATCCATACAAAATAGTGATAATTCAATAAAAATGATTCAATTTTATTCATAAAAGTATGCAGAGGTAGATTTTATCATACAAAAGATAGAAAAATTTAAAAAAAAAATTCTTCCTCAAAGAATATAATATTTTTAATGCCTAAATGGTTTGGTTGCAAAAACCTATTACGGCTCAGTCTCAGACCGAATGTGATATTTCCTTTTCTTCTGGATCAATCATTTCATCAATGTTTTGTTATGACGTTGTCACGTTAAACTATCGTTCAGTATCAAGTGCTTAATGAAGCACCCCCCCCCCCCCAGCAGACTCTCGTCTGACAAGGGGGATAACATCATCGCCAATGAGGGCCGCGGGGCCCGAATGCCGCAACTTGGCATCGAACCCTGCGACCCTATAGGAGTACCAGGTCGCGTCCTGCAACCCCTAACCTCCTGTTTTGTCTAATGTGTATTAAGTTTTGACTTTTCAGTTAACTGATTTTTACTAAGCTGCGAAGCTGTGTTATATTACAAATGGCCTGTAATAATCTACTTTAATTTCGTGTGGTGACTCTACTTTAACCTCGTGTGTTGTCCAGCCCTCCCTTTAAGGTTAAAATTTAAATTCAAAGGGGCGAAGGGGGGGGGGAATATTAATTTAAGCTGAGCAGTTGGCCTTGGCTGCTCAGTTTGTTTTGATTATTATTTAGTTGATTGAAAAACGTGTTGATTTATTTATTTGCGTGTGGGCAAAGGCTGGACTAATTTAGCTAAGTGTGTTGTCTGTGTTGCGAGATTCCTAAACCGTGGGCTGCTGTCGCCCTCCCTTTAATGGGAGAAAGGGCTAGGCCGGCGGAGGGAACGAGTCCCCTCTGCCCACGGCTGGTTCGCTGTGTACCTAGCGCGGCTCAGAACCGCAGTTAGCATTTCTGCCAACTGCAGCATTGCGCCGCGCGGAGTAGACTGCAGCTCGGTGCGGCCCCAGGCCCTGGGGAGCTGCGGTCTGGTGTGGGCTGGTTCAGCTGCGAGCTGGGCGCCCTTGGTGGCTAGGCCGGCCTCCAGGAGTCGAGTGGCTTCTTCAGTTGTAGCAAAAGCCACTCGGTGAAGGACGGTGGGGCGCCCTGTTGCATTGCTGCGTATGCGCCAACACTTGGTCGGTTTGTGGCCGGCCTCGCGCAGTGCAGACTCCACTTCTTCGGTCGGTACCCCAGCCCCTCCGCCGCCCCGAAGGACGACAAAGTGCCAGGGCACTCTCTTCAGATGCGGAGGCTGCTGGCGATGTTCTGCAGCAGGATGTAGTCTTGGTTCCCGCGCAGCAGTGGCGGCCGCCTCCCTCTTCTTGGCTGGGGCGGCCGGCGTCACTGGGCGGTCTCGAGGCGTGCGCAGCTGTTGTTGACTTGGTGCTGGTGCTGTGGCTGCAGTGCTGGTACCTTTCTCTGCCGTAAAAACGGCGGTTTGGGTGCCAGAGTGTTTCCACTTGGCTGCGGCGGGCGTCTGACACAAGGTGTGTCGGAGCCCTGCTGGTTTGTCCGTCTGTGTGCTGCAGTCCTGCAGCTCTGTAGTGGGCTCAGGCGTCTGGAGTGAGCTGTCGTTGCTGTGGTTTTTCTTGTTGTTTTGCCTTGCTTGCTCCTCGCATTGCACCACATCCCAGTAGAGGCCCCATGCGAGGTACTCCGGTGGGTCTGTTGCAATGCGGACGACCGCATGCGTTGTACGAATGTGGTACCTTGAGTCCCGCACTCTCTTGAGACGGTCCAGGCAGGCCGATTCACGCAGATACACCAACGCCTCTGTGGTGCCTGCTGCGCTGCGTATCGGCACTACTTCTACTTCAGGCTGGTGCTCTTCATCGTCGCAGTCCTCCACGTATCCAATGACCAGCTCGCTCAGCTTCCTCGGCTCGATGGCTGCATCCCACTTGATTGTGCAGCAGAAGGCCACGAAGCCGATACCAGCGGGCATGTGTTCCTCGTAGATCGTCTCGAAGAAGCTGACAAATCGACCACTCTCTGATCGCATCGGCGACAAGTCATTGTCGCAGTCTGCCTCTAGGCTAGGTTCGCACTGCTCGGTGTGCTTGTGGCCGCGGTGGTTTCCCCTCCTCCTTCGGTGCGGGTTTGGCATCCTGCTGCTAGTGATGAGAGAGCTCGACCGACCAGGCTGACTGTTAGAGTGCGGAAAAAAAAAATGTTAAACTATCGTCCGTAAACCAACTTTACAGACAACCAATTTTTTTTTAGGAGAGTGCAATTGGTTAAAAAGAAGAATTGGTTAAAAGAACCCTCCTTTGGATTTAAAAACTCTTATTAAAATACCAGAGTGGTGTCTGTTTTTAAAAGCTATTAAGACTGTGCCGTGGGCGGCAGAGTTGTTCCGTTTCCGTATTTCGTTTTCAACTGTATTTTTTAGGAGAGTGCAATTGGTTAAAAAGAAGAATTGGTTAAAAGAACCCTCCTTTGGATTTAAAAACTCTTATTAAAGTACCAGAGTGGTGTCTGTTTTTAAAAGCATTTAAGACCGTGCTGTGGGCGGCAGAGTTGTTCCGTTTCCGTACTTCGTTTTCAACTGTATTTTTTAGGAGAGTGCAATTGGTTAAAATTGCACATTTTCAGAATAATTTTTTGAAACATGGAACTAGGAATGAGGCGACTGAATCTTAGATTCTGTGTTCAGGATTTGCAAGATTTCGACTTAGAATTCATGTTAATATTCGTTCATAAATACACAAAATAAATTTTGCCACGTGTCACAGAAGTTATGTTTGTACAAGAAAATTTATGATTTGGCATACTTCTTTAGAAATTATTTGAAAGTGTTTTGAATGCTTAGAAAACATACACTTTTTTCAGATTCAAATAATGCAGTAAAAATATTTCTTTTTTGGTAAAAAAAAACATTGTAATAAATCACAGTCATGCCTGGCTAAGACGACTGTTCCTTGCATAAACATAAACACTTGAAGAATCTCTCGACGACTGTTGCAGGTAGTGGGATGTAAAATTCTATTGATGATTATAATATATTAATATTCATAGCTTTCGATGGTTGGAATCCAATAAAAGAGTTTGAAATAAAGTTAAGAACTCATTCGTTTTATGATTAAAACACTACAGGTCCTTCACAAGGTCGTGAACGAATACACTCGCTCAGTTTTGCCCATCGTTATCTGCATTCCTGTGCGTTAACGAAATAATGTCCCTAGCTACTCTGTCTTCCAGGTATGAAAATACATGGGAAAATACTCCTGGTAGAGCAGCAGACCACTTAGGCCTATGCCGCGTGTCTGGGGCCTAGAAATTCTAATTAAAATTTCTAATATTTACTTAGCTGGGGACTTCCCTGAAATACTGCAGTCCTATTGGCTATACATACTATTCTTACAGATACTGTTAATTTATTTCCCACTCATTTGGGCTTTCCCCAAGTTCTGTCACATGTCTCTGTCTTTCTCTCACACGTCTGTCTCTTTCTAATCTGATACACAATTCTGGGATTCCCTAGTCCTGGTAAACGTCAGTCTCTCTCTTACACAGAATGCGATAAATTGTCTTATAATTTCAGCGCTGCTGTGTCGCTGCATGTCTTTCTTTCTCTGTTTTTTTCCCACAGCACTGTCTTATGGTCTAGACACGTCACAACCATACCATGAATCATGTATGTAAAATTATCATTATAACTAGAACATTTAAAGGAAACGAAATATTGCAATTCACACTTATGTACAAAATAAGCTAGCCAACCAAATGAAAAATCAGTAGAATTAAAGTTAAATGACTTTTCTTAATAAATATCACCTTTAATTACCAGAATATTACTAATGATAGAATATTAATTCAAACCTAGTTCACTGTGACCTTGAAAACTTATATAACCAGCTGATCACTTCTGAATGACAAAATGTAATATTTATTTCTTCAACAAATACTTGCAAAACCTGGGTGTTGAAACGTTACAACTTACAACCAATGTCAATAGTGAATCGTTACCACAACAAAAAAGAAAATGTGAGTCATTGAATTTTTAAAATAAATTTTTTATAAAAATTTTATTTTTAGTACTCTTATTGTCTTTGTAAATTGAGATTTTGTATGATTTTCACGGTATTGCATCCTTTATGTCTGACTTTTAGCTCTGATATGGAACATTTTTTTGCTTGTTTTCATTCAGCCTGCTTACTGAATCTTCAACTTCCTTTAATGTTTTTGATGTGCATTACTCTTGACATATTACACCTTTCTTTTGTAAAAGTACTGTAAACATATGCAGTTAAGAAATAAGCTTGCTAGAAAAATTTATGTTTGTTTTGTATTCTGTTATGCACAACTTTTGTTTCAGGGTGTCGTGGAATGTCTTAAAATTGTGACGGAAGCTAAGTCGAAGCGCATTGCAAAGTTTGCGTTTGACTATGCAACAAGAAACAATCGAAAGAAGGTGACTGCTGTCCATAAGGCCAACATAATGAAACTGGGGGATGGCCTGTTTTTGAGGTGTTGTACTGAGGCAAGTGATGTTTGAATTATTAATTTTAATACATACATTCATTTTTTTAATTTTACAATCAAGAGCATGGTGATGATGTGGTGTGTTTATTGGTCATAAGGGTTATAATCTACCGTAACCATGATTCAAGCTTAAATTTTTTTTTACATATAGGACAATATTATATGGTGAATTACGATAAAACTATAACAACACTGAAAGACATATCAATATACCATATAACACCAAAATTCAAGTTAATAGACTACAAAGCACCAAAATGCAATTAAAATCATGAAACTAATTAGTGTTTTCAATATAAACTTTACTGTAATAACAAATACATAATTTTTAAATTTTAATTCAACTATCTGTTTTCTTGAGCATGAAATTTATACCATGTTTTAAGCAAAAGGAAAAAAAAATTACTTCTGTTTAATTTTGCAACTGTTTCTAGTTACTGATTTTTACATTATGATGTTAGCAAATTTTTCAAACATAAAAATACTTACCAAATTTTTTTTTGTTTCAAATAGTTAGACATACTAATTACAAATACTTATATTGTTAAAGTGAATCATTTATCAGTCGAAATAACATTGTTTTGGATTTCCTAAACCAATAACACCAAAATCACGTGATTTAAAAACAAAATTGGCCTGAAAATGAAAGCCTTGACTCTAGCTGTACTGCTGTTTCCAGCAATAAGTAGTGGACATGTCGTTTGAGACATGGTTTTTTTTTTTCCCCATAATATAAATTTGTAACTTAATATAAGGATGTGTGGTAACTCTCGCCTGACACTAAGGCAGACTTTGTCAAGTGAGATGAGCCAAATATAAAGTAAACAGATTCTCCACTTTTTTTTAGAGAGCCGCAACTCTGAATCTACATGGATGCAGTTAGTTTTGCAGCTGTTATGCTGCCGCGGGTGCTTTCACGTGGTCGCGTCAAATGTTTCCAGATATCCAAGCTGTACCCGCGGATCGAGTTCGAGACGATGATCGTGGACAACTGCACCATGCAGATGGTGTCGAACCCGCGGCAGTTCGACGTGATGGTGACGCCCAACCTGTACGGCAACATCGTGGACAACCTGGCATCGGGGCTGGTGGGCGGGGCGGGCGTGGTGGCCGGCGCCAGCTACAGCTCGGAGTGCGTGGTGTTCGAGCCGGTGAGACCGTGGTCCGCTCCGGTGTGTTGCCGTGTGCAGGGCCGCAACTAGGGGGGGGGGGGGGGGGGGGGGCAAGCAAGGCGTACGCCCCGGGCGCAAAGCTGTGGGATTGTAATTCCTACTACAACTGGTAACTGGTAAAAAGTTTTTTAATTTGCATGCCAGGCAGGGGCGTAGCCAGGGGGGGGGTGTTTTAGGGGTTCAAACCCCCCCTTAGCACCAAATCTTTAATTAATTTCTTATTCATCACTCAAACAAATTTCATATTAAAATGAATAAACTTTTAACCATTACAATATTTTAATTTAAGAACCGAAAACTGCTAAAATAACACTATTTTACACCTTAAAATTCAAAATATTCCCGGGGGAGGACCCCCGGACCCACCCGCTTTAATACGGGGGGGGGGGGGCGGGCATGCTTCTTAACACCCCCCATACACAAATCCTGGCTACGCCACTGATGCCAGGATTGTATAATCTGATTTACAATATAACGTCTCAACATATATTTAATGAACAAGTCTAGTGATTATACGGACTACTTTATGGACATAGTGGGTTCATGCATGGAAGTTACAGTAGCACAGAAACTGTTACATGTAGGTATGGAAAATGTTTAAATAGCACCATTTTTCCGTGGGAGGGCCCCCGGACCCCCGCTTTATTGGTGTGGTATGCGCAAAAAAAGAGGGGGGGGGGGGGGCATTAATCCTTTCATGCCCCGTGTGCCAGAGACTCTAGTTGCGGCCCTTGCCGTATGTACCCTCAGATCTCCAGGGTTTTGTGAAAACCTTAAATTTTTATTGTTCTATGAGTAGGAACACCTGTATTTCGCGAATACATTTCGTGTCAAGGTATTTCACAAAATACTGTAGCTTTTCTCCTGTGGTTATTGGCTGAGGTCGGTGAGAGGTGTCGTCCCGCTCTTGACGGGGCCAATGAGAATGTGGTCACCGTACTGCTGCACCCTCACAATTTGCCATGACTCTTAGAAAAAGCTACAGTGTTTTGTGAAATACCTTGACATGAAATGAAATCGCGAAATACAGGTGTCCGTATTTATGAATAATACACTAAAAAATATAAAGTGTAAAATGTATGCTCCATACGAACAGTTAATCTAATACTGTATACCACATGGTCTCATGCTTTCAGCAGATGCTAGGACTGACATAAGAAAATTTCTGTTAGGTTTATAAAAACCATTAAGTAAGAACTTTTTTAGTAGAAATTTCCTTTAATAACACAATTAATAATGGGTTTATGATGAATTTATTTAAAATCATTTGCAAAAAGACAAAATATTAGAAACAAATAAATTTATGTTTACTTCTCCCTTAAGGCTCTGTTTAACCCACCATGTTGAATTTGTGTGTGTGTTTTTTTTTTAAAAAAAGAAAGCTCTTTAAATAAAGAAATATTCAGAAAATGAGACTAGAAGTTGAGTGGCTTGCATCAGCCAGCTGTGAAGACACGAGAAACAAATTTTTAATCTTAAATACAGTGTTTTATTGTATAATCGTCGCACGCGCATAATCGTTGCGAGTTCATTTAGGGTGTAAAAATTTTGAGGAAAAAAATGCATAAACTTGGCATGATTATTTTGGTACCACTGTTAGTTTCAGAGCACTTTGTGTAGGTGGTTTTCCAATATAAAACAATTTATTTTAAAGTTCTGATATTACCACTTACTTATCTAATTAACAGAAATACGAAGTTGTAAGATGTGTAAATTTTCTTTTAAAGACATTTTCAAATGGTATAACCTTTATCTGTTTATCTTCGTCACTGCTGTGTGCCGTTAAAACATTAAATAGTTGATTTCTACTCTGACGGAAATCCCCCACTTACTACATTTTTATAATTTTTTTAATTTTAGAGGAGTATTTAGTTGGGTATTGTTTACAACTTATTCAGATAATTTAAATATCTTGATTAGTATGTAGAATATTTTACGAATAAAATTAAAAAACATACAATGAATTTTTTTTTAAGTTTACACTTCACAGGGGTAGAAAAAAAATAGATAAAAAATACAGTAAAAAGAAAAAAAGAGAATTATGTGTGTGAGTATATGGAACTATAATGGAGTGGTGTAAATTGAAAAAAAAAAAAAAAAAACCTGGTGATGAATTTTCTTAAACCAGTAAAAAAATTTTAAGTTTGTTAATAATTTGTTCATCCAACTGATGTCATACATAAATATTTTAAGAAGTAATTTTTATCATAATCGCAGATTATTTGTTACATACAAACTATGTTGAAGAAAACAAATCTTAATTATCTCCTGTCTCATACATGTAAAAAAATTTTCTGTTAAATATTTAGTTAATGACTTGCTCTTGGTGTACATGCTACTTAATATCTCTAATTTTTAATGACATTTTTTCAGTTGGCATATTCCAAGTACATGTGTAGGTACATGTCATCACCGAGATCTTGACAAACTTGCTGCACAGTTTATTATCTCTGTTTCCAGGGCGCGCGTCACACTTTCTCTGAAGCCGTGGGCAAGAACGTAGCGAACCCGACGGCAATGTTCCTGTGCTCTGCCAAGATGCTGTCTCACGTGAACTTGCAGTTCTACAGCGACATGATTCGAAATGCAGTGAACAGGGTTCTGAAAGTTGGGAAGGTAACAATTTAATTTTGTTGTTATTAACTATGTATTATGAACCCCAAGGAGAAAAAAAGGGGCTGTAATGCTGTAGGTTTTTTTTCCAAAAAAAATTTTTTCTAATGAATTGCAGTACAGAGGTTATCGCTGTGGTTAAAATATTTAAATAATATTTGGTCTTACAATAGTAAACTCTACAGCTATTCATTAAAAATATTCTGTTGTACTCAGTTCTATGGGTCATCTTACCCAAACCTTTCAGTTTTATGTATGTTATTAATAGGGTACAAGATTAAATGGTGAATTGTGATGAAAACAAAATAACTTTGCAAGCTTATCAATACAACATTGTTTACCTAGTTATTAAGATTTTTAAAATGTTAGACACTTGGATCTTTTTTTTTTAAACTATGAATTTTGCTTTTAGGTGAAGACAAAAGATCTGGGTGGCCAAGCAACGACTAACGAGTTCACGTACGCAGTGATACAAAACCTCCGTTGAATCACGGTATATCAAGGAATCTCAAGATTTTGTAATGTTTTGTAGAACAAGACTGTGATAGTTATTTATTTTATTTATTTACTGACATAATTAAAACAGTAATTAGATGCAGCGTAAGGGGCTGAAATGCCATTTTTTTTTTGCTGCTGTTGATGCAGTTTTTTTTTGTGTTACATGTAATATTGTAAGGATCTAACCAAATTAAGGTTTCCCCCTTGTCTTGACACTTTGTCTCTTGGAAATTAAACAGTATTTTAGCAAAAGTGTTCCAAACTAGAAAATAAAATGTATTATTACATTCTATAGATCAAATGTAATTTTTTTTTGGTACGAAGAAGGATTTAAAGTTCTAAGAAATAACTCTTCCAAAGGCAATTTAAGAATGAAATATGACTATGTATATGTGACAGGAGTGGTCTGAATTGGAAAATAAAAATACAAGAATTCAACAATGGATTGTAGATTGTTTTATGTTATGTATATTGTGAATTCTTAAAGTTAGTTGAGAACCTCTGTAGCACTATTGATATTCCATACACTAAATAATAAAATAATGATTTACAATAAATGGTTTACAGTATTTCAGATCAAAACCACATCCACATTCACAACTTTCTCAAAAGGAACAATTTCTAGTTATTTTGCACTTGTGTTTTAATCAAGCTTTGAACCATTCTAAATCATTCAAATATTTTATACATATTTTGGTTACTTCAAGAGATAAAATGTACTGCTTTCTTTCAATTTTTTAAATCATATGAAGGGTTACAAAAAATTTAAAAACACAAATTTTTGTATTATTTTGCTTGGAAAAGAATGAATACTTCAAATTTGATTTAAAGTGTACCTAAACATTTCGGCCTGTTACACACGTAATTTAGCCATGTGGTGTTTAGTCACTGTAGTAGTTGTTGATGCATACCACTAATGCTAGCTTAATCTTATTTGAACACAAACCTGTAACAGATTGTTTGTAATTGACATCGTATTTAAGTGAACATGAAATTTACAGACTTTGTGATCAGTTCAGTAAAGGATCTTTAATCCTACGTGTTTGAGACAACGGGCCATTCTGGATTAGCGATTTGACCAAATCATTAAACATATAAACTGGATGTTCAGAAATTGCTAGGAAATTAATAATGGGTCGATTCTGATTCCAGAATCACTCGTATCCATCGATTCCACTATAATCGTAGGATTCAGAATTCAATGGTTTTGGAATCAACCGTGACCGATTCTTTCATTGGTTTTGTAATTTTGCAAAATAAATTTTCTACGCAACATAAGAAAATATAGAAATTGGACGTTTATATAATTCTTAAGCTATAGTAAAACCTAATTTTTACGTAACTGGGATTTACAAATTCCGGTGATTAATGTATTTATTTACTTCAACTGCCATTTTCCCTACACTATAAATGCATTACCTACGTTCCTGCTTAAGCATAAACATTTCCCGCAACTTATGTTGCAACAGCTGTGCATTTAATAGTAAACCTTCAGAAATTTTTAGACAGAACAATACAAGTTAAAGAAAATAATGTCAATTTTATTTATTAAACATTATTAATATGATCACGGCAGATATGTTTGCCATTGTAAACAACCTACTTTTTTTAAGGTTCTAAACCTGCCACGATAAACCATACGGCCATGAACCAAAACTTTGGTGATGTGAACGCAAAAATTAAGTTGTTTCATATCTCTTCCCTTTAAACTTTGAAGAATTATTAATGAAAAAGATTTTGATGAGATTCTACAAAAATAAACAGTGGATAACTGGGCTCATCCTTACTAATCCTTACTCCTTACTAATATTATAAATGCGAAAGTAACTCTGTCTGTCTGTCTGTTTGTCTGTTTGTTACCTTTTCCCGGCTGAACGGCTGTACGGATCGTAATGAAATTTGGCAAGGAGATAGATTATATCCTGGGGATGGACATAGGCTATCTTTTGTCTAAAAAAAATAAATTTTAAACGGGTTAAAAAATATATCTTAATTTTATGTAATGTGTGTCATAGATATACAAACTGTTAGTGTCATTCCTCTATGTCTGCCGAGCAATAGCTTTCAAGCCATTACGTTACGTTTTGCTATTGTAAGGAACTAAGTAGAGAGTAAGAAAAAAATAAAGATCTTGACAGTTTGTAGTGTCGCCATATTTGTTTCAATTTTCAATACCGTTTTTGTATATTACAATTTAAATTGCAGAAAAAAATAATGTTTCATAGACACATAAATAGTGAGTGTGTCATTTCTCTATGTCCACGAGGTCTCGCCGCGTCAATTTTCTCCTTGGGGCGAACCCGTCCGCTTAGTTAAATAAACAGCTTTTATCGTTGAATGATTTCATGATTTATTTCATGAAAATCTGCTCTCATAAAAAAGTTAGTTTTATAGACTTTCAATAGGTGTCTCGCTCTCTCTCTGAAGAGAAATCTATGAATCGTTACAAATTTATTTCCTTTATTTTTTTAGTTTGATTTGATACAATATGATTTCACTAAAAATCAATTTCTACCCCTCCCTATTTTTATTTCCACATTAAGAAATTTCAATTCTTCCACGCGGAGGGACTCCACGCAATATTTTTGCATGCAATTCAAAACTATTTTTTAATGATGCCAAAGAAGTATAACTTCTCATGCGCGTACCTAAGTACACGCACCCATTTTTTTAAATTTAATTTCTTCTATATATTTTCTTTTTCCCTACCTAGGGCACTCATAATTCTTTTAAATTTCACGTGTATGTTTTCAACGTAATTCGAGATGTACAATTTTTTTTTGTCAAATTGGTCATTATTTATACTTTGTTTTATTTTGGAAACATACGTATTTTAAGTATTTTGACAAATAAAAAAAAATTAGTTTCACTGACATTCTTAGGGTTTTATTGTGTGGATAGTTTCAAGTTTAATATTATGTAGGTACATAAATTCTTAAACTTATAAATTTATTTGAAATTTATTCATAGGTTGGTAGGGCCTACTAATATTTTCTATTTGTAAATATTGTAATTTTTTTTACAGTACCTACTTATTTGCAAGGAGTTTGGTTTAGTGTTTATAATTTATCTGCTGAGCGTCAAGAGTCTTAGGGCTGTTGAGACCGAAGACCAGAAATATTTATCAATTATGTAATATATTGTTGAAAAATTTGAATTTTACTATTTCAGGAAAGTTGATTTTTTTTATTAATTAGAATAGTTACGTGTAATTGCCATCTTCCTTTATTTCATATTAAACATTATGTTTGGTTGAGTGTGAGATAATTATATTTATGCATGTTTTAATTTCATTTAATTTCTTATATACGTATATTCTTACCTACCTACTTCTTTTAAATTCCAGGCGGATGTTAACATTGTCATTCCAGTTGTATAAATTTTTTTGTCAAATTAGTTGTTATTTATACTTTTTGTTTCATTTTGGACTATGTTTTTTTTTACTTAATTCAAAGTTTTGTGGTGTGTACAGGGAGTGATATCTCTATTAATTTCTATACTCCTTTGGATAAGCGGAATATTGCCACCACAGTTTTACATATAAACAAATCCTATAAATGTTTTAAAAATTATGAAAAATAAAAAAATAGTTTCACAAACATCCTTAGTTTTTTTTTGGTGTGTATAGTTTGATGTTTAATATTATATATGTACGTAAATTCCTAAACATACAGTTATTTATTAATTTATTTAGATAAGTATTCATATGTAGGTAATAAGCTTTCTATTTGTCAATATTGTTATTATGGTAGATAGGAGTACAGTGAATGCCTACATTCTTATATTCCTTTATATCTCTTTCAATTTGGAGTGTTTCCGAGCCATTCGGGGTCCTCATCATCAACCCCCCCCCCCCCTCCCCAGGTGGTTAAAGACACCAAATTTCGAAAGTTTAAAAAATTTTAAAAATCTGTCTCTTTCTATTTTAAGTGTTTTCGAGCCATTCAGGGTCCTAGAACCCCCGCCCCCCTCTGGGAACAAAGCCCCAAAATTTCGACAATTTGTGATGACCATATGTAATATTGCAGTACCGAGTGCGTTTACACATCCCGCAATGGTGACACTTTCTGCATGTTCCGATGATTTTAAGTGTACACGTTTGGCACCTTTCTGTGCCAGCACTGTCTGTTGATGGTGAATCGTCAGGCGGCAACCTTTCTCATCCATGTTTGTATATCCGCTCAGGATGACTTGCTAGATGAAGGTCTTCATAGATTTGACTGATTTTTGCAAAGTGATGTGCCACTATAAATGTTATGCTATGAATGTTATGCTAACCATTTTTTTTGTAACTCGCCGCTAGATGGCGCTGTAGCGCATCAACTTCTAAACCTTTCAACCGATCGCCATGGGTAAACAGATAACCATAGGTCACAGATACACAAACAGTAATTGTGTGTCATTTCTTAATGTCCACCACTATCCATTTTCCTGTAACTCGCGGACAATATATCACCCGGTGTTCAGCCCGGGCAAAGCCGGGTACTGCAGCTAGTATTATACTAAATGCGAAAGTAACTCTGTCTGTCTGTCTGTCTGTCTGTCTGTCTGTTACCTTTTCCCGACTGAACGGCTGAACGGATCGTAATGAAATTTGGCACGGAGATAGATTTTATCCTGGGGATGGACATAGGCTATATTTTGTCTAAAAATATAAATTTTAAACGAGTTAAAAAATATATATCTGAATTTTATGTAATGTGTGTCATAGATATACAAACTGTTAGTGTCATTCCTCTATGTCTGCCGAGCAATAGATTTCAAGCCATTACGTTACGTTTTGCTATTGTAAGGAACTAAGTAGAGAGTAAGAAAAAAATAAAGATCTTGACAGTTTGTAGTGTCGCCATATTTGTTTCAATTTTCAATACCGTTTTTGTATATTACAATTTAAATTGCAGAAAAAAATAATGTTTCATAGACACATAAATAGTGAGTGTGTCATTTCTCTATGTCCACGAGGTCTCGCCGCGTCAATTTTCTCCTTGGGGCGAACCCGTCCGCTTAGTTAAATAAACAGCTTTTATCGTTGAATGATTTCATGATTTATTTCATGAAAATCTGCTCTCATAAAAAAGTTAGTTTTATAGACTTTCAATAGGTGTCTCGCTCTCTCTGAAGATCAATCTATGAATCGTTACAAATTTATTTCCTTTATTTTTTTTTTCGTTTGATTTGATAAGTACAATATGATTTCACTAAAAATCAATTTATACCCATTCCTATTTTCATTTCCACATTACGAAGTTTCACTTCTTCCACGCGGAGGAACTAAACGCAATATTTTTGCATGCAATTAAAAACTATTTTTTAATGATGCCAAAGAAGTATAACTTCTCATGCGCGTACCTAAGTACACGCACCCATTTTTTAAATTTAATTTCTTCTATATATATTTTTTTCTCCCTACCTAGGGCACTCATAATTCTTAAAAATTTCACGTGTATGTTTTCAATGTCATTCGAGTTGTACAATTTTTTTTGTCAAATTGGTGATTATTTATACTTTGTTTCATTTTGGAAACATACGTATTTTAGGTATTATGACAAATAAAAAATATTATGTAGTTTCACTAACATTCTTAGGTTTTTATTGTGTGGATAGTTTCAAGTTTAATATTATGTAGGTACATAAATTCTTAAACTTATAAATTTATTTGAAATTTATTCATAGGTTGGTAGGGCCTACTAATATTTTCTATTTGTAAATATTGTAATTTTTTTTACAGTACCTACTTATTTGCAAGGAGTTTGGTTTAGTGTTTATAATTTATCTGCTGAGCGTCAAGAGTCTTAGGGCTGTTGAGACCGAAGACCAGAAATATTTATCAATTATGTAATATATTGTTGAAAAATTTGAATTTTACTATTTCAGGAAAGTTGATTTTTTTTATTAATTAGAATAGTTACGTGTAATTGCCATCTTCCTTTATTTCATATTAAACATTATGTTTGGTTGAGTGTGAGATAATTATATTTATGCATGTTTTAATTTCATTTAATTTCTTATATACGTATATTCTTACCTACCTACTTCTTTTAAATTCCAGGCGGATGTTAACATTGTCATTCCAGTTGTATAAATTTTTTTGTCAAATTAGTTGTTATTTATACTTTTTGTTTCATTTTGGACTATGTTTTTTTTTACTTAATTCAAAGTTTTGTGGTGTGTACAGGGAGTGATATCTCTATTAATTTCTATACTCCTTTGGATAAGCGGAATATTGCCACCACAGTTATACATATAAACAAATCCTATAAATGTTTTAAAAAATATGAAAAATAAAAAATAGTTTCACAAACATCCTTAGTTTTTTTTTGGTGTGTATAGTTTGATGTTTAATATTATATATGTACGTAAATTCCTAAACATACAGTTATTTATTAATTTATTTAGATAAGTATTCATATGTAGGTAATAAGCTTTCTATTTGTCAATATTGTTATTATGGTAGATAGGAGTACAGTGAATGCCTACATTCTTATATTCCTTTATATCTCTTTCAATTTGGAGTGTTTCCGAGCCATTCGGGGTCCTCATCATCAACCCCCCCCCCCCCTCCCCAGGTGGTTAAAGACACCAAATTTCGAAAGTTTAAAAAATTTTAAAAATCTATCTCTTTCGATTTTAAGTGTTTTCGAGCGATTCAGGGTCCTCGAACCCCCAGCCCCCCTCTGGGACAAAGCCCCAAAGTTTCGTCAATTTCAGGAATTTCAAAATTCTATTCTTTCGAGATGTAGTGTTCCAAACCATTCGAGGTCCTGAACATCCACTTTCCGCAAAAGTAAAAGCCCCAAAATTTCGAAATATAAGAATATATTTAATTGGATGTTGGCATGTATGACGTCGATAAACTCTTACACCGTTTGACCGATCGCTATGAAAGTTGGCACATCGAAGTGTTTTTATCATGGAGAAGGTTTTTATACTATGTAACCATTTTTTTTTGTAAATTGCCACTAGATGGCGATTTAGCGCATCAACTTCTAAACCTTTCAACCGATCGCCATGGGTAAACAGAAAACCATAGGTCACAGATACACAAACAGTAATTATGTGTCATTTCTTAATGTCTACCACACTGGACATGTCGCTATCCATTTTGCTGTAACTCGCGGACAATATATCACCCGGTGTTCAGCCCGGGCAAAGCCGGGTACTGCAGCTAGTATTAAAATAAGTTTAAAAGCAACATGACCAAATTGCTGTGAATATGGCATCCTTGTGCGTGTTCAGCGTTGCTCGTTTTACATTAGAAATAGTTCGGAAATGCATTTGGCAGCACTGAATTTCAAACAATGCTGGAAAGATCTTCACTCATCGTAACCTGAAACTTAAGAGTTTCATACCACGAAGGGTGCTGATTGCTACTGCGTTTGACTGACTCTGAACTTCTGCGCCCCACTTTTCCCTGGATTTCAGCGGAGCATTTGAACGTCACAGCGCTGCAATTGAGTGAACTCTCAGCTAGTGGAGTGGTGCCTAGTTGTGTGCAAAATTCAAATTTATGCGCTACTGTTTGCACTTGAAACTTTGCAGTGTTGAGTTTCTAGGCATATGCTCATATACATAAGTTGTTTTTTTTTTTTTTGCATTTCTCACCACCAGTTAAACTTAATGCTTGGCAATTTCCTAACATCTTGTAGAGTTATGATTGGAATACCACTGGAAAAATAATATACATTGAGTAATCTTAAATATATTTTGTAAAAAATTGTTCCATGGCAAAATACACATGATCATTACTGTAATAGTCTCTGCATCACATTGTGTTAATCGACTGTGTGGTTGAATTGGTGCGGAATTATATAAATGTAAGAAATTTTCTAACATTGGTCTGAAAACTTTGTAAAAATCACTTGACAAAAAAAAACTTACAAAATTTGGTTAGATGTATTGGCTCAGTAATCTATTGCTCTGCCACTTTTGTTTTGTTTTGTCCAACACAATATTTTGGGTGAATTGCGGTCTCCTGGTGATTTTTGAGGTTACTTCTCACTGAAAAAAGTAGAGTATGTCTTTCAAAATAAAATAGTGCAACAATTTTTTTTAAATATATGTATCTATTTTTATATCAGAACTTTTAGAATTGATAAAATGAGTTTTTATTAGCAATAACCGATGGTTTGAATTTAATTTTACTTAAATATGAATGTTGAATTTAAGTGAAGATGACTTCAAAATCAAGTTTTCATTCAATTGTAATTTTGAAATATTTATTTCACATCATCTAGAGCAGTGCAGTGCAAGTAGAGAATGAAGGTTTGTAAGGCCCCTTTACTTTCAGAACAAATCGAAGAGCTCTCAATACCTGAGAGACATTTAAAATGTGACTTTGGATGTTTCTCATGTGTCTTTACCACTCAAAAGTCAGGTTCACACAAAATAAGACAGGAAACAATGAAACATTTTGTCTGATATGGCGGCCTCCCATGTATTTGTGTAAAAGCAATGCACATAAAATCATACGTGGAACGATACCACAAAACTGTCGTGATCAGACAGTAGGTGACATCATCGTATGACTGTTCCAATTTCATCACAAGCAGACTATTTGATGTCTGCAGTGTTCTGCGCATGCACGCCATAGTTAACGCCCTGCAACTTGTACACGGGTACAGTCCAGCTTTCAGGACGATCACATCATCAAAGAAGCTACCACACAGAATTATTGAGCAGTCATATCTCCGCCCAGAGCTCAGAGTAATTTTTATCTGTACTGTCCCCATACGCGATGATGTGGTACTCCTCTCTGTGGAAATTGATTCTGTCTGTCCAGGTGGCCTGACAGTATAATTCCGCCCAGGGCTTGAAGTAGTTTTCGTAAGCACTGTCGCTGTATGCCATGTTGTTTGGGGAGTCCTTCTCACAGTCAGAAGTTGCTCCCACCCCTCTAGACCGGTCTGATGTAAAAAATACATCAGTCATAACTCCGCCCAGACCTAATCGTACCCCATGCTGTTGCGGAAATCCTTACCGCTGTGGTATTTACTCATATCCCTGTAGACCGGTCCGATGGAAGATAATTTGTCATAACTTCGCCAAGGACTCGAAGTAGGTACCGACAGCACTGTCTCACCGTACATCATGATGTTGCGGTACTCTTTCCTTTATAAGTCTTTCCCGTCCCTCCAGACGACTGACGTGAAGGTACTTCAGTCATAGCTCCACCAGGATTCGGAGTAGTCTTCGTCAGCACTGTTGCCATACACCACGCTGTAAAAGTCTCTCCCGTCCTTCCAGACTGGCCTGACGTGAAGATACTTAAGTCATAGTTCCATCGATGTCTATGAGTAGTTTTCATCAGCACTGTCGCTGTACTCCATGCTGTTGCGGTACTCCGCTCTGAGGAAGACATTCCTGACCCTCCAGACCGGCCTGACGTGAAGATACTTCGGTCATGGCTCCGCCGAGGGCTATGAGTAGTCCTCGTCATCACTGTCGCCGTACTGCACGCTGTTGCGGTACTCCTTCTCGCTGTGGAAGTCGCTGCCGGGCCTCAGGAGGACGTGCTCGTGGCGGGGCGGCTGTGTCGGCCGCTGAGCCGGCGCCGCCCTCAGCTTGTCGACGAGGACCACGCCGAGGGTGGCCAGGCTGACGAGGAGCGCCTTCTTGGCGAACACCACGAGAGCCAGGAGCAGCGCCAGCAGCGACCCCACCATGGGCACGAGCGCGCCGAGCCTCACCGAGATGGCTATCAGCAGCGGGAACAGCAGCTTCACTCGGTGGTTTGCGCGGCCCTTCTGCCCGTCGCCTGCAACACCACCAGTGCCTTTCCTTAATTTAACACTTTACAAATATCTATAATTTCACTTGAGTATTTCTGATCTATCTACAAAAAAAAAAAAAAGAATTTTAAGATGTAGCACTTAAGGTTTCCAGTGAATTATATTGATAAAGACTAGTAATTTTCATCCTATCAGGGTAAATCCAAGCATTAAAAAAAGTATCGAAACTCATCCAGGGTCCCGATGATTTGGTACTCAACAGCCCTCACTATCCACCCAATTAAACTATAAAATTGGTGGTATTACTCCAAAACTATATAAAATGTGTTTCATTCCAATTCTCATAACATGCATGTGCTGAATTGCGGCTGGCAATGGTAACTGGTGATATCTTGCGGAGAATTTTCTGGACTTGGCGCAGGAACTTTGCTCCAGCAACTGGCCACTTCAGAAGACGGTGTTAAAGGAACCAGTGTAACCCTATAAAGGCGGAATTGCAATAGCCCGTCGCCTCCGTCCTCTCGTCATCCATCTGTCGGTCACGTCACCTGCAGCCAATCGAATGGCTCGAAAAATTTATTATATCCATCATCTGTCCCTCCGTACGTTTGTCCTTAAGTTCGACAAAAGCTTGGCAAGCTATAACTTTTGGATGGATTGTATCAATAGTTTAGGCCACAGCAGTCAATTGTTACCAGATTACAGGCCTGTGGTGTTTGTACAGGTCAAAGTGGCGGATTCCAAGATGGCGGAAAATCAAGAAAACAAAATGGCGGAAAAACAACATGGAGGATAAAAAATGGCCGCTATGGTCAAGGTCAATGGTCACGGTCAAGCTTAGACAAGATTGCTGCCGTGACATCAGATTTCAAAATGGCGGTCGGCACCACAGGCACCACAACCTGGAACCTGTGCCAGGAGGTGCCAATATATACTACTGGCTTCTCTTGCAGACGGCTGCCAGTTACAACGAGGAAAACTGCTGCAGACTCTCATTAGTCTAATGAGTGTTTTATATATATATATATATATATATATATATATATATATACTTATATATATATATATATATACACACACACACACACACACAGAGAGAGAGAGAGATAGCTCAATAGACTGGTTTTACTGGTTTTATAAACTACACAAGAAACTCAAGATGCAAAAAGATAAATAAATAGCATCTTCAAATACCCGCTCCTAAATTTATAAATTACGCAAGATGCAAAAATTCAAAGTAAGCTTAAGCTCACTTTTAACTTCTTGCATTTCTACTTTGCAGTAAAGCGTTCTGAAAAATTCTAGATGCAAGCATAATGTGCATAGAAGGCTACAATTATATATATATATATAAAACGCAAAACATTTTCATTTAGTTAATTATCCCCAAAAAATCATGCTTTTAGGTAAATAAAATATATTTTTTTAAAAGTTTTACGAATACTTCAGTTCAAACACAGACAGTGGAAACGCAATAAGTTTAAAGATGGCTGATGCATTCGTTGGGTTTTGGCATCCTGCGTACAATTGCAATGTCCCAAATTGTGTCCAACGAACACAGATCGCTGTATGTGTTGTTTTTCTGGTGATTGCTTTAGAAGTCAGTAGTTCCAGACATCGGACATCGCAATTGTAGACAGGGCAGTGTTACGTGCGACAATGTAAGCCATTCACATGATAAGGACATGGACCGTCCATAGGTTCGGACTGTTTCAAGAGGTCTTTATTCATTTCATTACCTATATGTAACATCTTAGTTATCGGTATAATGAAGCCTTCATTTCACAGATGAGAGAGCCACACCTGAAGTTCCCTGAAGGTTGCTTAGCAAATAACTTTTTAATACGTAGCTATCCAGGGCTAGGAAACAGTTTACATGATTTCACAGTATCTTTAATTTAGCTATTCTAACCAAATCAACCGTCCACAATGTTTTAAAGGATTTATAATGTAGCTAACCTAACTTAATTGACCATTAGTTATCATGAGTTGTCCAAAATAAATAAACCCCGAAGATGCACGATCGGGGGTTTGGCTCTCTCGTTTGTGAAAAGAAGGCTTCCCCTCGGTACACGGCATTTGGTAGGAGTAATTACATGAATAGAATGGAAGTCACATGGAAAGGAAGGGTGCAACGACGGTGCTGCCATCTGTGGAGGATGGCGCGAAAAATATTCACAAAAAAATACGTTATAGTATAAACTGTTTACTGAATTTTTAACAAGATGGACATTATTTTAATAAAATTCATTGTCGAAAATCCGATCCAAGCTGGGGTTTGGTATGTTTTCAATATTTAATGTTTCGCTTTTATCGGAACAATTTCATTATATTCAGAAAAATTTGGTCTGCTAAAAAAATGATTCTATAGTCCACGCAGCTATTGTGGCAGCGAATTCTAGCGGCGGGTGCGGAAACTACATGTGATTCGCGTCAAACATTTTTTTAATTTAAATTTTGCGTGTATTTATCACAACATTCACAACATTGCATTAGAATTCACACTTTTTTTCAATACACCTATGTCAAAGGTTAAAAGATAGATAATAATATAGCTGGGTAAAAATAGATAGATACCTAATTGAATGTTTATGTGGGTTCGTCTTCTGTTTGTGTAAAGATAAAAATAGGAGTATATAGACATAGAGAGCTAGAGATATAGCGGGATACATATGTATAGAGTGGTATAGAGAGATACGAGGAATGTATAGAGACATAGATAGGGACATGGATTGAAATGTAGATAGAAACATAGATACATAGAGAGATTTAGAGTTTCGCATTACAAGTGTATTTGCAACATGAGAACACATGAAATTCGCTCGTTACCGAGGTTAGATGTTACACATGTCTGGCGAGTACTGAAAGACTTGCACGCATGTTTTTTTCCCCCTCGAGTGGCTCAGATCAATTTCTTAATGAAGCGATCCCAGACGGTCATTTCTGCTCGGCTAACAGAGACGTCATAATAGCCACGGGGCCCCGGATGCGAACGCTCGCACCTGGCAGCGATCCCTGGGTCCTCCTGTCATGATCCTAGTTTACTTTTCGTTTTTTATGTTGTTCGGGGAACATGGCGTGTGAGTCAAGATGGCCCCGAGGCAAAAGTGACCGTGTTGAGCTAATTTTTTTAATCTCGAGTCGCCTATGCGGTAGTAGGTAAGTTACTCTGTGATTGCGTGGAATTTTCCAGTCTTTCCGGGCTTTGAATATATATACTGTATAGAAGTCGCGAGTGGATAGGATTTACTCTACGTTTTTCAGGAGCGTATGATGAGGCAGCTTGGGAACTTCACCGCTGCAGGGCGCTGCCGTACCGCCCTGTATCGTCTTAGTTGTTATGTACACGTTAGAGCGCAGCACTGTCGCCCGCTGTCATTCCCCGCACCCCCCACCCTTCATTCACTGCAGCTCGAGGACGTTCAACGGGAGGGGGAAGAGGTGTTTGAAGAGTTCGACACTTGTCCGCTAGGGACCACCACAAGTCGATGCCCTAGAGATGGTGGCGATTGCGGCGGTGAATTAACCAACTACCTCAAAACGGTATTAGAAATTTTAACCTGGGCTGGCGACTTCTATACAGTATATATATTCAAAGTTCCGGGTGAGAGGAGGATTGGGTCGAGATTACTGGGTTTATTTAGTTTCCGAGCAGTGGGCCTATGTCTGCTCGGGTCCTTGATTTATGTTGTTTATCTTAAAAGCTGGTTTTGATTCTGAACTGGTTTCGTGTTTAATTCAGGGCATATTTTGTGCTAGGTGTTTTAAGCTGGAGGTTTCTAAGACCGTGGGCCACTGACATAAGCGTACCCAGGATTTTTTTTCTGGGTTAGGGGGGGGGGGGGGGGTTCTTCCAGATATTTTTCGAGGTGGGGGGGGGGGGGGTCGAGGGAGGGGGCTTCTGATTTTTTTTAAAGAAAAACTCCATAAACACCAAAAAATAATTGTTTATAATAAACTTTTTTAAGCTTACAAACTTTTTACAGAAGAATTCTTCTATTTTTTTTTTTTTTTTTTTGGCAAATTCAGTAACCACATTCTCCGGGGGGTCGATGTGGATGTTGTGGTGGACATTCAGTAAGGCCAATCCATTCAGTCTGTCCTGAGATATAGTGTTCCGCAGATAGGATTTTAATCTTCTTAAGCAAGAAAATGTCCTCTCCGGAGTTGCTGTTGAGACGGGAAGGGTCACCAAGACTTTTCGGGGGGGGGGAGGGGGGGGGGTTTGAACCCCCAAAACACCTCCCCTGGGTACGCCTATGGCCACTGGTGTACCGAGTGTCCCGCCGGCCGGCACTGACCTGTCCCGGGCTCCTCCAGCTCGCAGCGCGAGGCCCCCGCGCCGCCCAGCAGCAGCGCGCACAGCGCCACTCCGAGGGTCTTCGCCCCAGCCCCGACGTGCCCCAGCCTGGGCATGCCCCTCAGCCGCAGCGGCCAGTCGACCCTTCACTGACCCCTGGTCGCACGGCCGAGCAACCCGCGTTCCCGCGCTTCACATTCTACCTTCGCTGTGAATCCGTCACAAAAAGTGAGGTTAGGGTGATCGTAAATAAAAAAGTAAGGTTATTGAGTTCATGTAACCGACATTAAAATATATATAAATCTCAAAAAAAATATTTTTTTACTTTAAAATTTCAATTGTGAAATTGCACGCACGGGCAGCAACCTTCGGATACGTTCGTACTGATCGGTGGTCGGTGAACTGCAGGATTGAACACAAGACAAAAAAAAGTTACTACTAAATTGGCTGCCTGAACCATAGAAACAAATGACCGTAGAACCTCCAGTAATGCGTTGTATTTCTTTCGATGCTAATTCAATTCACGGTAGCGTTCATCGTAAAATTTCGCTCACTGTTCTACTACTCCGGTACACAGCTTTCTTCAACGTCTGGTTCACTACAGTCACAACGTATTTCGAACACCGTTTTAATAGGTATTTCTCGTCTCAATCGTGATCGGGAGTTCAGACCGAAAGCAGCTGTTCTCTCGATGACGACGACGACTACGCAGAATTACGACTGGCTTCGTCGCGAAGACTGTCCAACACCGAGACGCCGCGAGACGCGAAGGCGTCTGGCGCGCGATGTCTTCCTCGCTCCTCGGGAATGTTCGTGAGAGCTCGGGTGGCGGGGAACAGCGCCTCTTCTTGGACCGTGAACCCTGGACCGCGTTCCACTTGGAGACGTCTTTTGTTTTCTCAGGTTGCCCCTCTTTCTCCCACCCATGTGTAAGCTGTGTGCGTAACGGTCTTTTTGGTATTTGTCGTTATCCTGGTTTTAATTTGAATGGAATAGCACTCAGGGCCGTAACTAGAAATGGGGGGGGGGGGGAGGGGGGGGCAAGCGGGGCATACGCCCCGGGCGCAAAGCTGTGGGGGCACCGAAATCGCTTGCATTGTAATTCCTACTACAACTGGTAACTGGTAAAAAGTTTTTTAACTTGCATGCCAGGAATGTCTAACCTGATTTACAATATAACGTCTCAACATATTTAACGAACAAGTCTAGTGATTATACGGACTACTTTATGGACATAGTGGGTTCATACATGGAAGGTACAGTAGCACAGAAACTGTTACATGTAGGTATGGAAAATTCTTAAATAGCAGCATTTTTCCGTGGGAGGGCCCCCGGACCCCCCACTTTATTGGTGTGGTAGGTGCAAAAAAAAGAGGGGGGGGGGGGGCGCATGAATCCATTCCGGCCCCGGGTGCCAGAGACTCTAGTTGCGGCCCTGATAGCACTGATATTTATGTGTGTGTGTGTGTGTGTGTGTATATATATATAGCTCACGAGACTTAAATTTAAAATATATTTTTTGTTAAAACGATTTACAGTTTACAGTTTTAATTATTATTATATCAAACACTGTTCAAGAATATATTCATGTCATTTAGAAAATAATAGCGATTAAAATTTAATACATCCAAAAAACCTATGTTAACACCGATATTTGTTTTAATCAACATATTCAATAATTTTCTACATCTATATTTCTGTATATTTAAATATCGACCTATATCTCTCCATATCACTCTCTCTTATCCCTATATGTATCTATTTTATATCTATATATCAATATATCTCCCTATTTATATCTCTGTAGGGCTCTCTATATATCTAATATAGCCCTCGCTCTACAGCTATATTTCATTATATGTCTGTATATATCCCTCTCTATCACTCTATACATCTCTACATCTCTAACTCTATATATTCTTATCTATATCTTTATCTTCACAAAACAGAAGACAAACACGCAAACAGTTATTATATATTTATCTATATACATATATTATTTTATCCTTTTACCTGTCACAGTGTTACCGGTTCCGGTAACTGATTCATTGTTTAGTTTATTTTCTTCGAAGAAGTATTTATTTTTGTGTTTGATTATAAAATATTAATTTTTATTGGTTTTGGCCATTTTTGTTAAAGTAATTTCGTTAGGATGCTAAAATGAAACTGGAATCGTTTGCTAAATGGACGCCAAGTGTTGATTAAAAAAATTTTTTTTTTTCTAACCTATTTAAAACTAAGTGTATTTTGGAGGGGTCCGGGTTAGGGAGGGACCTAGGTGCGTCTCATGCCGAAGCCTATACGCCTAGTCATGCTGGGATCAGCCATGCAAGGAGAGGGTCGCATGCATCATGTGCTAGGAGGGGATTGGCCAGCCATAGTGTTGAGTGGGTATTGGGGTGTGCCGAGCAATCCCGAGGACGGTCGAAGGTGCACGACGATGACGTGGCGGAGTGACGCGCAGAGCCGTGGCGCGCGAGCCTGGGAGACGGGACTCGCGAGCCAGCGACGACAGCAACATGGGCCGGCGAGAGCTGGCGGCCGCGACACGCGTGGACGACCAGCTGGGCCCAGTCAGGAGTCGACGCACATACACCTTGTGGCCAGAATAGGCGAAGGGCGGGCCCGTGTCTTACTAGCTTTTGAACTGGATGTACTTACTTTCTTTTGGATGTTTTTACGAGAGGTGCAACATTACCCACTTAGGCCGTGATTGCTCGAGAAAGACAGCAAACTAGTTCATGCATAATATCGTAAAAGTGCGCGCACAGGAACTATACAGACTCAAGGACCTTTCATTTAATATTATGTTTGGCCAATCAAGTAATCATTTAACGTAAAATGTAAATACACAGTTATAGTTTAATGTTCTTAGGAGTTAGTTTGAATCATGCTACTCAGCAACAGCCATGACAGAATTAAAGAATTTGAATCCTGCTCTTACATGTTTTAAAGCATCTCACACTTGCGGAATGAAAAGGGGAACTATATTTTGTACAGTCACGTGCGGTGGGATCGTGCCACCCGCGCGAAGTTTGACCCTCCTTGGGGCAAGAGTGTGAGGACAGATTGTTCACCGCGGTGTTGCAGGAATAAATCAGCAGGGCGGGTAACAACAGGTGTAACGAAGGCATATAAAAACACGCGCGTATTCGATAGCAACGTTGTTTCAAAATGTGAAAGAAATCGGTGAAGTAAAGTATGTACTTTCGGAGATTTAGGATTTTGAACGAACGAACATTTACATTTTTTATTTATATATACATACATTTATGAATGGTCTCGGACACAAGTCATATCTGATACGCTGATCGTATGATGTAGACTGCCCATATTTGGACCACACGAATGCAATAAAAAGGAACCTTTAAAATATATACAGAAAATTTTCCCGTAAGTCATAGATTCGACATAAAATCCGTTTCGCAGTAACTCTTTTGCAGGCGCAAGCGGACCCCCTCAGTGTATGCTGTATGCCCCCCCACCCCCCCCCCCCCGGGATCTACGCCCCTCTTAATGTATATAAATCCAGTGTCCTGAGGTTTTGTAACCAGTGAACTCTTAACCAAGTCAACCGATTTCGATGAAAATGGGCATTTATGTGTAATTTTAACCAACTTCAGAGATAGGATAGTTTTTATTTCGATTAATGATCTTAAAAATTTATAATTAATAATAAATAATAAATAACCGATCGCCATGGGTAAACAAAAAATCATAGGTCATAAACATACAAACAGTAATTGTGTGACATTTCTCTATGTCCAACACACTGTCATATAGCGCTATCCAGTTTGCTTTAACTCGCAGACAAGAAAGCTCCATGTGTTTAGCCAGGGCAACGCGGGTACTGCAGCTAGTTTACTTATATAAGTTTCAATAAATACACCTGCCCTGAAACATAGATTGAGTTTTAACACCACGGTATTCAAGTAAATGAATTACTCTGTCAGTTTAACGCGCGCGCCCCCCCCCCCCCCCCCCCCCCCCCATAATGTAGTGCCTGCGGCATTACAAGCCTCGTATGCCCCTTTCTAGCTCTACGTCCCTGTTTGTCAGCTTGAAACTACACGGAGGCTTGAGTTCAAGCGCGCTTCGCTCTCAGCAGTTGCAGGAAGTCCTGACTGCGGTGCTTCGTTCCACGGGCAATTAACGAAGTTAACTGCGTTTTGCTACCGCGCGGGTCTGCCGAGCACCCGACGCACAGGAAACGGCATCTCAAAGGCCGGAAAAGTAATTAAAAGGAAAAAAAAGCTGTTAGAAGTAGGTCTGATGCACAAGATACACGAGAATAAGCAAATCAGCAAACTTTTTAGAAAGTACCTTCTAGGTAGGTAACTGCTCCTTGATGATGGCGACTGCAATTTCGACCGAAACGTTGGTGAATTATTCGCCAAACACGCCGTGAAAGCCTGAGAACATTATTTTAGAAAGTAGGTTTTTTTTGGTTTAATTTATAATTGTGTACAATTTATAATTGTGTACATGGCGAAGGTGATGCAGAATGTTCCATGATTGTTTATCAGTTATGGTTAAATTGCTTAAGCTTGGCTTGTGCAAATTTATCAGCACCAGCCATGCTCTTAACTAGTCAAAACTCTTCGAAAAAAAATACAACCAATAATTTCAGTTCCAGTCCCCCAAAGTTTTATTGTAGCTACCTGAGCATCCGTGTGTGTTTAAGCTGTCGTACTATTTAGTTCGCTTGAGTCTGACTCTCTACACCTATACTCGCAGTAAGACTGGTTACGGATCCCGGGAATTTATGCTTTGTGCTGTCCCAGTAACTCTATAAGGTAAAGTTATTTGTAAACAGTTTGCCCGAATACCTTACCATTATTTGTTAGCACATAAAAAAGCATAATAAAAATAAAAATCAATTCCAATTATTGAACATTCGATTAACTTTTATATAGTTAAAAAAATGATTTAATCAAACATCAATTAAAATATAAAATTATGCGACGGACGAGTCGAGTGACGGGTGAAACGAACGACGGACGAGTCAAGTGACGGGTGAATCGAGCGACGGGTGAATCGAGCGACGGGTGAATCGAGCGACGGGTGAATCGAGCGACGGGTGAATCGAGCGAGGGGTGAATCGAGCGAGGGGTGAATCGAGCGAGGGGTGAATCGAGCGAGGGGTGAATCGAGTGACGGGTGAATCGATTGACGGGTGAATCGAGCGACGGGTGAATCGAGTGACGGGTGAATCGAGCGACGGGTGAATCTAGCGACGGGTGAATCGAGTGACGGGCGAGTGAAGGGTGGGGCGAGTGACAGGTGAGTTGAGTAGTTCCATCTGGGATACAGCAGCTCGACCACTTTCTGGTACTCGCCCCTCTCTTCCCAAAATCATCCGATTTGTTACTCTTTGTTCGTCTCTTAACAAATGACATTTACGTAGACACCTTCGAGTCCTCTACTGCTAGTTCAGTTAAAGGGGATAGTATCCTAAACTATTAGGCCTCTAGGTTTTTCTGCCTGTTGCTCATTATTTGAAATTAATTCATAATGTAACTATATTTACTTGCTTATTAAATGTTTTTACCAATCAAACAATTCATTATTTAATGTTTTTTTTTCAGGAACTAAAAGGCAAATTTTTATATCTGTTCTGGCGTGTGTAGAAAGCACGTAATCGTGTGATATTCAGTTTCGAATAACCGTTAGTGTAAACCTTTGTCTTAAAACTCTTTATTTTAAGCATGTCATTTGTAAATCAATAAAAATGAAGTTTTCCAAAAATTATCGAAACCTGAGTTTTTTTTCAGGATTTGATAACAGAAAAGAAAGTGTTATGGGGTATCTCTACACATATTTTACACATTTCTTAAAAATAACGTGGTTTTCATGAGTTATTTCGTATCCAATTAAAGATTACCATCACACATCCTAATTAATGTCCTTCTTTAAATGTTTTTGTGAACGGCCTGTTCTGAAACTTGACGAGAAACAATTCGGCCGAGCTCACCAGGGTAATGAGAACCTGACTTCGTCGCTCGCTGTGTGCAGAGCGGTCGCTTGTTCGTGCTCAGTTTTTTTTTCTATTTTTTGACGTGACAACGTCTAACTAATAAATCGATGAACGCCGGCTGCACGCACGAAAAAGTGTCCCGTTACGCACATTGTCCCGTTATGCTGTTACCCGTTACGCTAATTGTACGCTTGCGCCGAATCTATTTCTCATCCACTCGATTGGAACAACCATCGATTTGACTTTTTCGAGGCACATTAAACTTGAAACACTCCCATTCGTTTCCTACTTTTCCTATCATCGTCCTATCCTTAGCAGATTAACACAGATTGGAAGAAGTTAAATAGCAAACATGTATAAAAGTAATAGTTAAAATAATATCTTCGTTAAAGTAACAAACATATTTGAATGAATGAGTGCAAATGAAAGTAAATTTATCAATTAAATTGTAGATTTCATTTCACTCCTTCGTATCCATACAAAATAGTGATAATTCAATAAAAATGATTCAATTTAATTATTAAAAGTATGCAATCATTTCATCAATGTTTTGTTTTGACGTTTTCGCTTTACACTATCGTCCGTAAACCGACTTTACAGACAACCAATTTTCCCCCTCCCCTCCCCCTCGCCTGGTGCGACCGGAACTAGCCGAGGTGCACCAGCTGGGACACGTGACAGTTGTCGCTGTGGGCGGGTGGTTTCCTCTCCTCGCGGCGCGGGCGCTCCCGTTACCGCCACCAGCGCATTGACGAGATTATCCACCACATCATTTGATACAATTTCTTGGACATACGCCATTTCAGTATCTCACTGTTTGTCACGGGGAAAAAAAAATTCAAAACATAAACCCACAGAGAAAACAAGCCCATATCAGCTGGTGTCAAACAGACAAACCCAACGATGAACCTAAACAGGTACTGACAGCAAAACGACAGCACAGATGAACATATCCAAACAAGAATTCCGTAGAAGGAATTTAGTCATGCACAGACGAACACAGTGTGCTAACAACGACGAGACAGTTTCAACAACGTATTCGTCGGTGACTTGATGTAAGTTTTTGGACATACGCCATTGCTAAGAACTTTTTCTGTTGAAGAAAAACTAATAAATAAAAAATAAAAACAAAAAACTATTGTATTTTTTTGTCTTTTCGTTTTGCCGTGTTTTTGTCTCGTTTCAACTGTATGTGCTGAATTATTTTGGTTTCAATATTTTTGTGTTGTCATCATTTGTGTGTTTTTTGTTTACTTAGTACTTTTTTCTTTGTTTTTTCTTTGTTTGTTGACCATATTTCTGTTTCGGAATATTTTGTGGTGTTTATATTCTTGTTGACAACAGCAATTGTTTGCTTAATTTTGTGTGTTTTTTATCTTTCTTGTGTTTTTATTATTTTTATTTTTTATTTATTAGTTTTTCTTCAACAGAAAAAGTTCTTAGCAATGGCGTATGTCCAAAAACTTACATCAAGTCATGCACTCCCATTGCACAAATCTTTTAAAAAAAAAAGTATTCGTCGGTGTTGTCCATAATATCTGTTTATCTTTATCGTTGTGTTATATATATTTTCTGCGTTATCCAGATTTGTTGTCTGTCTGCATTTACTGTTATTGTTGAAACTGTCTCGTCATAGTTGCCCACTGTGTTCGACTGTGCTGTTATTATTTTTTCGTGACTGAATTCCTTCCAATGAATTTTTGTACTGTCTTATATTTAAGTTAGATTGTGTTCTGCTGTGCTGTCATTGTTTTGTTGTCCGTAATACTTGTTTATGTTCATTCTTTCGTTTATCTGTTTGACATCAGTTGATTTAGGCTTGTTTTCTGTGGGTTTATGTTTTGAATTTTTCCCATGACAAACCGAGCAAAACTGAAATGGCGTATGTCCAAGAAATTGAATCATATTCAAAATTCACAAATTCATTAATAATTTGAAAAACCGTATCATTCTTTTTATAATTAAATTCCTTTTTAATTTAATTTTAACAGAAAATTAAATGTCAAAATTCAAAATCTAAGAATAGTAGACTTTTAGTACTCCATTGTTTACACAATAAAAATAATTTAAGTAATATTTTGGTCGAGAAAAAAAAATACAATTTTTATTAATTTTTTTTATTTAATAAATTTTAATGCTTTTATATTTAGCCACAATTTCCGATTATTTCGTTAAAACAAGTCATAAATACATAAATATAAATGTTATTAAATAAGTGAAAAACACACACGTCAAGTCTGCATGGAAGACGTAATACTTACAGTAACACGTGTTCAAACCGGCATTAAATAGAGACTACTTCAGCCACTTCTGTGTTTGAGGCATGTCGGGCTATAATAGGGAGGAAACACATTATTGTAGCCCACTGAGGATTACAATAATCCTTATCAAATAATCTCTCTGTAATCTTATGTAGCTAAGTTGCAATAGTTTACTTATTCTGAATGTTTTTATGTGTAAGATCTTAGCACTTGGCATAAGGTATTTAGTAAGGATAATATAGTGAATGGAATGGAAGTTCGCATGGAACGGAAATGTGTAACCACGGGGCTGCCATCTGTGGCGGATGGTGCGATAAAAAGTTCACAAAGCCAAAGGGAAACTTTATAGTATTAATTGTTCAGTGAATTTTAACAAGATGGGCATTTTTTAAAAAAACAAATTACAAGTCGAAAATCGGTTCCAAGCCGGGGTTTAGTATTTTTTAAAAGTATTTTTCGCTTTCATCGGAGCCGTTTTATTGTATAGTTTCACCTTTCGCTGTGCAAAACGAATGATCCTAAATTTAATGTAGCTGCTCCGGCAGCGAATTCTAGCGGAGGGTGTGGAAACTACGTGTGATTCGCGTCAATAATTTTCACGCTCGGCAGTATTTAGAAGAATTCTACGTTAAATTTCATATCTGAGTTTTGTATTTTAAGTTCATCCGTATCTCCATGAATCCGTATCAAATTGCATTGATGGCAACAACAATTGAAACCCCAATTCATTTCTATGTTTTAAATATTTTAGTCGCTTATGGGATGGAAAGTGATGTCTGTAGGAATTGAAGAAAAAAGAACTTCAGTACAGAAATAAAAAATTTCAGAACGTATGTTTACAACATTCATACAACTTAAATAAAAAAACAGCATATCACGGAGTATTTGCAATGTTATAAATTGTAAGAATGAAATATAGACCACTAATCCACCTAAAAGGGGAAAAAAATTAAAAGAACTTGAAGTAACTATCACGTAGATATTCACTAACATAAGTGTCCCAGCGCAAAGAAGTAAGATTTATAAAAAACATTGGTTGTCTGTAAAGTCGGTTTACGGACGATAGTTTCACGTGACAACGTCATAGCAAAACATTGATGAAATGATTGCATACTTTTATGAATAAAATTGAATCATTTTTATTCAATTATCACTATTTTGTATGGATACAAAGAAGGAGTGAAATGAAATCTACAATTCAATTGATAAATTTACTTTTATTTGCACTCATTAATTCAAATATGTTTATTACTTTAACGAAGAGATTATTTTAACTATTACTTTTATACATGTTTGTTATTTAACTTCTTCCAATCCGTGTTATTCTGTTAAGGATAGGACGATGATAGGAAAAGTAGGAAACGAATGGGAGTGTTTCAAGTTTAATGTGCCTCGAAAAAGTAAAATCGATGGTTGTTCCAATCGAGTGGAAGAGAGATAGATGCGGCGCAAGCGTACAATGAGCGTAACGGGACACAGCGTAACGGGACAATTTGCGTAACGGGGAACTTTTTCGTGCGTGCAGCCGGCGTTCATCGATTTATTAGACGTTGTCACGTCAAAAAAAAAGTTTACGTACTCAGCAAGCTGTTTTCATAAGCCCTAGGGAAAAACGTAAGTCGAAACATAAATTGTTTTTGAGAGTTTAACCTCAGAAGAGCAATGTAAATGCAAGTTAGGTTAACCATGTTTATGTAATTATAGTAAGTGTAACTTTTTTTTCGTTTACAATTATTTATAAAAGGTGATTGACAATGTTAGATATGGGTGTATGAAACGTATTTGTTGGCCAAACTGTGGTGGACAAATAATTAAAATTTAAATGAATAAAACGTAATGAATCGTCACTGGAACAATGATCTTGCTTGGATGTGACTGAACTGACCGTAGTCTTTCTCTTTGGATCGAGACTTTACGAATGTGTTGTGTCAACATTAACTGGAAGAAACAAAGAATAACACAAGTTTTATTTATAAAAAAACTGTAATACAACGTATCCCTGAGTTACAAACAGATTACAGGACACTTTTTTTTTGTTTGTTTTGCAACGGATCAGTGTCGTCTTCACGAGGCGACAGAATCCATCATCTGAGCTCGAACGTGTCTATATGTGAGGATCATCCTCTTTGAGTTTCACCAACAACTCGCTCTCCTCCCAGAACTTTTTTCCTTTATTCGGGTCCTTTACAGCATCCGACAGTTGGTGTTCCTGTGGGGAAAAAAAAAAACCAACACATGACCAGGACATTGCCTCTAGGTACTGAAATAAAAACTGCACATCATTAACTTAGGTAAAACAATTTAATTGCTTTTAGTGCTCTATTAACTTCTTTCAAATCATATCTGATCCAATTTTTCGGACTGCCAAATTTAGATATTATTTTAGTATGTCTCATGAGTCCGTAATGGGTTTTGAAAATGTATCGTGAGGGAACTAATTGAATTAGATACGTGCCGTTTGAAACAAATCGAAGTAAAACTCTGGAATTGTTTCGTTTATTTCCACTCTAACAGATGACATAAGTTGCAGTATTTTTTTATGTTTCAGTCAACTGTTTGTGAAATGGCGACTATTTCAAAGCATGTGCTTTGTGTGGTGTGGCTTTTTGAAACAAAATCAAACACCGCAAACCGTTTAATAAGCGAAATCCTAGTGACAATGTTTTCAAGATATTGGTAACGAAGTTTCTTATAAACAGGTAGCGTCCACGATTCCAAAAGAAGTGGCTGACCGGTTGTTAGTGATGGATGTGTCTGAAGAAGCAGTGAGGTGCTTACACAAAGTCCTACGAAATCCATACGCAGAGATTTGCAGGAACTAATGATTTCACGTCGTTTGGTGGACAGACTTTTGTGTAAGAAGTTTAGATCATGTGCGTACAAGGATCGGTTAGTGAAACAATTGAAGCCTGGTGACTACATCGCTCGTCAAACAATTTATAGCAAAAATGCTGGATCACATAGAAAGTGATGAAGAGACTCGTCAAAAAAAAATTATTTTCATAGATGAGGCAACGTTTCTTCCATCGGGTAGAGTCAACATGGGTAATGAATGCATAAGGGGTACTAAAAACCAGCATGTTGTTAGAGAGCTCATACGAGCTAGTCCGAAAGTGAATTTATTTTTTGTAAATGGAACACAAATATTCGTGTAAGATTACAGACATTTATATCACAGAGATTTGTTCACTTACATTAAACAACTGTGTCACTACAAAATAGTGTTCGCAGTAATACTGGGTTTGGATACTTACCCGAGCATTTGTGCTTGGTGTTGTCCTAGTACCTCAAATAGTTAGTTATTTGTAAACCTTTCCCTGAACAGCTTTCCAGCATTAACTTCGCACATTAATAAGCATGATACAACAATATAAATCAAATTGTTAAATACCCGGTTATTTTTTCACGTTTAAAAAAATTTGCTTGAATTAAACATCAATGAAAATATTATATTTTGCGTCAATTTTCGTAATAAACACTCAGTATTATCACGAGAAACGTATTTCATGTATGCAAAAATAATCATAGTTTTTTTTTGTTGTAAAAAATTACAATATCTCTCTTGTAGTGTTACAAACTGTTTATTGGCAACTGTTTTCCAAAAAAAGTTTTTGTAAACGTGCAGAATATTATTTTTTTCTGTGATGGTACAATTTTTCAAAACCCCTAGCGGATTGTAGAGACAAATTGTAATATCAAGTCTTCGAGGTAAACAAGCTTTATTATTCTAAACTTGGCACGGAATCCATGAGGGAACACGATAATATTTTTGTACCTCCGATAAAAAAAACACCATGTCCATTTTTTAAAATGAAATATTCATCTCTTTATTAGTTAGAGATTGCTATCACTTAACACTTAATGAGTGTTTGATGCTGTTAGTTCATAGATGATAACCCGATAACGATAATGGATGGCTGCTAACTAAAGTCGGTTGGTTGCCTGGAAATTAAATAAATGTATACGTACCTTGCAGTCCATGAAGTACTTCCCAGTTACGCCTTCTAATTCCTCAGACACCGCCAAGTGGATTGTAGTTTGTGCTCCCTCTTTCGGAGTCTGGGGGAAAACAAATCTAGAGTTGATTAAATTAATTCACAGTAATACACTTTTAGTATTCTTAACCGCATTTCCCAGCAACAATTCTCATAACATGCATTAAAATAGATAAAGAAACTGCTTCTCTTCGTTAGGTTTAACACACATAAAATATTTGATGAGTTTAAATTTCAATACTTATATTTATATAATACAAACAAGTAATAAATTTTACACACATATATTTAATATAAATAAAATGAAAAATTGTAAAAATATAAAAATATTTAAGGATAATTAAAAATATTTTCTTCTTCAAAATAACAGCTCTGTATGAATTTCCTTTCCAAAAGGTGACACCAACGTATTCAATTGTTAAATTGAAATATCTTTAACAAAATGTGTATTTAATCAAATTTTCTAAATAATTATCAATAGGTGAATTTAGTGTTATCTTCAGTTAACGTTTCTGCCTAACAGATTTAATCTTACTGTAACTATATCGAGACCACAATTAATGAAACGCTTGACTAATAACCTAAATCTGTTCTCTTTCTCGCCATAAAGTTATGCGGTATTTTTTAAATCATATGAAATGTTTTATTGTCGACCAACAATGTAAAAAGTATTTGTAAATATGTTAAATGTATTTATAAAAACATTTATAATTAATATTTAAACAAAAAAAAATTCAGCAAAAATAGTTTTATTTACGTAAGTTTATTAACATCATTTTACAAAGCGCTCCAACAAAGCCAACAAAGTTAATTTTCACAAAAGCTCTTTCCTTAAAAAAAACAAGATGAGCTTTAGAAAACTATTTTCACGAGACTGAATAATCATTTAAAACAAAAAAAGATTTTAAATTGAAATTAAATTGCGACCTTGAATCTCCATTATCTCATGCATAAATATACACTTAAGCTCACTGCCTTATTTGTGAATACATTGCAGAAAATGAAAAGCGTTTCAGTGCCACCCAACAGCTTCTAAGTTTTGGCGTCTCAAAAAAAAATCACAATTGAGTTATAGTCAAAATAGGTGAACAGTTGCGTCATATAGACACTGCTAATATGATGACCTCTATGGGCGAAAATTTGAATGATTTCTTGGTTAGGGGGGAGGTGAGGGTGGCGGGATTACGTTTATAATTCCCATTTCACAGCTCCGAGTTTGCAAGCGTAAGCGGGCTCCCTCAGAAGGCTTTTTGAGTCCAGGGGGTGGGGGTCTACTGCCCCCTCCCCGTGGAATCTACACCCATGATAACTATAGTTATATTTACGCTAGGCTCATCACACCTTGGCTGGCGACGTGTTCCAAACGCTAGTCCCACGATCTGACCCCGCTTAAGGCCCCTGCCTACACAAGAGGTGGGCAGAGCCTCAGAAAAAACCACGCAATTTGAGAACTGCTCAGGATATCCGAGTGATGTCTGTTCATGTAGAACATATAAGAGAGTGCTGAGGGTGGATGAGTAGTTCTGTTTCCGTATTTCCTTTTTAATCTGTATTTTCAGAAGAGTGAAAATTACTATAACGCATGTTTTTAGAATACATTTTAGGCCTTAAACTTCCTGTAGAGATTCTTAACAATTCTTAAGGAACTTGCAGTGCACCTTTATATTAATTTATACACAATATAATGTTATGGTTACCGATAAATGTCATATATACCCTACGAACGACGAGAAGACTGCGCAACAGTCCACAGCCTTGCGATTAGAGGCGATACCGCGCTATAAACCCCAGGAAGCAACACACATATATAATCCCACCACACTGACTAGGAAGGCCCCAAAAAGCACGGGTATCGTTATTAGAGTGATCAGGGAGGGGAGGGCGAAATACTCGTGCGACAAGAGAAAGTTTACCCTACCCCTCCTTTCCAAAAAAAAATATGAAGAAGCCACGTCTGAGACGTTTCCCACTGTCAGAATGTTCCGTTTTGAAGCTGATGGTAGGCCTAAGTGAAATCGGAAACACTTAAATGGAAGGCCACAGTTCAAACGGTTTCAAACCAGTGGGAACCCAACTATTTACCAAGAGTGCACTTTTTTTTTTTTACACAACAAGTAACATATGTTAATGGCCACTTGTTAAAAAAACTACACTTTTGATAAAACATATGAAGGTTTGAATTTTATTTTTGGGTCACTGATGTACTAAACACACGTCCAATAGCAATGGCGTCAGTCCTAAATTCATCAACGAGTCATAAACTCCCATTGCAAGAATCTTTCAAAGATTATATCAATGAGTGTTCAGTGTCCAATTGCAGGAATATTTGAACGCACAAGTAAGCGCCGAGGCAGGAAATAAGAGTAGTTATTTGAATGGTTCTTTCAATAGAGAATATTGATTCAAGATGTTTACACGGTATGTCATGAGAAACCTAAGTAATGTACAAAAACACGAATACGCAAACACAAAGGAAACAAGCCAAAATAGCTAATGTCAAAAAAAGTAAGAATTTTTTTTTGGACAGCACAGAAACCCGTCACCAAATTATTACAGCACAGACAAACACAGTACGCTAACAACGACGAGACAGTAGCAACTAGGACAGAAAGTGAAAGAGAAAAGGTTCTTGGACAACACGGCGACAAGCAGACGAACCCAACGATGCGGTGAACAGATAATATGGACGACACAACGACAACAGAAGAGACGCAGGCGCTACCAACGATGTAACAAACCAGGTATTCGGGACACCACAACGACGACAGCACAGACGAGCACAGAGTGCCCAGCTCCGCAGCATGAAGGAGAAGGCTTAGCACATAACACAACACTAGCATGAGACCACATCAGAGAACATATTCAACCCCTAGCAAGTGTTGAGCCTGGGACGATTGATCTACGAGTTGAGGCTAATGTACTTCTGGACATATCGGAAAATATTTTCAGTTTCCAGCAGGAAGTTTCTTTTATCCTGTTTTGCGCTGTGAGCTTCTTCAGTGGGATAAAAGCGTGTCAAGGTTGAATAGAATTTTTTTGATGTGTAACATATTAGCTCTCAGTATACAATATTTGGTGGGAGTGATTTCGTGAAAATGGAACGGAAGTCAAGGAACGGAAATGTGTAAACACGGCGCTGCCATCTGTCACGATTGGCGCGAACCAAAGTTCACGAAGACAAAGTTAAACTGTATAGTAATATGTAACTGTTCAGTGAATATTAAAAAAAATGGGCAATATTTAAAATATAATTTCTTGCCGAAAATCAAGTCCAAAACCGGGGTTTAGTATTTTTTTCACGTCCTTTCGCTTTTATTGGAGCCGTTTTATTATATTATAGTTTAAAATTTCTCTACGCAAATCGAATTATTCGAGTCGACTTAGCTGCTTCAGCAACGAATTCTAGCGGCGTCAAGAAATTTAGTTGAAAACAAAATTTGTACGTGAACGTCTTAGCGCTCGTGACCACAGGAAATTCTACAAACAAAATACGGAAAATGGTCCTAGTACCTACATGTTCCGTTCATATAGTTGAATAATAGGCTTTTTTCCCTGAATTAAAAAATGCATGACCCTAAATTTCAAGAAAGTTAACGGAGTTACAAAAATGTCGTTCTGAAAGAGAAGGAAATGTGATTCAGTTTTGTTACCACGAAAATACAATAATTAAATGATTTAATCCTATATTTTTTAATGCAAAATTAGTACGTGAAAAACTGCATATAGGAAGTTCACAAATGTATCAAATGAAGCATAACTTTTGTACACAAGTGAAGTATTGACTGGTTTATTTTGACTCAAAACTTAATGAGTTCTCTAAGAGTAGTATTGGCGATTTGGGCTCTTATATGAACAATATTACTGAATTAAGATACCTATATCAAATTAAATTTTCAATACTTACCTGTACCGACGGTTTATTCACAATTATTTTTACCGTACGATAGTGTGTCATTAATAAAACTGTACCTTAAAGAAGCCCTTGGCGATAGCTTTCACCGGTAAGTTGAGCGGAAATGGTACATTCCTCCAAATCGACGAGTCGATCATTCCTGGGTGAAGGCAGTTCACTGTCACGCCTGTAAGAATCATCATTTTAATTTAACCAATAGGTAATTCCCAATGGAAGTGTTACAATGCTCCTAACAAAAGAACTAAACAAGTTAAAACAGTCAATGTGATTGTAAAATAATGTAATACATCAAAATGATAAAAAAAATTACTAACAAGAAACGTTTACTGAAGAATAGTAAGTTCTGTAGGTCGGATCTTACTAGCCTAGAGGCGAAAATGCTCTGGGTGTAAAAGTCGAGTTGAACCTTATAATCATTCTCTCCTGATACAAGGCTATGTGGAACTCCCACAAACTGTTTAAGGCTCGGTGCCACCCTAAATTTCAGGATATTTTTTTTATGTCATTGATTTTGTTCATTTTATTCTCCTACAACTGATGTATTCCACAAGATATCTGTGAAAAGCCACCATGAAACATAAGACTTTGTCAAAAACTGCCAATTGTGCTTTAAATATTTCTTTTTCTAGTCCTTTATGTTCTGTGAAATCAGTTTATTTGTTGCTAATTTTAGATGAAAAAAGGAAATATATTTCAATGGATAACAGTTTTCAACACGTGTCCGAACATGGCCTATTCCTCAAGATTGGCCAGCCACAACTGAGAACTGAGTAACCGACTAAGCCACAGTCCCATGATAAATACATTGTCCCCGAACATACTATTATATAATATACTATTGTATAGAATTTTTTTTCCATGGAATACAGTTTTAGATTTACGTTTGACAATCCCGTTTTCACGGTCTCGATTTTGCAAGCGTTAAGAGACGGGTTTCTTAATCTGTGGGGTAGAGGTGGGCTTTACGCCCATGGCTGAGGTTATAGAGGTCTCAACTGGGTGGCCAGTTATTCGATACTTTGTTGGTTAAGGGTCTCTTGTGAACCAAGAGTGGATGCTACCGGTTGTATGAGAGGTATTCCAATTTGAGCGATTCACACCTTTTTTGTTCCCTGTGTCTGCTCACCGGTGTTCTGGAGGCGACGGGCGAGCTCGAGGGCGAACACGATGTTGGCGTGCTTGGAGACGTAGTAGAGGTAGGCCGGCAGCCCGCGCACCGGGTTCAAGTTGGCCACGTCGAGGCCCGCCAGCCGGTACAACTCCGAGGCCACCACCACTATCCTGCTGGGCGCCGAGCTCTTCAGCAGGTCTGGAGACAGCAGAACATGTCATCACTAACACGTTCCAATGAACTGGAGTGGAACATTGTGCACGACCACTATCCTGCTGGGCGCCGAGCTCTTCAGCAGGTCTGGAGACAGCAGAACATGTCATCACTAACACGTTCCAATGAACTGGAGTGGAACATTGTGCACGACCACTATCCTGCTGGGCGCCGAGCTCTTCAGCAGGTCTGGAGACAGCAGAACATGTCATCACTAACACGTTCCAATGAACTGGAGTGGAACATTGTGCACGACCACTATCCTGCTGGGCGCCGAGCTCTTCAGCAGGTCTGGAGACAGCAGAACATGTCCTCTCTAAAGTGTTCCATCGAACTGGAGTGGAACTTCGTGCACGACCACTATCGTGGTGGGCGCCGAGCTCTTCAGCAGGTCTGGAGACGGCACAACATGTCATCACTAACATGTTCCATCGAACTGGAGTGGAACATTGTGCACGACCACTATCCTGCTGGGCACAGAGCTCTTCAGCAGGTCTGGAGACAGCAGAACACATCGTCACTAATGTGTTCTACTGAACTGGAGTGGAACATTGTGCACGACCACTATCCTGCTGGGCGGCGAGCTTTTCAGCAGGTCTGGAGACAGCAGAACATGTCATCACTAACATGTTCCATCGAACTGGAGTGGAACATTGTGCACGACCACTATCCTGCTGGGCGCCAGCTCTTCAGCAGGTCTGGAGACAGCAGAACACGTTGGATCTAATGTGTTCCACTGAACTGGAGTGGAACATTGTACACGACCACTAACCTGCTGAGCGCCGAGCTCTTCAGCAGGTCTGGAGACAGCAGAACATGTCATCACTAATATGTTCAACTGAACTGGAGTGCAACATCGTGCACGACCACTATCCTGCTAAGCGCCGAGCTCTTCAACAGGTCTGGAGACAGCAGAACATGTCATCACTAACATGTTCCATCGAACTGGAGTGGAACATTGTGCACGACCACTATCCTGCTGGGCGCCGAGCTCTTCAGCAGGTCTGGAGACAGCAGAACATGTCATCACTAACATGTTCCATCGAACTGGAGTGGAAGATTGTGCTCGACCACTATCCTGCTGGGCGCCGAGCTCTTCAGCAGGTCTGGAGACAGCTTAACACGTTGGCTCTAATGTGTTCTACTGAATTGGAGTGGAACATTGTGCACGACCACTATCCTGCTGGGCGCCGAGCTCTTCAGCAGGTCTGGAGACAGCAGAACATGTCATCACTAACATGTTCCATCGAACTGGAGTGGAACTTCGTGCACGACCACTATCCTGCTGGGCACCAGCTCTTCAGCAGGTCTGGAGACAGCAGAACATGTCATCACTAACATGTTCCATCGAACTGGAGTGGAAGATTGTGCTCGACCACTATCCTGCTGGGCGCCGAGCTCTTCAGCAGGTCTGGAGACAGCTTAACACGTTGGCTCTAATGTGTTCTACTGAATTGGAGTGGAACATTGTGCACGACCACTATCCTGCTGGGCGCCGAGCTCTTCAGCAGGTCTGGAGACAGCAGAACATGTCATCACTAACATGTTCCATCGAACTGGAGTGGAAGATTGTGCTCGACCACTATCCTGCTGGGCGCCGAGCTCTTCAGCAGGTCTGGAGACAGCTTAACACGTTGGCTCTAATGTGTTCTACTGAATTGGAGTGGAACATTGTGCACGACCACTATCCTGCTGGGCGCCGAACTCTTCAGCAGGTCTGGAGACAGCAGAACATGTCATCACTAACATGTTCCATCGAACTGGAGTGGAACTTCGTGCACGACCACTATCGTGGTGGGCACCAGCTCTTCAGCAGGTCTGGAGACAGCAGAACACATCGTCACTAATGTGTTCTACTGAACTAGAGTGGAACATTGTGCACGACCACTATCCTGCTGGGCGCCAGCTCTTCAGCAGGTCTGGAGACAGCAGAACACGTTGGCTCTAATGTGTTCCACTGAACTGGAGTGGAACATTGTGCACGACCACTATCCTGCTGGGCGCCGAGCTCTTCAGCAGGTCTGGAGACAGCTTAACACGTTGGCTCTAATGTGTTCCACTGAACTGGAGTGGAACATTGTGCACGACCACTATCCTGCTGGGCGCCGAGCTGTTCTGCAGGTGTGGAGACAGCAGAACACGTCATCACTAATGTGTTATACTGAACTGGAGTGGAACATTGTGCACGACCACTATCCTGCTGGGTTGTGTATGGGAGTTGGGAGCTTGGACCTCGCGATACACGTGACCTGCCTCGTCCACCACCCACCCCAGCTTCCAGCCAGCACCGCCGAAGAAAGACTCACCAATGAGCAGGTGGGTGAGCAGGAACGGGCCGTGCTGGTTGGTGGCCATGGTGACCTCCAGACCCTCGCCCGTCACCTGCTTGCTGAAGGTGTTGGCGTAGCCGGCGTTGTGCACCAGCACGTCCAGCCGCTGCTCGCTCCTGCGCAGCGCCTCGGCGAACCCCCGCACGGACTGCATCGAGCTGAGGTCCAGCTGCCTGACGACCACCTGCTGGTTGCCCGAGGTCCTCGCGATCTCCTCTGGCGGACAACAAGGGCCCGTGGCTCAGGGCTCGGCCCACACCACCTGCTGTCACAACTTAGAAACACACAACTTATGAACACACAAGATATAATCTTCTCTTTTATGCTTGTTATAAGTTTTGTGTTTCTAAATTGTGATAGTTCTATATTATGACTTTCTAAGTTATGTGGTTCTGCGTTGCGTGTTTCTAAGTTATTTAAGTTATGGGGTCCTGCGTTGCGTGTTTCTAAGTTTTGACAGTTCTAAGTTGTGTGTTTCTATGTTATGTGTTTTTAATTATGATCGTTCTAACTTATGACAGTTCTAAGTTACGTGGATTTTTTCCGAGGTTTCTAAGTAAAGACTGTTATAAATTGTGTGTTTCTAAGTAATGTGTGGTTCCCGGCGCACGCGACCTTGCCAGCGGGCCGTCAAGCCTCCAGACCAGCGCAGCAGTCCCCAACAGGTGCTCCGCGGAACTCTGGGATCACAGGGGTTCCGCGAGTCAGGGCGAACGTCACAATCATTGTCAAATAACTTTCTTTGTTGATGAGTTGGGGTTCCGCAAAAAAAAAAAAGCGATCACAGGGTTCCCGTGCCGGAAAAAAAAATGAGAATCGCTCCTCCATAGCACTTGTCCCCAAAAGTTTGGAAGTCGGGGTACATTTAAAATCCTACAAATAATTGTAGTTACACCATATAAAAATTTCAGAGAAATATGTAATAATATAACAATTAGGTCAATTATTACAGAAATATTTTTTGGGCGATGAATTTTTAAGTGAAATATACCTTAAGTAAAATCAGGCTTATTTATTGAACTAAATCACTGTTGGAGCAAAACCTGTACGGTAGTTAAAACAACATATCATAATGACGTGCTAACAACAAGAATGGGTTATGTGTAATGAAATCGTAGAACACATTTCTCTGGACTATCACAGGGTGCATTCGGAAATCTAACAGGGTGCATCAGTGCATCCTAGCGCACACTTTGAGAAACGCTGCTCTATGGACTATCATGACTTCCGAGGTCGAACAGCGTCGAAATGGTAGTTGTACTAGTCGCTCTGCTTGCGGCAAGCCTCTTTAGAGTTGATTTTCGGTGTATCATAATTTTGCCCCTTGCATACCACAAATATGCTTTAATAAAAATTTCTGGACATACGACATAGCAGTTTAGCACTGTTTCTCATGAAAATTTCAAGAATGCAAAATAAAAAATAAAAGTAAAAACATACAGAGAACAAGCTTAAATCAGCTGATATCGAACAGTTGGACCCAACACTGAACCTAAACAGGTATAAGAACAACCCAACGACAACAGCACAGATGGACATATTCAATCAAATTTCTTATGCCGTCTGATATTTGATGTTTGAATGTGTTCGTCTGTTCTGTCGTCATTGTGTTGTATATTATGCTTGTTTAGATTCATTAATGAGTCTATCTGTTCATCAGCTGAAGTAGGTTTTTCCTCTAAGGATTTTTGTTTTCAATTTTATTTCATATTTTACATCCTTTAGTTTTTTCTGTGATAAGCAGTGCAAAACTGCATTATTGAGTATTAAAAAAAACTGTATTAAATAAAAATTACCCGTTGCTAGAATCATTTAAATAACATATAATTATGGTACTATGAAGTACCATAATAATGATCGTGCGCACCACAGAAACGAGTTGAAGATGGCATGCTCTCCCTACTAGGCCTGCCGTATTTCAGAGCGATACGTTGCTACCGTCCTATCACTTCAACAAGGCTCATCCTCGAAAACCAATATGGATTACTAGACAATGCCCGTGACAGCCTTCAATCTACTCTAAGTCGCTATAGGTGTGACGCAAGATTTCGTTACACAATCAACATAACCAGTGTTATACAAAACTTTTAAACTTCACATAGTTCAATAAAACTGGTTACAATCGTAAATTGCAATAATCATTTACACAAGCGCGGTATTAATTTTAAGTGAAGCGCAGGATTAGTTTTAAGTGAAGTACGCTAAATTTTTAACTTTGGCTTAATACTGTGTTATTACTAAAGACCGTGTTTCGGGCGAAAGACTGTGCCCAGCCAAGACGTTTTTCTGCACGATTAGCGCTCAAACCACCTCTCGTGCCTTTGCGCATAACCGCGCGACGGTAATCTCAGCCAAGAAAACCTAAAATGTTCGATAAAAATTGACTGTAGATACCTTTACATGACATTAGTTTCGTTGTCTAACATGTCTGTCTAAGTTACACAATCTCTTGCCGAAAATTAAATCGATTATATATTTTACAAAAAAAAAATGCTTATTAAAGGAATGATTAACATAAAAATTACTAAATTCAACAGTAGAAAACATGTCTGAATATTTATTATCTAATGTTTGGTAAATGTTGTGGTTGAAATGGAAGATGTATTGAGGATATCACATAAAATTTCAGGGAAGTGTGTGTATATATATATATGTGTGTGTGTATATATATATATGTATATATATATACATATATACATTAGAGCTCACATGATCCCATCAGTTAGGTTGATAAAAATATGAGTTCATATAACCAGTAATGAAAATGTTTAAAGATAATTTAAATTAATTGTTGTGTTGTATGTATTTTGAACCCTTAAAATGGGGGACAAACAAGATAGAATTGTACTTCTGAATTTCAATGTATCACACAAACATTAAGTTACATTTGGACTATATAATTTTTCCAGTGTGACTACCCTCATAGGGATAATCGAATGTCTGTGCGACTGTTAAAACACATTGGCAATGATTGGTGATATTGTTCAAACACCGTCGCACTGTCTCTTTCCTCCCTCCGACTCTCCTGGCCTGGTCAACCGGGGCCCTGGAAAGGCTGCAACCTTCGGGCGGGGGACTATCCGAAATAATATGTCCAAGGACTTCCCTGGTCTCGTCGGGGGGTTGGTCATCCGCCGAAGAGGCTGTCCGGGACAGCACTCTACCTGAATATGAAGGGTGCCACGGAAAATGATCCCTTACCGTGACAGTTCCCTGCTGAGGTTTCCTCTAATGGCCCTGGATGAGGATTGGAGATGGACTCGTGGTGGCAGTGGTAGCTCCCAAGCTCGGAGCACACTCTGAGGAGTCCCCGCTCCGTTGACGAGTGGAAGTGGTGAGCTACTAGCCTGCACAGCACGGCTGGATCACGAGCAACTGGGTGACCGAGGGGTCCCAGGGATGTGATAGGCATGGGTCCGTGTCGGTACTGCCTGTAACCGCAGTGGGGGGACTCGGGGTACACGACGGGATGGCAGATGCTCGGTGGCGCCGAAGTTGGGATGGGTATCCCCCAACCTCTCGATGCAGCCGCTCAAATGTCATTACCATGCCGCTACTGGAAATGGCGTATCTATTACCCGGTTCTCGGAACCCATGACCGGCACCGGTGTCGGGCATATAAAAAGACCATCCAATATCCTAATCGGATTTATGCCTGGTCGGGATCAGTTATCCGAGGGAGTTAGATGTATGTGAAGGTGTGAACCTTAAAAGTTGTCTCTTCCACTCAAGGCATGTTTCTCGGCTGTGACGTCTCAGCTGTGTTGGGACTCACCTCTTGCCTTCTCAGCGGTCTCCATGTTCCTGCACGCCATTATCACCTTCGCACCTCTCTTCGCTAGTTCCAGAGCAGTTTCCTTGCCAATACCTGACGCACACGAAAAAAAATTACATATTGCTAAGAATCGACTTTTTTTTTGTTAAATTTTTAAATTTTACATTTGCTGTGGCTTAATATTATCTTATAACTAGACGACGGAATTTAACTGTTCGTAAAAAAATTAATGTGTTACGTTTGATATTATTATTAACATAAATTATATATATTATTGGAATCAGTATAAATACTCATATTTAAAATAAAATTTTGAATTTTTTTTCCGAGGAGAATGGACGTTTCGTTACCGTCAACGCTTTAGGTTATGTTGTCATGTTGGAAACTTTTGAAGTGAAAACTATTTGAACCACATTGAGCGATTTTTAGTATGTAGTTGCAAAACTTATGGGTTCCCGTCACTGACATGCTAGTGACACGTTGCGCCAGACTGGCGACGCGCAGCGGCCTGTGTACATGTATACGCATATATACACTAATACATTGTCTATACTCGACTGTATCACGTGCGTGTTGGACTCTTTTTTGGATGGGTAAAATCTTGTTAGTTCGCGTCATATACATGCTAGTGATATAATACCAAAATAATTTTCTTACATACATTTTAACTAGAAACGATGACATATTACACATTTAAAAACAAAAATTTTAAGTTTTCACTTCTGTCGACAATCCCCGTGACTGCCTTATAGTTTTTTTTCCTAACCTAACTAAAACTAAGTGTATTTGGGAGGGGTCCAAGTTAGGGGAGGGACGTAGGTGCGTCTCAGGCCGAAGCTTATACGCCTAGTCATGCTGGAATTAACCATGCAGGGAGAGGGTTGCATGCATCATATACTAGGAGGGGATTGGCCAGCCATGGCAGCGATTGACGCCGTGATTAACTCCCCTCACTCATAAATCTAGACTATAACTAGAGATAGGTTGGTTGGGCCCAGGTGAAACCTGCATAGACACAGGGAAAACCCTGGGCACTGACATGCGGGGTGCAAATTTGCATGCATTAAGTGTAGGAGAATACAGGAGACAGAGGATGGTCTGGATGAAGAGTTGGACAGAGTAGAAAAGGGTCTACCATGCGGGGGTTGGGCACTTGGACTCGTGTATCCAGGGCTGGATTTAGTGACCACTCACTCCGCTGCCAGTCAGCACCTAACGCTAAAGAAGCAAAAGTGAATAACACAAGGAATATGTTACAACTCAGGTCAGTCGCCCGCCCGAAGGAGCTCCTACAGCTTGTCCCAGCCAGTTGGCCTCAGTGTGCTATCCCTGATCAGGGTGTTCTTGTACACGTGAAACAGGATGGAGCAGAATGTGTGTATCGGTTTTCAAGGGCTATTAAAAACAATGTACACAGGCTGCTGCGCTGCGCGTCGCCAGTCTGGCGCAAAATGTCACTAGCATGTCGGTGACCCGAACCCATAAGTTTTGCCCCTACCAAAGATCGCTGAACGCGGCTGAAGAAGTGGACTGACCTGAGTTGGCGCCGGTGACGACCACCACCTTGCCGCGCATGTCGGCGGAGCTGGTGCACTTCCCCTTGCCCACGGAGGCGTACAGCTTGAGCGCGCTCGCGAGCACCAGCAGCACCGCCGTCAGCGCCGCTGCGGCCAGCACCAGAAGCTCCGGGCTCGCCAACACCTGCCAGCTCATGGCCCGGCGCGCGCCGACTCGGGAACTGCACGGGCCAACACAGGCTCAACATCACTCCTTAATTCTTTTGACGTGTGTAACGTACGCTGGGCTTCAGATAAACACTCAATAAATGAATAAGTAAAAAAAATAATGCCTTGGAAGCGTCAGCCCACAAACAAAAAAAAAAAAACAATTATTATCACAGAAATGCCCAGACATCGTACAAAGGAATTTACTTATAACCTACTAGACACTCTAGGAGGCTATGTGGATCGAGGATGAGTAATAATTAAATAACAAGAATGCTGGTTTGATTTATATAACTACCCTTTTACTAAAATTATTTACTTAGCTTTTTCTTTTCTTTTATCTTTATCTTTAAGTACACATGTATTGAAATACATTAACTACAAACAAAAGGGGCAACAAAATACATATAAAAGGAAAAAACACCATATCTCTTAAAATTGACCCTGGTTTTATGCGAGCTCGCAGGCTCAAAAGAAATATAATTACATTTTGTTTTTAATTTGCTTTTGAAATGAATTTAACCAAATCCTATGTCCTGAAAACTGGCAGTCCTGGCACCGGAGGTTTCTGTAAGATTAAAGTCCAGAAGAATTCGATTTATGAAGAAACTTGTATGTCGAACGGTGTGGGGAGAAATCTTGTGACTCCATGAGCCCAATCACGGACTGCTAATTTTGGCAGTGAAGTTCCATTCTAATACTTGCACCCCGCCCAAAACAGCAGGGTGAAGTCACGTTGGCTGGCTTCAGTAGTTGTGTTGGCAAATCCCGGTGCGGAAGTCCGTGGTAGCCATGACGAGAAAAGATAAAAAAAATTTAGATTAAAAAAAACTAGTACGGGCAGCCAATATTAAAAATAAGAAAAAAATAAGGCATCTAAGCCTTGACATTCGAGACTACATGTCGTAGTGCCGAGTCTTGCAAACAATATCGTGGCAGACTCTCGCGAATAGCGACGCGTGGTCCATACTGTCCAGATGCTGCCTGCCGAATGTCCAAAAATGGCGTCGGCGTGCCTAATTGAAGAAAGTGACAGCGCCCATTCAAACAGGGGGGGGGGGGGACTGGGACTGGTGATGGCCCGAAGGTATCCGAAGATGCCTGAAGGGGCGAAGCAGACTGCAAAAGCGCGCTCCGCATGCTCACCAGGGTCGTGGGCGGACTAAGGTCGCAATCGCACCGCGACTGCTTCCAAAGTCGATTATGACAAGCTGTCTCTTATGGAAGGGATGAGTAGTGCGCTCTGGCGGCCAAGAGAAGAAACTGGCTGGAGGGTCACAGAAATGTCCGCTAGAGTGCACTGGGCGCACTCGCAACCAGCGGACAGAACAAGGTTAGGGATTTTTGCCGCCGCTAGGGCTCGCTGAGGGCTCTGTAGGACAAGGGCGTATGTCCTTGGAGACACCATGTACCCTGCGCGGGTTCACTGGAAGTCGATGCTCCGGGTTGAAGTTCCCAAGAAGCCACAGGGTGGAGAAGAAGGAACGGGGTGGGGGGGGGGGGGGGGTCAAAACTTGCTATGTCGTCTGTGAAAAGCGTCGTGTGGACAGTCCCGAGGCGTCGCCGCGGACTGTAATATGCTCCTAGACGTGCTGCCAAACAGCTTACCTATGCTTGCCTCTGATAAATGAAAGTTGCTGGCGGTGGGCTTGGGGTAGCGTTCGCTAGCATGGAAAGTCATACTGTTACAGGAATTAAACGTGATGCAAACTGCGGCCGAGATGCTGCGATAACCAATCGTCAGCAAAAGTATCTAATTGGGCCTGCGAACAAGGGCAGATGCACTGGGTTGCGCAAGATTACGTCGGAGAGTACAGTAATGGAATCAAAATTAAATGAAATTAAAAATGCAATTTTATTTTTGGGTTTCCTTCTTTAAAAATTAAAAATTAAATTAAAAATTCATAACTCGTGCCCGAAAATTTATGATAAACGGCACACGTGATAACGTCTTATAAATCGATGAACGCCGGCTGCACGCACGAAAAATTGTCACTTTCCACCTGAGCCGAGCGTGCAAGAACCGGCCAACCACCGTGCGATAAAATCTATAATATCAAACAGGTTAAGGCGGGCTTTTTAACTAATTTTTCGTGTTTATATTTAAACAAATTATTTAAATTAAATTTGTAAAAACGGTAAATAATAATTTAAAATTAAAAAGTATGCAATTTTTCATCAATGTTTTCTTATGACGTTATCACGTAAAATTATCGTCCGTAAACCGTCTTTACAGACAACCCCCCCCCCCCCCCTTTTTTTAACCTAAACTCGGTCACTAACGATTCTCAGACTGAAGGGGGTGTTCGTTGATGGTCTAAAATAAAGTTGGGTAACCTAGTTTTTTCCCCAATTAATAACGATCTTTGACTCCTCAATTCGCGATATTAATTTATATAAAAGCCCATCGAATGCAATACACACAAATTAGCTTTACTTAAAGGGTAGATATAAATACGCCAGCCTTCAAGAATGAACTGATACATTGAAACAAATATGGTCATACAAAAATTAACACATGTTGGTATAAACGTTTTCCGAGGTCCCCCAATTCCTCTACATCTAGGCGCTAAACATTATTTAAAAGTCATGCATCTTTATTTTTAAACAGGCATATGCAAAACGCAACGATCTTTTAACGATCGCAATTTAAAAAACAAAACAAGTACTCCTACCTGACTGTGTAACATTTGTTGATTTGCACCTATATTTAAAAAAAATTAATTGTAAGTGGTTTCCTCAACGCTAAAATGTTGTACGGGTCAAAATTATTATATTAAGAAAGTAAAATCACAGTTTCTTTACAAAACACATTATTAAAAAATTATTTATAAGGCAGCTCGGAATGTGAATGCCATTCAGATGTTGGTATGGACGGGATCCTTAGTGTACAGCAAGCATATCATAGGCCGACCCGTCGCCACCAATACCAACCAATACGAGGCGTGTAAAAAAAAAACGTGAGCGAGTCATTCAGTACTCGCCGGAGATGTGTAACATCTAACCACGGCAACGAGCAGATTAATGCAAATAAACTTAGATGTGAAACTCGGACACCAAATTAAACGTATAATTCCTTACAATAGTACCGACCTTGATAAATACACGGAAACTGGTTTTTCAAGAACATTTCTTGACGCGAAACACACGTAGTTTCCGCACCCGGCGCTAGAATTCGCTGCCGGTGCAGCTACGTCGACTATCGAATCATTCGATTTGCAGAGCGAAAGAGACTTGAAAAAAATGTTACTAAACCCCAGCTTTGGACCTAATTATTTACAAGGAATTTTATCAAAATACTGCCCATCATTTTTAAAATTCACTAAACAGTTAAAACTATTAAGTTTCCCTTTTGGCCTTGTGAACTTTGGTTCGCGCCATCGGTCACAGATGGCAGCACCGTGGCTACACATTTCCGTTCCATGCACGAAATTACTTGTACCAAATGCCGTATACAGAGAGTTAAGATGTTACACATTAAAAAATTTGTCAAAACAAATTTCGGTAGCACAATCCCACAAACTAAAATGACCAATTCCAATTTGTATTTTTTTATATAAAATTTAAATTTGTTGATTTAGATGTTGGTTTGGGCATACTCCATAGAGAGGCAGTGTAAGGTTACGCTGTAGGCCTACTGTGTTATTAACACGAGTCAGTTAGTCGAGCGAGTGACTGTGTTGAAGTAATTTTTTTTTTGTTTTGACTTCAGTAAAATATTTTAACATCTCATTCCATAAATATTATCATGTATTGACAAAATGCAGTTAAAATAAGGCATTGAACAAATAAAAAAAGAATAAGACATTTAGAAATGTTTGAAAATATTAAATATTAATTCATATTAGTCGGGGCTTCAGATTAGTTTCAAAAATGTTAGCTGGCCATCAAAAAGATTTCAGTGAGCAACACTCATCTAGATAATCACTAAGATTGATTTTAAAGCAACAAATTACTCGACCAATATAATGTCGTGATAATTTATTCCTACCATACGAAATATCAGTTCAAACAGTTTTCAACTGCAGCTAAAATACCACCCTACTCTGCTCACATTGGCTGATGCACCATACGCCCGAAACAGAACTGTAATACTTACATTAATTTCTCTCCTATCCGCACGACCTCTTTCCAATACACACGACCATTCTATACCTAATATCGAAACTATGGCGGTCGAATTCTATGAACACGGCCAATGTTAATGTTTTTTTTTAAATCGCTAATCCACTTTTACTGTTTTTGAATCTTGGTTGTTTCTATGGCAACTCACTATCTATGAAAGTTTTAGAAGAATGCAAGCATTACTTTTGTCTGGATGAAGTTTTGATGCAGTAGAACAGGTGCTACAGGGTGCAATGGATGCATGCCAATAATTCTTTTTTTTTCACTTTCTATTTAATTAGTGCTTTACATATCGTAAAAGCGGAATAATTACACGCAGACACGTACAACAAGCAACGAACAAAATTATGGTAAATTAAGGGCACGGTTGGTCATGAACAATTGTAAGGGACCACCCCATCAGTTGATAGAATTTATCCCGAGCCATTTAGCTCGGTACACATCCAACCTAAAGTCCACTTCTTCCCACACTATGGTTAACACATTCGGAGTAATGGAAGCAATAGCCTCTTCGGTTCTGTGTCTCAACTCTGTCAAATCATAGGCAGCGCCGGAACGTAGAAATGATATTTTATAAAGCCCCAAAGGAAATAAAAAACAACCTCATGGCGATATGTCAAGTGAACGTGGAGGCCAGCGAAAAATAGCTCTATCGTCTCAACCATTACTATTAATCCAATGGTCAGAGACTTCGACAGTTAAAATGTAAACGAAATACACGTTGAACTGAAATTACAGATTCATTCTTTGTTAATTGCAGAACAAAAAACGCTTTACGTTCAGGAGTCACCATCTTTTTGATCGGGAAGGTGTAGGAGCTTCAGCTATGACCATAGGCCAGGGCTACCCATCCCAGCATAGTCACCACCTAGCCCCTCTGCCTCACTCAGCTAACCAGACAGTTGGCTGTGTCCTTAGCTCTCAGACTTTGTCAGCACTGCTGGCGCCTACATCACACTGGGACCCCTCAAAACACCCAGTGAACCCGTGGTCCGGTGGAGGCCCATCCAACCTCTGCCAGTTGTCCAGGCTAGCACCGGAGCCATTGAGATGGCACGAACTCTTCCCTGGTATCCGCGCGAGCTGCCTGGAAGGTTGGACGCCAGCTCAGCTTTCTCCATCGGTGAACGTCCCGACACGCCAGGCTCGTCTTCTCCTTCCGATTTCACCTCCACGCGGCGGCAAGCCACTCCGCTGACCGTGGCTCTCTGCAGCGCCACTCAGAGCACTCGACGCGCACGAAGCGGCACGGAACCTGTTCCGTTACACGACCACGGTCAGGCGCATGTATTTTTTTCGAAAAGAAAAAAAAAATTGTTTGTCTGTAAAATCGGTTTACGGACGATAGTTTAACGCGACGTCATAACAAAACATTGATGAAATGATTGCATACTTTTATGAATAAAATTGAATCATTTTTATTGAATTATCACTATTTTATATGGATACAAAGGAGAAGTAAAATGAAATCTACAATTTAATTGATAAATTTACTTTTATTTGCACTCATTAATTCAAATATGTTTATTACTTTAACGAAGAGATTATTTTAACTATAACTTTTATACATGTTTGCTATTTGACTTCTTCCCATCTGTGTTATTCTTTTAAGAATAGGACGATGATAGGAAAAGTAGGAAACGAATGGGAGTGTTTCAAGTTTAATGTGCCTCGAAAAAGTCAAATCGATGGTTGTTCCAATCGAGTGGAAGAGAGATAGATGCGGCGCAAGCGTACAATGAGCGTAACGGGACACATCGTAACGGGACCATGTGCGTTACGGGACACTTTTTCGTGCGTGCATCCAGCGTTCATTTATTAGATGTTGTCACGTCAAAAAAATTATTTTTGAAACCATTTGCCGAGAAATAGTTTGTAAAACTACAAGAAAGCTATTGTATCTTTGTGAAAAAACATGGCTATGGTAATTTTTTCATGTACAAAACATGTTTTTTTTTCTAGATAATACTGAGCATTTCTTAAGAAAATTGGCGTATAATTTAATATTTTATTTGACGTTACTTTCAGTCCATGGATAATATAATAGAATATTCAATAACTGGACTTTTTTTTGTTTTGTTATGCTTATTAATGTAAACAGTTAATAATAGAAAGCTTTAACTATTGGAGGTACTGGGATAACGCGAAGCATAAATTCCCGGGTAAGAATCCGAACCCAGTATTACTGCAAACACTATTTTGTAGTGATACAGTTGTTTTAATATAAATTTATAGATTTACAAATATATGTATTTTTACATGAATATATCTGTTCACTTTACAAAAAAATATACGGCATAGTTCCAAATAACTCGATCTTCGTAGAAATGACGTCGGATTCCGATTTACGATTTCTGTGTTCTGTTGTAAACAGTGCGGAGAGACGCAGGGAGTTAACAAGACTTATTTTTAGCTGTGAACTTAAGACGTTCTTGGAAGTTCTGTGAACATTGCAGATTGACTGTTGTGAGTTCAAATTCAAAATAATTAAATTCAGAAATTATAAGATCACGAAGTCACCCATCAACTTAAAAATACATAAATAAATTAATAATTTATGAAGCTACTTATAAAAATTCGTAACTTGTAGTTTTCGAAAAATGTAGAGTGAAAATTTAAAACAGTATGCGGCATCAAATCTCGTACACTCAGCCAGAGCACGAATGACGTACGAAACGAAAAGTAATTTCTTTGTAAATAGAACAAAAATACTCGAGTAAAATTGCTGATTTTTGTAAATTTGTATCTACATGAAATAAACTCTATTAGTAATAATGGGTTTTGGATTCTTACCCGCGCTTTTATGCTTCGTGTAGTCCCAGTACTTCCAATAGTTAATGTAATTTGTAAACCTTTCCATGATTAGTATTCCATTATTAACTGCGCACATTAATAAGCAAAGCAAAACTAAATAAATTTAAATTATTGAATATTCGATTATATTTTCCATTGTTTAAATAAACCTGGTTGAATGAAACATCAATAGAAATATACAGTTATGCGCCTATTTTCCTAAGAAATACTCAGTATTAGCTCGTTAAAACGTATTTAATGTATGTAAAAATAAAAGTAGCCATGTTTTACACATATTTATAATATCTCTTTCTTGTCGTATTAAAAAAACTATTTCTTGCGCAACTGGTTTACAAATAAGTCTTTTGTAAGAGTACAAGAACATTATTTTCTTGTGTAGGGAGTATTCGACGAAGTGGAGCATGCGGTGTTCTGTTACAAAGCTACTTAGTGCGACTGCTGACACCAGCACGTTACACAAAAAACAAAAACAAAAAACGTGCGGGGGCAGGAGAGGTGGAGAGAGAAAGCGAATTTGAAACGCGTTGTGTTATTTTCTGAAACAACACCTAACAAGTTACGGTTGCAATGGTAGACCACATAAATCTTGCTGGTTCCTTAGGGTTTATATCTATTGGCACTGATGTGTAGATCCATGATTATTTCGTGAATTTATTTCACTCAAGGCTACACTAAACTTGACATATAAATATGTGCATTAAAAGAATGTCTCAGTTTCAATGGTATATTATAAAATTTTAATCTGGACTCTTTACAACAAATCATACATCGAATTGAAAGATAAACTAACCTTGTTTTTCTTACAAAGGTTAAATATGTGCACCTTTAGTTGTACGGCACATATCCAAACTAAAGTTCTGTTCTTCCCACACTTTGGTTAACACGTCTCACAGTGTTTAATGTGAACGACCTTACTGGACAAAAGTCATTTCCGGATTCCCAGTAATGGTTATTAACTAATTTAAACAATGCCTCTAGATATCCAATTCCAAGAATTGTTTATGTTTAACATTCTAAAGTAAAGAATCATGAGGATTAAAAGTTAACAAATGGTTTAAATGCAATCGGAATAATAGATGTCACATTTTTACGACACTTTCGTCAACATCCGTGTCAGTTTATAATTTAGTGGAAATTTTTAATGTTGGATATTATTGCTGAGGGTGAACATTATATTATTTTAATTAATACAAATGTGTCTGTTAGTCAAGGAATATGGAAGAATGTTTCGAAATTACATGAAAAATACACGTTATTAAGTAGATTTCAAAGTAATACTACCTATTGTAGCCGTTACCATGGTGCGACTTTTGGAAAATTTTTATGTAGTTTTTCGTTTCATTGTCTATAGACCCAAAACCATTGTAAACTCAAAATTATATATATATATATATATATATATATATATATATATATATCACAATTTTGTGGACACGACAACTGTTGCAATTTTTCACAAATCACTTCCAAACTGATACAAAAAATCAAATTGTGTAAAAGCCCGGTTGAGTTCGTTAATGGGCAATATCCAACAAAAAGGGGTAGAAATGAGGAGGTTTTTTTTTATTGTAAAACATAAAAATTCGCTACAACTCCTGTAATATGACGAATTTCACACCCAATTAAACGTATTATAACTCCTAGGGGTATACCAAAAACTTTTGTCTAAATACATTTTTTATATGACCAACCATAACTGCAAGGGGTGGGGAAAAAACAAGGGTTGTTGGACAAAAAAAATCACAACTACCTTCGTAGGCAGTACATCGAATTAAATAAATGCCAGGGCGTGAATCCAAATACAAATATTAATGCGATTTTTTTTTTCCAGCGGTACATTTGGTTTCATTTAAATGTACAGATTTAATAATAAATGTATTTTTTTTTCAGTTCCGTTTACAAAAAAAATTGGTTGTCTGTAAAGTCGGTTTACGGACGATAGTTTAACGTTACAACGTCATAACAAAACATTGATGAAATGATTGCATACTTTTATGAATTAAATTGAATCATTTTTATTGAATTATCACTATTTTGTGTGGATACAAAGAAGGAGTGAAATCTACAATTTAATTGATAAATTTACTTTTATTTGCACTAATTAATTCAAATATGTTTATTACTTTAACGAAGAGATTATTTAACTATAACTTTTATACATGTTTGCTATTTAACTTCTTCCAATCTGTGTAATTCTGTTAAGGATAGGACGATGATAGGAAAAGTAGGAAACGAATGGGAATGTGTTTCAAGTTTAATGCGCCTCGGAAAAGTCAAATCGATGGTTGTTCCAATCGAGTTGGAAGAGAGATAGATGCGGCGCAAGCGTACAATGAGCGTAACGGGACACAGCATAACGGGACAAAGTGCGCAACGGGACACTTTTTTCGTGCGTGCAGCCGGCGTTCATCGATTTATTAGACGTTGTCAGGTCAAAAAAAAAAAAACAAGAATGTAATGAGCTATCTGTGGACGAGTCATCGAGCCATAATTCGTTACGTCGCGTCGTAACTGGCGACGGCAGGGTTTCTCCCGCGACTGCCGCGCCACGTGACGAAGGCCGTCGCTCGTCCGAAACAAAGACGCAGCGACCTCCTCGCGTCCGCTGCGAACAAGCGCGTCAGCGCGACCAGGATTTGCGCTTGCGCAGCTCCGCGCGGCGGTTCACCTACAAGCTGGCCAACCTGGCAGAAAAATGTTCAACCGTAAGGAGATTTAGGGGTATGCAAATTTCGCGAAAAGATTACGAAACCAGCTGAAAGTCAAAACAATGTAGCACCGTCTGTGTTCTGTGATTGGGTGAGTTTCTTTCACATACATGTCGATTGTAACAACACCAATCACATGAAGAAAGTGCGGAATCAAACGCGTCCTGAGTGGCTCGGTGAAACAAGGCGACGACTTCTCTCGCAGACGGTCGCCAATCACAAGGAAGGAAACCGCTGGTGCGGGTATACCTTGTTGCAGTCTAGTAGGCGTTCAGGTTTTTTCGCGAAAAATGCCTCCCCCTAGGGATTATACACCGTTACAGGTCATTATTTTACGTTTACGTTGCACACGGTTAAAACACTCGTCGACTTTTTGAATGTTTGAACTATCACAAAATGAATAATATATAGACCTGTAAAATTCGCGATTTCAAATCCGTAAAGGATAGACTCCATGATAATCTACGCACTCGTGCAAATTACATCTGCTGATTGGTTACCGACTCGTAACACCTGTTGACTGGAATGATCGTGATTCTCATTGGCCCAGAGTCCTTCAGATAAACTGTGGCCCAATCACTGAAGCAAAATATTGTCAAAAGTATTTGGACTCTATCCTATCGCGAAATGAATCCGAGAATTTAACAGGTCTCTAATAATATATATAATATCGAAATCCTTTTGCAAAATTAGCTGGCGTAGTTGCATTTAAAAAAATTTCTGTGTGCTATGGATAAGGAGAATGAAATGGAATATAAAACTGGATCTCGTTAGGTTTAAAGTCGATTTTACTGGCTACTAAATAATTCTTTCTTAAAAAAATTCTAAACCATATCACACGATAGCCACCAGCATTTACGTTAAAACCAAAAATTCCCAGTTATTTATTTAATTTGGTTTTCCTTAGCCATTCTGCACAAATATGTTAAGAATTCAAATTAGCCAGCTAATTATGCAAAACGTATTATATATATATATATATTATAAATCATCTGTTGTAGTTCGCCCACTCAAAAAGTCTACAAGTTTAACCCTGTTAAACGTAAATATACAATAATGATCTTGAACGTGAGATTCCCTTGTAATTGGCGGCCATCTGTAAGAAAAGCCATTGCCCTATTCAGCTGAGCCATTCAGCACGCGTTTGCCTCCGAACTGGATGGCTGTGATTGGTGTGCTGACAGTATGGCATGTGCCTGAAATAAACTTAGCCAACCACGCTACAATGATTTTACATACAAGTGGTCTAAAAATGTACCCTCGCGAAAAATACATGGCCCTACCAATGAGTAAAAAAAGTTGTAGGTGCGACATAAGCACTAGTATCAAGTCCTACACACCATCAATTTATTATGCTAGGCGCAACCAATAATGAAAAATTGTATTAGCATAATTAATATTAGAAAAATTCAAAGGTAAAAATTTGCATTTTTTTAAATGATAAAATCATTTATAAAAAATTACAAATGGTTATATTAGGAATCAATATAAAATTTCTGGTAAAATATGAATTTTTAGAAGCATAATAACTAGCTCAGCTATTTCCTTAAGGTATGCGTGCTCCCCTCCCCAAATATCTTTTATATTTATAATTCGGAGTAATGTAAAATCACCAAATCAATACAGTCTGATTGCGAATGTGTTAAATCTGCTCCAACGGGATCTATGAATGTTTATGGCTCTTATCAATGTCTGAAGTTCATCGATGGTCATGAATTTCCTCTGGTTTTCCTTTATATTCCATAACACTTAGAAACACATGCCTACCATAAAGTTTGCGTAATAATTTTACTGTCTTAACCTCTTTGAAATGCAGAGCGAAGTTCGTTGTTTAGAAATGATATTTTGGAACTTTACTTAATCGCGCCAAGTAATAAAGAGCCGATTCCGAGTGATAGTTTGATCTCACAGAGGGTTCAAGGTGAAGAAGGGTTCGGATGTGAAGCTTGGTTGGGTCTCGGGCGTAACGCAAACTCTGCGCAACTCCGCGAACTGAACAACACGCCCATTTTGACGTGTTATTGCTTTATATATATATATATATATATATATATATATATATATATATATATATATATATATAAAACAAAGGACTGCTTTTGTATGGTTTCATTTTCTTAGTGGGAAATTCTTTTAACTGAAAACCATTCCCTTGATCGGGACTTTTAGACGTCAAATAAAATATTTATAGTCTGAAGAATAATATAAAACCAAACGACAGTTCTACGAATTTTACTTTTTATTTATGCGGGAGCAGAAAGAAATCGTAACGAAATTTAAATTGTGTTTGAGGGAGAACAAGAAAACAATTTGTACAGTTTATGACGTTCAAAATGGGACTTAAAAAAAACTCTACTTATTTCCGGCCAGCCCTGTGGTCTGAAGGAGGGCCTAACAAGCGACACGTTCGTTGACGTCACAAATGACTGTAATTTTGCGTGAACGACGGAATTATTGAAAAAATAATATAAACCTGGGTACTATTTCTAAAGTTTGTAGAATAATGCGAAGCATTAGATAAAATGACGAATGCAAAAAAGAAATGTTAGCGAGTCTCTCAGCACTCACCAGAGATGAGTAACATGTAACCTCGATGACGAGCAAATTCATGTGATCGCATGTAGCAAATACACTTATGATACGAAACTCGGACATTAAATATAGAGTAGAATTCTTTAAAATACTGCTGAGCGTGATAAACTTACGTAAACCATGTTTTCAGCTACATTTATGAACGTGATTCACACTTAAGTTTCCGCACCTTCCGCTAGAATTCGCTGCCAGAGCAGCAACGTTGCCTATCGAAACATTCGATTTGCAGACAGAAATTTGAATACATATAAAGAAACGGCTCCGATGAAAGCGAAAATGTCTTGAAAAAATACTAAACCCCGGCTTTGGACCTGCTTATCGACACAGCCATCTCACCAGGCTTATATCCGTGCTTGAAGCGGGAAATTAATGATGATTAAAAACAACCTCCTTAAAACATGTTATTTTGTTTATCATCCATGTTTCTCAGTAACGATTGCCTCCACCTAGACAGTGGTGAGGCGAGCAGATGATAAGCGCGACTCTCGCTGGTGCTTCTAGCACGGTATCGCCTTTACGCGCAAGGCTCCGAATTTGTACGCAATCTTCTCGTCGTGCACAGAGCAACTAAGTATGATGCTTAAGTGACAACCATAACATTATACGGCGGAGAAATGAAAATAGATGTGCAAGGCAAGAACCTTGACGGGTGTATCATGCCTACAAATATTTTTAAGACACGTTTTACCCCTTTTCCCTCTTCTAACAATACAGTTCAGCGTATACAGACACAGTTCAGGTGTATTAAGCGGTTTTAAGACATCGTGTTTGTTTACTGATGCTCTGCACACCGTATGTGTTCAAAAGAAGGCGGAGACCTTAATTTATTCCCTCCCCGTTATCTACGCCCATGCGGGAGGTACGGCATAAAAACTAAGTATGTTAAAGCGTAAGTTCTCCTATTAATAAAAAATAAATGTGAGAGTGTCTCAGTACTCGTCAGAGATGTGCAATATCTAACATCGGTAACGAGCAAATTCATGTGTTATCGTGTTGCAAATACACTAGTTATGTTATCTTTAAAAGATTTGTGCAATGGGAGTGCATGACTTGATGTAAGTTTTTGGACATACGCCATTGCTAAGAACTTTTTCTGTTGAAGAAAAACTAAAATAAATAAATAAATAAAAATACCCAAAAAAAAGACAAAAAACACACAAAATTAAGCAAACAATTGCTGTTGTCAACAAGAATATGAACACCACAAAATATTCCGTAACAGGAATATGGTCAACAAACAAAGAAAACAAAGAAAAATTTACTAAGAGAACGAAAAAACCCCCACAAATGATGACAACACAAAAATATTGAACCCAAAATAATTCAGCACAACAGTTGAAACGAGATAAAAACACGACAAAACGAAAAGACAAACGAACACAATAGTTTTAGTTGACAACAGCAATTGTTTGCTTAATTTTGTGTGTTTTTTGTCCTTTTTTTTTTGGGTATTTTTATTTATTTATTTCTTTATTTTAGATTTAGTTTTTCTTCAACAGAAAAAGTTCTTAACACTAGTTATACGAAACTCGGACATGAAATTCAAAGTTAAATTCTTTAAAATAGAACCTATTGTGATAAATATAGGGAAATTGTGTTTTCAACTACACTCGACGCGAATCACACGTAGTTTCCGCACCCGCCACTAGAATTCGTTGCCGGACTATTGAAACTTTTCATTAGTAGACAGAAATTTTAAACAATATAATTAAAAGCTTAAAAAAAAACTAATCGCCCGGCTTTGGACTTGATTTTCGACAATATTATCAAAATACTACCCATCTTGATGAAATCCATTTCACAGTTAATGCTATTGGGCTTTTGGATTTGTGAACTTTTGGTTAGCACTATCTGTCACAGTTGGTAGCACCGTGGTCACACTTTTCCGTTCCATTCACGAAATCACTCGTGACAAATGCCGTGTACCGAGATTTAAGATGATGCACATAAATAATACCCACACACAACAGCGCAACGCGGGAGACATACCTATACTCTTGCGTGCGTTGCGTGTCACGTGCGGGACTCACCTCGGTTGTCGCTGCTGACGCGCCGCTAGCCCGTCGCCGAATGGCCGCTTCAGGACAGCCAACGTTTGGAAAGCTTGTCGGTGGCCAGACTGCGAGGGTTGCCTGCTTTCACAACTCCTTCACACACCTGCAGACACACACACTTCCTCTTTCCCCCTCCTTCCCCAGGAGCTCCGTCTTCCTGTCCCCTCTTCCCAACGACCTTGGCCGAGAGCATCGAGCATCACTCTCTCGGTCCACGCAGCACACAGCAATATTTCTAACGTGACAACGTCTGATAAATCGATGAACGCCGGCTGCACGCACGAAAAAGTGTCCCGTTACACACACTGTTCCGTTATGCTGTGTCCCGTTACGCTCATTGCACGCTTGCGCCGCATCTATCTCTCTTCCACTCGATTGGAACAACCATCGATTTGACATTTTCTAGGCACATAAAACTTGAAAAACACTCCCATTCGTTTCCTACTTTTCCTATCATCGTCCTATCCTTAACAGAATAACACAGATTGGAAGAAGTTAAATAGCAAACATGTATAAAAGTTTTAGTTAAAATAATCTCTTCGTTAAAGTAATAAACATATTTGAATTAATGAGTGCAAATAAAAGTAAATTTATCAATTAAATTTTATATTTCATTTCACTCCTTCTTTGTATCCATACAAAATAGTGATAATTCAATAAAAATGATTCAATTTTATTCATAAACATATGCAATCATTTCATCAATGTTTTGTTATGACGTTGTCACGTTAAACTATCGGTCGTAAACCGACTTTACAGACAACCAATTTTTTTGAAGTTACACTTATTGAGGCGCATTATGAAGAAAAATTTTACGAGCAAACAATTTTCTTTTAAAAGCCAAATAAACAGAAAACAGAAGTACCCATAAAAAATGATGCAATGGGCATACTGGAGAACTGCCTTCACAAGATCCTGGCCACGGCAACAGTCGGCGCTCGTCTGAGGTGTCGGTACCGTCTTATAGCGTGTCTCATCCTTAGTTTGCGGTGTGCATTCACACCGGCATTTACTTTCCCTTTCCAGTGCACGATTTCTGCTATTAGCGCTGTCCTTGTCTCGGCGTGCTCTGTTGCCAGATGCACGCCATAGAGCACAAAAGTTTCAAACAACATTTTAATGGAATACAATTATTGTTTGAAATAAATCTGAAATATTGTATTTTGTAAATACAATAATAAATTGTATTGAGAATTTTAAAAAAAATCCTGTCGCATTTCATAAGTATTATTTTCTGATATAATTAAATTTTAATTTATTAGGCGTCGTAATTAAAATTTGCCATCTTGGTTTCAATTATTTTCGTCAACAATTTTTTATGTAATTTAATTTAAAACAATTTTTGCTTTGTTTGAGCATAGCATATAATTTGATGGAATGCTTTGTTATTAACAGTGACGGAGTGCTACAAACAGTTTATCCTGTAGAAAAATATGGATGTTTAGCATTGAATTATTATCTTTTGTCAAAATAACTACAACTGTAATAATATAATTAACAGTTTAGTTTGATGTGTCCGACGCCAGGTTCATGGTGAGGAGCCGTGGAGCCAGAGCCTTTCATTAATGACCTACAATGCCATTTTGGATGACTTTGACCCTGGGCCGCCATCTTCGACTATGCCATAACCACCGCCATCTTGGATTTCGAAATACTGAGTTTTGACACCACAATCACTAACTTGTTTCCATATTCCGTTGGCCGCAATCTTGTTTTCGTCTGCTGGAGGTCACCATATTGGATGATGTAAGTTCCGCAATTGGTTTCCCTCTGCTGGAATCAATATCTTTGTTTCTGATGTTTGGTACAAGGAGTGTACCAGCATAGCTCGGTCTCATGCACATGATGTCGATGTTCCATTACCTGTAAGTATCGTTATGACTCCTATAGACATATTAAATATAATTTTTTATACTAAACAGATCGAAAGTGATGTGATTAAAACCATGTCCGGACTTTTGATATGGAAAACTTATGCCTTTGACGAAATGGTCATTGAGATATATACCAACTAAGAATTGAATAAGGTATGTATAAAAGTAATACATATTCAAACTTGTAATTTTTTACTATGAAGGAATAATAGCAGCACCTGTTGGAGGCCGAGCCTCCATCTTTATTTTCAGTGTTTGCCACTATAAATGCTAGTGCCATGTTTATCACACATTGTCTGCTAGAGTGCGCTGACGTCATTTTGGTTTACCTACTAACTACCTGCTAGAGCACAGTAGTTAAATCACCTGAACGTAAAAATACCGTATCATCTGCTATTTTTTTGGCCATGATGGCCGCCATTATGAAAATCTGTCATTTCCCTTCAAAAATTTTGAAAAATAACCATACATCATTAAAAAAAAAATGAGTATTAGTATATTGAATGATTTGATTGATTCCAGTTCTTGATCAAGTTCCTGGTAGGTGAAAAAAAATTAATTTTAGCCTTAAAATATTAATTTAAATAAATATCATCTCAGTTTAACATTTTAACACGAAACTCTAGATTCTAGTTGCAAGAAAAAAATACAGCAATATAAAAACATATATTTATAACGTATATTATACTCTATTACAAAGTACACACAAGCAATTTATTAAAGTTTTTAGCATTTAATGATTTCTTCAGTCTTCCTGGAGTGTGAGGTAAGTCCATTCCATTTATTCGATGTGTCTTTTCAGAGCAGCTCTGCATGACGGTTGATCACCACATATATGTCACACAGCTGATATATCTCTATTTCCTTAAAGTACAGTGATGTATTTTACTAGGCCTTGCATTTTTCATGTGTGCAAAATGTGCCACAGAAGATACGGTTTGGTCCTCATGAATGTGCAATCAGCCCTTTTCACAAACTACTGTGCCTTTTCATTTTACATAGCGTATAAACCAACTACAACACCTGATGCACTAATATCTAACACTTTCAGAGTTATTATTAGAGATGTGTATTGCACACTCACGAATGATTTTCTTTTACAGTTGTATAATAGAATGTTTAAATAACTTAAAATTAGCTTAACATTGTAATATATTTTACTATCCAAGATTTGGTTGCTAAAGAGGTTTTTCTTATGTTTTTTTAAAATAATTTTGCAGCCAAATGTTTTTCATATTTTTTTATATTTTTAGTTTTAAACAATGATTTTATAAAAAAAGTTTTCAATATTTTTGAAAACAATACACTGTATTGACTATTTCTGTACATCAGATCACCGTAATGAAAATATCTAGCCTATAAAAACCATAAAATTCTGCCAAGGCGTTCATATTCTGTGATTGATTTTATATTCTCGTCATTCATGTACGATTAGACCTTTCCTATCCTCTGAAATACGTCGATGATTTTCTCGTTTTTAGGGCTCGTCTGATGCGGCAAGGTACATCAAATTATGACATTCCCGTTGTTAAGATACGTGCAGTTACTATGGGGAAGAACTGGAGAAACAACAGTACATAATCCAATCCGCACAAAAATATCTGAAGCCGACCTAAATCTCACTGTCTCTCACACGTAGACACATTTCATTCACGTTGACAGCTTACGTTGGATTCGAATCCGTAACCTAACAATTTAAAAGTATCATATACGTAGGGACATGCATTATTTTGCGAAAAAATTAATATATCGAGGCTATAGCTAAGTGTTCAAACAGTGCAGCATTTTTTGTGTTTCGTTATTGGTGAACTTTCTGGCAGGTACATGTCTACTGTTGGTACACCAATCAAATCGCATTTGGGAGGAAACAAATGCGTTTTGAATGGGCTTACGAAATAAGGCAACGGAATCTCTTATAAACGGTCGGAAATTACAAGGGGCATACACGGTATGATTTTTGATGTGTAACGTCTTAGCTCTTGTATACGGCATTTGGTAGGAGTAATTTTGTGAATGGAAGGAAAATCCCATGGAACGGAAATGTGTAACCACGGTGCTGTCATCTGTGGCGGATGGCGCGAACCAAAAATCACAAAGCCAAAAGGAAACTCTTTAATATTAACCGTTTAATGAATTTTTAACAAGATGGACATGTTTAAATAAAATTCCTTGCCGTAAAACAGGTACAAATCCGGGTTTACTGTTTTTTTCAAGTATTTTTCGCTTTTATTTTTTATATAGTTTAAAATTTTGTTATGCTAGTATAATTAGTAGCCGCTCCGGCAGCGAATTCTAGCGGCGGGTGCGGAAACTGCGTGTGATTCGCGTCAAGAAATGTATTTGAAAACACAAATCGCGTATATTTTTCGGCATTATTTTAAAGAATTGTACGTTAACTTTCGTGTTCGTGTTCGTTGTTATAAATATACTTGAAAAATGAGAACAATTGAATTTGCTCGTTACTGAGTTCGCATGTTACACATCTCTGACGAGTACTGAAAGACTGGCTCACATGTTTATTTTTTAAATGGCACTTAAGATATTTATAAGTTAACATGAAAGAAGCTGTATCGCTACAATAAATGTTTACAGCAATACTGGGTTCGGATTCTTGTCCAGGCTCTTATGTATTACTTTGTCCCGATACCTACATTAGTTCAAGTTATTTGCACACCGTTTTCTGATTAGCTTTCCAATATTCGACTGCGAAAATTAATAAGCATAATAAAACAAAGTAAAGTAAAATTGTTGAATATTCGATTATTTTACCATTGTTTAAACTTGTATGTTTTTATATAAAACAACAATCAAAATTTAATTTATGCGCCAATTTTCTTAAACGCAACAAATAATATTCAGTATCAATATTTTTTCCAAAACGTAATTCATATTATGAAAAAATAACCATAGCAATGTGTTATAAAAATTTACAATATGTTTCTTGTAGTGTTACAAACTATTTAGTGGCAACTAGTTTCCAAAGGAATCTTTTGTAAAAGTGCAAAAAACAAAATCTTTTTCTGTGTATCTGTTTGCGCTCCAATGAACGTTCAGATTTTCTTTACGAAAAAAAACAAAACAAAAAAAAAACAAGTCCCTTACATATACGTTTTCTCTTACATTCTTGGACTCAAGTTTTTTTTTATTTAATAGATAAATCATTACAATTAAGTAGTTTATTAAAAACAACAGTAGTATGTAAATGTATGTCCTAGATCTGGCGCCGGCGCGTGGATTGTGATTGTCGGTCCGCCATATTGGATTGTGACGTCACGGCGGCCATCTTGGAGGAGTGTAACGGGACATAGCGTAACGGAACAAGTTTGACCTTGACCTTTGACCCTCAAAATTCGCCAAAATTGGGCAAAAATTGCCCAAAATTCCTCAAAATTCGTCAAAATTTACATTTCTGTGAAAAAAATTCCGCCAAAAAATCTCAAAAAATTCCACAATCCAAAAATTAGAATTTCGAAAAATCCTCAAAAGTTGTTTTGCCCTAGAAAGAACCCAAATTCCTAAAAGCGGCTTAAAACTCCTAAGAGCTAGCCGCTCTAAGCCGCCGAGGTCATGACCTTGAAAACTAGGATGCCATGACAGCCATATTGGATGATGACGTCACCGTTGCAATTTACGTTACGGTCGCCATCTTTAAAATCTTTATTTATTATCCGATTTTAATGAATTTTTTTTTAAAATTTATAAAAAAATTCAATTAATAAAAAATATTTAAAAATCATACATTAACGACACGGAGCTCGGAGTCCTCAGTTCGAACCCGACGAGCGCAAAAAAAAAATAAAAATGGCGACCGATCCTTCCCCCGTGGTGACTTTTGGCAGACTAACTCCCACCACTTTTCTTAAAGCATATATATCGTCACATAGTATGACGTCATGTCCGCCATCTTGTCTTCGTTGCTGGAGACCACCATCTTGTTTTCGTCGGCGAGAGTGCGCTGACGCTATGTTAGTTTAGTTCTTATCCGCTAGAGTGCAGTAATCATTTATTACTGTGACACCTGCCATCTTGAAATTTGCCCGCCATCTTGGAAATCCGTAATTATTTAGCTAGGAATTCGGGAAAAGTTCCAAAATTCATTAAATAAATCACTCATTAATTTACATATTGATTCGATCGATTCCCGTCCACGGATCGATACCCGAACGATGCAATAATGTTTAATTTTATGTAAAAAATAATAATTGCAATAAACCATGTTCTAAATTCATTAAATAAATTTGTAATCCATATAATGATTGATTAGATCGACTTAGGTCCTTGGTTCGATCCTTGGCCGATACCAAACAACTTTAATACTTTAAAAAAGTACCACAATAGTGTCAGGTTTGAGAAGAAAAAAACACCGCAAGTTCCTTTAAAAAAACTTTTATTACATACATACTACACTACTACAAGTACAAAAAAAAATACACAGACAAATTACTAAAGTTATGTGGATTTCTCGATTCAACAGTCTTCTTGTTGTATGGTACTACAAATGTGTATTACATAATCCCGTAATTTCAAGTTTTTGATCTTCTCACAGTACGTGCAGTCGGGTGATGGAACACCGCTGGATGCTCCTTCCTTCATCAATGCCACTGGAACTGTTGACAACCATTGTAACACTGCTGACATGTTAACTTCTGAAGCCTTTGATGTCTGCTCTGCGGAAGATGTTGCACGCGTCGAAATCTCCTGCTGTGCTGAGAGAGTAGGTGTAGCTGTAGACGTCGTTGTCATCGTGCTCTGCACTGATGATGGTAGACCTTCGATCCAGGTTGGTATATATAGTGGTAATGATGCCATCGAGTTCTCAAGAATAGCTAGATACCGGTCTATTATGTTATACAAGTCTAACTATCCGATCCGTTCATTACCGCAGCCAGAGACGGACTGAAGTCCATATCACCAGGGTCTCACTTATATAGACTCATCAGTCGGTACAACACATGAGTCAAAACAAGAACCATGTTCATTATACTCACACTTAACTTTCTCGGAGCATTTTTTATAATGAAGATGTAAGCTATCAAGACGTGAAATTAGTTTTTTGCACTTATTGCACTGAAATTGTATTCTTTTAACATTATTAGAACAACTGCTTCTTTCATGTCTGCGAGCATTTGAGGTGATAGTAAATGATGCGTCACAGTATTTGCACTGACGCAATGTATGCTCTTCATTAGTTGAAGAATCCATTGCTGACGATGAAACTTCGGATGATGGTGGTATCACATCTGTTGAAATCTCCTCCAATGTTGACACCGTCGTTGCCAACGGGATCTGCACCTTCTCCATCGTAGCTGTCGTCAAGGTCCCCGTAGACGATGGTACAACCTCCGAGTTCGACGTTAAAGACGGTAAAGATGCCATCGAGGTCTCAAGAACAGCTAATTGACACGACTTATGCACCAGAAGAAACAAACTAGGTGATCCTTACACCGCCGACGTCAGTAACAAACTGAGCGTCCTGCTGTCTAGGACTCGCTTATATACATGCACCGTATGAAATAATACGTTAATCAAATCAAGAACCATTTACAATAATACTAGAGTCAAATCTACAAATTAAAAAAGAGGATCATTTGATCGAAAAAAAATTCGATCTCTCCAATATACGCCAGGCTCCAAGAGCTACAATTCACGTCATCAGATCCATCTACATTTTGCTCCTATGCATCAATTGACCATTAGCTGCAAGTGATCCAACAGCTCCATCAGCTTCAACACGTAATGTACGCAATGTACGCGCAATACATGCAATTTACACGCAATAAATGTAATGATTACACAGTACACACAGGAAACGGAACGTACACACAGTACACACACACAGGAAACGGAACGTACACACAGTACACACAGGAAACGGAATGTACACACAGTACACACAGAAAACGGAACGGACACACAGTACACACAGAAAACGGAACATACACACAGTACACACAGGAAACTAAACGGACACACAGTACACACAGGAAACGGAACGTACACACAGTACACACAGGAAACTAAACGTACACACAGTACACACAGGAAACGGAACGTACACACAGTACACACAGGAAACGGAACATACACACAGTACACACAGGAAACGGAACGTACACACAGTACACACAGGAAACGGAACGTACACACAGTACACACAGGAAACGGAACATACACACAGTACACACAGGAAACGGAACGTACACACAGTACACACAGGAAACGGAACGTACACACAGTACACACAGGAAACTGAACGTACACACAGTACACACAGAAAACGGTACGTACACACAGTACACACAGAAACGGAACGTACACACAGTACACACAGGAAACGGAACGTACACACAGTACACACAGGAAACGTAATGATCGCACACATACAGTAGCGGAAACACACAGAGGCTTAGTTGGAAATCAGAATACAAGAAATAAAAACATTAAATTTTTTACTTTCAATATTTTATTACTTCTCAACATTACACAAATACAAGTAAAAGAAGCCATTATTGTATGTAGCCAGCTTTCCTCAGTTCTTTGAGTATGAAGGATATTTCTTTGATGCACGGATAGTTTCCTGCACAAAGCGAGCCATGTAGAAGTCTTAGCCGGTCAACCAATATGTTTGGATCTTTCCATGATGTGTAATCAATCTTTTCTACCACCATCTTACTTGCTTGTTTATTATAAATACTTTTAATATCACAATCGTCCCAGTGATCATAATAAGCATTATCAGATTTATTTATTATAACACGACGTTTCCATCGTTTCAGTCTCAGGACATCGCCACATTCTTCGATCTTGTCAGCTCTAGGTGCTTCATCACAGTCTATGCCTTTGTCAACAGCCTCAGAGTCACTGTAACAATCACTGTAGAAGACATCCTCTTCACCCAGATTACCGTATGAATTCGCTATCGATGATGTCGAAGTGTCTTCATAGTCTTCATGCTTCCTTTTTAGGAGTCCATCATTTTTACAAAGAATGGGGGATCTACTGAATATAGGCTTGAATGTATTCTCACTTTTCACGGTGTTGATACTTCCATTAGTTTCAGTCTTCCCGAAGCCATTAGCATCCTTCAATTTATGTTCTTCCTCACGATCGGGTGAGCTAATACCATCACGCTCAGGACAAGGAAAATTATTGTCATAATGCAGATCACTCTTCTTTAGTCTAGTGGATCCATCGGTGTCCTCTATGCCGTAAGTAGTCTTGACTTTACATGTTCTACCATGTCTTTTTAAGCTGTCAATTCGTGTTAACAACCTGCTACATCGATTACAGCTTAACATGTTGCGTAGTGGGTTTCTAGCACAATCATTCTTCTCATGACGTCTAGCATTCCTTCTCATGACAAAATCCTTGCCACAGTATCTACAGCAGCTTCCTTCCGATTCAGCTATAGATAACAAACCACGATCCATGGTAGCTTCTGTGACTAATGTTAGATACAAACTGTCAGTTTTCTCCAATTGGAACCATTTCTTAAATAGAGTTTTTGAAATATTTCATCAGCGAGAGTTAAGTTATCTAATGCAAAGCAAATTGATGCAAGTAGTTCTGGCTGTCGTCAACAGATGACGCCACGTGTTGCTTGCAGGTAAATAATATATATTTCATTAATGTGGGATGCGGAACGCTCACTATCGATCGCAAAGGGAGGTTGGCTTCGATAGTATCCAAGGAGAAAAAAGTTCGTCCTTCCTGCTAGTGCTTCTCAGATTTCTCACGGTCCGCCATCTTGGATTACGACGTCACGGCGGCCATCTTGTATGGGTGTGACCTTGACCTTTGACCGAAACCGCAGGAATGATCGCAAGCACACGGATTAACCATCAAAATATTGATAAGAATAATCAGAAGCACCCAGAGAAAACCATCAAAATATTGTCAAGAATAATCAGGAGCACACGGAGAAAACTACCATAATACTGTCAAGAATAAACGGGAGCACACGGAGAAATCCACCATAATATTGATAAGAATAATCAGGAGCACACGGAGAAAACCACCGCAAGTTTTCTTTGATATCATAAAATTTCAGGAAAAAAATAATAAAAAATAAAAATAAATTAATAAAAAATTAAAAAAAAATAAAATATAAAAATACATAAAATTCTGGCTTGTACTAGAACTCTATCTTTGTTCAACAATGAGAAGTTCACAAGCTAGCAGAATATATTTATGTATTTTTTAATTTTATTTTTTTTAATTTTTTATTAATTTATTTTTATTTTTTATTATTTTTTTCCTGAAATTTTATGATATCAAAGAAAACTTGCGGTGGTTTTCTCCGTGTGCTCCTGATTATTCTTATCAATATTATGGTGGATTTCTCCGTGTGCTCCCGTTTATTCTTGACAGTATTATGGTAGTTTTCTCCGTGTGCTCCTGATTATTCTTGACAATATTTTGATGGTTTTCTCTGGGTGCTTCTGATTATTCTTATCAATATTTTGATGGTTAATCCGTGTGCTTGCGATCATTCCTGCGGTTTCGGTCAAAGGTCAAGGTCACACCCATACAAGATGGCCGCCGTGACGTCGTAATCCAAGATGGCGGACCGTGAGAAATCTGAGAAGCACTAGCAGGAAGGACGAACTTTTTTCTCCTTGGATACTATCGAAGCCAACCTCCCTTTGCGATCGATAGTGAGCGTTCCGCATCCCACATTAATGAAATATATATTATTTACCTGCAAGCAACACGTGGCGTCATCTGTTGACGACAGCCAGAACTACTTGCATCAATTTGCTTTGCATTAGATAACTTAACTCTCGCTGATGAAATATTTCAAAAACTCTATTTAAGAAATGGTTCCAATTGGAGAAAACTGACAGTTTGTATCTAACATTAGTCACAGAAGCTACCATGGATCGTGGTTTGTTATCTATAGCTGAATCGGAAGGAAGCTGCTGTAGATACTGTGGCAAGGATTTTGTCATGAGAAGGAATGCTAGACGTCATGAGAAGAATGATTGTGCTAGAAACCCACTACGCAACATGTTAAGCTGTAATCGATGTAGCAGGTTGTTAACACGAATTGACAGCTTTAAAAGACATGGTAGAACATGTAAAGTCAAGACTACTTACGGCATAGAGGACACCGATGGATCCACTAGACTAAAGAAGAGTGATCTGCATTATGACAATAATTTTCCTTGTCCTGAGCGTGATGGTATTAGCTCACCCGATCGTGAGGAAGAACATAAATTGAAGGATGCTAATGGCTTCGGGAAGACTGAAACTAATGGAAGTATCAACACCGTGAAAAGTGAGAATACATTCAAGCCTATATTCAGTAGATCCCCCATTCTTTGTAAAAATGATGGACTCCTAAAAAGGAAGCATGAAGACTATGAAGACACTTCGACATCATCGATAGCGAATTCATACGGTAATCTGGGTGAAGAGGATGTCTTCTACAGTGATTGTTACAGTGACTCTGAGGCTGTTGACAAAGGCATAGACTGTGATGAAGCACCTAGAGCTGACAAGATCGAAGAATGTGGCGATGTCCTGAGACCGAAACGATGGAAACGTCGTGTTATAATAAATAAATCTGATAATGCTTATTATGATCACTGGGACGATTGTGATATTAAAAGTATTTATAATAAACAAGCAAGTAAGATGGTGGTAGAAAAGATTGATTACACATCATGGAAAGATCCAAACATATTGGTTGACCGGCTAAGACTTCTACATGGCTCGCTTTGTGCAGGAAACTATCCGTGCATCAAAGAAATATCCTTCATACTCAAAGAACTGAGGAAAGCTGGCTACATACAATAATGGCTTCTTTTACTTGTATTTGTGTAATGTTGAGAAGTAATAAAATATTGAAAATAAAAAATTTAATGTTTTTATTTCTTGTATTCTGATTTCCAACTAAGCCTGTGTGTTTCCGCTACTGTATGTGTGCGATCATTACGTTTCCTGTGTGTACTGTGTGTACGTTCCGTTTCCTGTGTGTACTGTGTGTACGTTCCGTTTCTGTGTGTACTGTGTGTACGTACCGTTTTCTGTGTGTACTGTGTGTACGTTCAGTTTCCTGTGTGTACTGTGTGTACGTTCCGTTTCCTGTGTGTACTGTGTGTACGTTCCGTTTCCTGTGTGTACTGTGTGTATGTTCCGTTTCCTGTGTGTACTGTGTGTACGTTCCGTTTCCTGTGTGTACTGTGTGTACGTTCCGTTTCCTGTGTGTACTGTGTGTATGTTCCGTTTCCTGTGTGTACTGTGTGTACGTTCCGTTTCCTGTGTGTACTGTGTGTACGTTTAGTTTCCTGTGTGTACTGTGTGTACGTTCCGTTTCCTGTGTGTACTGTGTGTCCGTTTAGTTTCCTGTGTGTACTGTGTGTATGTTCCGTTTTCTGTGTGTACTGTGTGTCCGTTCCGTTTTCTGTGTGTACTGTGTGTACATTCCGTTTCCTGTGTGTACTGTGTGTACGTTCCGTTTCCTGTGTGTGTGTACTGTGTGTACGTTCCGTTTCCTGTGTGTACTGTGTAATCATTACATTTATTGCGTGTAAATTGCATGTATTGCGCGTACATTGCGTACATTACGTGTTGAAGCTGATGGAGCTGTTGGATCACTTGCAGCTAATGGTCAATTGATGCATAGGAGCAAAATGTAGATGGATCTGATGACGTGAATTGTAGCTCTTGGAGCCTGGCGTATATTGGAGAGATCGAATTTTTTTTCGATCAAATGATCCTCTTTTTTAATTTGTAGATTTGACTCTAGTATTATTGTAAATGGTTCTTGATTTGATTAACGTATTATTCCATACGGTGCATGTATATAAGCGAGTCCTAGACAGCAGGACGCTCAGTTTGTTACTGACGTCGGCGGTGTAAGGATCACCTAGTTTGTTTCTTCTGGTGCATAAGTCGTGTCAATTAGCTGTTCTTGAGACCTCGATGGCATCTTTACCGTCTTTAACGTCGAACTCGGAGGTTGTACCATCGTCTACGGGGACCTTGACGACAGCTACGATGGAGAAGGTGCAGATCCCGTTGGCAACGACGGTGTCAACATTGGAGGAGATTTCAACAGATGTGATACCACCATCATCCGAAGTTTCATCGTCAGCAATGGATTCTTCAACTAATGAAGAGCATACATTGCGTCAGTGCAAATACTGTGACGCATCATTTACTATCACCTCAAATGCTCGCAGACATGAAAGAAGCAGTTGTTCTAATAATGTTAAAAGAATACAATTTCAGTGCAATAAGTGCAAAAAACTAATTTCACGTCTTGATAGCTTACATCTTCATTATAAAAAATGCTCCGAGAAAGTTAAGTGTGAGTATAATGAACATGGTTCTTGTTTTGACTCATGTGTTGTACCGACTGATGAGTCTATATAAGTGAGACCCTGGTGATATGGACTTCAGTCCGTCTCTGGCTGCGGTAATGAACGGATCGGATAGTTAGACTTGTATAACATAATAGACCGGTATCTAGCTATTCTTGAGAACTCGATGGCATCATTACCACTATATATACCAACCTGGATCGAAGGTCTACCATCATCAGTGCAGAGCACGATGACAACGACGTCTACAGCTACACCTACTCTCTCAGCACAGCAGGAGATTTCGACGCGTGCAACATCTTCCGCAGAGCAGACCTCAAAGGCTTCAGAAGTTAACATGTCAGCAGTGTTACAATGGTTGTCAACAGTTCCAGTGGCATTAATGAAGGAAGGAGCATCCAGCGGTGTTCCATCACCCGACTGCACGTACTGTGAGAAGATCAAAAACTTGAAATTACGGGATTATGTAATACACATTTGTAGTACCATACAACAAGAAGACTGTTGAATCGAGAAATCCACATAACTTTAGTAATTTGTCTGTGTATTTTTTTTTGTACTTGTAGTAGTGTAGTATGTATGTAATAAAAGTTTTTTTAAAGGAACTTGCGGTGTTTTTTTCTTCTCAAACCTGACACTATTGTGGTACTTTTTTAAAGTATTAAAGTTGTTTGGTATCGGCCAAGGATCGAACCAAGGACCTAAGTCGATCTAATCAATCATTATATGGATTACAAATTTATTTAATGAATTTAGAACATGGTTTATTGCAATTATTATTTTTTACATAAAATTAAACATTATTGCATCGTTCGGGTATCGATCCGTGGACGGGAATCGATCGAATCAATATGTAAATTAATGAGTGATTTATTTAATGAATTTTGGAACTTTTCCCGAATTCCTAGCTAAATAATTACGGATTTCCAAGATGGCGGGCAAATTTCAAGATGGCAGGTGTCACAGTAATAAATGATTACTGCACTCTAGCGGATAAGAACTAAACTAACATAGCGTCAGCGCACTCTCGCCGACGAAAACAAGATGGTGGTCTCCAGCAACGAAGACAAGATGGCGGACATGACGTCATACTAGGTGACGATATATATGCTTTAAGAAAAGTGGTGGGAGTTAGTCTGCCAAAAGTCACCACGGGGGAAGGATCGGTCGCCATTTTTATTTTGTTTTTGCGCTCGTCGGGTTCGAACTGAGGACTCCGAGCTCCGTGTCGTTAATGTATGATTTTTAAATATTTTTTATTAATTGAATTTTTTTATAAATTTAAAAAAAAATTCATTAAAATCGGATAATAAATAAAGATTTTAAAGATGGCGACCGTAACGTAAATTGCAACGGTGACGTCATCATCCAATATGGCTGTCATGGCATCCTAGTTTTCAAGGTCATGACCTCGGCGGCTTAGAGCGGCTAGCTCTTAGGAGTTTTAAGCCGCTTTTAGGAATTTGGGTTCTTTCTAGGGCCAAACAACTTTTGAGGATTTTTCGAAATTCTAATTTTTGGATTGTGGAATTTTTTGAGATTTTTTGGCGGAATTTTTTTCACAGAAATGTAAATTTTGACGAATTTTGAGGAATTTTGGGCAATTTTTGCCCAATTTTGGCGAATTTTGAGGGTCAAAGGTCAAGGTCAAACTTGTCCCGTTACGCTATGTCCCGTTACACTCCTCCAAGATGGCCGCCGTGACGTCACAATCCAATATGGCGGACCGACAATCACAATCCACGCGCCGGCGCCAGATCTAGGACATACATTTACATACTACTAACAACCTAACATAAGTAACTAACACCCCTAGATCTTTGCTTCCCCAGGCTTGAGTTGAACAATTTCTTCACTCTTCTCCCATAAACGTTTAGCCAATCCAGCGTCTGTAGCCACAGAAGAGGGCTTTGCTTCCTGTGCCAAAAAAGAGAAAAGAACATAAGAAAATACTGAACATTCTCCATTAAAAATCTAAGTCTTTTTGAGTATTCTTACAGTTAAGGCGCTACATATATCTTCTCTAAAGCAGTACACACGCGCACACACATTTTATCTACTCATTCGCTAACAGCACAATACTAATCCAACATACATACTGTAAGGCACATAAAATTGCACAGCTCGTTGTAATACCATATATTCCTATAAAACTGTACCATGACTGACTTACTGACTGACAGACAACGGACAGCCTAAATCGAAGGACCTAGAGATTTGTAATTTAGAGAAAAAAATTCCTTGAGTACACTAGAGGTGCACTAAAGAAGGATCTTTTTTAAATGTCATTCATAAAGGGATGAATATTGCGGTAATGTTTGTATGAAGAAACATTTTCTTACGTTACGATGACACATTTTAAAATTTATTCTTCAAAAGAAATAAAATAACACGTGTTTCATTATTTTTGAAAATTTATTTCCTAAGGGGGTGAACGGGAATGGCAAAGTTTGTATGAAGAAATTTACTAATTTTTTAAGGTATGATTTTGAACCTTTTTTGCAATATACATATCATTTAGGAAAACATTTAAGGTCACTGAATTATGGTTTCACAAAAAAAAATTGAAAAACTAAATTTCGCTTGATTAATTCTTTAGATTTTTACCCTCTCCATAATGTAGAGATTTTACGGCAGAATATTGAACTAACTAAATTATCTATATTGAATAAGTTGTGAAAAATTAATCCACAAAATTATCTAATGGCTTTGGAAAGCGCACTTCCTTAATAATCCAGATATATATAATTTCTTAGGGCTACGTAATTTTTCTTAACCCCCACCCCCTCCTACACATTGTACAGTCATTGTTTATAGATCGCTTCTCAAAATAATTAAAAATGAATGTGCTTTTATCGAGAACTGTCATTCATTAAAAATGGTTGATTTCTAAGGTGCGTTTATAAAACATTTTTTAATTACTTGTTTTGACTGAGCACATAATTTTTTTTTCAAAATAAAAAAAGCTCCAGTTTCTGAAAAATAGGACATGCATGTTGTGAATTTTTAGACAGCAATAATTAAACCAAAAAGTAAAATACGCCGTTGTTCTATATCATAAATTATGTTCAAAAAATTAAATATAATACACAGGTTTCAGATGGAGACAGTAAATTAATGTAATATTTTTTTCTGTGGAATTAAATACGTCACCACTCCTTAAAAACGATCGTGTGACTATTAACAAGTTTTTGCGAGTTAACTATATTTGTGTTATGCTTATTGATATTGAATGAATAGGCTAGATTAAAAAGAGACAGGAGTGGTTTCATGTAAGGTAATGATATATCTGAGTTAGCTTTTAGTACTTTGCGGTAGAAAAGGTGTACAACTTTGGGCTACGTTAGTAATGAAGTACATATACGATGTGGTAATCCTTATTACGTATATTTTAAAAATAAAATTAATAAAAGAACAATTTTAATCGTCAAGCAACTTAAAAACTAATGTTTATAATAATATTAATTGTATTTTCGAGGTTTCAGACAGTTTATAAATATAAATTGTATAATTTTTAACATTGAAAAATATTTTACTTAAAATTCACTCACATTCCTCAAAATAAAATGCTCTGAAAAAATAATAGAGTCTTGATTAGGCGTGGATCTTACAACTTTGAAGATTATTAACTTGAAAAAATATTTACTAGGTTCGTAAATTATTTAAGGAGACGCAAGACAGTATACGACCTAAAAAATATACTACTACTTTCGTATAGCGACAAAACATAAACATTTTAAATATATGCAGAATGTATCAATAGTCACGATTACTTCGTGGATTCATTTCGCTCCAGGCTATATTCAACTTGCCTATATACATAATCAACACTTTTTGGAGCGCTCATTGGTCAATTACAATGTAACATCCTTTGGCTGGTTGCGCGTGATTAGTCCTCCTTTTTTATAACTGGCTCCAGGGTAGGGACTGGAAATATTCGCGAGTTCAATGCCTTCTAGGATAAACTCCACGATTCCCTACATATTCGGGCAAATGCCACATGCTCATTTGCTAATTACTTCTGAGACCTGTCAACGAGAATGCTTCCGATTCGATAATTCTTTGGTTCAAGGGTTTTTCACTGGCTCAAAGTCCTTAACATAAACTGTGAGCCAATCACAGGAGTAATATGAAGGTAGAGCTGTTTGGATCCTAGCATAACGCGAAACGAATCCGCGAATTTTTCCGGTCTCTACCCCAGGGTCGTAAAAAGCGTGTCAAGAGTGCTGCAGTCCACTCATAAACTTGAAGAAGATGCATATGTGCTTCAAGCATGCCTGCTACCCATTGAACCCGCGAAACAATCTTGACTCTACATATAAATCATGCCATTCCGAGTCAGTGATCCTTCCAGCACCTTGCAGTCTGCGAAGTATTTGCCTGTGACGCCTTCCACTTCTTCGGACACGGCCAAGTAGATGGATGTTTGGGCGCCTTCCACTGCGGTCTGCAAAACAAGATGTATATGGTGACTTATTTAGTTCTCTGCAATAATAAAAAACAATTTCCATCACAATAATACACTCCATCTGAAGCATGTGCATTGTAATTAAATTTTTGACCATAATTTATGACAGAGAACAACGGCATTGCGCTTTATTTACAGGTGTTTTAAATTCGCCATTCATGTATTTTTGCAAGGAAAATAATTATTATATTTCATCTGACAACATTTTCCTTACATTTTTGGCTATGTTCACCAGTACATAAATTTTCTTGAGCTAGATTAAGTTTTAAATATTTAAAATGTGACTGAAGAAAATTTTTAATTGAAACTGAAATTTTTTTATTAAAAAAATATATACATATCCTTATCAGCTTCTTAGAAAGCATGGTGAGGATTATGTAGCTTGTAAATTATGGTAGAGAGTCGAGATTTTAGTCATGCATGCGCTAAAAATTTCAGTTTAAAAGAGATTAAGAAATGTTGCCATATCAGGCCTGAGTCATATGTAAACGAAAATGATTGTTCCCCAGTTATAACAAATTATCAAACATTTGAATAGTATAAGGATGAAAAAAAGTCCTCCATATTGATATTATTGTATAATTATTTTTTGTAGAACATTATTAAAACTGACAAAATGAACGGTCTGTTTTTAATCATCATCATAAAATTCTTCCAACCAGTGGCCGGGTCAGCAAAGTAAAATGCCTCCACCGTCCTCTGTCCCTACACCATTCCTAATCCTTCATTCTGTTCCCTTCTTCTCTCTCCTGCAGCCCTTTAGCTATCTGCTCTTCCAACCTCCTCCTTGGTCTTCCTTTGGACCTTCTTCCTGTGTACTTCAACTCCATCGTTTTCCTAGGCAGCGTCCCTTTCCCCATTCTCTGGACATGGCCATACCATCTATTTATAACGTAATTACTTTTACATTATAGGTCATTGGGACCATTTTTACTCTCTGACTCTTTTACACTGTAAGATAATACAGTAAATTTACGAACATTTCAATGAAGAATTTAACTCAAAAGTTCTTCGTAAATTCAAAAAACTGAATATTCGTGGAAACTACGCCACATTTCGACTTCCGAGTTGTATGTTGCGTTCTAAACACTCGGACAAGAGTTCTTGTTCTTGCTGTAGAGATTAACAGTTTTTGACGTGACCACGTCTAATAAATCGATGAACGCCGGCTGCACGCACGAAAAAGTGTCCCGTTACGCGGTGTCCCGTTACGCTCATTGTACGCTTGCGACGCATCTATCTCTCTTCCACTCGATTGGAACAACCATCGATTTGACTTTTTAGAGGCACATTAAACTTGAAACACTCCCATTCGTTTCCTACTTTTCCTATCATCGTCCTATCCTTGACAGAATAACACAGATTGGAAGAAGTTAAATAGCAAACATGTATAAAAGTTATAGTTAAAATAATCTCTTCGTTAAAGTAATAAACATATTTGAATTAATGAGTGCAAATAAAAGTAAATTTATCAATTAAATTTTAGATTTCATTTCAGTCCTTCTTTGTATCCATACAAAATAGTGATAATTCAATAAAAATGATTCAATTTTATTCATAAAAGTATGCAATAATTTCATCAATGCTTTGTTATGACGTTGTCACGTTAAACTATCGTCCGTAAACCGACTTTACAGACAACCAGTTTTTGAATGTTTTGTTAACATACCAAGAATATTCTTTTGGATTCAAGTTCAAAGTAAGTGAACACAGTGTCCGCACATTCACGAAGACCCCTGAATGGTTCGTAACCAGCGTTCTTATTAAATTGAAGGTGGACATTTTTAACGCTGTACCTACTGTCGAATCAGAAACGACCTACGTACAACAGTTTCCCCGTAATCGCGTGAATAAGAGGACTGTACCACGAAGTTTTTATATCCTCATGTTCTGATGCTGGAATCATGAAAGAGAGAAGGGCGCTACGCCCTCTATCCTAGCCAATGAAGTTCGAGACACCTGTGACGTCACCGCAGCAAAAAAAACAACAACATATTATTCTTCTATATTTTCAATATGCACAGTGGTAGAGCGTGCGATTGTTGACCTTAAGGGACATGGTTTCAATCTCGTAGCAGGAAAACCTTTTTTTACGTCTTTTAATAAAATTATAATATAATCTTACATAATAACAATGTTGAAACAGCTCATTAAGGTTAAGGATTGTTTGTAGGCAGTATTTACACACCGATTGAAGTTGTTTAAGCAAAATCAAATACAAAAAACATATACTCAGTTTTATAATATGTATTTTAAAAGGTTTTCTGTTAATATTGTAGTAATACCGTAGAAGTATCACTTCTTACGCATGCAGAAACTTTATAGTATTAAATGTTTAGTGAATTTTAAAAGGATGGACAATATTAAAATAAAATTCATTGTCAAAAATTAGGTTCCAAACCAGGGTTTAGGATTTATTAAAGTTTTTTTTGTTTTTATAGGAAAATTTTCTAATAGTTTTAAAATTTCCAGTTGTTTCATGCTGCTATCTGCGCGTGATGGTGACGCAACGTTTACGATTCAGACAGCAAATTATAGGGGCGGGCGTAGAAAGTAGACGTGTTTGATTCACGTTCAGAAATGTTGTTAGCGAATATTTTATTTATCAATATATGCTCTGCATTATTTTAAACAATTTAACTTTACATTTTGGGTCCGAGTTTCATATTACAAGTTTATTTGCAACATGAGCAACATGAAAACACACGGATTTGCTCGTTACTGACAGGTTAGATGTTTACACATCACTGTCGAGTACTGAAAGACTCTCTCAAATTTTTTAATTTAGTTTTTTTTTTACATATTTAATAAGGGAAAATAATATGGATAGTGTTCGTAGACACGGAAATTTCGCGCATTCTTTAAGTCGCAAATTGTGATGCAAACCTTCACATTCTCGCACTGTGTTCGTGATTGGACCGCAGCTATTTGGACACGCCCCTCTACGAGCGTGAGTCAATTATGCCCAGCTAAGAGAGAAGCAAACGAAACAGGTAGTGCCAATTAACAATAATAAAATGTTCTCGCTAAGAAAAATCAACCACTAGGAGAGCAAACATGGTTTGAGCACAACCAAAGACTTTTAATTCTGCTATGATCCCAGAAAAATCCTCAAAATTTCCGGGTTATGTCCCACGGGTTCACAGCAACGCAAGGGCGCAACAACAGGGGGGGGGGGGCAAGGGTATTTTTCCCCCCTTCTGAAACCTTGAAGTGGGGGCAAACGGGGGCAAAGAAAGTGCTGTGTAATCAATTTTTAGATAGTAAAACTGCTTAAATAGCACCATTTTCCACCTTGAAATACCAAATTTCCCACCATTTGGAAATTTAGTTGTTGCGCCCCTGCAACAGCGTGATTTTGACAACTGCGCTATCGGGATTCCAGCAGGAGGTCGAAGAAGAAAAAAATAAAACCTAGCTCGTGGACAGTTCAATATCCGATTGCATGGTTGACGCTAAGTGATGAGGTCGAGACTTCCCGACGACTCGGGCCTGACCTTGAAGAACAGCTTCATCACCAGCCACGTGGCGCTCTTGAGGTGGAACGGCATGTGCCTGAAGATGGCCGTCTCTACGGCGCCGGGGTGCAGGCTGTTGGAGGTCACGCCTGAAACAGTCGAGCATCGGATCACACGGAACAATTTCCTCAAGTGCTGAAGTGAAACTTCTTTGGGTGCGATGGGAGTAAACATTTCAAGGCCGAATACTAAGGCAACGTAATCTTTTTCCCTAACCTAACCAATAACTAAGTGTGTTTGGGAGGGGTCTGGATTAAGGACAGACTCTATGTGCGTCTCAGGCCGAAGCCTATACGCTCTAATCATACAGGTTTTAAGCCATGCAGGAGAGGAAGCATGCATCATGTGCTAGGAGGGGGATTGGCCAGCCATGGCAACGTTTTAGCCATGACTAACTCCCCTCACTGACTATTCTAAGTTAAAACTAGATAAGTTGGGCCCAGGTAAAACCTGCATAGACACAGGGAAAACCCTGGGCACTGACATGCGGGATGCAAAATTTCATGCATTAATTACAAGCAGGTTGGTTACAGGAAACATAAGGATGGTTCTGGAAGAAGAGTTGGACAGAGTAGAAAGCAAATGGGCGGGAGCTTGGACATTTTGTCCGTATTGCATTGTGTGACACTGGTTGTTTCGGGGGCGACTTTGTCGTTTCCCACCAGGCTGCCAGCCAGCCTAGACTAAGTTAAGAAAGGGAAAAATTTGTGTTCGCTATTGAATTTAAACTAATGTAAAGAAAAATTAAATTAACATAGAAATAAACATTTAAAATATATGTTTAGTTGCTAGCTTTAATAAAATTTAATCGTGCTTTTTCGCGAGCTGGTGCATCGAGCCGGCACTCAGGAGTGGATAGAGCATCAGGTTGAGCAAGGTCGGTTAGTAAAATTATCCAGTCCTTAATCATATTGTACTTACGCTGTTGTTTCCTGAGAAAATGTACTAAGGCCCCTGTCACACTGTCAAATATGTCTCAAACTATATTTAACAGAGTTGGAAGGGTAGTATTGGAAGGAAAATGGCCTGCAATTTTCTCCATCAAATAAATTTGGATAAATAACCTCACATTACCAAAATTTATTTTTTGTCTGAACTATCTCAAACTTTTCTATTTTAATGTAATTTTGAAATTAAATAATTCGTCATAGTGCTGGATGAAATTTTTAACTAGTAAGGCTATCTGTACATGTTGAAATTTCTTAAGCCTATATAAATTAAGTTCACAATTCTATTCGCCGCGCAATAAAAAAAAAGTCCAGTGATTTCTTAAAGTTATATAAACATAACTAGTAGTATAGGAATGGGCATCCGGAAACTGGCGCTGGCGCGTGGAGCCGGAGCCGGTGTCCGCCATATTGGATTGTGACGTCACGGCGGCCATCTTGGAGGAGTGTAACGGGATATAGCGTAACGGGACAAGTTTGACCTTGACCTTTGACCCTCAAAATTCGCCAAAATTGGGCAAAAATTGCCCAAAATTCCTCAAAATTCGTCAAAATTTACATTTCTGTGAAAAAAAATTCCGCCAAAAATTCTCAAAAAATTCCACAATCCAAAAATTTGAATTTCGAAAATCCTCAAAAGTCGTTTTGCCCTAGAAAGAACCCAAATTCCTAAAAGCGGCTTAAAACTCCTAAGAGCTAGCCGCTCTAAGCCGCCGAGGCCATGACCTTGAAAACTAGGATGCCATGGCAGCCATATTGGATGATGACGTCACCGTTTCAATTTTCGTTACGGCCGCCATCTTTAACTTTTTTAATTAATTATCCGATTTTAATGAATTTTTTTTAAAAATTATAAAAAAAAATTAAATAATAATACTTTAATAAAAGATTTATAAAAAACAAACATTTACGACACGGAGTTCGGAGTCCTCGGTTCGAACCCGACGAGCACAAACAAAAATAAAAATGGCGACCGATCCTTCCCCCGTGGTGGGTGCTAGCAGACTGACTCCCACCACTTTTTTTCAAAGCATATATATCGTCATCTAGTATGACGTCATGTCCGCCATCTTGTCTTTGATGCTGGAAGCCATCATCAATGTATCGTCGGCGAGAGTGCGCTGACGCCATGTTAGTTTAGTTCTTATCCGCTAGAGTGCAGTAATCATTTATTACTGTGACACCCGCCATCTTGAAATTTGGCCGCCATCTTGAAAATCCGTAATTATTTAGCTAGAAATTCGGGAAAAGTTCCAAAATTCATTAAATAAATCACTCATTAATTTAAATATTTATTCGATGGATTCCTGTCCTCGGTTCGATACCCGATCGATGCAATAATGTCTAATTTTATGTAAAAAATAATAATTTCAATAAACCATGTTTAACATTCGTAAAGAGACTCTAAATCCTCTACTACCATCATCCTATCAGACGTCAAGACCACCATATTGGAAATTCGTAATTTTAATGATAGACATTCGGGAAAAAGTTCAAAATTCATTAAATAAATTTGTAATCCATATAATGATTGATTGGATCGACTTAGGTCCTTGGTTCGATCCCTGGCCGATACAAAACAACTTTAATTTAAAAAAATAAAAAAAAGTGTTAGGTTTGAGAAAATAAAAAACCACCACAAGTTCTTTTAAAAAAATTTTATTACATAAATTCAATACACTACTACAAGTACAAAAAAAACACTGACAAATTACCAAAGCCTTATGGATTCCTCGATTCAAACAGTCTTCTTATTGTACGGACTAAGCCTTTTTACATTACTTTAAATGTCTATCCGATCCGTTCATCACCACAGCCAGAGACGGACTGAAGTTCATAGCACTTATATATAGTGTCATTAGCCGGTACAACACATGAGTCAAATCAATAACCATGTTCATTATACGTCTCGGAGCATTTTTTATAATGACGATGTAAGCTATCGAGACGTGAAATTAGTTTATTACACTTATTGCACTGAAATTGTATTCTTCGAACATTATTAGAACAACCGCTTCTTTCATGTCTGCGAGCATTTGAGGTGATAGTAAATGATGCACCACAGTATTTGCACTGATGCGAAGTACGCTCATCATTAATTGAAGTATTCAATGCTGATGAAACTTCAGATGATGGTGGAACAGCACATATCGAAGTCTCCTCCAGTGATGTCAGAGGCGTTGCCAACGGGATCTGCTCCAACATCGTCGGCGCCGACGTCATGGTTCCCGTAGTCGATAATACATCCTCCATCGAGTACGACGTTAAAGTCGGTAAAGATGCCATCGAGGTCTCAAGAACAGACAATTACGCGACTTATGCACCAGAAGAAACAAACTAGGTGATCCGTACACCGTCGACGGCAGTAACAAACTAAGCGTCCTGCTGTCTAAGACTCGTTTATATACATTAACCGGTTTGAATAATACGCTAGTCAAATCAAGAACAATTTACTAAAATACTAGAGTCAAAACAACATTAAAAAAATAGAAGCATCATCAACAAAAAAGGAAGCACATTTGGAAGCACCTTCAAAAAAGGAAAAACAATAGGAAGCACCATCAACAAAAAAGGAAGCACATTTGGAAGCACCTTCAAAAAAGGAAAAACAATACGAAGAACCGACTACGAAAAAAACAGCACATTTGGAAGCACCGTCATCGAAAAGACAGCACATTTGGAAGCACCAACTACGAAAAGGCAGCACATTTGGAAGCACCGACAACGAAAAGGCAGCACATTTGGAAGCACCGACAACGAAAAGGCAGCACATTTGGAAGCACCGACTACGAAAAGGCAGCACATTTGGCAGCACCGACAACGAAAAGGCACCACATTTGGAAGCACCCACTACGAAAAGGCAGCACATTTGGAAGCACCGTCATCGAAAAGGCAGCACATTTGGAAGCACCGACTACGAAATGGCAGCACATTTGGAAGCACCGACTACGAAAAGGCAGCACATTTGGAAGCACCATCATCGAAAAGGCAGCACATTTGGAAGCACCGACTACGAAAAGGCAGCACATTTGGCAGCACCATCAAAAAAGGAAGCACATTTGGAAGCACCGACTACGAAAAGGCAGCACATTTGGCAGCACCGACAACGAAAAGGCAGCACATTTGGAAGCACCGACTACGAAAAGGCAGCACATTTGGAAGCACCGACAACGAAAAGGCAGCACATTTGGAAGCACCGACAACGAAAAGGCAGCACATTTGGAAGCCCCGGCAATGAAAAAGGCAGCACATTTGGAAGCACCGACAACGAAAAGGCAGCACATTTGGAAGCTCCATCAACAAAAAAAAAGGCAAAAAGGAAGCACAAGTTACGAGATCTAAGTCTTAGTTATACAAAAAATAAAAAACATTAAATTCTTATAATTTAAATTATTTATTTTATTGCTTTACATTATACAAATGCAAGTAAAACAAGCCATTATTGTATGTAGCCAGCATTCCTCAGTTCCTTGAGTATGAAGGATATTTCTTTGATGCACGAATAGTTTCCTGCACAAAGCGAACCATGTAGAAGTCTTAGCCGGTCAACCGATATGTTTGGATCTTTCCATGATGTGTAATCAATCTCTTCTACCACCATATTCCTTGCACCTTTATAATAAATATTATGATCTCTGGTGTCTTCCGTTTTACCACCAACCTCAAGGTAACTTTCATGTTTGAGACGGTGATCATCACAAGCTTGATCAGATTTATTTAATATATCACGTCGTTCCCACCGTTTCGGTCTCAGGACACCGCCACATTCTTCGATCTTGGCAGCTTTAGGTGCTTCATCATAATCTATGTCTTTGTCAACAGCCTCAGAGTCACTGTAACAATCACCGTAGAAGGAATCGTCTTCACCCAATTTACCGTAATAATTCGATGTTGATGATGTTGAAGTGTCTTCATCGTCTTCATGCTTCCTTTTTAGGAGTCCATCATTTTTACAAAATAGGAAAGATCTACTTGAATTCGGCTGGAATATATTCTCACTTTTCACGTTAAGGATTCTTCCATTGTCTTCATTCTTCCGTAAATCATCAACCTCCTTCAATTTAAGTTCTTTGTCGAGATCGGAAGAGCCAAGAAAATTATTGTCGTAATGCAGATCACTCTTCCTTAGGCTAGTAGATTCATCGTTGTCCTCTAGCTTGTACGCAGGCTTGGCGCTACAAGTTCTGCCATGTCTTTTTAGGCTCTCTCTCCGCGTAAACGACTTGCTACATCGAACACAACTTATCATATTGCGCAGTGGATTTTTAACACAGTCATTCTTCTCGTGTTGTCTTTTATTCTTTCTCAAGATAAACTCTTTACTGCAAAACTTACACCTATGTTCTTTCGATACAGCGTCAGATCCCAAATCGGAATTCATATTAGTTACTGAGACTAATGCCAGATACCAATTGAGAGTTTTAAATTAGATGCAATACTTAAATAGAAATTTTTTCATATTTCATCAGCAAGAATTAATATATCTCATGCAAAAGTACTTTATGCATGTAGTTCTGCTTTTCAACAACAGATGTCGCCACATGTTGCTTTCAGGTAAATAATATTTAGTTCTTTTATGCGGGATGCGGGATGCTCACTAACGATCGCAAAAGAAGGATGGCTTCGCTAGACTCCACGGAAAAGGAAGTTCGTCTTGCATGTTGGTGCTCCACAGATGTCTCATGGCGTAATATTAATTTGACTGAGTAATGATATTTTTTAATTCCACCTGATAAAAATATTGCAAGTTTTGATTTAGTAGCAGAAATTATCGAATTAAATGTAACTCCAGATATAATGACATGTCTCATCAGACAAAAAAAAATCCATGCAGAGAGTGGTTTCTCATAATAGTCAGAAACACTTGAAGAAACCACAGGAATGATTGCAAGAACACGGGAAAAACCATCAAAATATTGACAAGAATAATCAGGAGCACACGGAGAAAACCATCATAATATTGGCAAGAATAATCAGGAGCACATGGAGAAAACCATCATAATATTGACATGGATAATCAGATGCACTCGGAGAAAATCACCACACGTTTTCTTTGATATCATAAAATTACAGGGAAAAAAATATTTAATAAAAATAAATTAAAAAAATTTAAAATGAAAAAAATTACAAAAATACATAAATAGATTCTGCTAGCTTGTGAACTTCTCATTGTGTAACAAAGATAGAGTTCCAGTACAAGCCAGAATTTTATGTATTTTTGTAATTTTTTTCATTTTAAATTTTTTTAATTTATTTTTATTAAATATTTTTTTCCCTGTAATTTTATGATATCAAAGAAAACGTGTGGTGATTTTCTCCGAGTGCATCTGATTATCCATGTCAATATTATGATGGTTTTCTCCATGTGCTCCTGATTATTCTTGCCAATATTATGATGGTTTTCTCCGTGTGCTCCTGATTATTCTTGTCAATATTTTGATGGTTTTTCCCGTGTTCTTGCAATCATTCCTGTGGTTTCTTCAAGTGTTTCTGACTATTATGAGAAACCACTCTCTGCATGGATTTTTTTTTGTCTGATGAGACATGTCATTATATCTGGAGTTACATTTAATTCGATAATTTCTGCTACTAAATCAAAACTTGCAATATTTTTATCAGGTGGAATTAAAAAATATCATTACTCAGTCAAATTAATATTACGCCATGAGACATCTGTGGAGCACCAACATGCAAGACGAACTTCCTTTTCCGTGGAGTCTAGCGAAGCCATCCTTCTTTTGCGATCGTTAGTGAGCATCCCGCATCCCGCATAAAAGAACTAAATATTATTTACCTGAAAGCAACATGTGGCGACATCTGTTGTTGAAAAGCAGAACTACATGCATAAAGTACTTTTGCATGAGATATATTAATTCTTGCTGATGAAATATGAAAAAATTTCTATTTAAGTATTGCATCTAATTTAAAACTCTCAATTGGTATCTGGCATTAGTCTCAGTAACTAATATGAATTCCGATTTGGGATCTGACGCTGTATCGAAAGAACATAGGTGTAAGTTTTGCAGTAAAGAGTTTATCTTGAGAAAGAATAAAAGACAACACGAGAAGAATGACTGTGTTAAAAATCCACTGCGCAATATGATAAGTTGTGTTCGATGTAGCAAGTCGTTTACGCGGAGAGAGAGCCTAAAAAGACATGGCAGAACTTGTAGCGCCAAGCCTGCGTACAAGCTAGAGGACAACGATGAATCTACTAGCCTAAGGAAGAGTGATCTGCATTACGACAATAATTTTCTTGGCTCTTCCGATCTCGACAAAGAACTTAAATTGAAGGAGGTTGATGATTTACGGAAGAATGAAGACAATGGAAGAATCCTTAACGTGAAAAGTGAGAATATATTCCAGCCGAATCAAATATTGTAATAGGATAATATGGGAAACAGACAAAAAAAATGCGAGACATGTTGTTCAGCGAACCTGGCGGCGTGGACTGAACCTACGCTTTGGAAACGGCGGTAAAAGGCATTGAAGTGTGTTTGGTGCTATAAGATGATGGTTCTATTTGCGAATAAATAAACACATTATTATGTGAACAGTAATTCAGAATGGCCGGAAATATTTGTGCGGTGTTTGGCTGCAAAAATTACAACGTTACAAACTGCTCAAAGTCTTTTTTCAGATTTCCAGCGGACCCAACGCAGTAAGTGTTTCGCGTTTCGTGCATTCACAATTTTAACCCCTTTGTTTTATATTTTTGTCTCTTATTATAAAGTAATTATTTATTATAATTCCTTACCATTCTTGTAACATGATTTGTTTACAGCAGTTTCTTTCGGTTTAATTAAGGATTTTTATTTAAAATGCAGTCACATTTTCAGGTGAGAAATTAATTTCATACATACAATTTACTTCCGTTACTAAAACTAGTTGTTCTTGTTTCCTTAAAAATAAAACAGCTGGAAAACCAATTAGATACTACATACTACTTGTTCAGTTAATTTGATAGATTATATTTTGCACATAATTACATATCTATCTTTGACACATACCTTTAAATAAAGCCTGAGAACATCTCTGTATGAATAATAGCATTAAATTTGTTTGAATTTCTAGTTTTGGTAAAAACAGCACTTAATTGTGTAAACATGTTGCCTTTAATATGCACGTAAAATTGAATTACGCGGGGCTTTCTTCAGTCCACGCCGATAGAATGCGCTGCAGTCTGGTGTCTCGCGCTTCGCCAATGCTAATTGGCCGGAGTTTCCCATATTATCCTATTACAATATTTGGCCGAATTCAAGTAGATCTTTCCTATTTTGTAAAAATGATGGACTCCTAAAAAGGAAGCATGAAGACGATGAAGACACTTCAACATCATCAACATCGAATTATTACGGTAAATTGGGTGAAGACGATTCCTTCTACGGTGATTGTTACAGTGACTCTGAGGCTGTTGACAAAGACATAGATTATGATGAAGCACCTAAAGCTGCCAAGATCGAAGAATGTGGCGGTGTCCTGAGACCGAAACGGTGGGAACGACGTGATATATTAAATAAATCTGATCAAGCTTGTGATGATCACCGTCTCAAACATGAAAGTTACCCTGAGGTTGGTGGTAAAACGGAAGACACCAGAGATCATAATATTTATTATAAAGGTGCAAGGAATATGGTGGTAGAAGAGAATGATTACACATAATGGAAAGATCCAAACATATCGGTTGACCGGCTAAGACTTCTACATGGTTCGCTTTGTGCAGGAAACTATTCGTGCATCAAAGAAATATCCTTCATACTCAAGGAACTGAGGAATGCTGGCTACATACAATAATGGCTTGTTTTACTTGCATTTGTATAATGTAAAGCAATAAAATAAATAATTTAAATTATAAGAATTTAATGTTTTTTATTTTTTGTATAACTAAGACTTAGATCTCGTAACTTGTGCTTCCTTTTTGCCTTTTTTTTGTTGATGGAGCTTCCAAATGTGCTGCCTTTTCGTTGTCGGTGCTTCCAAATGTGCTGCCTTTTTCATTGCCGGGGCTTCCAAATGTGCTGCCTTTTCGTTGTCGGTGCTTCCAAATGTGCTGCCTTTTCGTTGTCGGTGCTTCCAAATGTGCTGCCTTTTCGTAGTCGGTGCTTCCAAATGTGCTGCCTTTTCGTTGTCGGTGCTGCCAAATGTGCTGCCTTTTCGTAGTCGGTGCTTCCAAATGTGCTTCCTTTTTTGATGGTGCTGCCAAATGTGCTGCCTTTTCGTAGTCGGTGCTTCCAAATGTGCTGCCTTTTCGATGATGGTGCTTCCAAATGTGCTGCCTTTTCGTAGTCGGTGCTTCCAAATGTGCTGCCATTTCGTAGTCGGTGCTTCCAAATGTGCTGCCTTTTCGATGACGGTGCTTCCAAATGTGCTGCCTTTTCGTAGTGGGTGCTTCCAAATGTGGTGCCTTTTCGTTGTCGGTGCTGCCAAATGTGCTGCCTTTTCGTAGTCGGTGCTTCCAAATGTGCTGCCTTTTCGTTGTCGGTGCTTCCAAATGTGCTGCCTTTTCGTTGTCGGTGCTTCCAAATGTGCTGCCTTTTCGTAGTTGGTGCTTCCAAATGTGCTGTCTTTTCGATGACGGTGCTTCCAAATGTGCTGTTTTTTTCGTAGTCGGTTCTTCGTATTGTTTTTCCTTTTTTGAAGGTGCTTCCAAATGTGCTTCCTTTTTTGTTGATGGTGCTTCCTATTGTTTTTCCTTTTTTGAAGGTGCTTCCAAATGTGCTTCCTTTTTTGTTGATGATGCTTCTATTTTTTTAATGTTGTTTTGACTCTAGTATTTTAGTAAATTGTTCTTGATTTGACTAGCGTATTATTCAAACCGGTTAATGTATATAAACGAGTCTTAGACAGCAGGACGCTTAGTTTGTTACTGCCGTCGACGGTGTACGGATCACCTAGTTTGTTTCTTCTGGTGCATAAGTCGCGTAATTGTCTGTTCTTGAGACCTCGATGGCATCTTTACCGACTTTAACGTCGTACTCGATGGAGGATGTATTATCGACTACGGGAACCATGACGTCGGCGCCGACGATGTTGGAGCAGATCCCGTTGGCAACGCCTCTGACATCACTGGAGGAGACTTCGATATGTGCTGTTCCACCATCAGCTGAAGTTTCATCAGCATTGAATACTTCAATTAATGATGAGCGTACTTCGCATCAGTGCAAATACTGTGGTGCATCATTTACTATCACCTCAAATGCTCGCAGACATGAAAGAAGCGGTTGTTCTAATAATGTTCGAAGAATACAATTTCAGTGCAATAAGTGTAATAAACTAATTTCACGTCTCGATAGCTTACATCGTCATTATAAAAAATGCTCCGAGACGTATAATGAACATGGTTATTGATTTGACTCATGTGTTGTACCGGCTAATGACACTATATATAAGTGCTATGAACTTCAGTCCGTCTCTGGCTGTGGTGATGAACGGATCGGATAGACATTTAAAGTAATGTAAAAAGGCTTAGTCCGTACAATAAGAAGACTGTTTGAATCGAGGAATCCATAAGGCTTTGGTAATTTGTCAGTGTTTTTTTTGTACTTGTAGTAGTGTATTGAATTTATGTAATAAAATTTTTTTAAAAGAACTTGTGGTGGTTTTTTATTTTCTCAAACCTAACACTTTTTTTTTATTTTTTTAAATTAAAGTTGTTTTGTATCGGCCAGGGATCGAACCAAGGACCTAAGTTGATCCAATCAATCATTATATGGATTACAAATTTATTTAATGAATTTTGAACTTTTTCCCGAATCTCTAGCATTAAAATTACGAATTTCCAATATGGTGGTCTTGACGTCTGATAGGATGATGGTAGTAGAGGATTTAGAGTCTCTTTACGAATGTTAAACATGGTTTATTGAAATTATTATTTTTTACATAAAATTAGACATTATTGCATCGATCGGGTATCGAACCGAGGACAGGAATCCATCGAATAAATATTTAAATTAATGAGTGATTTATTTAATGAATTTTGGAACTTTTCCCGAATTTCTAGCTAAATAATTACGGATTTTCAAGATGGCGGCCAAATTTCAAGATGGCGGGTGTCACAGTAATAAATGATTACTGCACTCTAGCGGATAAGAACTAAACTAACATGGCGTCAGCGCACTCTCGCCGACGATACATTGATGATGGCTTCCAGCATCAAAGACAAGATGGCGGACATGACGTCATACTAGATGACGATATATATGCTTTGAAAAAAAGTGGTGGGAGTCAGTCTGCTAGCACCCACCACGGGGGAAGGATCGGTCGCCATTTTTATTTTTGTTTGTGCTCGTCGGGTTCGAACCGAGGACTCCGAACTCCGTGTCGTAAATGTTTGTTTTTTATAAATCTTTTATTAAAGTATTATTATTTAATTTTTTTTTATAATTTAAAAAAAAAAATTCATTAAAATCGGATAATTAATTAAAAAAGTTAAAGATGGCGGCCGTAACGAAAATTGAAACGGTGACGTCATCATCCAATATGGCTGCCATGGCATCCTAGTTTTCAAGGTCATGGCCTCGGCGGCTTAGAGCGGCTAGCTCTTAGGAGTTTTAAGCCGCTTTTAGGAATTTGGGTTCTTTCTAGGGCAAAACGACTTTTGAGGATTTTCGAAATTCAAATTTTTGGATTGTGGAATTTTTTGAGAATTTTTGGCGGAATTTTTTTTCACAGAAATGTAAATTTTGACGAATTTTGAGGAATTTTGGGCAATTTTTGCCCAATTTTGGCGAATTTTGAGGGTCAAAGGTCAAGGTCAAACTTGTCCCGTTACGCTATGTCCCGTTACACTCCTCCAAGATGGCCGCCGTGACGTCACAATCCAATATGGCGGACACCGGCTCCGGCTCCACGCGCCAGCGCCAGTTTCCGGATGCCCATTCCTATACTACTATAACTGCCTTTTTACACGTAAATATTTTTCGCATATGACATTCTTATTAAAATTATTTCAGTTATTTCACTTTTATAACCTCTTTAATCGCCCGTTTCAAAGATTCGTTTTGACGGAAACGGATATCATTTACGTTTTCGATAGGCACGATTTTGATTGGCTGATTTCATCCATCACCCAACATATTTTGGAACACGTCCTAAATGGAAAATATTTGATGGAAAGCCGCCAGTTCGTCATCCATCAGTTCCAACTGAACAGTCCACCGTCCTCCCCCACATGGCAGTTCCGAATGTAAGCTCCGACTAATAAGTCCGAACTGACAGTTCAGAATAGTCCAGCCTGGGGGTGGGGGGGGGGGGGGGGGGTTTACTTCAGGTAGACTTGGAAGTCACCTCCCAGTTTTTAAACATTTAAATTTTTTCTCCCTTTCATCAAAACTTTGGGCTTTAAAATGTTAAAACTGAAATATTAAAAAAAAAGATGAAATAAACCATTAGTAGAGACCTGTAAAATTCGCGGATTCGTTTCGCGATAGGATAGAGTCCAAATACTTTTACCTTAATTTGCTTCAGTGATTGGGCCACAGTTTATCTGAAGGACTCTGGGCCAATGAAAAAAAATCTTTAACAGAAGAATTAGCGAATCACGATCATTCCAGTCAACAAGTGTTACGAGTCGGTAACCTATCATTAGATGTAATATGCACGATTGCATACAGGATCGTGGAGTCTATTATTTAGGGATTGGAAATCGCGAATTTTACAGGTCTCTATCCATGAGCGGTATTACCTGCTGCTTCCAGTCTTCTAGCGAGCTCATTGGACATTAGGATATTGGCCAGTTTGCTGTTTGAATATATCCTAGTGTCGCCGAAAAATTTTTCCGCATTCAAGTTGTCCAAATCGAACGAGTAGTACCGATGTAATATTGATGATACCGTTACAATACGACTTGGAGCAGATTTCTTTAAAAGATCTGAAACAATAAAAAAAATCTTGAGTTAATGCTTGCAAGTGATCTGTTTGAACATTTCTTTGTTGTGTCCGTGTTTAACAGCATATTTGTAAAATATTATGACATTAATAAAACTGCCAAAATATATAACAATCAGTTTCCCAGCCTAAATTTATTGGTATAAACCCATCCTTGACATATAAATAATACAACTTCATAATATTTGTGAAAATATATGAGTCTACTTCTTAAAATTTGTGGAAAATTATTTGTACTAATACAGTGTTTATGAATCTCGATTCCTGACAAAACACACATCAACAAGCGATTCAATGCTCACTTGTCCATAAGGGGGAGCTGAATTGTTGCCCGTTGGATGGGCAGCCCTTCAGGATTTTTCTGGCAATGGTTTGTTTGTACAGCAACTGGAAGGGCAGCCAATCCAATTTCTGAAAACATGTTTCTTTAAGTGTTTAAATAATCCTGAAAACTTGCCCCTTGGATGGGCAGCCCATCAGGATTTTTCTTACAGTAGTGTTTTTGAAAGGTTGTCTGAATTGTTGCCCCTTGGATGGGCAGCCCATCAGGATTTTTCTGACAGTGGTGTTTTTGAAAGGTTGTCTGAATTGTTGCCCATTGTATGGGCAGCCCATCAGGATTTTTCTGACAGTGGTGTTTTTGAAAGGTTGTCTGAATTGTTGCCCATTAGATGGGCAGCCCTTCAGGATTTTTCTGACAGTGGTTAGTTTAGTTTAGGTTAGGTTAGGTTAGGTTAGGTTAGATTAGGTTAGATTAGGTTAGGTTAGATTAGGTTAGATTAGGTTAGATTAGGTTAGGTAACTTTACAAACTAACCACTGTCAGAAAAATCCTGAAGGGCTGCCCATCCAAGGGGCAACAATTCAGACAAGCTTTCAAAAACACCACTGTCAGAAAAATCCTGATGGGCTGCCCTTCCAAGGGGCAACAATTCAGACAACCTTTCAAAAACACCACTGTCAGAAAAATCCTGATGGGCTGCCCTTCCAAGGGGCAACAATTCAGACAACCTTTCAAAAACACTACTGTTAGAAAAATCCTGATGGGCTGCCCATCCAAGGGGAAAGTTTTCAGGATTATTTAAACTCTTAAAGGAGCGTGTTTTCAGAAATTGGATGGGCTGCCTTTCCAGTCTCTGTACAAATAAACCACTGTCAGAAAAATCCTGAAGGGCTGACTTCCAATGGGAAACAATTCAGTCGCCCCGTCCATAATACCACGAGAACATAAGCAATTTTACTTAAAACTAGAACAATGCCCAACTAAATAAAATACATCACCTTTGTAAGTACACACTTGATACTTATTGAAAAATACTACAGGTTTTTAGTCTTGAATCACTATAAAGTTATTAATCTAAGGTTTTAACAAAATATAGCCAGATGTTTTTGTGTACTAACATTTCTGGAAAGGCCTGTAGTTGAAATACTTTCTATAATGTACGCCAAAAGGAAGGATTCTGAGCATGAATAGTCCATGAAGTTTGTGTCAGTAACTTCAATGAAGGTACTAGCAATATTAAGAAGAAAGATGAGGAAAACGGTTTTTTTCTTGTGTTTACCTTGCTAGTAGAACAATTACAATTCTATTTCAAATAATATTCAAGTTATGCACTTTTTTCAGATTATGTTCACAGTTATGGCCACAGCAGCTTTTAGATACTAGATATATTTTTAATTGTGGGGTTTGAAAACTATTGTACTTTAACCAATGGACAAAATTATTTCCCCAGGGCCTTTAGTTTTTCTATATGGCCACTTTGAAGTCACTTTGGACCAGCTGATGATCTGAGCCATGTTTGTAGGACACTTAAAACATAGGGTGAAGTGAATAAGTCTGCATTGTGGAGACAGTTGAAATGAATGTATTTTAAAGACGTATCTGCATTTAACGACTGAAATTATAACTAGAACTTATTAACCATCGTCTTATGTGGTCAGGTTCCATTAAAAAATAATATTAAATAAACCGAAGAAACTGAACACATAAAAGAGCATAAATGTGAGTAGAAACTGTTCTTAGAGGCTGTGATATGAACTGAACTGAAGGAATTAGATACACCTATATGCATGAATATGAGTATGAATGGTACATAGTTCTTGATAGTAATTTAACCAAAGAAACTGAGCACTGCAATATATTTTTGCAGGAGCTGAGCAGTAACAGGCAATACAGAGTGTGGCAGTAACTGAAGGAAATTGACCCATTTATTAGCAGAATGGTGAGCAGGAATGGGACATGAAGGCTATGGTAATATATGGAAGAACTGGACGTGCATATTGGAAGGACAGTGAGGAGGAATAGAGCATGAAGTTTGTGGTAAATACTGAAGGAACTGGATGCACCTACTAGCAGAATGGTGGGCAGGAATGGGACATGAATGCTGTGGTAATACTATATGGAAGAACTAGACATGCATATTGGAAAAACAGTGAGGAGGAGTGGAACATGAAGGCCGTGGTAATATATGGAAGAACTGGACGCATCTACTAGCAGGACAGTGAGCAGGAATGGGACATGAAGGCCGTGGTAATATATGGAAGAACTGGACGCACCTACTAGCAGGACGGTGAGCAGGAATGCGACATGAAGGCTATGGTAATATATGGAGGAACTGGACGCACCTACTAGCAGGACGGTGAGCAGGAATGGGACATGAAGGCCATGGTAATATACGGAGGAACTGGACGCACCTACTAGCAGGACGGTGAGCAGGAATGGGACATGAAGGCCATGGTAATATACGGAAGAACTGGACGCACCTACTAGCAGGATGGTGAGCAGGAATGGGACATGAAGGCCATGGTAATATACGGAGGAACTAGACGCACCTACTAGCAGGACGGTGAGCAGGAATAGGACATGAAGGCCATGGTAATATACGGAAGAACTGAACGCACCTACTAGCAAGACGGTGAGCAGGAATGGGACATGAAGGCTATGGTAATATATGGAGGAACTGGACGCACCTACTAGCAGGACGGTGAGCAGGAATGGGACATGAAGGCCATGGTAATATACGGAAGAACTGGACGCACCTACTAGCAGGACGGTGAGCAGGAATGGGACATGAAGGCTATGGTAATATATGGAGGAACTGGACGCACCTACTAGCAGGACGGTGAGCAGGAATGGGACATGAAGGCTATGGTAATATATGGAGGAACTGGACACACCTACTAGCAGGACGGTGAGCAGGAATGGGACATGAAGGCTATGGTAATATACGGAAGTACTGGACGCACCTACTAGCAGGACGGTGAGCAGGAGTGGGACATGAAGGCCATGGTAATATACGGAGGAACTGGACGCACCTACTAGCAGGACGGTGAGCAGGAATGGGACATGAAGGCCATGGTAATATACGGAAGAACTGGACGCACCTACTAGCAGGACGGTGAGCAGGAATGGGACATGAAGGCCATGGTAATATATGGAGGAACTGGACGCACCTACTAGCAGGACGGTGAGCAGGAATGGGACATGAAGGCCATGGTAATGTACGGAAGAACTGGACGCACCTACTAGCAGGACGGTGAGCAGGAATGGGACATATAGGCTATGGTAATATATGGAGGAACTGGACGCACCTACTAGCAGGACGGTGAGCAGGAATGGGACATGAAGGCTATGGTAATATATGGAGGAACTGGACGCACCTACTAGCAGGACGGTGAGCAGGAATGGGACATGAAGGCCATGGTAATATACGGAAGAACTGGACGCACCTACTAGCAGGACGGTGAGCAGGAATGCGACATGAAGGCTATGGTAATATATGGAGGAACTGGACGCACCTATCAGCAGGACGGTGAGCAGGAAATGACCGTAGTGGTTGGTCTGCATGCCGAGCAACAGGCCGTTCTTGGTGATCTTCCTGCCGACTCCCCCCACCCCGGCGTTGTTAATGAGCACGTCCAGCCGGCTCTCGCTGGCCAGGACCTCCCCGACGAACCGTCGCACGGAGCAGAAGGAGGACAGGTCCAGCTGGCGGGTCACCACCTCCTGGTTGCCCGTCGCCGCCACTATGTCGTCTGCCCGCACCGCAAAACAACGTTCCGCAACCGTAGTTTCAAGTTGGCTTGATGTAAGTTTTTGGACATACGCCATTGCTAAGCACTTTTTCTGTAGAAGAAAACTAAAAAAACTAAAAAAATAAATTAAATAAATAAGTAAAATACCCAAAATATAAAAAACACAAATTGAGCAAATATTGCTGTTGTCAACAGGATATAAACACCACAAAATATTCCGAAACAGGAATATGGTCAACAAACAAAGAAAAACAAAGAAAAATGTACTAACAGAACGGAAAAAAAAACCACAAATGATAACTTACTTCAAGTCATGCACTCCCATTGCACAAATCTTTCAAAGATAATATTGAAGTCGGTTATCGCCAGGGCCGGATTTAGGGGAGGGCAACCGGGGGAAAGCCCCGGGGCCTCCACAAATGGAGGGCCCCCACAAATCCTTTGATATTAATTTTTCGCTGTTTTACCTTTACCTACAGTACTTTGTACATACATGATTATATTATTGTTAAATATTAACAGAAATATTCATTAACACTAACATTTAATTTCATATAATTCTTGTCTCCGATTATATTTATGTATGTATTTTAAATACTAAGAGAATCTACTTGATTTCACAATAAATTATTTATTGGAAAACTCGATTGAAAAAAATTGTTTATTTTATTTGGAAAAAAATTTGGTGCCAGGGGGCCTCCGCTCCTCTGTTACCCCGAGGCCTCCAGACCTCTAAATCCGGCCCTGGCTATCGCCTTCCGTGTGTTTACATTTGGGCACAGATAACTGGTGAATATGGAGCTGTCAATATTTATGCACATTGAATGTTATTTTCGTTTCTCTCTTCTTTAATAGCTCAACATGTTGATTTGGATTAGTAACTGTTTCGTCTAGAGACGTAAGAGACTGTAAAATCCATATAAAAAGGAAACATATTAATAACGATTCACTCGCAAACAACTCGATTGGCAGCAAGCGTGCACGGTAGCACAACTTACCGCCATGATGGTTGAACAACAACACTGTTGCTTCGTTGCCGGAAGCTGCAGGGCTACCCACCTTGGCAGGCAGCCAACTTGAAAACTTGGCGCTGCTAGGAAGCAGCGCGGGAAGTTCAAAATTCAAACACTGTAACTACACTATATACACTATACACTATATATTCTAAGACTACACACTAAATTAACACACAATATTTACAAGTCCAAACAGTAACTCTACCATTGAGAGTCTAGTAGATGAATAATTAAATATACTAGATTTTTATGACAGTAACTGCGACCTTAAACTTGAGTTTGATCAGTTCCATAAAAAAAAGTAATCCACTTAATTTTCAAACGACTGGCTGATTCTGTCAATGAACCAATATATTTTAGAATCAGTCCATTTGATCAAAGAAAAAAATGGCTGTGCTATTGACGTTTAGAGTGACGTCATAACACTTCAGGGCGCTAACGACCACTGCCTACAATGATCAAATATCATTCAGGTGAAGTGCCTTTGTACAATCCGTGCGAAAGATTCTTTGGCAGGGGTTTCGATTGTGGGAATTTGGGCAGGGGGGGGGGGGGGGGGGTTATTTGTTTACCCATCAACACTCGTGGAAAACAAATAATGCCACAACGACGCAAAACAACCATGGAATGCAGTATGGCGAAGGAAAAAAAAAAAAGATAAATAGATTTAGGAAGAGAATCGGGGGAAAGAAATAACTTTGAACGGATATGCTACGGAGGTCAAAGCCCCCCGATTTTTCGGAATACTAAAATATCGCAATAAAATACAGAATTTAAGTACATCCACCCTCCTCAACTCGGTGTGGCTAGTTGGTGCCTCAATGCCGCCTCAGATGTGTCAAAAATCAGCGAGGAATATTCTCCAAAGCTTGGGCTTACAAATCGTATAAAAGTATTCAAAGTCCTCATACATTGATTTCCCTGTATCGGAAAAAATAATTCTACCTATGGGTGGCTTCCCTCCTCCCCCCACACCGTAATTGAAAAGAAAGGGGGGATTCACAGAGATTTAAAACAATATACCCACGGGATCCTTTTCAAATTTGCGAATGAGCGAGGGCTTTGCTCCCTCTCCCATTTCACGCAAGGAAATTCCGTTCTTGACTAAAGAGTATGATTAGAGACCGGAAAAATTCACGGATTCATTTCGCGATAGACTGAATTCCAAATAGTTATACCTACCTTATTGCTGCCTCTGTTATTGACTCATAACTCATCTGGAGGACTGGACTCTGAGCCGATAAAAAATCTCAGCCAAAGCTGTATCGAATTACAGGCTACTTGCGTTGGTACACCTCACTAGACCGCAGCCAATGAGTGGGTGACATCTGCCCGAATATACGCAGAACTGTGGAGTTAATTGAATCCGCGAATTTTTGAAGTGCAACGTTTTAGTGACACATTGTTGTGAAACGTGTCTGAGATGAAAGTTACATAGAATAGGTACTTATCAAAAACGATATAAAGAGAACATTATGATACATTCATTGCTGGGCTCTTTTTCGTTCTCTTTGTGCGAGCATTCGTACCCCACAAAAAATATAACCGAGAGAGACAGATGAATGCAAGAATAAGGCAGAGAGTGTGCGCATGAGTTTATTTCAGAAAATATATATAGGTGTCCCATACAGTCAGCTGTGAGTACATAGAATTTTACATTTGCTACCAGCTCGCTTGCGCTCCTGTTATGGATTTCATATTTCATTCAGAGATTTAGCGTGTTCTAAATAGCAGAATTGTTTGAGGAAACAGTAACACGCACAGCTTTTCTTTATGTTGTGAGTATTTCATCAGTGAGTAGTATTTATTTTTGGTTAATCATTATTGAGTGATGATTAATTACTTATATCCTGAACAGTTATCTTGAAGTGAGTATTAATTTTGTTAGTTCATGTTTATTTAGAATTTGTTTTTCTCTTTTTCTGTCGTTTCACCCCTTACGGTATACTTACGAGTAGAGGTTTGAATGGCCAAATAAGTTTCATTGCTATCACGCGTACTGAGTTACACGCGCTTATTTTTTTTAGTCCTTAAAAGTTTGAGACACAGAGGCGTGACGACGGAAGCAACCTGCAGAGCACACAGCGCGCTGCAGCGAGCAGAGTCCAGACTCACCTCTGGCTTGCTTGGCTCTCGACATGTCGCGACACGCCATGATGACCCGGGCTCCCCTGGCCGCCAGGTCCCTGGCAGTCTCCTTGCCGATACCTGCGGCAGAACGGAGCAGCTCAAGACTTGTTGCTCGATCAGGCAACACCGCCACAGGGTGTACTGTCATCCAAGGGCGTCGCCAGCCGATGGCCTAGGGCAACTTGTGGGAAAAGTATGTATTTTTTTGCATTTGGCTACATTTTTTTTTGAATCTCTAGGGCTCTAGTGGGGGGAGGGGGAAAATGCCCCCCCCCCCCACCATCCCCTGGCGACGCCCTTGCTGTCATCATAGTTATTGCCAGCCTCGAGGTCCGAATGCAAGATCCGGGCATTGAACCGCGGGCCCCCTCGTAGAGTTCCAGGCCACGGATTGCCGCCCCACCACCTCCAGTTGTGAAAATAGATGTTTGGTGACCCTGAGGTGTTGTGAGTCGGGTGGGTTCGGCGGGGTTGCAGTCAGGACTCGAACCCGTGACTGTGCTGAGGGCGATTTCAGGAGCACGGCGGGAGAATGTGTGTTAGTGTGATTTGGGTTCGTAGGTTCGAATCCCAGTGGGGGCAGTAAGGAGCGTTCGTGCAAGGAGATCCAGGGGATGGCCGCGCGCGTAGGGTTACCAGACACTGATAATAAAAGAGGACATTCATCTCGCAAAAGGAGGACATTTCACTAAAAAGGAGGACAATATATATTTTTTAAAAAGCCATGAATTAATTATAATGGAGTACGATATTTTACAATGCTTTGGCATTTAATACAGTTTCAGTATAATGAATCAAACAAACTATGCATATACAGCATATTAAAACACTTTTTTTATGTGATAACTATTTTGAATACAATGGATTATGTGAATAACCAAAAACATCAATCATTTACAAAAAAACACATGTTCAAAAAGTGAATAACCCAGTATAAACACACTATATCCAAAACGCAACATAATAGTACACATACCACACAAAATAACATATCTTCTTGTGTATAACAAATGAATGTTATAGTACGTTGCAGGAACACCAATAAGCTTAATATTTACATAATTAGCAGACATATGCATTTAATAATTTTCAGATGAACTAATTTTGTTTAAGATTTTAGGGTTCTTAAGCAGATATGAGTAAACGTTTTCGCAGGTTGTTTCTTTGAAGTTGTAAACTACTGTGGTGATGGATTTGACAGTTTCTGGTAGAAGTCGGTTTCTCTCCTTTGTCCACTGACTGCTTATAATGGAAAAAATTCTTTCAACCGACGCATTGTGTCCTGGTATAGAAAAAAAAAATTCACATATTTTCAAAAGTTCTGAGAATTGGTCTGAGTTAGCGCATTCACTAAAAAATGTTTTCCATATCACATAACTCCCATCAAAGAAACTTTCATCTTGTTCCTTGAGGAATGCTGTCAAATGACAGTACTGATAAAAAAGTCTGCAATCATCGACAGCAATACCCTTGTTCTTCAAATATGTAATGCTTGGTAACAAATCGTCGAATTCAATATTTCGTCTGTATTTCAAGTACATCCACTTGAAACACTGAAATTCTTCTAAATTTGTTGTACATTTTTCTAAATAGTTTATGCATGCTTCATACAGAATCTGACATTCACCTAAAAAATCAGAACAGTGTTCTTCCGTACACAATCCGGCTTGTTTGCAATTATTAATCAGTTCTCTCACTTTCAAAGGAACAAAGGTGTGACGGTGCCTTTCTTTGAGGCAATGAAGTGTTGCCTCAAGATGGTTCACAACTTACAAAATACTAATTCCTTTCCTTTTCGATAGCCTGTATTTTTGAATCGAAAAAAGACATAAGAGAGTGCAGAAACCACAAGTAAATTTCTGAAAATTCATCTTCAAAAAATTTCTTGATTATGTATGGTGGCTGTGGTTGACTAAGAAAGTAGGATTTCAAAGCTGGAAATAATTTAAGTATTCGCTAAATAGCTGGGAAAAGACTTAACCAACGAGTTTTAATGTGCGATAACAGTTGTTGATAATCTAGATCAACTGAGTCGCAGAATTCCTTGAGAGATTCTGTGCGAACTGTATACACGGAAAAATAATTGAAAATTTTTCATTACTATTAATTCAATATCATATTTAAGAAAGTCAGTACCATGCTGTAACGTATTATGCAAAATATGTGCTGGGCAACCAACTCCTACGATGTCTCTACCGAGCCTGATTTTTAGAAATGAATACACATTTCGTCCCTCTTTTCTGTTCAGCCCACCAAAGTTAACGTTTGCATTGTCTCCAGAATACGCAACACATTTCGAGGCAAGGACATATTTTTCTAAGGTCATCAAAATAAAATTTGTTATAGTATCTGACTGTTCGTTTTCTAGGGATTGTATTTCAATTACCTTTGTTTTTGTCCCACCTTCTTTCCAGTCAAAATATTGAATAAGAATGGGAAATATCTTCATTGATCCATGGTTGCTGGCGTCTGTAGCGACACCAAAACATGAAATACTTCCTAATGTCTCAACAACAATGTCGACTGCAGGAGGAGCAATGACGTTTCGAATAATTGCTTCGGCTTTAGTTCTAGCACAATAAATATTTTTTGTAGTTTTCGAGTCTCCAAAAATTTTTCTGTTCAGGCTAGACGTACAATCCATTGACTTAAAAGAATGGTGGTGCTTAATGGTGTGAAACACCAATGCTCCTTCTGCGGCGCTTACATTACTGTTTACTTCATTTACAAAATAAGAACTTACTGTTGTAGTTTATGAAGAGCTGAGAACAATTTTCCTGTGTTTCTCACTACTCACGTGGCGTTCAAAGTATGTGGAACCTTTATTCGCTACCGAAACGTAACAGTCGCCCAACACACACCTAGCTTCATGTTCAGTTCTTCCACCAAAAAAAATTGGGAATTTAGTTTTTAAAGTATCACTAAATTTACACTTTCTTTTAGACATCGTTTCACACTACTAAAAGTTAGCGCCGCATTAATGCATTAACAATTAGAAAAAGATGTGGCTTTTACAAACGCAGAAACGACTTGTGGACTTGTGGTTGTTACACGACAGAATTAATCGATTCAACACAAACTAAGCATGCACTGTGTTCTGCGTGTACGTGTTGAGCTGGCCGTTCATAGTTCATCCTCCTGCCATCTATAATTATTTACAATAAACTTGCAACACACCACACGTGCTTCTGAATGTGCTGCTACCTGTCAAGCTGTCATAGAACTACTTACTAGTGGGGTGACTCTGCGAACCGCGCGCTTTACTCAGAGTGTAACTGCAGGAATTATCTGTTTTTATAAAAAAGCCGGACATTTTGGAGCATTAAGGAAAATCCGGCCGGACGCAAAAAAATACATTAAAAGGAGGACATGTCCTCCTTTTGCCGGACGTCTGGTAACCCTACTCGCGAGTCACCCTGCAGCGCGGAGCTGAGGATCACACGTGACGCAGGCATCAGAGCGCGGGTGCTCTAGAATGCGAGCCCCGTTGATTTTCCACTGCGCCGCCTAGCTTCCTATCTCACTACGTTAACAAAAAAAAAAAAAAAAAAAAAAAGGCCTGCTTTCAAAGAAGGCGTCTTGCAGCTTGTAAGTACGTTATTCCACCAATCCAATATGTTCCCTTATTTGGAGCTTATTAATTTGAAGTAACATCATTACATAAAAAAAAATTGGTTGCCTGTAAAGTCGGTTTACGGACGATAGTTTAACGTGACAACGTCATAACAAAACTGATGAAATGATTGCTTACTTTTATGAATAAAATTGAATCTTTTTTATTGAATTATCACTATTTTGTATGAATACAAAGAAGGAGTGAAATGAAGTATAGAATTTAATTGACAAATTTACTAATTTGCACTCATTCATTCAAATATGTTTATTACTTGAACGAAGAGATTATTTTAACTATAACTTTTAAAAAAGTTTGCTTTTTAACTTCTTCCAATCTGCGTTATTCTGTTGAGGATAGGACGAATATAGGAAAAGTAGGAAACGAATGGGAGTGTTTCAAGTTTAATGTGCCTCGAAAAAGTCAAATCGATGGTTTTTCCAATCGAGTGGAAGAGAGATAGATGCGGCGCAAGCGTACAATGAGCGTAACGGGACACTTTATCGTGCGTGCAGCCGACGTTCATCGATTTATTAGACGTTGTCACGTCAAAAAGTGTCCGTGGAGTCCACGCCAGACACAAGTGAAAATTCTTGCTTATAAAGTATAGAGATAAATTATTAGTACATATTTATTAAACAAGAGATAATAATTGAGAATAGTAAGGATGTGAGTATGATATCAAACGAAAAATAAATTGCCCTTTTCTGCGCCTTGTACTCTCGCATCCGTTCACTGGAAATTTTTGGAGCCTTTTCTGACGTTTTATTCGTATGTTCATATGGTAATACTTCTTATATGCTTCGGCTATTTTATTATTTTTAGGCATGATATTAAATCACGATCTCCAGCTGAACAAAATTAAAGACGACCAGAAGAAAAAACTTTAACAGAACATAAATTTCATGTATAAAGTCTATCCCAAAAGTCTGTAAATCAAGACAAAATGTAATTTCAAATCACAGTGTTCACATTCCAAAAATTAATTACACTTATGAAGCTATACGACATTTTTACATTTTCAATCACACCATTCACATAAAAATGAATTATACTTGTGAAGTTAATTGCACAAATCAATAACTCTTTAACACTCGAATAAATAAATTGTAGTTACTTTAAAGAAAATAGAACTGTGATAACGTTAGTCGTTAGCCGTTGTTATATCTTTATTATATGACGTTGTAGTCACTGTTACAAAATACATCAATATGACACCATCTTACATCATGCACTTTCTAACTGTCATGGGTGCCAACTACTACACCCATAACACCTCCCCCTTTTTCATCACCTCAGGTTTCCTTATACATGTTACATGTTACCCTTCATACATTTGTTTCACTTTGACCCTCCTACCACTCCTGGTCACGTAATGGTCTTTGGTTCTGCTGTCTGGCAAGTCCCTACCGTTGTTTCTTCCTGGATCATCACTTGTTACCCTCTCACTGTCATTATTAAATCCCTTAAAACCTTCTATGTCTGTATCAGTACTTCTTCTTCCACCCTGCACTGTAGGACTTGTTTGACCTCCTTCATCAATTTCTTGGTATGGCACCCAATCTATCTGTCTGTTTCCTCTGAACCGTGAATGGCGCAAATGACACGTGTTTCTTCGGACCACTCTGCCACTCCTGTCTTTCCTGATGAGGTATGACCGTGGTTCACGGCTTTGTGAGATAACTACAGCTGGCTCCCAGACACTGTCATTTTCTATCTTCGTGACTACCCGCTCGCCTTCCTGAAATTTGACGTCTTTCTTCTGAGCTGACCTGTTGTAGTACTGCTTGAACTTAGCCTGCCTGGCTTGCAAAGCTTCATAGATCCCCTCTTGAACAACTGGTTGCAACATGGCTGTGGTTATGGGCATGGTGGTTCTAACACATCTACTGAATAAGATTTGTGCTGGAGATGCCTGCAGCCCAGTGATAGGGGTGTTATTATACTCACGCAGGAGGTCCCTGTGGTCAGTACCTTCTGATTTGCTCTTTCGTAGGATCTGTTTACTGATTCCCACAGCTTTTTCTGCCATCCCATTGCTTCGATGGTAGTGTGGACTACAAGTAGTTAGTGTGATGCCATATTTTTTGTAATACTGCTGGCACTCATAAGATGTGAAGGGTACATTATCTGAAATGAGGACTCTGGGAAACCCATGAACATTAAAGACATCTTGCATTGCATTTATGGTGCATGCAGAAGATTTTGCAGCCAATGGTCGAATATCAATCCAGTGGGAATAGTAATCAATCAGTATTAGGAAAGCCTTCCCGGCTACTTCAAGGATATCTGTACCGACTTGGAAATATGGCAGTTTAGGAACTTCATGTGGTATAAGAGGTTCCCTGCACTTAGCCCTCCTAAATTTTTCACATGTCCCGCACCTTGACACATGTTCCTCTATATCTTTCGCCATTCGGGGCCAATAGAATAATTGCCGTGCTCTAGCCTTAGTTTTCTCAACTGCCGAATGCCCTTCATGCACCAGGTGCAGGACATATTGCCGCAATGTATGGGGTACCACAATTTTGTGTCCAAGGAATATTATTCCATCTTCTATGTGTAGGTTATCTTGAACCTTGTAGTATCCACCATATTTCCCTAGCATCTTACTGGTATGGGGCCAGCCCTCCTGGTGCATTTTGGCCACCTTACAAAGGATGGAATCCTGCTTAGTTTCTCATTGAAACATCACTTTCCTACTGTCACTCATTGGTAAATGTGCACTCAACGAATGTACCACCTCCAACATTTCAGGATCATGTTCAGTCTCCAGGAGTGGCATTCTCGACATTGTATCAGCCAAGTGCAGATCTTTTCCTGGTACATAGTACACCTTCAGTGAGTACTTAAGGAGTTTGAGCCTGAGGCGCTGTAGTCTAGGGGAACCTATCTTCCCTATGTTTTTGTTCATAACTGCCACCAATGGCTTGTGGTCTGTTTGAACATTTACCGTCCGACCATAAACAAAGTCATGAAACTTTGTTGCTGCAAAGTATATGGCTAGAAGTTCCTTTTCTGATTGAGAGTAGTTCTTTTCACTATCTGATAGGCTTCTTGAAGCAGTTGTGACAAGCTGAAGGTTACCGGAACTGGATTGTTGCAACAAACAGCACCCTAGCCCATACTGTGATGCATCACACTGTAAGGTGATTTCTTTCTCTGGGTCAAATAATGCAAGGACAGGTGCATCAGCGACTTTCTGCTTCAGCTCATCAAATACTTTCTGATGTAAGGGTAGCCACTGCCAATCGACTCCCCCTTTAAGTACTTCGTATAGGGGTGCTGTAAGTGTTGCCATTTGCGGTAAGAAACTACGAACGTAATTGAACATTCCCAGTATTTGTTGCAATTCCTTTTTGTTTGAGGGTGTTCTTAAATTAATTAGTGTCCTCGCTCTCTCTGGATCTACTTTCATACCTGCTGCAGAGAAAACATGGCCAATGTACTTAACTTCCATAGCTTTGTACTGAAGTTTATCCACATTAAATTTTATATTTCGAGCCCTAGCCCTTTCCACCACTCGTTGAACAGCTTCATCATGTTCTACCTCGGTGTTTCCCATACAGAGTAGATCATCAAAGTATATTACTGTGTTAGGTATGTCTGCAAAATTACTTTCAACTAGATGTTGAAAATGTTCTGGTGCACTGGCTATTCCATAAGGTAGTCGCAGATATCGGTAGATCCCAAATGGGCTGGAAAAGCAACATTTCAGTGATGCCTCCTCCCCTAATTCAATTTGATGAAAACCTTCCCGTAGATCAAATACAGAGAAGTATTTTTTCCCTGCCAGCTGCTCGCTGATGTCACTGAGTTTGGGAACCATGTGATAATGTCGTTTGATTTGTTTATTTAGGTCCGTTGGATCAAGGCACACTCTAAGCTTACCATTTGGTTTTTCAGTGACAACTAGGTTGCTTACCCATGCCCTGGCATCAACCTCGTCAACCTTTTGAATAACCCCCTTTGTCTCTAGTCTATCAAGTTCAGCTTTGAGTGCCCCTCTCAAGGCCTGAGGTACTCGTCTAGGAGGGCAACATACAGGATCAGCTCCTACTTTAGTAATGATTTTACCTTCTTGAGGAAAGCAACCCAGGCCATGAAACACATCTTCATTTTGTCGCACAAAACTGTCTTTCGCCGTCCTGTTGTCAACAGAGTGCACCCGCTGCACTAAGTTCAGTTGTATGCATCCTGGTAACCCGAGCAATGGCACGACATCCAAGTCCACTACCATAAAGTCTATATAAGCTTCAGCTCTCGTAGCTTGGCAGTTCAAGGTTACTTTACCCACAGGTGTGATAACACCATCCAAAGTCTTTAATTTCACATTCGTAGGCTCAACCCTAAACTGCTTGTCCACTTTTTTAAAAACCTGAAGTGGAAGTACACTAACCTGTGCGCCGGTGTCTAGCTTCACCATCATTTTTACGCCTTCAATGCTTACTTTTTCTTGCCACTCATTGGGGTAGGAAGCACTACTGCTGTCTCTGTGGCTTTTTATGCGACCCCTAATATCAACAGGACATACACTGACACTATCACAATAAAGACTCTCTTGCGAGCTGGACAATTCAACTCGCTCCACAACTTGTACCTTACGAACTCTACATGACCTTGCAAAGTGATTCAGGACTCCACATTTAGCACATTTCTTTCCATATGCTGGGCATGCTTTGGGTCCGTGCACTGACTGGCATCGCCTGCACTGAAATTCTCCCCTTGTTTCCCCATCTTTCACCGGCCTCCGACGCTGTTCACTTGAGCTTTTACTAACCGCACTAATTAAAACAGTGTCAGACTCACTATCACCATTCTTGCTGTGTATTAGATGTGCTTGTTGCTTGCTCTGCTCACACGCTCTGCATGTGCTGCCGCTTTTTCCAATGTGAGGTTATCAACTCGTAGCAAAGCTTCTTGGACGGCCTTGTCTAGTACACCATGAACTATACGATCCCGCAGCATCTTGTTTTCCGCACTCTCACCGGCGGTATTATTATAATTACAGTCCTTCACGAGATGCCGTAGGGCAGTGAAAAAATGCTCAAAACTTTTCCCTTCTTCTTGGCACCTCTGAGCAAACACATGTCGTTCAAAGACCTCATTGATCCTGGGTCGGACGTACCTTTCTATGGCCTGCTTCCACTTAACATAACTTTTCTTATCCTCTTCCACCATGTCAACAGTTGACAAAATGCGAGAGGAATCACTGCCCATGATGTTTCGCAAAAGTGAAATTTTAACCTTGTCTGGGGCATTGTCTTGTCCAGTACTCACAAGGTAGTCTTCAAATTCTGACTCCCAAAACTTCCAGTACGCGTATGCATTTTTGCTATGTAAGTCCAAATCAGGTGGCAACTTAACTCCGCCACCCACGGCCATTGTTTACATACGAATATTTTACTTAGCACCTACTTTCACTGTGGTTACTGGCCCGGTCTTGTTACTTAATATAATAATTTAAGGTAAACACAAAATCCTGTCGACTGCGCCATGTTATATCTTTATTATATGACGTTGTAGTCACTGTTACAAAATACATCAATATGACACCATCTTACATCATGCACTTTCTAACTGTCATGGGTGCCAACTACTACACCCATAACAGCCGTTACGAAAACTGAGTAGACAAACACACGCAGCATTACGAGAATTCCGTACCATCGCTGCTGCGTCATTTCTACCTCTCCCCTGCCGTCTCCCCTTCCGGCCGTTACAACTAGCATATAGAATGCTACGGGGGGGGGGGGGGGGGGGGCAGAAAATTATCCAATCGGAATGGTTACCATTCCGTAAATTATACATCCTCATGTGCCCACAGAGCAATCCGGAATGGTTACCATTCAGGATTTACTGGCAAATATCGTATAATTGCAAATCCTGAAAAGTATCCACTGTATGAATTGTTACCATTCCGGCTTTTACTGCAAATGTGCTGCTAGAAAAAATCCGGAAAGGTGTCCGCAGTGTGAATGGTTACCATTCCGGATTGGATAGTTTTCCGTGTTCGTCTGCAAAATACGGAAAAGTATCCGCTGTCGGAATGGTAACCATTCCAGTTTTGTGTGCGCAGATATAAAAGTAGCTCCTAAAATCCTGAATGGTTACCATTCCGGTTTTCCTTGCCAATGCACTTAATTTAAAAATACTGAAAAGATCCCGCAGTGTGAATGGTAACCATTCCGGATTGCTCTGGGCACATGAGGATGTATAAATTACGGAATGGTAACCTTCCGATTGGATACTTTTCAGTCGCCCCGCATGCTACGCTACGTACCTATCCCCTTGTCATCTTCCCATTCGACCGCTAGCGCATGCGCTTGAGTGGCGTTGCCTCTGACGCACTTTCCTCCTCTACCGGTTCTCCCACCACGTACTTAAATATTCCTCTCATGCGATCCGAATTTTCGTAACGCTTGACAAAGAAGTTTCACTTTAAAATGGTAGCAAGTCTTTCAGTACTTGCCAGAGATTTGTAACATCTAACCTTGCTATTGAGCAAAATACGAAACTCGGACACGAAAGTTAACGTAGAAATTTTTTAAAATAATGCCGTGCCTGATAAATAGACGCAAATTATGTTTTGAAATGAATTTCTGAGAGCGTAATTCACACGTGATTCCCGCATCCGCTGCTAGAATTCGTTGCTGGAGCAGATACGTCAACTATAGAATCATTCCATTTTCTGAGCGAAAAGGTTAAACTATATACCTAATGAAACGGCTCCAACAAAAAGCTTAAAAGACACGATTTTCGACAAGGAATTTTATTAAAATATTGCCCATCTTGTTAAAATTCATAAAAGAGTTAATATTATAAAGTTTCCCTTTGGTTTTATGAACTTTGGTGCCGTCCATTCGCTACAGATGGCAGCACCCTTGTTACCTATTATGTTATTATGTTATTATGTGCACATAATAAGCTTGATAAAACATAATAAGTTCAAATGTTTGATTTATTGATGATTTTTTTCATGGTTTGAAAATATTTGTGATTGAATGAAAAAAATCAGATAAAATATAAAGTTATGCGCCAATTTCCGTGATTTGTATTTACTCGAAAAACGTATTTCATATAGGCAAATATAACCATAGCAATGTATTGTACAAAGTTACACTTTCTTTCTGTAGTATTACAAACTATTTCTTGGAAACTGGTTGTCAAAGGAATCATTTTGTAATATTTTTTTTTTCTTGTTTAAAGGTCTGCATGAAAATTCGTATGGTTGGTTTGTTCGAAGAGTTGAAGGGAGAAAATTAGCGTAAAATGTGTGGTATAAGGTGATAAGATTTACGTGAATGTTATAGCGTGTATGTGACATGGTTTACATGCACTGAACTTACAAGTGCAAGGTATTGTATGGTCGGCGAGAAGTGGCAGGCTTTCAGTTTACGCACACACTAAATACATCATTATTACGAATATTTACACACTAAAACATATATGTAAAACGTAGCCTTAAATAACTATATTTTACTCATTACCACAGTTAAATTTGGTTTTAATGTGACTAGATTTGTGGGTTCAGATCTCATAATTGCTCCACAGATGAGTTGCCCTAGACTATTAATAACGTAGACCGGTGTTTAATTTGCAAGAAGAAATTGAAAATAATATTATAACTTTTAGGTAGCTGAATAATTAAAATGCATAATTTAATTTGTATTTAAAACTGATACATGACAAGCAAGTACACAATTTTTTCGTACTCCTTTCATAAAAAAGATGTACGAACTTGTAGTTTACCACACTATATTTTCGGTTACTTTCAAAGCCAGTAGATAATAATTTAACAAAGAGTGATTTCATATTTATTACTTGGAATGATATTTTAATAATTTTTTTTAAAAAGAGGTAAAATTATAGTTTTGATATGTTAATTATTGTGGTAAAGTTAATAGAGAGAGATACGAAAGTTACGAATATCTGCCTCCATATTACTGTCTAGTGTCTGTCCGAATCTAAATACAGAACTTTATTATAAGAAAGTTTTATGAGTGTTCTTTACGTTGGGTAAACATGCTATAGTGACGTGAAGTGCCGTCGAGAGAAACTAAGGGCCTGGGTCGGGGCAACAAATGGGCAAGTTAACTAAATACTCGTCGGCGAACACAAAAGCCAGTTTTATAGAAAAAAAATGAAACGTAGGTGTGGAAGTGTAAGTAGGTGCACACATGAAAACTATTTACTCTGGTCTTGTGTACAGTCTAAGTGTGACTCTGAGAAAATCTTATCAGCGAGGAATTATCTCCAGCACGTCACGCCTGCTTCATGCAACTGATAAGAAGTAAACGTATAAACTTCTACGAGTTTTACTTGAACAATATACTGCGTGGTGTTAACATGCACTCAAATGATGCAGTACTGAAAAAAAAATTTACACGTCTACTCGTATTTCATATTACGTCACCTCATGCAATTACAACCATACGGCGTTGACTTTTTGCAAACTGTTGTTACACATAAAAATGTAATTTTACAGAGTAAGCTTTCTTTCCGAAAACAAACATACTGAAAATATTATTTTGAATAAATGTGACGAAATTGTAACGCCGGTTTTAAGTATTTAAAATAAATTTACTAACTGAGCAAGATGTTGGATCCAGTTGCGTTTGTGTTCAATTTATGCTTTGTTTTACACGAAAGTGAATTGATGTGTTTGAGACTACCTATTGTGTAAGCAATTATGCCAACAGTGGAAAAATTAATCAAAGCTTTGATTTCACTGATGGTGAAACTTTAATAGGGTTTTCCTTAGTTCACGTAAACGTGAATGTTTCCACGGTGAATGGTTAGGTTATGTTAGGTCAGCGACAATGTTAAATTGTGCGAAAGATTGGTAGGATATTTTAACGACATTAAAAATTCTTTACATCTTGCGAAAAGCTAATTAGATTAGGTTCGTGATATTTAATTATTTCAGAATATAGTAAAAATAAAAAAACTCTGTTTTTGCGGTTCGTAAAGAAACATTCGAAGGTTTAAAAAAATTTCCGTTTTCATAACTTTTCTCCCCCCAGAAAAACATCAACTAAATAAAAAAAAAATTTTCTACCTATGTTGGCTCCTGTAACGATGACCGTTTTTCCATCCAGTCTTCTTTTGCTCTTGCAGGTTCCGGTAGTAAGCTTCATGTAAAGTACAGCCAAGCCCAGTGCGATGGCAGCAGAGATGAGCCACTTATTAAAAAGAATGTAATACATGGTCGACTCTAAAGTCAAAACAGACGGATGGATACTACTTAGCACGGTTTACACTTCACTTCACTCGTTATTGCGCCTGACTTGAGTTTACCGCATAGCGAAAGCAAAACAGTTACGATCCGATTGTCACGTTAACCCAAATGAAGAACGAAATGAAGAACGCTTGCGGTGACACACCACACTCATAGCACAGAGATAGTAGGCTACTAATCAATGACACAAAAAACAGTCGGATAGGTTGCTTGACCTTGAAAGCAAACAAAGAAGATTAACTATGTAGGAATTAAGTCCAGTGACATAAAGGCGGCAAATGTAAATTGCCTTGAACGCGGAGTAGCCTAACTGTTAGTATTTGATTAACTACCTGACAAAAATAAACCAAAATAATCCGCTTACCACACACCCGAAGACATGTAGCTTTAAAAAAAAGATGTAAAGATTGTATGTGAAAGCGCTATTGTCACTAAATTCCATCAACGTCAAATGTTAAGTTTATTAATATATATATATATGAAAATAATAGACTCCCCAGACTTGTAAGCAAGATAAAAAATAGTTAAAATGAGTCTTGAGCACTGATAAATGTATATTGCGACTGAGATATAGATGGCCAACAACTGTTTGCTCCTAGCTAATTTATTGGATGTGACTAACCACCAACTGGTCGTGTCTAGCCAAAAAAACTCAATATGTCTGACCACCAACTGATCGTGTTAGCTTTACCAAAAAAAATGTATGTAGGGGAGGACGGGGCAAGTTGACGAGCGGGGCAAGATGACGAATGACTTATTTCCACGTCATGGCACTAGATAGCACCACCTAACAGACACTACTAGCGCTCCACACTGGTGGGCACTAAAGAATCGCACAGTGAAGCCGCTGCCACCATTTAGTTTTTTGTTAGATGATGTTCGTACATTTGGTCTGACGTATTGTAATTTTCAAGAACTTCGATGTAATATCTCATGGACAAACAGGTAAGATATTTGGATATTCAATGCCACACATTATTACCTTAGACTATATACTTTTCTTAACCACTATATATTGTTAACCTTTTATTTTTTTCCTAGCGAAAAAATCCAATACTAATAACATTGCTGATCGGGGCAAGTTGACTGGGGCAAGATGACGACTCGTCATCTTGCCCCAAGTGCTTTATACGGTTTTTGTGGTATCCACATACAACTCTTTTATAACTTTTGTTTGATTTTCTGAGCTTTATAATCTCATAAGCAAAATGCAAGTGTCATCACAAGCTCACCCATGAAAGCGATTCTGGTTCAGAGGAGAGCTCAGAGGATAGAACAAGAACGTTTGAAGCAACAAAGACAAGAGTCTAGAGAAGCCAAAAAAGGAACTGTTACTAAGAAACTGAAGCTCGATTCTCGAGAAAAATCCAAGAAGCTCCAACTTTCGACAGGCATGACTTCAGCTCAAATATCCGAAGTGCAGTGTCCAGTGTGTAATGAGATTTATGTCAATCCTCCATCAGAAGACTGGATCGAGTGTTGCAAATGCCACACATGGTGGCACGAGGACTGCTCGAACTTTGAAGGAGGAAAATTTGTGTGCGATTATTGTTTATAAAACACCAACTCTGAATTAGTTATGTAAGTTAACTATTAATTGTAATTTTCAACAAACCAAGCCTTTAATAACATGCCTTATATGTAAAAACGCATGTAACAATGTTAAATTAGTTAGTTTACAGTATTTTGCATTCTAAGAATAAATATGTTTAAACTTGTGTCAAAAATGTTATCTTACCCCGTAGTCAAAGTCATCTTGCCCCGGTAACGGGGCAAGATGGCACATTTGCATTATATTTTTAAAAGGGCAGAATTTTTGAGATAATATAGAAATATAGATTTTTTTCATGTAGTTACACCACGACAAAAGACTATTCTAATAGTGTCTGGAAAGAAGGAAATCGTATTTCCAAAATTAAAATTATAAAAAATGGTGAACTCTTAACATCGCCAACTTGCCCCGTCCTCCCCTACCTTCCCTCCAAATGGACGTGTTAGCCTGGCAAACCGTCTGATTTGCATGGTTCACCAACTTGACATGAATAGCTTACATCAGGACATGCCTGGCTACAAACTGGAAGTGCCTAAGCGCTTACTGGACGTGTCTGGTTTATCGACTAACTTGTGGAGATTCCCTGAAAGGACATGCCAAGGTATGCAAAGGACTTGCTTTGCACTCTAAGATAACTGTAGAAATCGAGAAATCTAATTGTTTGTTCTTGTAGAATTTATGTAATAAATTATTTATATTTTTTTCCTTGAACCTGTCACTTAAACTTTAAATTTAAAAAAAATATTATTACCTGTAATTATATTTTTTGCATCGAGCGAGAATATAATCAAGGACAGGAATCGATCGAATCGAGCAGTGAATTAATTGTTGATTTTTTGGAGGATTTTTAGACTTTTTTCAAATTTCTAGGTTAATAATTACGAATTTCCAAGATGGGGGCCAGGATATCATAGAAAGCTTACTGGCAGTTAGTGTATGAGGACTTTAGGTCTCTTTTAGGATATTGCTACATTTTTATTAAATAAGTTTTTTAATAAACATTTTTGCATTTACCAAGAATCGAACCAAGGACAGGAATCGATCAATTGGAGGCTGGTAGAAAATGAATTTGTCTTTTTCCAGAATTTTTATAATATTTTATTATTAATGTTTTTTTTTACCTCGAGCTGGGATCGAACCAAGGACAGGAAACGATGGAATAAGTTGGAAGCAGGTAAATGATGAATATACTGCCTCTTTTAGGATTTTTCGCCATATATTATTGAATAAGTTTTTTTTACCTAAAATTAATAATTTGCATCGAGCAAGTAACGAAACAAAAACGAAAATCAATTTTATCAATAAGTAAATTCTTAATAAATGAATTTTTTTGGTGAATTTTGGAAATTTTTTCCGCATTTCTAGCTTAATAATTACGGATTTTCAAAATAGCAGATTCCAAGATGGTGGATGTTACGTTATTCAAGATGACCGCCAAGGTCTCAATCATACGCATCGAGATACGAACACTCCCGAATATAGTCGAATCCTCACGATTGGCAAACCAACACGTCATCAAATCATCAAGCTTTGGTCCCATAAGAAATACAATGCATCCGACTGAACTATTATAGACTACTGCTGTGTTGTCTAAGGTTGTTGTTTGCATTTTCTGTTCTTGTTAAAACTGTCTTGTTGTTGTCGTCATCCCACTGTTTGTCTGTGCTGTAATTATTTTCCGCACTACCTTTCACGGAATTTTCTCTGTGCTGTCTACGTGTTTAACGTTCGACAGCGGCTGAATTTGGCTTCTCTTCTGTGTGACCGTGTATGACATACAGTTAAAACCAGCAATGGCTAATGGCCATGAAAATATTTTTATTTATCGTACATTAGGATTTAAGAAATTACGTACGGCTAATAAACTGCCTGACAGCTAACAGCATAAGAAAATTTAAATATAATCATGGTTGATCATATATTTTTTTTTGGCTGTATTTATGGTTACAGCAATTTAAACACGTGAGAAAATTTTACTAAGTATAATTTATACTACGTGTGTAATAATATTCCTTCTTTTTTGTGGTATAGCATAAAAGTAATATATGCTTTTAAACAATGACAGCTCGAAAGCGGCGGGGGAACGGCATCGTATTTATAGACCTTTGTTGCTAATTATTTTTTGAGCAACAGAAGTGCAGAAGTGCAGATGAGCAACGCCATGCCAGTGACGTCTAAACATATAATTACGCCTACTATCAGTTTTTCTTGGTTCATTTTGGCTCAAAAACGTATTACGTGCTTAAAATAATTATAATAGCATTAGCAGTAACTTAGCGAGACTCGTGATGGCGTTGTGGCCTGAAAAATCACACACTAATCCATTGTATATTGTATATTGTTTGGATTTTAATCTCGCCGAATTGGAATCCCACACAAGATGGAGCCAGTGAATCTCTGTGAACACTGGAACGTCTCCAGCGATGAAGAGACGCATTTATGGACCTGTGCCAACTGACATTTCTGCCTCCTCTGCGTACCCTGCATACCTACTCAAATTTTTGACGTGTGATTTAGATACACTTTACGTATAATTCGCATCGGTAGATTTGCCTATATTTAAATATATAATATAGGTATTGGCTGAGGCAGAATTCCACCTACAAACTAGGGCTGAAGGCACATAAATATAATTTGATTAAAAAAAATGAATTAAGAACTAAAGTGCTTCGCAATGCATGGATGAAGTAGGATATGCGTGCTGTTTTTAACTGCACTTCAAACAGAAACAAACATCTAGACAAATAATGTTTCTTGCAATCACATTCGCACTTTTTTAAAAGTTTGTTTCATAGTCCTTTATGAGAAAAAATAATCGGTTTATGTACCAAAACAATCTGTTATTAATCCAGAGCAAACTTAGTAAAGTTTTCCTGTTGCCAATTGCAGACATCCCAAAAACAATCAGCATGGAAATATCAGGCTACACTATGCAAATCATTAAGCACCTACACAAACATAAACAGGGATATTCGAGACAGTCTTTTAATAAAAAATTATACCATGGAAAATATGGTACCATCTTAGTTGAAAAAAAAATATTGGTCCAAAAATTAAGTTTCAATAGAACGGATTGTTGTTGTCGTCTCGCAGTAATTTTCTCTCTCTTCTAACGTGGAGGTGATCTGTATGAATTTTATCTTCTTCATCGATTCTTGCAGCCTCTAAAAATAAACAAAAGCGCCAAGCATCCACCACGATTAAAACTGGATGCTAATTCCCGATCAGCAAATGTTTTTCGACATCACTTGTGTAACTAAACAAACATATTGTTGGCTCTCGAGAAACTAAAGGTTCGAAGTTGATGAAAGTAACGCAGAATACCATATTCTAAATATCTTCCGATAATCTTCCCATCACGATCGGGAACTTCTTTCCGAGTAACTTATAGTAGGTAAACCTTCAGAGTAGCCAATGGACACTCATGGCAATCCTCTGCCTCCTCGTGGTATCGGTGGTGTATGCCAAAGATGACTTGCCGGGCGGGTTCCCTGCCTCAGACATCCTCAGTTGCCTGGATGGGAACCAGAAATGGTGGATGGGCAACAGCTGGTGGGATTGAAACCTTTCTGGGGCGTTCGACTACTGAGCCCTGGTGGCCTGTCTCGCCGTGAAGAGCCCAAGGTGAATCGGGAAAGGAGAAGACTGAGATCACCATTGGCGGGGTTTGGCACACCCGGGTCTTTGTTGGCTGAGGGAGAAGAAGTCAGGGGAGGATCCGAACCAAGCCGAGACTCCTGCCTCCGACAACGGCACTGGCGGTTAGTTCAAGCCGAAGCGAGCAGTCTGAAACCCGCACGCGCCACTAAGATTTGACAGAAGTGCAGGTTGATCCTTGAAGTGAATGGATCCCCACTGAAGCTTTCTCTGTCAGCCCAGGATCAGATTGTGTAGGTCTCGCACCTGGTGGTAGTGCTTCGATCGCTTGGAGCAAGCTCTGAGTGTTTCCTGGCCCTGTAAAGAGCTGAGGCAGTGATCAGCGACACAGCTCCAGCTACTGGTATGGACAGCTAGGAGAGGTCGGATATTCCTCCACTGGACCACGGGTTTCCCGGGGTGACTGAAGAAGTGGATCGAGATAGGCGCGAGTATCACCGATAATGTTTTGGGGCTAAGGACACGGGCAACTGTCTGGTGAGCTGAGTGAGCTAGGGGATTCTTGGTGGGGACGATGCTGGGATGGGTTTCCTCAGCCTCTCGCCATAGCCGGGGCTCTAACGGCTTTCACGATTATGAAAACATCGTATCCGTTTCCACGGCAAGGCTTCGGCTAAGAGCGCTGTGCTCAGTATTTTCCGATAGTATCCCATCTACCATCAACTAGTCTCGGTCCCCGGGCTTGTGGTCAGCCACCCGGGCCCTTCCGGCCCAGTCCGACCCTGGTCCCAGAGGCTATTAGTGTCAGTGCCGTATTAACGTATAGGCGCACCCGGCGGCCGCCGGGGGCCTCGCCCCCCAGGGGGCCTCAGTCTGCCTCACATAAATCACCAACGCCAAAGAAAACACACACTACAATAAATTGTTCTGTCTGTGACAAGTGTGTGACAATACACAATTGCAAGAAAAACATTTCTTGTTCCGGCTTGAGGAATACAAAATAGTCGATGATACATAATTTCTTACATATATATTTATCGTTTTTAATAATTTATACATTACACACTAGCAAACCAATCGAAAGGAATCGTATCAAGCAGCTAGCTGTCTAATAGTGGTCAGCGTGCAGGTGCACTGTGCGCATTATGTTGGCAGTACATTTAAACAATGTGCGTTTTACCTATCGATAAATCGATCTACTGCGTAAAGAAACAGTCCTGCGCTGGGCTATGAGAGTAAACGAAAGTTTGTTTTCTGTGTTGTTACTACAAATAAATTGCCGTTTTGTAAAATGTGTGTACAGTAACGGTATGTGATTTGTATCACTGGGCTAAGCAATAGCATGAGAAGTTTAGCCTACTGTTTATTCATATGAGGCCCAGTTCCGTAGTAGTTTTTAAGATCGTTCTACAATGGCGCAGAAGCGAAATAACTCGGATGCGGACCTGAAAACGTAGTTTGTTTGTTTGTTTTATTGCATCCTTAGGATATTTTTCATATACAATTGTACAAGGATATTGGACAAGTCATAAGGATTACAAAGAAATGAAAAAGGTTATGCATTCACAATATTATACATGTTTAAACATTAAACAAACATTTCTGTCGTATATAGTTTATAAATTCATGTTGAATCTACGTCAGCTTCTTATGTACATCAGTACATCACCTCGATTAGTGTTTGGAAATATAAAAGAAAAAAAAACAGAAAAGAGAAGCAGAAAAAAGAGAGGAGAAATGTGCAGTGTATGACAATATGTGGTATTTCTAGTGATTACGATTCAAATATTATTTACAGGATTAGAACACATTTTCACATGTGTTTTTATTATACGAATTCGCTTCCGAGCCATTGTATAACGGGCTTCTGGGTTTTACAGTTTCTTTACCCGAAAATATAACAGAAACCATAATAGAACATGTTCTAATTTTCTGTTGGGATTGGGATATTTAAGTAATTATAAGACACAGTCATATAATTTCTTAGTAATTAAAAGACAAAGTCATATAATTACTCAACAGTATATAAAAACTTAGCTTCTAAAAACGTGATTCTAAGAAATTTGTATTTTCCTTATTTTTCTAAAGTTTTGTACATCCTTCAGTAGTGGCATAGTGACCGAGTTGCCGGTCTCCGTAGCGCGCCTGATTATGGTGCGGGCGGTTGTGGTTCTGGGTTCGAGTCCTGGGTAAGGCATGGGTTTGTGTTCGTCCGTTAGAGTCACCACTTGACACAAGTCTGTATTGTCGCTGTCACATCGTCACAGGACTTGACATAATAGTTGAAAAGGGGGGAATGTTAGACTCGGTGTTTTCTCGACCTCGCGAAGGAGTCTAACATAAAAAACAGTTGGCTAGGGTGAAGGTTCACAGCCAGAATATCTAAGGTTTTGGGTTTTAAGTTAGCCTGTTGGAATTTTTTAATTTTTTTTTCTTGTGTTATTGTTTCATGTAGCTATTTGACAGTCGTTTATTTCCAAAATTCTTTGTTTTATAGGCAAATGTCCTATTTAGTTTTCCGATCCAAATAGTGTGTGTATATATGCATTGCAATTTTCTTATTTTGATTGTATGATTAAATCAAGTAATTTATTTTCAGGTGAACAGTCTAACATGTAACTGTGGGAATTTATTAGAAGTTTGAAAGTGCTCCTTAATCGCAATCATGAAACGTATCTATGAAAGTGGTGCCCATAAAAGACCAAATGCTAAAAGAAGTGAACTATTTATAGAATCTTTACCAAAAGTGAATTATTTTTTGCAAACAGTTTCTGGTGCTGAAATAAATTTAGGCTTAATTAGTGATCTCGCTTCTAGTTCTTCAGATCGTCTTCCAGTTGATCGCAATGCTACATCTTGTGGTCCGTCATCCTCTCCACTCGTAAATGTTCAAGAAGCTTATCCCTACAGCTTTCCTGCAACTATTTCTGACCTTCAGAATTCAGTTTCACATAAAATAGATGAAATACGCAGTTGTGATGAAATGGAACCAGGTAAAGATGTAGAACAATGGAAGTTATTTCGAGGTTCTAAAAATGAACTTCAAGAATTTTTGATAAGGAAAGGCCCTTCATGCTGTCAAAATTTCAACCACAATTGTATTGATTCTGTTCGTAAATATGAGTGTTCACAATATAGCAAAAAAGTAATTGAGTCACGAACATTGCGTAAATCCATGTTTTTCCGGGAGCTTCAGACTGGGGATAAAATCAGGCGTGAATGGTTACTGTATTCACCATCATCTGGTCGAGTATATTGCTTTGTTTTTAAACTTTTTGGTTCTAATTCTTCCAGTCCCTTCTGTTCAGAAGGCTTCAACGATTGGAAACATGCAACACAGTCTCTAACTGGCCACGAAAATGGGAAGGAGCATAGAAATAATATGTTAGTGTACTTGAGATGCTGCAATGAAATAGGAAGAATTGATACAGCACTCCAGATCGAAATTAATAAGGAATGTGAATATTGGCAGAATGTTTTGGTTAGAGTTGTCTCTGTCGTAAGGTTTTTTTGCTGAAAGAGGTCTACCATTCAGAGGAGATCAAGAGAAATTTGGTAATCCACATAACGGGAACTATTTAGGGTCACTTGAGTTGATAAGTGAATATGATCCATTTTTAAAAGAACATATAAAGCAATATGGAAATACAGGCCGAGGAAATGTTTCTTACCTGTCGTCTTTTGTATGTGATGAATTCATAGAAGTGATGGGGAGAAAAGTGTTTGATCAGATTGTTATAGAGGTTAAGGAGGCCAAGTATTACTCGATATGTGTAGACTCCACACCTGATGTAGCACATACTGATCAACTTACGTGTATTATTAGGTATGTAATAAATAGTGAAACAACTGAAAGGTTCCTAAAATTCATTGCCATTAATGGGCATTCAGCCGAAACACTCTTCAAAGAAGTAACTGGTTTGCTGAGAAACTGTGGTATTCTTCTTGAAAATTGTCGGGGACAAACTTACGACAATGCATCAAACACGAGTGCAAATACACTGGTTTTCAAGCAAGAATCAGACAAGGAAACCCACTAGCAGAATTTATACCATGTTCTTCCCACTCTTTGAATCTTGTTGGTGTAGTAGCAGCAGAAAGCAACCGAAATGCGACAAAATATTTTGACTTCGTTCAATCACTGTACAACTGTTTTTCAGCATCAACTAGCAGATGGAACATTTTGTTATCTGCTATGACTGATTCAAGTAAAAAGCTAAAACCACTCTCCAACACTAGATGGTAAGCTAGGGCAGATGCAGTTTTAGCATTGAGCGAAGGATATGAAGTGATTGAGTCAGTACTGAATGCGATTAGAAATGACACCGAGCAGTATTCTGACACGAAATTAAAAGCTGCGGGTTTTAAGAAATGCATGGAAAGATTTGAGACAGTGTTTCTCACTTACTTTTGGAATTATATCTTGGAATGAATCAACAAGGTCAACACAGTCCTGCAAAAACCTACTTTTACTCTGTCAGTAGCTGTTAAAGTTCTCGAGTCTCTAAAATCCTATGTTGAACAGAAAAGAGGTAGTTTGGACGCCTACGAAAGTTCCGCTGTGGCATCAACTGAAAACATTAATAGTGAGAATTCTGAGGACAGAACAAATAGACGCAGCACTCGGCTTACGTTTTTCGACAACAGCAGCAACCCAGATACTATTCTCAAAGGAAAAGATAAACTTATAGTTGAGACCTACCTTCCCTCATAGACTCATTGGTATTGAATCTAAATATACGCACATAGAAGCATACAGAAGAGTTATGAAAATATTCGGATTTCTGGAGGATTTAATTGATCATCGAAAAGACAAACTGAAAATTTGTTGCGATTATTTTGCTTTTGTATAAAAACAAGATGTAAACAAGTCAGAGCTTCTCGAAGAATGCCTACATTTAAAAGTTATCTTACAGAAAATAAAGACATTTTGCAGCTTGTACACCTTTATAATGGTTCCGATTGTGCAACTCTGGTGAAGCAGAAGGGGAAAGAAATATTGTAATGTACGAAGAAAATTTGGAAGGAGGTGATGATGTTGGGTGTCGATCTACTCCTACAAAGAAGTTGAATTTACAAGCCATCTATCTTCATCTCTATGTAAATGGATTGTTGCCACCAGCATTTCCGAATGTGGAAATTTCTCTGATAATGTTCTAATCAGTGATGGTGTCAAAAGCTTCGGGTGAACGATCTTTTTCAAAACTGAAGATTATTAAAAATATAAAAAGAAGTGCTATGCAACAAGAAAGATTAAACAGTTTGAGCATTATCAGTGTGGAATGTGACATACTTAGAACGCTAGACTTTAGTGATGTCATCAAAGACTTTGCCTCAAAAAAATGTAGAAAGAAGCCTATTTAAATTATTGATAGGCATAGACATTATGTGCAAGAGGTTGAAAACTTTGAAGTAGACTTTGGTGCTAGTGCTTAAAGGGGAAGTTATACTTGATTTTGAAGTTCACGCTTTCATTAACACTTTTTTGCATTATTGAAATAAAAATGGGTATTGTTATAGCTTACAGTAGTAAATACCATTAATTAATTTCAATATAACTTCAGAAATTAATCACTCGCAGATTGAATAGTTTAAAAACAATTATAGGTTAATTATTACTGCATGTTTTGATGTCATCTGATATAAACATTAATAATACTTAGTTCCGTTAAGTATAAGTATAAATAAAATTAATAAATATATAGTGAAAGACTTACAGTGTATTTTTTTCAATGTAAAACCTTTATTTTAGTGAAAAACCGTTGGAATTGTATTGTTTTTTTTTTGTATCACAGGAACTGAACTTAAGTTAATGTAATACAAATTATTATTTATTCGTGTAAAAATTAACATCAGCAGAAAATATTGCAATTCTTCCAACTGTATATTCAAAATTTTGGTTTTAATAAACACCTATAATAGCACCATTTTGCACCTTGTAATAAAAATTTTTCCGGGAATGACCCCGAACCCCCTGTTTTTTTGCTTGGGGTATGTTCACTCCTGCGAAAGGGGCCTCTTTTCGGGAAAATGCCAGGGGCCTCGCAGAGGCTTGATACGGGTCTGATTAGTGTAGAGGCACGCAGCTCATAGGCTCCCAGTAGTTGCACGAAAGGCAGAAAACTATTGTAGAGGCATAAGGCGCAGGGGCCCTATTGTAGAGACACGCACCTCAGAGGCTGTTTTTGTAGAGGCACTCGCCGTCTCTGTGCAACGGGTGCCTCCATGTTGCGGAACTCCATGGCAAAGAGCTGTCAGCGAGCTTCTCTGAGTTGCGGGCATCCATTGTGGATGTCTGCTTGCGCCTCCGTGATGTGTGTCTCCATGGTGGATGTTTGCCAGTGGGTGCCTCTGTGTTGAGGGCATCTTTGATGTGGATCTGTCAGATGGAACTTTTTTTTTTACTATGCTCCTAGGTAGATGAATTTTGTGGTTCCTCTTGATTTTTCCGTCTGGCAGCCTGTGTTTGTGTGCCTCTGTTGTGGGATCTGCAGTTAGTATTTCAAAAATGTTTGTTTTTCGAGTATTTGGAGAATAAAAAAAAAAACAATTTTGACAGTGTGCTTTATCAACTTATACGGGGTCTCCATATTTTGGGAATGCTTACATTACCGTAATTTTTGTTATGACGCAAATTCCTATTTTTATGAACATGAAATACGTACATTTGCAATGAGTTTCTGAGTTATTGGTTTAAAAGATTTTGTTTTAAAGTGGATTATTCAATTTACACTCATTCGACTTTTGCGGCTATCACTTTTTTTGTTTTAATATAATTTTATACAGATACAATTGATGAAGATTAGTAGACTATAAAATAAAATTATCATGTAGAAAAACACGTATTTTTATTACTGTTTAAAAATAATTACGAATAATACCTTACTCACCACATTTTTCGTGCATATTTTGATTACTCTTAACTTAAAACATACAACTAAATTATATTTAGCTATGTTTGTTTAGTTTGCGTGCTCAGTGTTTGCGTATGTGTGTAGTGCTGTTGGTATCCCAACCACTTTTGTTTGTAGGGTTTTGGTGATATGTGTCTCAAATAGTTATGGGGAAAAAAATAGTGCCTTAATTGTTGGTATGATTTTGAGTAAGTGAATGTGTCAAAAATATTAAGTTAAAATTCAGTTAAAATAATTTTCAAAATTAAAATTTTTATTACGGTTACTGGCTACAGAGTTACATACACATCAAGGGTGTCATTGCAATAATTGTTTGTGTATTTTTCGCACATATATCTAGAAATTGCCTAGAAATAGTTTGTAATACTACAACAAAGATAGTGTAACTTTGTACAACACATAGTTATGGTAATTTTTGTATATATGGATTACCTTTTTCGAAACAATACTGAGTATTTCTTACGAAAATTGGCGCATTTGGTTTTATTTTAATTGACAATTCAAGCATTGTATTTTTAAACTATGGAAAGTTAATAGAAATAGTCAATGACGAGACTGTATTTGGTTTTATTATGCGTTTTACCTGTCAAAAGCATTAAATATGATTGTATCATATGCAACTAAATTATCTTTGGAAGTCCTATATGTAAATTATTTTTACAATATCTATTTTGTTATAACTCAAGGAACACATAGCAACAAATAATAACAAATACTGATTGTGACTCTGGTTAGTAATTTGTGAGTAATAATTGGTAATTGGTAAGCAAGTATAAAATGTAAGTGCTATATGATTAACTATTTTTCTTTTAATGGTAAGCAAATTACATTTGTATAGCACCCAGGGCCGGCGCATCCATATAGGCGAACTAGGCAACCGCCTAGGACGCCAAATAGCTGGGGGCGGCGCAGCACGACACATAACAGCTGATATCATATGTTTAATGATTATTGAAACTAGATTAAAATGGATTTTTGTAACAGTTTGGAATGTTTATATTGATTGATATAAGTAATTTTTTAAAGTCCACGGTGACCTGTTTATGATTTGTAATAAGTAAAAAAGTAAAGTTGAGAGTGATTTGGGTGGCTATGAATAGCAATATGCTTGAAAGACGATGAGGGTAGTAGTTCGAGCAGGAAGCGGCGCCGGAAAGCAAGGACGGGGGAAACTATGAACTCTTGTTGCTTATTTTACTCATTTATCGTGGTAGGTATCAATTGACTGGGGCATGGTGTAACTTATAGGATGGGCGCCAAGGAGGGCAATACCTCCAGCCTCCACCCTCCACCCCGTCATCAGTTGTGACTTTAAATGTGCTGTCCTTTGTCGCAGCAGCAGGTGTACCGGCGAGGCACCCCACTACCTTTCTTCTTCTCGTGTTTCTCGTGATAGAGTATCACACATTTTTATCAGAATTTGAATAGCACCCTTCAAACAGTAACTGTATACGTGTTATCATCACTGCCAGGCTGCCAGCTGTTGCTCTTACACAAGACTCAGTCTGTATTTTGAAGTGAATGCATATCCAGTTTTCTTAGTTGCCGACGAGCTTTATTCTTCCTAAAAGGTACATTTAGGTGCCACTGGTTGACCTAAGGCAATTTTGACATCCACAATGTTTTTGTTTAGGCTGTTTTCGTATTTTAGTGTGTATTAAGCCAAGATGGAAGTAGCTCTGAAGACGTGACATTTTCGTACAGTGGAACAGGTATGGTTGGTTTAAATTTTACTCATTATGCATGTTTGGTTAAAACATTGTCAATTTATTGTTGCACTTGAATTTATTAATTTATAACATAAAGGTGTGCCGTTGGTCGTGCTGGTTTTCTCGGGGATCTCCCCATTTCCCCCAACCCTTACATTCCAGTGCTGCTCCATACTTAATCTCATGTCACATCACACCAACGCTACAGGCCTAAGGCCTACCTCCCTCGTGCTGTTTATACGTTGGAGGCTCAGATGCGAGGCAGCAATAAGATTCACCAGACGCGCGCGTCTAGTGTCATTTCGTTCCTATGCGCAAGGTGCTAAACTGGCATGCAGTGTTGCCATTGTATCGCTGGAAAAGCGGTCATGCTATAATTTTATTGCTGGAAAAAAAGTATGTACCATTGATGTACTGCCACTACCTTTACTGTGATTCTCTGGCTGTTAATATGTTATAATTTTTTTTTAAATTATGAAGTTGTAAAAAGAATACTATTTTCCATTGAAGTGTGTAAAAAGTATAAAGCTAAATAATAAAAAAACACAAGCCTGCTTACATTTGATTGTTGACAAAATCTTAGGCTTACGTGATGTATTTTGAGGCAAGGAAAGTTTTTTTGAGGCGTTTGGGGGGGGGGGGGGGGGCATTAACGTTTTTCGCCTAGGGTGCCAATTTACCTTGCACCGGCCCTGATAGCACCTAGTTAAACTATCTTTGGACATCTTAGCTGTAAATAAAGATTAGATACTAGCAATTATTTGAAAGTAAAATAAATATACACAATCGTGACATCGTCTGGCTGGTTCTGCTAGTCTTTTGTAAAAGTACAGAAAAATAATTTTTCTGTGTGAAATATAACAAAAATACTCAAAATCCTTTTCACCTCGGCCTATAAAAACGGATAGATCTCAAACTTCGTGTTTCTTTTGGAAAATTCCAGAACCTTCTTAAGCATCATAGCACCAATTGAATATCCTGGAAACTTCTAGTTTGAAGATACTATTCCAAGATAATCGATTGTAGTTTTTTGAATTTTCGTATATTCCTTACAGACGAAACTTTCTGAAATTTTCTCTTTGATACATCCACGTTTTTCGTAGAATTCCTTAAATATTCTCTATAAGAGTGATACGACCATGTTTACATTGGCTCGTCACAGATAGGTTTGTTATACACCGTGACGCTAATGAAAACTTCCATGAAAATACAATATCTATTTACTTCCGTAAGATGAGCACTAAACAAATCAAAATTTTCCGCAGCTAAAAGTTGCATTTGTAAAAAAAATAGTTTCACAAAAAGTAATCGGTAAATTATAAAATATAAAGTTTTAAGTTGACAGTGTTTCTGTGGTCGTGATAAACGGCGTCCGGCAACCTCTTGAACACACACCTACAGTCCAGACCTGTCCCCATGTGACTACCATATGTTTGGTCCACTGAAGGAGCCATCAAGAGGGGAAAGATTTGAAGACTAAAGGGGCAACATTATCTTCCTTTTTTTCATAAAAGGATCGAAAAGCTTCCTGTACAATGGAAATTATGTATTTCTGTTGGAAGGAAAATGTGTATAAAAGCATTTCATTTTTAATTTCCATCTCTATAACAGTATTCATGTTTAAATTTGAATGACCCTCGCATATATAAATACGAATTAATTTATATATAGTGTGTAGACTTTGGAAAAGCTGGACACAAATCTTACCGCATCGGTATGTGTGTGTTTAATATCTTTCAAAATAATCTTTTTTTCCTTCTCTTTTTTGAAATACACACTTCACCAATGATAGCCATGCAAATTTGTGGTCTTTAAAAGATTATACAGTGCAGTATCTGTGCATCTGTAACGAGTAGTCTCGGTTCTGAGGTCCTCGGGAACTCACAACACTCGCGATAAGCGATGCACGAGGAATGCTTGTGTTCGCCAGCCCCCAAAGCCACTGTGACGGCGTTGGTGCGCTGACAGCCTTTGAAGCGGGCAGCGCCGAGCAGCGTGCGACAAGCTCTGCCTCTGCAGCGCGCGCTCATTCCACTTTGCCGTTGGCTTGCCGTCATCAACAGTGATATTTCAGACCTTTTAGAGTGTTACTAAAAACTATCAACAATTGAAACGAATAAATTGTATACATATATTACTTCCTACCCAATTGTCTCTCTCTCTATCTCTTTCTCTTTCTCACTCTTTCTCTCTATCTTTCTCTCTCTCTTTCTCTCTTTCTCTCTATTTTTCTCTCTTCCTCTATCTTTCTCTTTCTCTCTCTCTGTGGCTGTCTGTAATACTGCAATACTGCAAACTATTATGACTATTTTATTAAATAAATAGGAAAATATTACATAAAGTAATTATGCAAACATAATAATATATATTTTTCCTACTGCCTAAACCAGAAATTGTGGTGTCCGCCAGTTAATTTTGGGGAGGGGGCGAAGGGCATTCAAAAAATCAGATTTTTTTTTTTTTTTTTTTTTTTTTTTTTTTTTTTTTTTTTTTTTTTTTTTTTTAGTCACCGTTCCTATTCATTACTGAACTTATATATCAGCCCACAGTTTTTCGAAGACCTTCCCGTTTACATGGGGTGGGTTTCTTTCTCTCCCTACTGCTCTTCGTTTGTAGAAACTCCGAAATGAGAACCTCGATGTTCACTTCACATTCCGTACCCCGACGCAGAATTGAAACAGTAAACGGTGAACCACTGCAAATGAATGGTCGAGAGAGAGAGAGAGAGAGAGAGAGAGAGAGAGCGAGAGAGCTTTGACATCACATGGACCAGCGCGGGAGGATTGGCACGGCACATTCCGGCGGAAGTAGACCAGCGCCAGCCGCCAGCCTCGCCGGCTTCCCTTGTGCGTGCTTCCGTAAGGAAACGTGGCAACGTCGCAAAAGGCTAGTCGGCGCCGGTCGAAGCAGGTCCGCGCCTGGTGACACTTGCTGCGTCCAACCCGACGAGACAGGTCGCCTGTCCAGGACTACGAGGTGGTGTCTTCTCTCAGGACTTATCATAAGGATCTACCCGATCTCAAAACTACTCAAGATATCCGAGTGGGGTCTGCTTACGAATAAGCATTTAGGAGTTCGCTGAGGACCGAAAAGTACTTTTTATTTCTAATTAAGTTTTTAAACTGTATTTTTAGAAGAGTTATAATGGCTAACACGCGTGATTTTAGATTAATTTTTAGTCGTAAAACAACCAGTGCAGATTCTTGAAAACACTTAAGGGACTTGCATTACACCTTTATATTCAAGTCTCCGCCATATAATGTTACGGTCACCGCTCAAATTTCACAGTTGTCCTGTGACGACGAGAAGACTGCGCGTCAGTCCAGAGGCGACACCGCGCTAAAAGCACCAGCGAGCGTCGCGCTTATCATCCCGCCTCACTGACACACATACACCCCTGACGAGGCGCGCTTTCACTAGCATGTACAGTTTCAGCACTGGACAACACCGAAACATGCCTCTTCCTCAATTCCACCACGTCTAAGCTCGCGTGCTAGAGCTGTGACCATATAAAAAAAACTAGCTGCAGTACCCGGCTTTGCCCGGGCTGAACACCGGGTGATATATTGTCCGCGAGTTACAGCAAAATGGATAGCGATATGTCCAGTGTGGTGGACATTAAGAAATGACACATAATTACTGTTTGTGTATCTGTGACCTATGGTTTTCTGTTTACCCATGGCGATCGGTTCAAAGGTTTAGAAGTTGATGCGCTACAGCGCCATCTAGCGGCGAGTTACAAAAAAAATGGTTAGTATAAAAATCTTCTCCATGATAAAAACACTTCGATGTGCCAACTTTCATGGCGATCGGTCAAACGGTGTAAGATTTTATCGACGTCATACATGCCAACATACAATTATATATATTCTTATATTTCGAAATTTTGGGGCTTTCACTTTTGCGGAAAGTGGATGTTCAGGACCTCGAATGGTTTGGAACACTCCATCTCGAAAGAGATATAAAGGAATATAAGAATGTAGGCATTTACTGTACTCCTATCTACCATAATAACAATATTGACAAATAGAAAGCTTATTACCTACCTATGAATAATTTTCTAAATAAATTAATAAATAACTGTATGTTTAAGAATTTACGTACATACATAATATTAAACTTCAAACTATACACACCAAAAAAAAAAAAACTAAGGATGTTTGTGAAACTATGTTTTATTTGTCATAATGTTTAAAACATTTGTAGGATTTGTTTATATGTAAAACTGTGGTGGCAATATTCCGCTTATCCAAAGGAGTATAGAAATAATAAAGAGATTTCACTCCTTGTACACACCACAAATCTTTGAATTAAGTAAAAAAAAAAAAAAAAAAAAAAAAAACATAGTCCAAAATGAAACAAAAAGTATAAATAACAACTAATTTGACAAAAAAAATTTATACTACTGGAATGACAATGTTAACATCCGCCTGAAATTTAATAGAAGTAGGTAGGTAAGAATATATATATAAGAAATTAAATGAAATTAAAACATACATGAATAAAATTATCTCTCACTCAACCAAACATAATGTTTAATATGAAATAAAGGAAGCTGGCAATTACACGTAACTATTCTAATTAATAAAAAAAATCAACTTTCCTGAAATAGTAAAAATCAAATTTTTCAACAATATATTACATAATTGATAAATATTTCTGGTCTTCGGTCTCAGCAGCCCTAAGACTCTTGACACTCAGCAGATAAATTATAAACACTAAACAAAACTCCTTGCAAATAAGTAGGTACTGTAAAAAATAACAATATTGACAAATAGAATGAATAAATTTCGAAGAAATTTATAAGTTTAAGAATTTATGTACTTACATAATATTAAACTTGAAACTATCCACACAATAAAACCCTAAGAATGTCAGTGAAACTAATTTTTTTTATTTGTCAAAATACTTAAAATACGTATGTTTCCAAAATAAAACAAAGTATAAATAATGACCAATTTGACAAAAAAAAAATTGTACAACTCGAATGACATTGAAAACATACACGTGAAATTTAAAAGAATTATGAGTGCCCTAGGTAGGGAGAAAAAATGTATAAAGAAATTAAATTAAAAAAATGGGTGCATGTACTTAGGTACGCGCATGAGAAGTTATACTTCTTTGGCATCATTAAAAAATAGTTTTTAATTGCATGCAAAAATATTGCGTGGAGTCCCTCAACGTGGAAGAAGTGAAACTTCGTAATGTGGAAATGAAAATAGGAAGGGGTAGAAATTGATTTTTAGTGAAATCATATTGTATCAAATCAAACTAAAAAAATAAAGGTAATAAATTTGTAACGATTCATAGATTGATCTTCAGGGAGAGCGAGACACCTATTGAATGTCTATAAAACTAACTTTTTTATGAGAGCAGATTTTCATGAAATAAATCATGAAATCATTCAACGATAAAAGCTGTTTATTTAAGTAAGCGGACGGGTTCGCCCCAAGGAGAAAATTGACGCGGCGAGACCTCGTGGACATAGAGAAATGACACACACTCACTATTTATGTTTCTATGAAACATGATTTTTTTCTGAAATTTAAATTGTAATATACAAAACGGTATTGAAAATTGAAACAAATATGGCGACACTACAAACTGTCAATATCTTTATTTTTTTCTTACTCTCTACTTAGTTCCTTACAATAGCATAACGTAACGTAATGGCTTGAAAGCTATTGCTCGGCAGACATAGAGGAATGGCACTAACAGTTTGTATATCTATGACACACATTACATAAAATTAAGATATATATTTTTAACCCGTTTAAAAATTTTTTTTTAGACAAAAGATAGCCTATGTCCATCCCCAGGATATAATCTATCTCCTTGCCAAATTTCATTACGATCCGTTCAGCCGTTCAGTCGGGAAAAGGTAACAAACAGACAGACAGACAGACAGACAGACAGACAGATAGACAGACAGAGTTACTTTCGCATTTATAATATTAGTAAGGATTACTTTATGCCTTTTGAATGAATCTTAAGATTTAGGAAGTTTGTAATTAAATGGGAAAACTGTGTACACATAACGCAATTATAAGAACAAAACGTTTCTGTATACACAGTGGCTGGTCGCAATGCAGTTTAGAACTTGCTAAAATAACTTGCCGGTCGCACGTGGAAAAATTTTAAGAACGTGGAATATTTTATTTATGCATTTGCTCACTTACTAAGCATAAAACGAAAATTTATACATGATAATAGCATGTGAAACTGGAGGAATTGTAAAAAATGAAAAAAACAAAAATCTAATATTTTAGTACAATATGCATGTGACTGATGACATGATTTATGCGGCATGTGGATTTTGCAATAGAATATCAAATACTTATGATAATAAAGAGTGCAGAATCAAGTGCTGGACAAATGCAAGCTAGAGTTTTTAAGTGTGGCTATCTTACAATTTACAAAATTAGTTAAAATTTTAAAATACAATAGGTACATATTACATTTAACTCTCACCAATATTATATCATTTTTATTAAAATATGAAGATGCAGTTCAAATTTTTCGCAACAGACCCGACTAACATATTAATGGTGCTTTACTTTAACAAACTAAGTTATAATAATAGTCAGTTCAGTTTTAAAAAATATTGTTCATTCTCAGGTGACTAATTATTTAACTACGAAATGTGTATCATGCAATATCGCACCTGTAATAATTGTACGCAGCTGGGTACTTCGATATACATATGTCTCTACCTAACTACAAAAGTAATGTAAGAATGAAGCGTCCTGTAGTTGACAATCTTTCGATATATTTAGCTGTACATAGAACTCTCGCGATTAAAAGCCAAGAATATTTAATTTATTTAAAACCATAATCAGGGCCGCAACTAAGGGGGGGCAAGCGAGGCATACGCCCCGGGCGCAAAGCTGTGGGGGCGCCGAAATCGCTTGCATTGTAATTCCTACTACAACTGGTAACTAGTAAAACGTTTTTTAACTTGCATGCCAGGAATGTATAATCTGATTTACAATACAATGTCTCAACATATTTATTTTAAAATACTCTGAGAAAAATGTTAAGTTCGTCATTAACATAAAAAATTATAAAGGGAGAAGTTTGAAATTTTTAATGCGTCCTCTATACGAATACAGTACAATGTTGTCAGAAAGGGTGGTACCACTGGCTGTGAGGAAGAGCATCCTCTATTTGCTATGATGATATCATCAAAATCTTTGCTGCAAAAAGGTCTCGCAAGTTGAATTTGAATCTTTAAAAAACATTGATGACGACAATTTAATGAACAAGTCTAGTGATTATACGGATTACTTTATGGAAATAGTGGGTTCATGCATGGAAGTTACAGTAGCACAGAAACTGTTACATGTAGGTACAGAAAATGCTTAAATAGCACCATTTTTCCGTGGGAGGGCCCCCGGAACGGAACCCCCGCTTTATTGGTGTGGTATGTACATAAAAAGAGGAGGGGGGGGGGCCGCATGAACCCATTCATGCCCCGGGTGCCAGAGACTCTAGTTGCGGCCCTGACCATAATTAGTAGGTATCTACTTGAAATGAATCTAACTTTTTATTTAATTTACGAATACTTACCCCAAAGTAATTCTAAACCTTTAAGCTTTTATTCAATTATAAGTAAGTATAAATACTACACATTTTTTTAAAAAACAAATTTCATTGCTGTTAAAACATGTCAACAAAATTGCGGGAGTTATGAAATACGTAAATCCTAATGATTTTCCGCGGCAAACTTTTATATCCACTCCAGTAGATGCTGCACTCTTACGGACAGCTGAGAAACTACAACGTCCAGGTAGTTACACCAACTCTCACTAGATAGCACGCGGTAATCTGTTTTTGGCTTAAAATGTTGGATGTATTCATTTATTTATACAATTTCTGAGGAGTAAACTTTGGTAAATCAGCATACGGTTTGAGTAGAAAAGAAAATGTAACTTAGTATTATTACAGAAAAAAATGGTACGTAAAAATTAAGACTTGCGGTGTTCAATTTTTAATTTCCAGCATATTTTAGACGTATGCATATAGATTTTTTATTTTAAAAGTAGGTACACAGAACTTTTAGATTAGCTTGCTAATTATAATCTTTCAGGGGCGTGCCTATGGGGGGGGGGGGGGGACGAGCGGCACCGGACCCCCCCCCCCCAGGGCTAAAAATATTTTAATATTAAATTCATACAATGAAAAAAAAAATATTTAGCATGATATTAAAATAAATTCAATGACACAAGCATAAATGTTTAATTAAACAGTATTTTTAGATAGCCTAAATCAGCAATATTGAACACGTATTTTTCAAAATTTTCCCGGGGGAGGACCCCCGGACCCCCCGCCTAGCTGGGGAGGTATTCCATACCCCCTAGACCCCCCGGAAAGGCCCTAGCCTTCTGTTTGAACCCCCCCCCCCCCAGAGCAAAATCCTGGGCACGCCACTGTAATCTTTACTATATTTAATTACAAAGTTATATAGGTAGCATATTTTTGATTATTGATTGATTATATTTCTTCGTTTTAATTCATCTTATCCTAAAAAAAATATTAGTTAGAAATCATTAGTATTAAGCCTGAATTACAATAGCCCATCGCGTCCGTCTGTCATCCGTTGTCTGTCAGCTGCCGAATGATTTACAACACTCCGCTCGACCATTATACTATTTTCCATTTTAATGCTGACATCTGTTGAGAAAACTTAAATTTTGGGGGAAAATTCTATTACGTAGTTATATTAGTTAAACAATAATGTAAACTAAGTACTTATAACGTTATAACTCATTATTCTCATTTTTTCACTCTGTTTTTTATTTTCACATTTCCTGAGTTACCATGCGTAATTATATACACTTCTTTGACTCAGGCCGCTTTTGTTTGAAAAAAAAAAAAAACAACATATTTTCAAATGTGTTCAAACGTAAGTTAAGAAGTAATTTCGGAAGCAGCTAAACAATTAAACAAACTTTAATAGAATATTAATTATATAATAAGATTTAACACGCAAAACACCTAAATGACAATTGGAGGTTATAATTTCACCCGTCCGTCCTTCAAAAGTGTGAAGTTACCAAGATTTTGACGGACGAACGGACAGAATTTTTCGGGCCATCTTATTGGCTGCAGGTCACGTGATTGACGAACGGGTGACGACGAAACGACGGAACGACGGAGGCGACGGGCTTTTGTAATTCCGGCCTTGTTTCCATGAACATGCACGAACTTTAAAATGGTTATGGATATAATAATATGAATACTGTACTACCTCAATACCGCTATGACGACGTACTGACGTGTCCGACCTTCGAAGAGTCGCCACTGCAGTCGGGGAAGCCTTCTTTTCACAGACGAGAGAGAGCCAAACTCCCGATCGTGTATGTTCAGTTTTTTTTTAATATTCATTGTAAATAAATATAGCGGTGTTGATAAAAGGAAAGACCATAAACAAGGCGACGGTATTTATTTGTACTCCACCATATTTTTCGTTTGCCGTGTGTTCGTGAATGTTTATTTTGGACAACTCATGATAACTAATGGTCAATTAGGTTAGGTTATCTACATTATAAATATTTTAAAACATTGTGGACGGTTGATTTGGTTAGGGTAGCTACATTAAAGATACTGTGAAATCATGTAAACGTATTCCTTGCGCTGGATAGCTACATATTAAAAAGTTATTTGCTAAGCAACCATAAAATGATTTTACAGTATTTTTAATGTAGCTATATAGCCTACTAACCTAATATAACCAACCATCCACAATGTTTTAAAGTATATTTAATGTAGCTAACCTATCCTAATCGACCGCAAAATTTAATGCCACACCGGTTTATACAATGATATAGAACGGCGTATGACGTATGAGTAAGATACATCCCAAATAAATACACCTGTTGTGGTACGGGAAAAAAAAGCGAGCATGAACTTCGGGGAACTTCGGGTGTGGCTCTCTCGTCTGTGAAATGAAGGCTTCCCACTGCAGTCGTAGTCTTGTTTCCTTCATCCTGCGTCTAGCCGGAGCAAGGCCAAGAACAGTTCACTTATCAAGAAGAGCGGGTTATAGTATGACTATAGTAATTCAAACTCGTGTGGCAACTCCTATCCAGACAAACGATGCCAGCTTACGGAATATGTCAATTAAATAACTCACTGACTTAGGAGAACTTACGTAATTATACTTACAAAACTATAATTATTTTCTAATTGCTGCAAGGTAATCCTAAAGCGCGGTGTATTGAATTTAAAATACGCATACGTACACACGATCTTTAAATATTTCTTATGGGGAATATTTATTTAAGATTTAATTTTGCACATAATCCATTGCTGTTTACACTATAGTCATAAAAATCCTTAAAAACTGACAAAGATTAATAATATTCATGTTCATGTAATGCAATCACACAGGAAACTTGCAAAGTGCTGCCTATGTTTTTTTTTTAACTTTTGACATCGGCTGATTTTACGTGTTTACTGTGTGTTTCTTTTTTCATATATATATATATTTTTAATTTTGAGGTTATTATGACATACATTGTAACTAGTAATGACATATGTCCAAAAATATCTAAAACTATTAACGTACATATTTCACGCTTCACCGTGACGGAAACCTAGTTGAACTCAAAAATCTTTGCATTTTAAGTTGTTGGACATATAAATTATAGGATTTTTTTTTAAAGTATCAACAATTCTGAAATCAAGCGTGAAAAACTTTCACTGAAAATGAATAAACGTACGTACGCATTGCCTGGTACTCACAAACTTGTTTCACAGTGTGATTTTAATACCCTGGTCATTTTGTTGACAACTCGTTGCAAGCGTACCTAATACTTGTACTTCTTAGTTGTAATTATATTCAATCAACGTTTGGCCTGTCTGTTCAAATTTGAATAAAACGTTTTGTAACACTCGCATATTTATGATTGTATCATTTTCTCTGTTCACACATGATCGTTCCATGGTACAGACTATAGGTTCACGCCACCGTTAATTCTGACAAACTGCGGAAGAACTAATTGCCCAACACGGCTTCCAAAGAGGTTCATTTAAACGCAATTCAGATGTAGTTTCTTATCTGTATGTGCTAAACTAGGTGTAATTTTTTAAACGTTGGGAAATGAAAAATTTATTTTGGTTATACATAGCATGGCAAAAATTCACACAGCAAAGTAATCAATTATTTTGCAATAATTTTAAACCTTTCTTATGAGAGATACATTAGATTTGCAACATAGATGAATAATGCCTTGCATAGAAAGAAGAGTTTTTATATTATTGTAAAATTAACCTTTTATCTCAAAATAAAAAAGTTAGCCGATAAAGTAACTTTGAGAATCAGACACTACTGTTTCTAAAAGTCAATGACTAGGAAAACAATTCTGCCCGTAAATTAGATCTTACATATTTTAATTTCACTAAGCAACTTCCAACATATTTTAAGTTTTGAATTAAGAATTAAAAAAAATTCTCCTCTGATATTAGTAACATATACTTAATAAGACCAATTTGCTTCTTTAGTGATAATATTGATATTGTGTTTATAGCTTGGTATGTATTTTATAGCCAATACGAATTGGTGCGTTCAATTAACCTGTCTCACAGTCAAAGTTAGATAGACTATTGGTTATATTCGCAAACATGCCACTACAATGTACAATTACTGTACAAAAGAAAAATGCACAAATCACAAAATTTCGCTTCAAAATGAATTGCAATTTTTTCTAGTATTTGAATTCAACTCATGGTTATATCGCAAGAGTGGGTTTCCTTGTATGCGTGTCTGGAACATAAATACATATTTGGCCCAATTTACTAATAATATGCTCAGTAATAACCGAAGAAGACACAAAATAAATAGTTCACATATTGTGTAAAAAAAGTCAATGTCCATAAAAATAAAAATAAAAATTAATGCCTAAAGTGTATTTAATTGTAATAAAATACATATTATATTTAATAAGTCCAGCTGGGGATATTTACTCGTAATGTTAATGAAATGCATGAAATAGACGACGACTCCGCTAAACATGTGAATCAGAATATTTACTTGTATTTATTGCAAGAAGAAACAAATTATGTTCTTCCCTTCACTCGAACTAATAATTGTTAGTTAGAATAAAATCCACTATCATGCTTTTATTACCTTCTAACTGGAGAGTTATAGTATAAAATAAGAAATGTTTACATATTTCACATACACACAGTTAATGATGGTTGTAATTGCATCCATATTAAATAATATTCCCTGATGTAAGTAAAATTATTTTACTATTAAATTACAAAACAGTTTCTATTATATTCCCTTTAAAGTTGATGTGCCATCAAATTATTTTTAATATACTTTATTTAAATTTGTTAATAAATAATATCATTGGAAAATACTTAAAGTATACATTCAATTGTTCAATGACTTTTCTAACTTAAAAATATATTTCTCTGACTTACTGACTAAATCTGGGCTAAGTATGTTGAATTCGATGATAACGGACACAAGGTTAATGTTGTAATCTTAAAACCAAAATTCCCATGAAAATATTTTTACCAGCGTACAAAAGATCACACAATTTTTCACCAGCATTAGGAACATAGGCCTTATATATTGTACTCGGCGCTGTACCTCAGAACGCATGAGGCGCTTATGTTTAATGTATCGGGTACACTGACAAAATATTTACTGCACTTTTACAAAAGATTCCTTTGGAAACCAGTTGCCAAGAAATTGTCTGTTATACTAGAAAAACGGTATCTTAACTTTGTACAAACACATGGCTGTGCTTATTTTTCAAATACGAAATAAGTTTTTTTGAAATACATTTTACGAAAATTGGCGCATAGTTTTATATTTTAATTGATGTTTAAATGAATCTAATTTGTTTTTTAAACCGTGGAAATTATAATAAAATTTTCAATTATTTTACTGTATTTTTTAATGCGCTTATTAATGTGCGCGGTTAATACTGGAAAGCTATTCAGGGAACAGCTTACAAATAACTGAACTATTGGAGGTACTGGGACAACACAAAGCTTGAGTGCCCGGGTAAGGATCTGAACCCAGTATTACTGCGAACACTATTTTGCAGTGATACAGTTGTTTTCGTGTAAATGTAAAAATTTAGAAATATTTATAATTTTACAAAAAAAAAAAAAAAAAAAAAAAAAAAAAAAACAGTGTAGTTAACGTGATATCCAAGCACTAGTGAATGGATGATTGTAGCTGCACAGTTTAAAACCACAGATAATTTATGCACTTTGAAACGGAGAACGCGCACCTGAAATAAAAGAAGAGTTTTTCATAGGTCCGGAGCAGGATTGCAAATTCTGAGTTTTGTACTTCGTTGTAAAAACGTAGAAAAAAAAGTTAAGTGTATTTGCCGTGGACTCGTCAGATTTTGGGTTGTATACCAAGATGACTAATATGTATGAAGTAAGCAAGCCTGCAAATTTACAAAATATCTTCGTGATCTTGCGAAGGTATCCTTAAATTTATTTAAGATAAATTGATTATTTGTAAACAGTACAAGGTCTCTGGCTAAGAGAGATACATTTGCAACAGCTCCCAAGTGTGAACACAGTTCATGGAGATAAAGCGTAGACTTAAAAACACTTATAAACATCGAATATGCGTCAAATATATTGTAGCACGGTGTTTTTGTGTATTGCTGAAAATTCCACACAATATTTTTTAAGTTGCCTTGTTTTTAGATTTATAAACTATGTAGTGCAATAGCTCATCATTCTTTAGGTACAATAAATCTAACTAGCTACGAAAGTTATTTATTTTTTGCATTTCTTTGAGTAAATGTGTCCTTTATCTTAACAGCCCTCGAACATTTTGAGACTCGTCACAAGTTTTGTCTCAATATATTTTCCAAGTGGTATAAAATGTTGGTAAAAAAACGTGAAATAATTCATTATTATAATTTATATACTAAATTTTAAAAACTAGCCAATAACAGTAAATATATGGTGACAAATGAAAAATGAAAAGCGCTTTCGAAACTGATTTACAGGAATAGCCCTTAAAAATTAGTTGTAATAAAATAATTAAATAACTGACTTCTTGTGTGAGACTGAACCTTAATGCAGATTAAGGAGCTGACCTATAATTTTATTTTAAATTATGCGGATGCAATAGTCATTTCTTTCTCAGCACTAGCGTGACTTTATGCCAAAAATATAAACATGTTCAGAAAAATAACGTTAAATACGTAGTAAATTATTAATTATTTTTCTTTTGTAGTTTCCAGCTCCTTTCATGACGTATAGCTTACAAATCGAGTTCAGGCTCAACTTACACAAAATTTTCTGTTCCGAATTAGATAAATCCTTGTAAACAATATTTGAACAAAATAATTTTGGAATGGATTACAAATTGTTTAAGACGCAAAATGTGAACACAATTGGATTTAAAAAAAATTGGTTGTCTGTGAAGTCGGTTTACGGACGATAGTTTAACGTGACAACGTCATAACAAAACATTGATGAAATGATTGATCCAGAAGAAAAGGAAATATCATATTCTGCCTGAGACTGAGCCGTAATAGGTTTTTGCAACAAAACCAGTTAGGCATTAAAAATATTATATTATTTGAGGAAGAATTTTTTTTTTTATTTTTCTATCTTTTGTATGATAAAATCTACCTCTGCATACTTTTATGAATAAACTTGAATCATTTTTATTGAATTATCACTATTTTGTATGGATAGAAAGGAGTGAAATGAAATGTACAATTTAATTAATAAATTTACTTTTATTTGCACTCATTAATTCAAATATATTTATTACTTTTGAAATGTTACGTGCACCTTAGCGATGCTTATCGCACGGACACGAGGCCATACGTGAAAAGTAATAGTTTCAGATGTTATATACATATTTATAAAAATTTTGTTCACCGTAGGGGAATAATTTTGTTTCGTTTTTATAACACGATTTTATGACAAATACGCATCCCAAATACACCAAACTTATTTATAATTTGTTAAAATATTTTTTAAAACATTGTGCAAAAGATCCCGGGTGTAATTTGAATTATTATGTGTAACTGTGAAACACCATTGTTGGTTAAAAACGTATTTGAATATTCAACATTACCTTTAAATAACCGTACCCATTGTGCTTAAAATCGGTGGACGATCGTTAAATTACATAATATTAATAATTCAAACGACGAAAATATGATTGAAAAGTCAAATCGATGGTTGTTCCAATCGAGTTGAAGAGATATGCCACGCATGCGTACAATGAGCAAACAGTACACATCCGTAGTGGGACATCCGTAGTGGGACACTTTTTCGTGCGTGCAGCCGGCGTTCATCGATTTATTAGACGTTGTCACGTCAAAAACGTGTAAAAAACCGTTTATAACTCTAAATTATTGGTATTTTGACAAGATAATCAAAGTATTTTGAATTTTATTTAGGAATTATATTTTTAGTGATAGATAGTTCAGCTGTATTAGTTATGGTGAATGAGAAAGTTTTAAAAATCTGCATACACACATTTTGTTTGTATCAAGAGTCGTTATTTGGTTTGATTCTTATTCTGAGGTTTCTAGCGGAAATATTTCATTAAACTCTAAATGTGTGTATGTATGTATGTATATATATATATATATATATATATAACTAAGGGAAATGGTTCAACATAATATTTTTACCTCTAATGTTTTTAAATATCACGCTACCTTGAACCGTAGGTATATATATATATATATATATATATATATATATATATATATATATATATGTAAAAATTGAGTGTGTTTTCGATTTATAAGTTCCCTGAGCAGTGTGTTTAAAAGTTTACGGCATTATACTTTAGCATTACTTGAAAACATTTTGGCAACTAGTTCCCAAGAAATTTGCTTGTAAAATAAAAAAAAGAAGAAAAAAATAAGTGTGTAAACAACGATTTTTTCCGAGACCAACAATAATTTTGGTCTTCACAGGGGCAGATCTTAATGTCTTGTGAAAAGTTTAGTTATGGTTGAAGGGTAAAGAAATATAAAAAGTGTGACATTTTTATTTCGGTTATTATTAGCTATATTCTTTACAAGAGCCAGCGCGTCTGTGAGCAAGAAAATTCTAGTACCTTTCTTAATAAATAAATGGAAGTTATTAACCTAAATATTGTATGGAAAATTAAAATTTAAGAATATATGATATAAATATGACGTTTTCCTAAACAAATTAAGTAGGAATGCGCGAAATTAAGGAATATTTCCCATGGAATTGTAAAGGCTGAAAACCTTATTTATAGGAACAACCTTATTTCCTATAAATAATTGTGAAGTTTTGTTATCACCAATTATTTCAATTAAATCATTTTATGACAGCGAAATTTTCTGCGGTGATTGTATAACTTGGTTCAATCAAACATTTTCAGACTCTTATTTTACGATCGTCAATACTTTCTCTATTATTTGCATTAAATCAGTTGTTCGACTTCGAAAGCCTTATAAAGCATTAGGAAGCAGTTTAGACCATAAGTGGTATAAATGTTTTTAGATATTTTTTTAAGCTTTTTTGTCGTCCAAATTCAGACTCAGTCTGTGTATTTCACACTGTAAAATTTAAGCAATTACATACTTAAGGTTTTTAATAAAATATTGTAAGCAAACAAGCTTACAAAATCATCTGAAATACTTTGCTGTGTATTTAAAAGCATCTATGAATTCTGTTTTAATTGGCTTACAGTATAACGTTTTCATTGCTCTTTGTTAAACTGTTTATCCTCGCATCACTGACGAGACAATATATTCTGAATGACTTTTTATTAATTTTAACAGTGTTTGAAGATTGAACAATTTCTGGAGAGACTTCTTGGCTCACATGGTGGCTTAGCGTCATATTTTGAAGAGGCCGATAGTTTCGGTACTTTTCAATGCTAAAGTAGCGTCCCGTGGCATAGTTTCCCATGCTGAGGCCACCGACGGTCTAAGTGTTAAATGCAGTATATTTGTTGAGTCAAAGACGTATAATCAGGCTGACAGGGAAGATTAACGTTAGTGCCTACGTCTTGGCGTCGGGTAAGCCATTTTCCTGCTCATCATTCGGTGAGTCAAGTCAACTAATAAAACTGACGCTACCGCACTTTTAGCTACTGAGAAAGGTTGAAAAAGATGTTTAATGTTTTATTTCAGGGGCCAAGACCACGATTGACAGTCGGCAGATGAAAAAAAAAATTTTTGCGAGTTAATAACCGAGTAGTAAATATTATAACATAGTAAAACTTCCTAGGGACCTAGCTTATTTCAGAGGTCTTGAGGACTACTTACTTTGCCGATATTTGAACTTGCGCGACATAGGTACTTAAAAAGATTTTCCTGAGAGTTTAATGTGGTGTCATATGTTAATTTAATAAACATAACTGAATTTAAATGAAAATGTAAAATTTTGAAAATTTAAAAATTCCTTCGTGTCCACCGATTAAAGGCATCGAATAGATAAATTACTGGAATTTTTATTGATGTTAAACGTTGGAATACTTTCTTACAAAGTATATTAAAGCGTGTTATGAGCATAATTTATTGAAATATTGCCGTTGTATTTGACATAAGAGTATTTGTTTGTATGTATAGGTATATAAAGATCTTATATTGCATTAATTGATAGATATTTATGTAATATTCACGATTGAAGGATTTATGTTTTTCTTTGTATTCTTAAATAATTCGTCATTTTAATAAAGATAAATATAGCTTTCTCATCGAGGATAATTGTTGTGAAATTTTGTAGGTTATAATCGTTTGATCCTAGTTAATTATTGTATTAATTCGTGACCAATAAATTATTTTTGTTATAACCTTAATTTTAATTTTAAACACGTCATACCTTATATATAGAGACCTGAAAAATTCGCGGGTTCATTTCGTGTTATGATAAAATTCAAATAATTATACCTTAGTGCTGCTCCTGTCATTGGTTCACTGTTATTCTGGAGGACTGAGGGCCAATTAGAGACCCTCACTCATAGAAGTGTCGAATCACAGGCCACCCAGTCGAGGCGACTCACAAGTCAGCAACCAATGAACAGTTGGCATTTGCCCGAGTGTGCAGAGGATATTGGAGTCTATCCTGGAGGACATTGAACCCGCTATTTTTTCCGGGCTCTACTTATATATCTATCTGTCCCAACATTTACTTTATTTGCTATAATTTTTCTCAGAATTTTATTCCACGGGTATTACGACTATATTTCGGCCATTAGTTTCCAAGAACTTCATTGGAATTAGTAAACTTTTTTATTGTGTAAGGTCCAGGCGCATAGTAATATGGAAATGCTCATAATTAAATACTGCATATTCATCTTGCTTTGTTCTTTGTCTTCGAGGTTTCTCATGACTTACAGTGTAACCAGCAACGAAGTCTGTTCAAAAACAATCCTAAGTCAATCATCACAATTGCGAGAATTAGTCAAAGAACTTGAAATTGTACTCCCGCATCTGGCACGGGGTTTGGCATGCCAGCTCTATACGTCACTCTATACGTCACCCGACTCTATGCTCAAGCCCCGTGGAAGGGTTGGGAAGATATTGTACTCCCCAATCTGGCACGGGGTTTGGCATGCCAGCTCTATACGTCACTCTATACGTCACCCGACTCTATGCTCAAGCCCCGTGGAAGGGTTGGGAAGATATTGTACTCCCCAATCTGGCACGGGGTTTGGCATGCCAGCTCTATACGTCACTCTATACGTCACCCGACTCTATGCTCAAGCCACGTGGAGGGTTGGGAGGAGATTGAGGGGGGAGGAGGGGAGGAACAAAACACGGAGTTCGGGAAGATATACGAATTCTTGTGCCGCTGGCATTTGATCTCACATAGAAAAGGAGAAGGGTGCGATATGTATGTATATATATATATATATATATATATATATATATATACACTTCATGTGGACGTAACTTCCCACCAAGTGCCAGTAAATCAGGAATCCGCGCTCAGTTCGATGATTTCTTGAAACTCCATGTTCCTCCGTCGACGGGGAAGGAAACACGTATATCAGCAAAAAAAAAAATGGCGGTGGATAAAGAAGGGATAGGGTAAGCCAAACAATAATAATAACAGGAACGCTATGTGGAAAAGTGATATCGTCTACTCCTCATACCGCTTTTCCTCTCACTTTCTATCGCTCTCTCTCTCTCTCTCTCTCTCTCTCTCTCTCTCTCTCTCTTATTTCAAGGACCTTTTTCAGGAAGATATAACTCAGAAGTTCGACAAGCCAAAGGCAATGCCGATAATGTATAGGTATGTATACACACATAAAAATGTAGGCCTAGAGGCTGTATAGGACTGAGCAAAGGAAAATTTACATCAATGAATATGGTCTATGCCATGTAAATCGTCTGATCTGACGGTTCCCGAAAGTAGTGCCAATGGTCCACGTATCCTTCCGGAACTGTTGGTTGTGTGTGAATAACTTCGCGTAGGTAGTATTTTCTCGGAAACAAACATCATGTAATACATGGAGGTATTAGTTCATGGAGTGGGTGTCCGTTCTGAAGCTGAAGTCAACTGGTTAGCTATTATTGGATAGCTTAACAAATCGAAGCTGTATATAGGCTAATCTATACATATAAAAATGAATGTTTGTTTGTCCCGTGTGCATTCCTGTATCATTAATCCGATTGCGATTAAACTTTGGTGATTTGTTATGCGCATGCCCGCAAAGGTTTCTTAATTAGTAGAACCATTTTCCAATAGATGGAGCGAGAATTGTTTCTGCAAATGTGTGTGTTCATATAATTTAGCGGCAGTTCGTGTTTTGTCGTTGTGTGTGCGCACGCATGAAAGAATTGATTTGAATTAAAATACAAGAGAGATAGAGAGAGGTAGATATATATAGGTAGCGATAAAGAGGGATATATAGAGATATATACATATAGGTAGAGAGATAGAGGATTAAATAGCGAGATAGATGATTTGTATAAGTTTTCCCACTTCAAACAAATTACAAATAGAAATTGAATGAGGCATTGCAACGCTAACTGAGCATTAGCTAGTATGCTATAAATATGTTTACTAGCTTTATAAGAACTCGCTAGAAAGAATCGTAAGGATGCCATCATGTAGTGAATATTGCTATACAAACATAATACCCACATACATCTGCAAGAAATTAGCGTCCAACTGTTCATTATAAACAAAAGTATTTTTGCTGTGATTTCAAGTATTAAATACGGCAAATATTGAACACACCAACTCCCTTACTTCTTACTAACATGATGTGATACTTTGAAAATGACAATTGAGTCGAATTCGAGACGTTACTTGAAACAGACTATACCAAGGTAAACTTATATGTATGTACAGTGAAACGGAATGAAAGAGAGACAGTACCGTGCGGTCCAGAATCACCGATATCTTCGCGAAAATAAATTTTTCTTTACGACCTCACATAAAAAAAGAGCAAAAAAAGTAACCATATACGTGAAAAATGCTTAAAATGTGGCATAAATGCTTTTAGGCTTACATGGGGTTGATTAATGTCTTCAAAAGATTCATAAAAAGCAAAGAAAGATGGCCACTTCGGCATCCTTGCTAATTTTTGAAATAATGTGGTGAATAACTCAAAGTTGCAACACAATAAATTAGCAAAAACAAACGATAATTTTCTTAGAAAGTTCTTGATGGTATGTTGATGCTTCATAAAATGAACACTTGTATAATTCGCTTTTATATTTTTGGCGATATTCTTGATTGAAAATTTTTGTACTCTTGATGTATGTATCTTTTACCGTAGTATCGCGGGTTGTTGTATCGCCTGAACGCCTGAACATATAGAAACCAAATACAAACGTATACATATATTTCTGTGAGGCATGAACGTGCTACCTGGAGAGAAGGTTAAATATGACAATAGCCAATGAACACATGACATCGACATGAATATATAAGTGCTTGTGGAGCCTGGCCTCATGCCGGAGAGTGACGAGAATTTTGCTGGTCTCTATTCTTAAAAAACCTGAATGTGCGTTCCATGTTTTGGCTATGGAATCACTTCAGACCGGAAAAATTCGCGAATTCATTTCCTGATAGGCTTAAAATTGAAAAAAACATATGTCTTTAAGTCTATTTTCTTATTGGCTTACTGCTCATCAGGACGACTCTGGGCCAATGAGAAAATCTCAAGAAGTATCGACTCACAGGCAAACCGGTTGAGACGACTCACAAGTCAGCAGCCAATGAACTGGCGTCATTTGCCCGAACGTACAGATGACTGTGTAGTCTATCCTGAAGGTAATCGAAAACGTAAAATTTTCCAGTCCGTTGAAATCTTGAAATCACAAAAGTGTTTATTGTAAGCACTTGTTAATATCATTATAAGCGTTATGAAACTTCACAATTATATTTATTACGTATTTTTTTCTTAACTTGAAAAGCAAAATAACATAGTTTAATCATTCCCGTTTCAAAACGTTAAAATAGACCAAATAATTATAATCGCCTGCCATTGGCTATGCTAGGAGAGGTTGAAAATATATAAACCTCACGTTTTCCAGTGTCCGACATCAGTCTGTTTGTTTCCTGATGATGGAAACAGATGCCAGTTTCCGTTACGTCGCAACTGTTTTGTCGTAGGAATCCTACTGCGTTCGCCGGTGTTGTCGTTATTGTGGTGTCCATAGTATAGTTGTGTTCGTATATCTGCTGCGATGTCCAGGTTTTGTTGTCTGCCTGCTCTTACTTTTATTGTTGAAAATGACTCGTTGTTGTTAGCCCATTGTGTTCGTTTGCTGTTATTATATTTTCAAGACTAAATTCCTTCCACGGAATTCTTATGTTGTCCGATATTTAAGTTTAAATGTGTTCGTATGTGCTGTCGTTGTTGTATTGTCCATAATACGTGTTTAGGTTCATCGTTTAGTTTATCTGTTTGACATCAGATGATTTAGGCTTGTTTTCCGTGGGCTTATGTTTTGCATTTTTTGCATGACAAACAGTGCTAAACTGAAATGGGGTCATGTCCAAGAAATTGAATAATATTCAAAATCCACAAATGCATGAATGATTCAAAAATTATATCTTTTCCTTTTATAATTAAATTTCACTATGAAAACTACCAAATAGATCACGGTAACGTCCGCCACGTTTTTCACTTGAAAAACAAACCAAGGGCTCAAACTCGCAGGGAATTAAATCCCCAAGAGACCGAGACAGAGAGACGGACTCTTTGATTGGTTCTTGCAAGGGTAAAGATTGAATAAATTATTCATTTTGGACGTACGCCATTGCTGGTTCCCCTGTATGTCACAAAATACCTCAATAACAAACAAAAAAGATGAACACGCAAACGAGATGAACATTAATAAACGCAAAAAAACAAGTTAAAATCATTAGATGTGAAAAAGTTAAAAACATTAAGAGCATATAATCCGTGAAAGAAATCAATCAAAAAATTATAAAAGCACAGACAGATACAGTTTATTTTCTGTGCTGTTTATGTTTTTAATTTTTTGACTTCGTCTGTCTGATTTCGGCTTGTTTTCTATGTGTGTGCATGCTCATCTTGTTTGTATACTCATTTTGTGTTTGCCTGATATTGATGTTTCTTATGACTAGGGACCGGAAAAATTCGCGCGTTCAATGACCTGTAGGATGAACTCCACAGTTCTACGTACACTCGGCCAAATGTCACCCACTCATTGGCTGCTTTCTTGTGAGACGTCCCAACGTAGCAGCCTGTGATTCAATAAAGCTTTGGTTGGGTGTTTCTCATTGGCACAGAATCCTTCAGGTGAGTTGTGAGCCAATAGCAGAGGCAGCACTGAGGTATAACTATTTATATTTTAGCGTATCGCGAAATGAATTCGGGAATTTTTCCGGTCTCTACCCATAAACTGTGTGCCAGCAGCAGAAGTAGCTTAGACGCGTACACAGTTTAATTTTATATCATCACGAGATGCATCCACTACTTGCAGAGGTGGTGGTTCGGGGTCTCACTCCCTCCCTCCCCACCATACATCACGCTCGCCCTGGAAGGGGTGGGGGAAGGAGGGGGTGGGTCGCAAGTTTATGGGCCGCGCTGCACCGGCGGCGGATGCTAAATTCAGCGTGAGATCAGCTCAGCCGAGAGTGACGCATGGAGCGCCGGGGCGCTCACCTTGGCCACTGGGTGGGGCACTTCGCCCCAACAACCCCCCACCGGTCATGCGGGTGGCCACCTCGCGTCCTCCCTCTCTGTCGGCGGCCCGAGGTGGCGGGGGTGGTTTCCGTAGTCGCCCGACAGCGTCCCGCCCCTTGCCCCGGGGAGAGACGTCATAACTTACCAACACACAAGACAGGAACAGGTCTCCGCTCCCGGAGCGTCGCAACTGCTGCCAGCTCTTAGTGTTCATCTGTGCTGCCGTCGTTGTGTTCGTCTGCTTGTCGCTGTATGGTCCAAGGGCGTTTACTGTCCTTGTTTGCTACTGTCCCCACCGTTGTTGTGCTGACATCTGTGGCGGATGACACAAACAAAAGTTCACAAAGCCAAAGGGAAACTTTATTAATGTCCAAAGCAGAGATTTAGTATTTTGTTTTTTCCTTTTTTCTCTTTAATCGGAGCAGTTTCATTTTATAGTTATAAATTTTCGGTCTGCTAATAAAATGATTCAAACAGTCAAAGAAGCTGCGGTTGCGCAAACCAAATGTGATTCGCGTCAAGAAATGTAGTTGAAAACGCAATCTACGTGTATTAACCAGGGTCGGTATTATCTTAAAAAAATTCTATATTTCGAGGCCATGTTTCTTATTGTAAGTGTATTTTCAACACGAGAACACATGAATTTGCTCGTTACCTAGTATAAATGTAACACATCTTTGGCAAGTAATGAAAGACTAGCTCACTTTTTTTGTGATTAATTTCTTCAATGGAATTTTCTGGGCTGTTATGGTTTTTATTTTTTGACCTTGTCTGAATTTGACTTGTGTTCTGTGTATTTACATGTTCAACTTTTTTTTTACGCGTAGGCTATTCATCTTTTTTGTCCGTTATTGTTGTTACTTATGGCAAACAATGTAATTAGCAATGGCGTACGTCAGAAAAAACATTTTTATTCAAGATATTGATAATTAAGGATTAAAGAATGATATCAACCAGTTTTCTGATGAAAATCAAGACTTCAAAATCAAGACTTCGTGAATAAAATTTTTTAAGCATTAAATTGATGAAACAAAATCTAATTAATAGGTACCTGTAAAGTTCGCGTTTTCAATTACCTTTAGGATTGACTCTACAGTTCTCTGTACACTCGGGCAAATTTCACCTTTTCATTGGCTGCCGACTGGTGAGACGTCTCAATTTGGTAGCCTGTGACTCGGTAGATCTTTAGCTGAGGGATTCTTATTGTCCAAGAGTATTTTCTATAAACTGTGTGCCTACAGCATAAATAGCTTAGGGGTATACTCATTGCAATTTTATCGTATGACGAAATAAATTCGCGAATTTTTACGGTTCCTACTAATTAATCAATGCAGGTTAGCTAGTAACCAATATATGAACTAAAACATAATTTGTGTTGTAAATGCAATGACAACCACAGCCGGCACCTAGAATATACGTCATTTATTAAGAAGAAATATATAAAGCTATTGTTAAAGGCTTTTATTGTTTTAGTGTTATTATGCTCCTAGTATCCTAGAATCTTGGAGAAAGAAAGAACTAAGTGTGTGTATATATGATTAATCTGGTCTTAATTGTGACTTTCTAAGTTACACGTGGATTCCCATGACTGGGAAGACTATGCTGGTCATTAATTTAAGTCATGGAAACTATAGACACTGTAGGTCTGCCTGCCTAAACGCGCTATCAGAGAAACGGGGTGTAAAATGATACATATGTACAATTTATTACGAACAAAGAAATAAGTTTATATAAAATTTGAACTAATATCTAGAGACAGGAAAAATTCGCGGGTTCAATAACATCCAGGATAGACTCCACAATCATATGCACACTCGGGCAAATGCCACCTGTACATTGGCTGCTGACTTGTGAGTCGTCTCGACTGTGTGGCCTGTGATTCGACACTTCTATGAGTGAGGGTCTCTAATTGGCCCCCATTCCTCTATATTAACAGTGAACCAATGGCAGAAGCAGCACTAAGGTATAATTATTTGAATTTTAGCATAACATGAAATGAATTCGCGAATTTTTGAGGTCTCTACTAATCTCCTTCAAAATACTCTCCTTGGCTAATGAAGCGCTCTTATCCCTATGTTGATTCCACACAGGAACCTTTTTTCGGCCAAAAACTCGTGGAAGCGAGGTGTGGCACGGCGCGTTGTCGTGACGGAGAAAGTCACTGACCCATGTTTCTGGTCTCAGTTTAGCAGTCAAACACGTTGTTCAAAATCTGTGATTAGAGACACGGAAATTTCGCACCTTCATTATGTCACAAGTTAGAATGCAAACCTTCACACTCTCGCCCTGCGTTCGTGATTGGACCGCAGTTATTTGGACACGCCCTTCTTCTACCGTGAGCTAACGATGACCAGCTAGGAGAGAAGTAAGCGAATCAGGTAGTGCCAATTAACCAGAATAAATTATTCTCGCCAAGAAACCATCCAATGGTGAAGCAAACATGGGTTGAGAACACTTAAGATTTTGAATTATACCCTGAGGCCATGAAATTTCCGGGTCTCTTTCCATGATGCGTGACAGACACGGTAAACACGACCTCACTCTTGCGGCTCTGGAAGCCGACTGACAAGTCACAACTTGTTCAAACTCGACACTGTCTATCTCAACGGATCAGGCTATCGTCAACAGTTCGTGCGGTAAAAATTCATTCACCGTATTATTTTTTATCACACCTCGTATGCTAATTTCAGGGGTTTCTTTCTAACCGCAGGTTAGAACCGATGGTGATCGTTTTCTCAAAACGTGTTTTTAGGGCCAAGTATTTTTCGCGAAAAAATTTCCAGAGCAGCTGCGTTGTTAAAATATGGTAGCATTATCTGTGTTAAAATATTGCCGTATTATCTGTGTTATAAAAGTTTAGCATTGTCTGTGTGTCGTGGTTGGCCTTGTTTATTTTGGTACACAGGAGTGGATACAGGAATATTTTCGTTGTGAAGAGGTATAAGGGGGTGGGGAGGTGGAGGCGGGTGTATTATAAATAAAATATGTAGAAAAAATTTTAATATTTCAAAACTTATAGTTAAAAAAATACATTATTATTGACACAAACACACTGATATATGGACCTACACTAGTAGCCATATAATACGTTGCATCTCACACACGTGAAATTACAAATGTTGTAACAGCTCACCTTGCACCTACCCAAAATTACATACGGCCAAAACAACATAAAATTTTTGGGGTAGTAAAACAAAAATATGTGTAAATTATAGACACCACCATCAATTATTTCAAAGAAATAATTTTGCAACAGCGCGAAACTCGCGGTGGTTAGAGAAAATTATTCATTTAAATATTTTCCAGGCGCTCAGTGCTCTATCTTAAATACTTTTTCTATTATTTACAAAACTAATGTTGTTCAATCTCAAATTCAAAACTTTACACCAACCTTGGGAAGCACTTTATATCATAAGTAGTACATATGTTTTCAAATTTTTGTCGTGATAAAAGTTTGTCGGTTTAATTCATATTCATTCTGTATATACACATATACAGAGACCGGACAAATCGCGGGTTCAATGACCTTCAGGATAGACTCCAATATCCTCTACACAATCGGGAAAATGCCAACTGTTCATTGGCTGCTGACTTGTGAGTCATCTCGATTGTGTGGACTGCGATTCGACGCTTCTATGAGTGATGGGTCTCTAATTGGCCCTCAGTCCTCCAAATTAACAGTGAACCAATGGCAGAAGCAGCACTAAGGTATAATTATTGGAATTTTAGCATAACACGAAATGAATCCGCGAATTTTTCAGGCCTCTACACATATATGAAGGCTTACTATACCCTGAAATGAAATAAATCTGCGTAACAATCGTGGTTCTACCTATGAGACTTTGAGGACAAGCAATGATTTCATCATCGGGAAGTGTTGAAGTGTTAAATGGAGTTTAAAATATACGTCCTGGGTGGTCTCGTATCCTTTATTCAGGCACAGGATGTTGAGATACGATTGCGGGGAGTGTCAATTTTTGAAAGGATTTAGGATAAACTTGTCTTAAAGGACACCACGCCACCACTTGTCCCGGCTCGGAAATTTAGCGAATACATTTCGTGTCAAGGTATTTCACAAAATACTGTAGCTTTTCTCCTGTGGTTATTGGCTGAGGTTGGTGAGAGGTGTCGTCCCGCTCTTGACGGGGCCAATGAGAATGTGGTCACCGTACTGCTGCACCCTCACAATTTGCCATGACTCTTAGAAAAAGCTACAGTGTTTTGTGAAATACCTTGACACGAAATGTATTCGAGAAATACAGGTGTCCCTAGTCATTTAATAACGTCCATGCGTCCCTGGGGTTACCGAGGCGTCTGGAAAGTTCCCAGCCATGGTCCATGTTGTGTATTGCGGGGTGCCAGATATCATTGTGGGCCTTCGTGGAGGGTGTTTAAGGCCCTGGCAGACAAGCCCACGATGAAGGCCCGACCAACTGTCTACCGGCGACAGGTCAAGCCAGCAGCTCTATCCTTTCCCGACTGTGACCCGACGCAACAACTCACCAATAAGCGTAGATGCTGGAGCTAACTGTCGACAGCCTTTTACTGGAGACAGACGACATGCCGCTCTGTCCCTTCTGAAAATGACCCGATGCGCCAGTTTACTAATACTTATTATCAACATGCGCTCCGCATCGTCTGTGATTCATGATTGGGTGAGTTTCTCTCAGGTACACATCGATTGTAACAACACCAATCACAGTGATTCAGTGCGGAAGTAAACGCGTCCTGAGTGGCTCGGTCAAATAAGGCAACGACTTCTCTCGCAGACGGCCGCCAATCACAAGGAAGAAACCACAGGTACGGGTATACCTTGCTGCAGTATAATAAGTCTGCCATTCCACAGTTTTAAGCACACGCGCTGACTGACAGCTTTAAGGGCGACGAATGAATTCGTCCGCCGCCAGGGGCGCATGCGTCACTGGTTCCAATCCAGACGCACTCAAACACCAGTGCGGACCGCGAGGTACAGGCTCCCGACCCCAGCATGGTTGGAACTGTACTGCCCTGACCAGCTATTCTTCATATACGTCCTGCGCATTGCTTACAAGTCACACTAATTCAATTTAGATTTTGACTATTAGTAGAGACCGGAAAAAATTCGCGGGTTCATTTCGTGATATGCTAAAATTCAAATATTTATACCGTTGTGCTGTTTCTGCTATTGGTTCACTGTTAATATGTAGGACTCTTGGCCAATTAGAGACAATCAATAAAAAAAAGTATCCAATCACAAGTTACCCACTTGAGACGCCTCAAAATTCAGCATCCAATGAACAGGCACCGTTTGTCCAAGTAGACAGAGGATCATGGAGTCTATCCTGTAGGTCATTGAACTCGCGAATTTTTCTAATCTCTAAGGCTTCGGCCTGAGACACACCTAGAGTTTTCTCCAGCCCAGACCGTTCCCGAACAAATACTCTTAGTTTGAGTCAGGCTGGGGGGAAAAAAATTTGGCAGACAAGTGTCGGTGTTGATATAGTGGCGATAGCAGCGAACAGGAGAGTTCTTCGACGACCCCAGGTATCCGAGGGGACGTCGGTCGGCAAGGCGAACAAGTCTCGCGACGCATGCGAGTGGAGGCCAGCAAGGGACTCGGACCTCGAGGGACGCCTCTATCATTTTATTAATTAGTAGGGACACCTGTATTTCGCGAATACATTTCGTGTCAAGGTATTTCACAAAACACTGTAGCTTTTCTCCTGTGGCTATTGGCTGAGGTCGGTGAGAGGTGTCGTCCCGCTCTTGACGGGGCCAATGAGAATGTGGTCACCGTACTGCTTCACCCTCACAATTTGCCATGACTCTTAGAAAAAGCTACAGCGTTTTGTGAAATAGCTTGACATGAAATGAAATCGCGAAATACAGGTTTCCCTAATAATTAGGTTTCAATCATTTGGCAGACGAACGTTGGACTTTGTAGATTTAGAGCTGACTGCAGTTGATAAATTGACAGTTCATTGTTGGGCATTTTTTAACCCCTGTTTTCTCCTGTTCGTAACACACACACACACACACACACACACACACATATATAATTTTCATACATATCTACAGCTTCATTCCGAACATGATGAAATTTTTTCACTATTGACCTTCCAAACAAGAGGAAGGTCACTGTCTACGGAAAACCACCCACATTTCTTAAAGCAGAATTCCGGTAGTTCTTGATAAAAATTTCGCTGTCGCATTCATAATTGAGGTAAGGAGCAAGGGAGTTTGTGTGTAAAATATTTTTCATGTTAATACATACTTGAAGTCAAAACGAGAGCTTCCCGCACCTCCTTTTCCTATGTGCATGGCAAAATGTTTGGTTTTTAATTAAGTTTAAATCTAATCTCTTTCAGATTTTCTGTTTTTATGTATGTTTAGAAATATTCGAAGTTCTCCCTGGCGTGTTCTTTCCCAGTTATTTAATAAATTTATATCACATAAGCATTTATACATCTACAGATTGTTTTTCTATCCAACTACTAACCAGTTAACTTCAACTTCATAACAGACACCCATTCCGTGGACTAATAACTCCACGGTTGCATATTTTAATGCTTTCTTCACCTCCTGGCAAAGACCATTTTATTATTTATGACTTATTCTTTTGAATGTTAATATTATGATATACAAAATATGAAATTTATAATATACTTAAGATTACCTCTTCACACTACGTATAGCTCGGATAACACATAGTATTTCAACCAGCGTATGCCTACTAATATATATTTAAAAAAAAATGGTTGTCTGTAAAGTCGGTTTACGGACGATAGTTTAACGTGACATCGTCATAACAAAAAATTGATGAAATGATTGCATACTTTTATGAATAAAATTGAATCATTTTTATTGAATTATCACTATCTTGTATGGATACAAAGAAGGAGTGAAATGAAATCTACAATTTAATTGATAAGTTTACTTGTATTTGCACTCATTAATTCAAATATGTTTATTACTTTAACAAAGAGATTATTTTAACTATAATTTTTATACATGTTTGCTATTTAACTTCAAGATCGTCGAGAATGTTTTACGCTTTTTCGCAATTACACATTTAACGACGAAGCTTGTTCGTCGTGAAATTAAACGTAGAATTTAATAAAAATGCCCTTGCAGTTAATAAAATAAGTATTAGTAAATTTAAGAAAAAATTTCGGCTTTAATCTCCAACCGAGACGCTCGTGGTACGCTGGGGCCGAGATTAAAATACGTCGAGAATATTTTACGTTTTTATGTCTTCCAGTGCTCAAAATGATATACAATTGTGGCCCCGGGCACGAAATTTTATTTATAATTCATTAATAATAACGCCCCTCGTGATAAACAAAGGAAAATATGTAATAACGAGTGCCTGGTTGTCGCGGAAGCGGAAAGATAGCGCGATTCGTTCGGTTCGCGTCCGTCACCGTAGATTAAAGCACCGTAGGGGAATAATATTATTTCGTTTTTATAATACGATTTTATAAGAAATACGCATCCCAAATACACCAAACTTATTTACAATTTTTAAAACATTGTGCAAAAGATCCCGGGTGTAATTTGAATTATTATGTGTAACTGTAAAACACCATTGTTCGTACAAAAATGTATTTGAAAATTCAAAATTACTTTTAAATAACCGTACCGATTGTGCTGAAAATGGGTGGACGATCGTTAAATTACATAATATTAATAATTCAAACGACGAATACATGATTGAAAAGTCAAATCGATGGTTGTTCCAATCGAGTTGAAGAGAGATGCGGTGCAAGCGTACAATGAGCGCAACGGTACACATCGTAGTGGGACAATGTGCGTTACGGGACACTTTTTCGTGCGTGCAGCCGGCGTTCATCGATTTTAGACGTCACATCAAAAAAATGTGTTTGTCTGTTTAACATTCTTTCATGTAGCAACGGAGCAACGGATCGACATGATGTTTTGCATTTAGATAGTTTTTGGGCCGAAGATAACATAGATTACATATATTTATGAAATTATATTCCTAAGGGAGTGAAAAAAAGGGGTCAATTCAGTTTTGTAATAGAAAATCATAGGAGGTATGCCATAGAGACACAAAAAAGTGAGTTTGTGTCATTTCTCCATGTTCGCCACACGGTCAAATAGTAAGGTCTGGCAACTTCCCATCCTTCTCCTTGGCGAAACCCATCCGTTTAGTGAAACTCGCAACTTTTAGCGAACTAAAGGCGCTAATATACTAGTTTAGTTTAGAACTTCATTAATAGATGGCATTATGTTCAATTTGTAACGCGCTTAAGTTTGGTGCGTCCGTCACGTCTTGCCTAGGGGTTACCTGCCTCCCCACGAAACGAAGCCGGTTTTGCTGTGGCGTAGCCTTGGTGCAATCAATTGAACTTTAAAATCAATATTTCCCGCGTTTTTTTCAAGTGTTATGTCCTACAGACTTGAAACTTGGTAATGATGTTCTTTACATTATGATGTGTTTAGCCCGGGCGACGCCGGGTACTTCAGCTAGTGTGTGTGTGTGTATGTGTGTATATATAAATATATATATACATACACGTGTATGTAGTCCTCTATTCGACGTTACCGCAGGAGTAACGGCGCGCCGCACCAGAAAGGGCGGGGGGGGGGGGGGGGAGAATAGGGAGAGGACCAGCAGGAAAGATGCGCCCACGTCTGGTCCGATAGATTTTAAAAGCTCCCTGGAGATTATTTTTTTTTCTCTCCTCCTCCCGCCCTTCATTCTTCATCGTCGACGGCGCGAGCGGGCCTGGGGTCTGAAGAGTGGGGGGAGGGGGGTGGAGACCGCGGCGGTGCGGGGGTCTGATCAGGGGCCTCGGCCCGGCCGCTTTCACGTCCACCGCGACGGAAGTAACTTCGGCACAAAGCCGAGCATGGGGTCTGGTGCGGCGGTAAGGGTGGGGGGAGAGCCCAGACCCGCTACCGATCCGACGAGATGGGAAACACGCGCTGCGCCGCCGGGGCACAGCGGCCCCTTCATCAACCCCCCACCCCCACCCCCACCACCTCTATAACACCCCCACCCTCCCCTCCGGCTAGGGTGGCCTCCCCCTCCCCCCGACGCTCCGACGCATCGCACGAGGTATCCCGGACATACATACTCCAAACAGCTGTGGATCCAGCACACAACCAGATTCAGGCTTGTTTCTTGCTGTGCATTGAAGTCTTTTTTTTATACATTACGTGTAAGCTATAATCCAAACCAAAAATGCTGACAAACGCATCTTATATAAACAATTTTTAATCAACGTCACCCAGAGAAACGTTTGTTTGCCTCAACAAAATATTTGTTTTTATATGGTTAAATAAATATATTTTGTTAATTCAAACAAATATATTGTAGTAGGAAAGATTCAGTTGATCCAAAAAAAATATTTTGTCAACTCAAATGTATATCTGGTTAGGTGTAGAAAATTATTTTTGTTACTAAGTTTGGTTAAATTTAAAAAAAAAATATTTTGTTCCACTAAGTAAATATTTGTTTCGTCATATATAAACAAATATTTGTTTGATTCAAACAAACTTTTTTCTCTGTGTGTTTTTTTCTGAACATACGAACAATAAGACGCAGTTGTGAACCAATCTTCGGTATAGTTCAGCGTTGAATTGTGCAAATCTACAAATTGTAGACGATTATTAAATAAGATGACAAGTAAGATTATCTCAATATAAGGACGCCACCTTGAAGGTTTATAGTTTGTGCGTAGTAAGGTCTGCATTATGCAATATACAATGTCAGAGATCCTGAAAACACATAATCGAGGTCTTCAGAGCTAGTTTTGCAAAATCTGCAGGGTTTGTATTATCGATTTAAATATTTATTTATTGTAAATACATGTAGAAATATACTTATAATTAGATTTTGTGGCAGACTTTAAGATTCTATTGAATAAAAAATTAAGTTTTTGAATAATAATTTGAACAACACATATTCTATGTCCTCAGTAGGGACCGGAAAAATTCGCGGATTCAATGACCTCTAGGATAGCCTCCATTATCCTCTGCATTTCTCAAGTAAACACGCGTGTTCATTGGGTACTAAATTGTGAGGCGTCTCCACTGGGTAGCTTGTGATTCGAAGCTTCTTTGGTCGATAGTCTCTCATTGGCCCAGAGAGCTCCAGTTAAACCGCGAGCCAATAGCAGAACCAGCATAATTGTACACATATTTGAATTTCAGCCTATCACGAAATGAATCCGCGAATTTTTCCGGTCTCTAGTTATACAACGAGAACAGTTTGACACAGTAACACCTGGTCAATATTCTTCCTTCTCAGAAAATACTCTGACCGACCTTAGTCGATCAGAATCCGTCTGTCTTAGGGTGTGTGAGTCATCTTCCTAGAATAAGAGCCTGTCTGTAATTGGACATGACGAATGATTGCTTATTTTCAAAATTTTAACTTTGATAAAATGTAAAAAGTTCCGCATTAGCGCATACAACTTTCTAGATTCCGTACCAGTATTTCGAAACCAAAGACGATCTTTGAATCGTCTACTAAGCAATTTTTAATGTAGATTAAATTAATGTCAGCGAAAAATTGAATAGACGTTATTCAAATAATTCTAATTTGCATATCCAATTTACATTCTAGCGAAATATTATATTTATATATGGAAAATCCTTATGAAAGAAATATATATAATTCCAATTTTTTAAACGAATACATTTTTTTCTACTTTTGTAGGTTGTTTTATTTCAACCTGTTTAGTAAATAAAAGAAAATGTATTTTAATTTTTGGTCCCTTATGATATTTTCAATATAGTTAAAAAATATTATTTTCAAAATAAACTTTACAATATACATTTTCAGTAACATGAATTTTGCTGTAGGCCACACGATAAAGGTGTTGTCACAACTTAGAAACACACAAGATAGAATTTTCTAATTTATGCCTGTTCTAAGAAGAGTACTTCTAAGTTATATTATTTGTCATTGTGTTTTTATTAGTTACATGATTCTAAATTATGGCAGTTGTAAGTTGTGTGTTTCTAAGTTATGATAGTCCTAAGTTTCAATTTTATTATAGTTAATTTTCTAAGTTGTGTGGTTCGACGTCGTGCGTTCTTAAGTCACGTGTTTCTAAGTTATGATCGTTATGATTCATGAAAGTTCTAAGTTAAGTGGATTTTTTTCGAGAATTCTAAGTAATGACTGTTCTAAGTTGTGTTTTTCTAAGTAATGTGTAGAGACCTGTAAAATTCGCGGATTCATTTCGCGATAGGATAGAGTACAAATATTGTTGACATTATTTTGCTTCAGTGATTGGGCCACAGTTTATCTGAAGGACTCTGGGCCAACAATGAAAAATCTTTAACAGAAGAATGAGCGAATCACGATCATTCCAGTCAACAGGTGTTACGAGTCGGTAACCAATCAGCTGATGTAATTTGCAGGAGTGCGTAGAGGATCGTGGAGTCCATCCTTCAGGGATTTGAAATCGCGAAATACAGGTGTCCCTAGCAACGCGTGGTTCCTGTCGCGGCAAGGCTGTGCCCGAGAGAGCGCCTGGAGCGAAGAATGCTCGGAGGTCGCACTCGCGAAGCACGTGCTCCACGAGGAAGCAGCGGCCCGTGTCGAGGGCGCTCCCGGGTCTCTGCCCCCGGGACAGGGCGTCGCGGCTGTCGCAGGGCTGCTCGGACTACTTTCCTCCGCGGGCACCCGCCATTCTCGCCGGACAAAAGGACGGGGCCCCCCTGTCTGTGTACACACGCGGCGGCGGGCCCGCAGATGTGTCGCATGCGCCCTGAACTACCTCCCTCCCTCCCACTCCGATCCCGAAGCGAAGACTGGCAAGGCTACATAAACATCGGGGCCTCGTGTTTGCTTTGGGTCGCGTTCCGTGCCATTGGTCACCGAGAATGAAGGACAGGAGCCTTCCCCCCCCCCCCCTCAGGCCTCGGCCAATCACTATCCGGTTCTCTAAACGGCCCGGAGGCACTCTGCCAGGGTCGTCGAGACAGTGAGAGATCTCCTGTACCTACCCACTCCCAGCATCCCACGGTGACATAGAGAAAGGTGGGACGCGCCTACCTGGGCCGCCAGCGGTTACAATAACACTATGCCCGTAAAATAACGTCCCGGTTATAACATTTAATAGTACCAACTGTAAGCGTCGAAGAGTGCTGGTTCGAGGTCACAATTAAAGAGTAACTCAAACATGCGCGAATACTGCTTTGTTGTTATGTCACTTGCAACGCCACCTATGTTGTTGAAAGAATGACTCTTTCTCCAATCAGTAGAGGGTGGATTGTAAACTTTATCTGGCGAAAGGATGGAGCCCCCAACCTCCCTTACCCAATCCAATTGGAATCTCTTTGTACGCGAGTGGTTGAACGTCGAAGTCCCTGACTGTTGGATTGGTCGTAATGGTCGAGACGACAGAGCTCGTTTTAGCTGGCTTCCACTTTCATCTGACAGAACGCCATGAGATTTTTTTTTTTTTTCATTTGGGACTTTATAAAATATCGTGTCCATGTTCCGCTGCTACTTAATGATTTTTCAGAGTTCAGACACAGAATGAAAAACAACTATCACTTTAATGGAAGCGGACTTGTTAACCAAAGTGTGGGAATAATTGGACTTTAGTTTGAATGTGTGTCGTGCACAAGGTGCACATATTGAACGTTTGTAAAAAATTTTTTTTAGTTTACTTTTAATTGTTTTTATGTTTTGTTGTAAATAGTCTAAATTAAAGTGATATAATGCACAATTGAAACTAGGACAATTTTTATGGACATCCCGTATTTGTGACGCAACCAATGCTAACCGCCATTTTGGATGTCTGGAATCATTTTCTTCTTTCGAAAAAAAAAATGGGGTGGGCTGTGTTGGGATACGGCAGCAAGTTTTTAACTTGAATAAGTCGTGTAAATAGGAAGTAAAAAAAATACACTAGTACCAATAAACTTTTTTTATAAAGGGCTTATCACTGGTACTCATATCACTGCCATGTCATGACTGAGCACTATCAGTAGTGACCACACTCGTACTAGACCAGGTGACGTCCGCCATTTTGTGTTTCTCTCTCTCTCTCTCTCTCTCTCTCTCTCTCTCTCTCTCTCTCTCTCTCCTGTAGAGTCTGGTCCGTTCAACACCGGCGAGTGACACATTTCTGGAATCTCTGCCAACTTATGTTTCTTCCAATCGTCGCATCATGCAACTATGATTGTACAAAAACACCACATGCCTCGAAATGTACGTAATTTGTTTAGTATTATTCTTTGTAGTTTCGTCTCACAGTCGTTATATCGTAAACTATTTTAACCTTTTTCAACGTTGTTTAAATACTTTACAATTTTCTGATCAAAGTTAATTTTATTTTATTCAAATTGGTTAACGAGTGTGTCCATTATCTTCTCTCAAAGTAGACGAGTCACCCGGAATCGAACGTTCGGGCAAACTCGTCTATTACTCGCGTAGTGAACTGTAAATTTAAGATTCAAACAGTTTATTATGGCGCATGCGCAAACCCTTTCCCTACTTACGTACAAGCGCAACTCGAATATAATGTACTATGTTAGATTTATATTTCAGAACGTTTCAAAATCCAGCTTATTTTCGTTAAACTCCACTTTTAAAACTGACTTCCCGATGTCTAGGGCTTATCTCAACATTATCGTGAGAGTGATAACACTCGCTCACTTTCTCGTTCACTTCCCCCCTATGTCCAGCTGGAACATACCTACATTCTTGACAACTAGCTTAACCAGTCTGACACGTGTTCATTGCCTGCTTGTCACGTGTCATATTCACTCCGCCTAACACGTGATTAGGTCAGTTTTTTTGCAGATGTTTTTCATTTGTTTCTAGTCCTGGGACGTTAAAATGGACGAATATTTGCATTATAGACTGTCGAAAAATAATAACGCAACGTTTACAGGTATATTTCTCAACTTACGCTTTGGTAAAATCGTTACCTTACGTTTTATAGATTAAAAGCGATCACTTTCGCATGAAAATAGATTTTATTCTATAAATGTCATGTCGTAGACAAAAAAAATTGGTTGTCTGTAAAGTCGGTTTACGGACGATAGTTAAAAGTGACGTCATAATAAAATATTGACGAAATGATTGCATACTTTAATGAATAAAATTGAATCATTTTTATTGAATAATAACTATTTTTTTATGAATACAAAGATGGAGTGAAATGACATCTACAATTTAATTGATAAATTTACTTTTATTTGCACTCATTAATTCAAATATGTTTATTACTTAAACGATGAGATTATTCTAACTACAACTTTTATACATGTTTGCTATTTAACTTCTTCCAATCTGTGTTATTCTGTTAAGGATAGGACGATGATAGGAAAAGTAGGAAACAAATGGGAGTGTTTCAAGCTTAATGTGCCTCGAAAAAGTCAAATCTATGGTTGTTCCAATCGATTGGAAGAGAGATAGATGCGGCGCAAGCGTACAATGAGCGTAACGGGACACATCGTAACAGGACAATGTGCGTAACGGGGACACGTTTTTGTACGTGCAGCTGGTGTTCATCGATTTATTAGACGTTGTCACGTCAAAAACATAGTATAGTTCCTAATTTATCGTGATAATCTTTTAAATATGTGCATTAGGCTACATCAAATATGTGATTTGACCAAATCAAGAATAATGCAATTAATATACAAAATAATTTTTTTATTTTATTTTACTATATCAACATAACCGTCAAACAAATGTTATGATTAAAACCTAATTTTGTTAATGTACCAACATAAAATCATAAGAATCTGGGTAGATAGTAAAAAGAGTTCTTCAGTAGTGATTAATTGGTAAATTAATGGAATCGTGTTTAAAATTTTGGTGTAAAAAAGCTTGAATCATTTATCCAATATACGATTCACTATCTACAGATATAGCCTACCTGATACCTGCCATAAATGTGATAATCTTGAGGTTTGTTCATTTGAGTAAAGTATTCTACAATTTCGTCAATTACCTGCGTGTACAAAATATTTTGAAAATATGAAAACGAATGAATGTTGTGAAAGTGAACATATTCCGAAGTTTTTCAGTAAACATAAATAGGTTTTATTTCATTAAAATATTATCCACTAAACCTATTCCTTTAAATTACAATGCACGTCCATTATCCAAACAAAAATGTGGTAAAAATGTCTTTGATATTTTATAATTCAAAACGTAGGAACGGATTTGATAAAGAGTTTTATTAAAATACTGCCCATCTTATTAAATTTTAGCAATTATTTAATACTATAGATTATTCCTTTGTCTTTCTGAACTTTGGTAGGCGCCATCCACCACAGATGGTTTCACCGTGGTTAAACGTTTACATTCCATACGACTTACATTCCGTTCATAAATTACTCTCACCAAATGCTCTAAAATATTGATTTAATGAATCTACCTCATTGGAAGCAAAGCCTATATAAAAGATTACCTGGATGAACAAATATTTTACACAATATCATTATGCCTATCATGGATGATGTATTCGGTGCACCTTATGACTACTAGATTTTCAAATAAAAGCATATAGGCCAAGCGTCTCCGAACCACGGGTTGTACAGTACGGAAGTACTCAATATGCTTTACACTTACTAAAATACCTCTTTCAAACATATAAGGTAAACGTCCCTAACTTCCAGACCTGTAGTACGGACTTAACATAATGTATTTGGCGATTTATATAAGATGTATTACAAATATTTACACCAAAAATTTTCGAATTACACAAAAATATCATTATACACTAATCATATTTTATGAAATAGTGTTAGAGCGACCAAACTCACCATTCCTAAGTTAATATAGCACACATTAAAAAACCTAAAAAGAGACCACCGAACCACTAATGATTACAGGTTCACTATACATAGCATAAATCCTCATACCATTTATTTTAATCATCGCATCCTGCCGATCGTATCCTATACTATATATCCTACCAATTGTATCCTTTTGTATCCTTTCATATCCTACCAATTGTATCCTATCGTATCCTGTTGATCGTAACCTATCGTATCGTTTCAGTTCGTATTCTAGCGTATTTAACTAATCGTATCCTGCCTTTCTTATCCCATTGATCCTACCATTGTATCATACTTATTTCAACGAATCTAAATAGAATTTTCTCAATGTACCCTACCAAGATCAACCAAGCAGAATATCACAGTGCTCTTATGCTCTAAAAGAATCTTGCAATAAGGAAGATTGATTTAAAACATTTTTACGGACCTTTGCCATTACTGTTTTTTCATTGTATGCCACAGAGAAACCACAAGAAAGGACAATAAGTGTTCTTAAAGGCCCGTCTACAATTGCAATGTCCTGAACTGTGTCCGACGGACACTGATCACTGATTGGCCCACGTGACCCTCTGACGTCATGTTTGTGTGGGCGATGGTCCGAATACACGGGTTCTACGTGAACTTTTTGTCCCAATCTGTGTCCTTTGGTAGCATAGAATAATTAACACTCGTGATATTTGCTGTTCGCGGTTCCCGTTTCAAAAGGTAAACATAAAAGAATGGACTGTTATTAGCATTTACTTTTGCCTTACAGAATGCAAACTAATGTCATTTAACTCCCACAATTTCACAAGACAACTAAATATTCAGTACTTAGCTTCATGAAAATAGTAAACAAAAAGTAACGGGGGGAAAAGTACCATGATGGAAAACTACCATAATGACAGATTCCCCCATGTCTCCTAGAAACAGGGAAAAAGTGCCACAATAGAAGACTATCATAAGTTAAAAGGACGAGGGGGAATTCTGCCATAATTTCTTATAGGCCTACACTCCAATGAATGAGTACAAGGACATCGGTCTCGGAGTAGTGTATAGAATACGTCGGTAGGTAGCGCTGTCAACCCCAGCAGTTTCATTGGTTTACTTAAAAGACTACTGATAGCACTTCTGACGATTTTCTGTGGTTTCAGTCATAATGTGAATTTAACATATCACGCACGAGGAGAAAAAAATGTTACATAAATTTGTTATAGGGAGCAGCAGTGTGATCTTATAATCAATTTAAGTTTAAAAGAACTATGGTAGAGTTCCTCAGGCACTCTCCTTTATGGTAGTTTTCCATTATTGTACGTTTCCCTCTGTTCCGAAGACGCCAGGAGCAATTCTGCCATTATGGTACTTTTCCCCCGATATCGCCTTAACCCACCCTTGAAGACTGTGCGCCAATTATAAACAAGGAGAAGAAGTGGCTGCCTAAAAAACACAAGTAACCCATCAAATGAAGTGAACTTGTTATCGAACAAGAGGTTTGGTTGTGTACAGGCTGGTCGAGCCTATCCTGGAGGGAAATAAATCTGCGGAATAATCGTGGCTCCGCCGATAATATATGAGCCGCTCATCCCTACCTCCCTCCCTCCCTCCCTCCCTCGCTCGCCAGCGCGCCTGGCGGATGGCTTGTGAATGATGGACGCCGTTGTCTTCGCGCACTGACCGTGAGGGCGCGCCGTGATTGGATGGCTCCCCTCAGGAGGATGGGGGGAAGGGAGCCTGGCGCCAGATGTGATTGGCAGGTCCGCGGATAACAATTTATCACCGTCACATGGCTAGGCTGCCATCATTGTCTGTCGGTCGCAGGGGAATGTCCGCTGAACGGAGGAGATATTGCGGTGGTTCTGGTGGCTGGGTAAAAAAAAAAACCAACAAACAAACAAACCAGGGAAGTACTATACAGGCGATAGCGCTAGTTAAAAACACTCCATTTTTTATTTAATGAATAGGGACACCTGTATTTCGCGATTTCATTTCATGTCAAGGTATTTCACAAAACACTGTAGCTTTTTCTAAGAGTCATGGCAAATTTTGAGGGTGCATCAGTACGGTGACCACATTCTCATTGGCCCCGTCAAGAGCGGGACGACACCTCTCGCCGACCTCAGCCAATAACCACAGGAAAAAAGCTACAGTAGTTTGTGAAATACCTTGACACGAAATGTATTCGCGAAATACAGGTGTCCCTATTAATGAATATAGAACATTCCTCACACAGAGACCTTCCAAATTCACGTTATTTTCTTGTACCTTGAAGAAATCCACACATTTGTAGAATAATAAATCGGCGTCTATCGTCCAGTTACTGCTCCCACATTTTACCTTTCCGGCCGGATTTCTTGTGATTGGATATTTAGAATTTCGTGATATTTTTAATGATGATCTTGTCCTGCACTTATGTGTCAAAAATATTTATGGTTTGGGAATGGCAAAATTCGGGTCTTCATTGACCTCTAGGACAGACTGAACGAAAATATGAGTGCCATGGAAAATGCTACCCGCTCATTGGCTACTGACTCGTGAGACCTGTTAACTGGGATGCTTGTGTTTTGAAACTTATCGTGTTGAAGTTTTTCCAAAAACCATTAAAATAAACTGTGTAACAATCACTGTAGTATCATAAAGTTAGGTATGTTTGGATATTTTAGGTCACTACGTATGGTGTAATGAGACGCAGTTCAAATGCATAATGGAATGTTTCAGCCTCTCTCCAAATAATTACCTGAATTTTACAGTGCTCTACTATTAATAAAGAGTGAGTAGATCAAAGAAAATCTAATGTTTAACGATCATGGTACCATTTGTTTTGAGCATTCCATTCGCAAAAAGCCATTTAATTTGATTTTTTAGGACAAAAATATGGTCATTTCCCAATTGCACAAATCAAGAATAAACATCTTTAGGAGAGACCGATAAAATTTATTTTGTTATTTGTAGACAGGCTGGATTACATATACTGTAAAAATATTGTACATTTTACAAGTGATATCGTTGGCAACTGAGTTTCCAAGGCCTATCCTTGTGAAAGTACAAATAATTTTTTTGCAGTGTAGCTGATGTACCTCTGCTTTGCTACAGCAGATCACTAGAGACCTGCAAAATTCGCGGATTCATTTCGTGATATGCTACAATTCAAATAATTATTACCTTAGCGCTGCTTCTACTGTTAATCTGGATTAATGAGGGCCAATTAGAGACCCTTGCTCAAAGAAGTGTCGAATCACAGACACTCAGTCGAGACGACTCACAAGTCAACAGCCAATGAACAGGTGGCATTTTCCCGAGTGTGTAGAGTGTAGTAGATTCTATCCTGGAGGTCATTGAACCCGCGAATTTTTCAGGTCTCTAAAGATCACATGTAAATCATTATCGCCCAGCTTATTAGACAACGAAGAGTGAGAATAAAAGAAAGTAGCCTATTGCTTACATAACATCAAATTGTACTTCTATACCAGATTATAGTTTAAGATTTGCTCCAAAAAATTAGAAATTAGATTGCTCTGAGTTTTGGTATCAACACAATTTAAACATACTTGGAATATGTTTCTAAAACGAGCATTTATCGAGTGCTTTTTTTGACGTGATAACGTCTTATAAATCGATGAACGCCGGCTGCTCGCACGAAAAAGCATGACTCATTGTTAGGGGCAGGAAATTTTCGCGAAAAAATCTGAACGCCTACTAGACTGCAACAAGGTATACCCACACCGGCGGTTTCTCCCTTGTGATTGGCGGCCGTCTGCGAGAGAAGTCGTTGCCTTGTTTGCACGAGCCATTAAGGACGAGTTTGCTTCCACACTGAATTAGTGCGATTGGTTGTTGTAACAATCGACACGCACCTCAAAGTAACTCACCCAATCACGAAACACAGACGATGCTACAGTGTTTTAACTTCCAGCTACTCTCGGGATCTTTTCGCGAAATTTTCATGGCCCTACTCATTGTCACGTTCCGCCTGAGCCGAGAGTGCACGAACCGGGCAACCACCGTGCGAGTAAATCTTCTATAATATAAAAAACAGGTTAAGGCGGGCTTTTTAACTAATTGTTCGTTATTTTATTTAAACAGATTGTTTAAATAAAATTTGCAAAAACTGTAAATAATATTTGAAAATTAAAAAGTATGCAATTTTTCATCAATGTTTTCTTATGACGTTATCACGTAAAATTATCGTCCGTAAACCGACTTTACAGACAACCCCCTTTTGATGTTTGGCCAGGTCCGCCACGTGTTCTTTCTGGCGGGAGTTGCAGCCGGAGACTCCAGTGGTTGATCACGAAAACTTGCGCAGACGTGCGGTTGATCACGAAAACTCGCGCAGACGTGCGGTTGATCACGAAAACTCGCGCATACGTGCGGTTGATCACGAAAACTCGCGCAGACGTGCGGTTGATCACGAAAACTCGCGCAGACGTGCGGTTGATCACGAACACTCGCGCAGGCGTGCGGTTGATCACTAAAACTCGCGCAGACGTGCGGTTGATCACGAAAACTCGCGCAGACGTGCGGTTGATCACGAACACTCGCGCAGACGTGCGGTTGATCACGAACACTCGCGCAGACGTGCGGTTGATCACGAACACTCGCGCAGACGTGCGGTTGATCACGAACACTCGCGCAGACGTGCGGTTGATCACGAACACTCGCGCAGACGTGCGGTTGATCACGAACACTCGCGCAGTCGTGCGGTTGATCACGAACACTCGCGCAGACGTGCGGTTGATCACGAACACTCGTGCAGACGTGCGGTTGATCACGAACACTCGCGCAGACGTGCGGTTGATCACGAACACTCGCGCAGACGTGCGGTTGATCACGAACACTCGCGCAGACGTGCGGTTGATCACGAACACTCGCGCAGACGTGCGGTTGATCACGAACACTCGCGCAGACGTGCGGTTGATCACGAACACTCGCGCAGACGTGCGGTTGATCACGAACACTCGCGCAGACGTGCGGTTGATCACGAACACTCGCGCAGACGTGCGGTTGATCACGAACACTCGCGCAGACGTGCGGTTGATCACGAACACTCGCGCAGACGTGCGGTTGATCACGAACACTCGCGCAGACGTGCGGTGTTCTCCAAGCTTCATCGAAACACGTTCCGTATTCGGGGATCACGATCCAACATGCGGTGTGTGTTTCGTCATGATCCGCGGAACCTGTGAGCCACGGTAAAACTCAGTGACGTCAAAGGCAGCGCTAAAAAAAACTATATGTAATTTGCTCAATAATTAATAAATTTAAATAAGTTATGTATTCAATGTTGCAATACCTGCGTTTTGCCATAGCTAATATAAAACCATAGATATACGTTCTGCGGTAACAGTTCCTAACCACAAATATATATATATATTTTTTTTACGTTAAACTTCATTACAAATAGGTTTGGCTACTTACTCATCAAGCCATTTTAAAAGAAAATCGTGTCACTAAAACTTCACATTATTTAATGACATTAGCTGATACACGCACGGGGTATATAACGTAGCACCGGTGTGATAAATACCTTCCGAAATGTGTGTTCGCACTCGAAGACAACATCACAACTTCATCAACTGCCGGAGTTAGAGGGGAAAAAAATCCTGAAATTTCGTAAATTAAGTTGGTGTCAGGCAAAAATTCAAAGCCTTGTGTTTTATCTACCTACCATTGCTTTCCTATTGGCTTGTATCATGGCGAGAACCTTTTTAATCTCTTTAATTGGCCCTGGCTGATTCACTGATTTCTCTCCTAGCGGGGCGCCATTGGCCCACAGTCGCCGAGGGGGCGTGTCCAGATAACTGCGGTCCAATAAAGGACACAGGACAAGCGTACGAACAGTTGCTTTCTATGTTGCGACCAAATTGATCCGCGAAATATCCGTACCTCTAGCGATTATTAGGGACACCTGTATTTCGCGAATACATTTCGTGTCAAGGTATTTCACAAAATACTGTAGCTTTTCTCCTGTGGTTATTGGCTGAGGTCGGCGAGAGGTGTCGTCCCGCTCTTGACGGGGCCAATGAGAATGTGGTCACCGTACTGCTGCACCCTCACAATTTGCCATGACTAGAGACCCGTGAAATTCGCGATTTCAAATCCCTAAAGGATAGAATCCATGATCCTCTATGCACTCGTGCAAATTACATCTGCTGATTGGTTACCGACTCGTAACACCTGTTGACTGGAATGATCGTGATTCGCTAATTCTTCTGTTAAAGATTTTTCATTGGCCCAGAGTCCTTCAGATAAACTGTGGCCCAATCACTGAAGCAAAATAATGTCAGAAGTATTTGGACTCTATCCTAGCGCGAAATGAATCCGCGAATTTTACGGGACTCTAGCCATGACTGTTAGAAAAAGCTACAGTGTTTTGTGAAATACCTTGACATGAAATGAAATCGCCAAATACAGGTGTCCCTAGCGATTATGCATCTTCTTCCCGCGGTAATATTCGCGACCTTCGCGTTGCTTACCGTGGCTCGCGCCGCAAAAAAATAAAAAAAATTGTGTTTTCGTTATGACCCCGCAGGCCGCACGGCGCGGCAGGGTCGCCTACCTCCTCGATAGCCCACCCGCCCCCACCCCCCTCTTGCGGGAGTATGCTGCAACGGCCACCCTCCTCGCACAGCCCAACCCTGCGGCCTGGCGCTGACAGCCGCCGCCGCACAATACCCCCCTGCCCCTCTCCTGGGCGCTATGTCTGCCCCCTCCCCACCCTCGCCCGCGCCCGACGGCTCGATTCGCGTGGGACTCCCCCGATGATGCCTCCATTCGCGACCAAGCCGGCTGAAAACAGCGGCGCGCCGTCAGTGCAAGAACCCCGCAAGTCAACACCGAATTATTTTTGACGTGAAAACGTCTAATAAATCGATGAACGCCGGCTGCACGCACGAAAATGTGTCCCGTAACGCACATTGTCCCGTTACGATGTGTCCTGTTACGCTCATTGTACGCTTGCGCCGCATCTATCTCTCTTCCACTCGATTGGAACAACCATCGATTTGACTTTTTCGAGGCACATTAAACTTGAAACACTCCCATTCGTTTCCTACTTTTCCTATCATCGTCCTATCCTTAACAGAATAACACGGATTGGAAGAAGTTAAATAGCAAACATGTATAAATGTTATACTTAAAATAATTCTTCGTTAAAGTAATAAACATATTTGAATTAATGAGTGCAAATAAAAGTAAATTTATCAATTAAATTGTAGATTTCATTTCACTCCTTCATTGTATCCATATAAAATAGTGATAATTCAATAAAAATGATTCAATTTTATTCATAAAAGTATGCAATCATTTCATCAATGTTTTGTTATGACGTCACGTTAAACTATCGTCCGTAAACCGACTTTACAGACAACCATTTTTTTTTTTAAATGGCCAGAAATATTCGTGTGAACTTACAGACAGTTTACAAATTGTGCATATGCATGGAAAAAAAAAAAAACTGTACAGCTACAAAATTTGTGTTCGCAGTAATACTGGGCTTGGATTCTGTCCCGGGAATTTAATCTATGTGTCGTCCCGGGACCTACAATAGTTGAAAATTATTTGTATAGCTTTTATTGAAAAGTTTTCCAGTATTGACCCTGCCGATTAGTAAGCATAGTTAACAATATTAAAGTCCGATTATTGAATATTAGTATTTTTTCCTTGGTTCAAAAAAATTATGCTTGGATGACACATCAATTAAAATGTAGTATTATGCGCCAATTTTCGTAAGCAGTACTCAGTATTATTCCAAACGTATTTAATATTTGCAAAAAATAACCTTAGCCATGTGTTGTGTAAAGTTACAACATATTTCTCGTAGTATTACAAAATATTTCTTGCAACTGGTTTCCAGAGGAATCTTTTGTAAAAGAACATTATTTTTTTTCCTGTGAGTTTTTCTATCCACTTACTTTTCGAGGTGGCCTTAAGTTAACCCTTTTAGTCACACATGGCCGGTTCATATAATACTCATAATTTTAATTGTATTATTGTAAGTAAACTATTTTTGGAATTTTTTTTGGAGGAGGGATATAATTTTACACTAAAATTATCTTAATTTTTAATTATTTCATAATAATTAATAAAAGTAAGATATAATATCCAACAAGAATGATGTCCACTAGAATGTAGGTACACCGTAACCACACAATTAAGGTCTGATAAACTCAATGCATCATTGATAAATAATTTGTCCGATTCAGTGGACGAACAGACCGAAATGGTTAAGGAAAGTAGCCTGCTGCTGTTAATGAATATTTTAGGAGCGATTCATTAAGCCCTTTGGTCACATATTCAAGCATCCTACTGACCTTAAACTTAATGGCTGGGTCAAAGGTAGCTTTAAATGACTACTGATATTAACTTTCGGGACAAAATGAAGGAATGTTGAAATAAAAATGTACGAAAATGCTGTAAAATAAGACGTGAAATACAAAATGATAAGCAAATATTACTGAAACAACTTTCAAGAGTTTACTTAATTGTTTATAGAAACTGAATTGAATGGAATATGTCTGTTATAATTAAATTAAATCATATAAATATTTTAAGCTCACCTTTTTTACTTTATATTTTATCACATATCAAATTTACTATCTTAATATGTTTATCTTTTGAAATTATATAGGTATTAAAATAAATTTTATATTATTTTTAAAGGCAGTTTTGACTTCTCTATCTAGTAGAGAATTACTATAGAAAGAAAACTGCAAAACATAGTTTATGAACTAAAATGCACCTTTGAAGTTTTCACAAAAGAAATGCCTATTAAAGTTTGCATATGATATAGGTACCTGCAGTTAAAAATATTTTTATTATTATTTTAAAACAATTGTTGCTATTATTTAGCTAAGAAAATGTTATATCAATGCGGGAAAAAATATATCTAATAATAAAGTAAATAATGTACCTATTACTTATTTTGATAACTAAATATAGGCTACTTTTGTATTTTGCAAGGAACTTTGTAATCCATCCTTAGATTGCTGCCTGTCTTCTAATTCTAGTCGCCGGAAAGAAAACCATTTCCGAATTTGTGATTTCCATTACGTTTACCTTTTTACGGTATTTTATTCATTTATCAATCCTGATATTTTATCAGTAAATACTGAATATGTTTTTTTATAAAGCGTACTAAAACATAACTAGGCTGTGGTTTATTTCTGAAAGAGACCGGAAAAATTTGCGGTTTCATTCCGCGACAGGCTAGAATCCAAATACGTTTACCTTTCTACTGCTTCAGAGATTGGTCCACAGCTTATCTAAAGGACTCTGGACCTTTGAAAAACCCTTCAACGAAAGAAGTATCGAATCAGAAACACCCCAGTTAACAGGTGTCACGGTCCGTAGCCAATGATCAGGTGATATTGTTCCAAATAAGTAAGGGATTCTGGAGTCTATCCTGGAGGTCACTGAAAACGCGCATTTTTCCAGTCCCTACTTTCTTCACTATCGATATAATTTGACACGCCTACACGGGTATTATCTTTTGGAAAATTGGTCTGCAAAACCTGCTGTGAAATTGGACAGAAAAATTATTTGAAATTGGATTTTTATACAATCCTAATTTACGTATAATTTTCTGGGCAAGAATGGGAATATAGTATATCTCATGTTACTTGTTTCAAAGTATGACTCTTCTAAAAGATAGTTTCAGTGATACCCATTTCTTACGTCACTTGCTTAACAACACATGTTGAACATTGTTAGACACTTTCCAGCGAAGTTAAGAGAATGACAGTTAAGTATTGCGACGTAAAAACATTTTAACGTTACAACAGTTAGAGAAAATGCTATCCGGAAAAACAGACTCAAGCAAAGCGGAAATAGGAAAAATTCAGTTTTCTTACACTGTCTCTCAGTAAAATTGCTTTTCTGGAGACGTAATTATTTTTGGCAAACGTTTCGTGTCATGATATTTATCAAAACAATGTATGTACCCTTTGCTTGCTGTTCTTGTCGGTAGGATACTAATTAACATGAGTAGTATGTAAATGTTCCTCCGAGATCTGGCGCCGGCGCGTGGATTGTGATTGTCGGTCAGCCATCTTGGATTGTGACGTCACGGCGGCCATCTTGGATGAGCGTAACGTGACACAGCGTAACGGGACACAGCGTAACGTGACACGTAGATCACGGTGGCCATCTTGGATCAGCCATTTTGGATGACGTCATTGTGTTCTCGAATATTCCGGCGATGTGTTTTCCGCCATTTTGAATTATGACGTCACCGTTGCAGTTTCCATTACGGCCGCCATCTTTAAAATCTTTATTTATTATCCGATTTTAATGAATTTTTTTTCAAAAATTATAAAAAAATTAATTTAATAAAAATTTAATAAAAATTAAAAAAATTATGACATGGAGCTCAGAGTCCTCGGTTCGAACCCGACGAGTGCAAAAAAATAAAAATGGCGACCGATCCAACCCTCACAGTGGCTGCTGGCATACTGACCCCCACCACATGTTTCATAGCATATATATCATCCGTCAGTATGACGTCATGTACGCCATCTTGAAATTTGGACGCCATCTTGAAAATCTTTATTTATTATCCGATTTTAATGAAAAAAATTCCAAATTTCATCAAAAAATTAACTTATTTGAATTCTGTTTGATTATATCGATGTACGTCCTTGGTTCGATTCCCGGCGAGAGTAAACAGTCGATCCTTCCTCCATGAAAGCTACCTAGACTGATCTACCACCAACAATACCAAGGTATATATCGTCAACTGGTATGACGTCATGCCCGCCATCTTGTCTTCATACGCTGGAGACCACCATCTTGTTTTCGTCTGCTAGAGTGTGCTGATACCATGTTAGTATAATTATCTGGTCACCATACTTTTGTCCTCAACTGTTGATATTGAACATTGACCTTGCCCTTTGACCTTGACCTTGAAATTTGACCTTGACCTTGAAATTTGACCTTGACCTTGAAATTTGACCTTGAACTTTGACCTTGACCTTGAACTTTGACCTTGACCTTGAAATTTGACCTTGATCTTTGACATTGACCTTGAAATTTGACCTTGCCATTGAAATTTGACCTTGACCTTGAAATTTGACCTTGACCTTGAAATTTGACCTTGACCTTGAAATTTGACTTTGTCCTTGTTGACCATCATGGATCCGACATTTTATGTTCAGTACATGCTACCAGGAGCTACCACCTGCTGGAGTATGCCATCTTGTGTGTGTACTTGTATTATAGAGTACATTTCCATCTGGATAATTTTATTCTAACCTGCTACAGTGCAGTAATCATTTATTACGGAGGTGCCCCCGCCATCCCGTTACGCTCATCCAAGATGGCCGCCGTGACGTCACAATCCAAGATGGCTGACCGAAAATCACAATCCACGCGCCGGCGCCAGATCTCGGAGGAACATTTACATACTACTAACATGATGTAGCCATTTCTAGACAAATGGTCTTACAGTTGTTGAATGACCGCTTTCTAATTGGCTCAATCAAGTTTGAGGTAGAAGCTCTTATAGACCGTATAGTCAATAATAAAACAAAATTAGGCAAACTATTACTGGTAGTGAATGAAAAAAATCGCGGCTTTGATGACCTTCAGGATAGACTACACAGTCATCTGTATACTCAGTAAAACAACGCCAGTTCATTGGCTGCTGACTTGTGAGACTTCTCAACAATATTGCCTGTGATTTGGTATTTCTTTGGTTAACGGTTTCTCATTGGCCCAGAGTCGTACAGATGATAGAAAAATCAGTTTAATGATATATGTATTTGAAGTTTAGCCTATCGCGAAATGATTCCGCTAAATTTTTCGGTCACTTTTTGTAATACGAAACTCTAAACCGAAATGTAAAGAAAAATTCTTTAAAATAATGCCGAACGTAATAAATATACTGATCAATAAAATATTCACTTTTCTAGTACATACCAAACTTTCTAGATGCGAAACAATAATTTATTTTCTACACCGGCCGTTAGAATTCGCTGCCTGAATCCTAAACATTGCTTCCCACCATTGCCTGCAGAAGGCAGCCCGAAACACATTGAAATATTAAACTATTAAAAACGGCTCCGATAAAAGCGAAAAAGACTTGAAAAGATCCTAAACCCTGGCTTTGGAACAAATTTTCGACAATACGGTTCATCTAGTTAAAATTCACTAAAAAATTAATACTATAAAGAATCCGCACACATTAGAAGTTATACTTCTATGGCATTACTAAAATATTAACCTGAAAAATTTGAAAAAAATATTATAACACTAAGTAGGCCTGCATGTTTCTATTGTTTGTTTTTTATTAAACGACTGAGCTCAGTTTGTATACATTTGCTACAATCAAAACTTAACCTTATTGAACATTATTATAATGTTATTAAAAATAAATAAAAATCCTACGCTGACGAGATTTTAAACTACGTCCCTTTATGTTAACAAATGAGCGCTCTACCAACGTACCACCGAGATCTTTGCAATGTCTATAATCATCGTAATTCCCGATTTCTTAGGTATTTTAAAACTTGAGGTAATTTTTACTATGAGAGTTTTAGTTTATCAAATATATTACGGGGTAGTTTCACTATCATAAATTTTCAATCGCCACATCAATATGTTTGGTAGGCATCCTAATGTTTACGAAAGTTACAACATACGAGTTTATGTTGCTACATGTTTGTCCGCCACTTTTTTTTGTCACATTTCCGTCCGTCGACTTCCGTTCCATTCTCACGAAGTTACCCCTACCAAATGTATTCCGAGAGCTAAGCTACGTACACATCAATGACGATCAAGTGGTACTTAGTCGACTGTTGCTCGGGGAGGTTTTGCCCCTCGTAGGAGGTTCACGGTTAGCCGGAGCCGTGTGCTAACGGGTTTTAAAAAAGAAGAGCGACGCTGAACCTCCGGGAGTTTACTTAATTTTCCCGGCTGTGACCGTGTCGTGACGGAGTGGCAGATGCTCTGGATTGGTCCTCCAAGTAGTAGAAAGGGAGGGGGTAGCAGTGTCCTCTTTTGCACTGAGTGGCGGTCAAGTGAAGAAGGTGGCCGTACCGGGATGAACAGAAGGAGATAGGGAGAGAACAGCAAGGCCAGTGTCGATGGGGAGTGGGGGGTATCCGCCTCCCTCCAGAGGAGAAGCGGCAGTCGGGGAACTGCCGAGACGTAGTAGTGTCCGGTCGGAGAGATGGCGTAGTTAGAGAAGATTATTTACAATCATGTTTTTTGCACCGATATAGTATGTCACCAACCATACATAACCTCTTCATACTCTCATAATAAGAGACCGGACGTTATTCGCGGATTCATTGCAATAAACTCAAATACATATTAAATTAAGCTGCTTTTGCTATTGGATCACTGATCATCTGTATGTCTCTGGACCAATGAGATGCCCTCAACCAAAGAAGTGTCGAATCATGGTAAAACCAGTTCAGACTATGAACTGGAGGTTTTTGCGCGAGTATACCTAGAATTGTGTAGTTTATCCTGAAGGTAATTGAAACTGTTAATTTTTCCAGTCACTGTTTGTAATTAAATGTTTTATTGTTTTATAGTACGTAGTTATACTATGAAGAAGCACTGATGTTTCGTATTGTAGTGTGTGTGTGTTTCCTCATTGACTGAGTTAAATACGGAACGAGCTTCTTTGGCCGATAAGAGCCAATAAGAAAATAAATGTTTCCTATTCGGACAAAAAAAATTCCCCGAAATAATTCATAATCTTAAAGTATAGTCTCTGTCACGGAAAGTTTATAAGAGTTGGCAGTTTTCAAAAGTTTTATTTATAGCACAAAAAATTTCGCTATTCATTTGGTGTCAGGCTAAAGTTCACAAAACTATGAATATAGAAGTTCTCACATTTTCTTTCCTATTTCCTGATTTCTCACTCTAGTAACTCTCCTTATTTTGAGTTGATTGATGCGATTCGGTCTCTCTGCTGCTAACTGGTAGTTAACTAACAGTCGTAGAAGGGAGTGACGGAATAATAATTGTGAACCGATCATTACGGACAGGCATTTTTCCCGAAAAATCTAAACACCTATTTGACTTCGATATGGTTTATCCGCGCTTTGTAATTGGTTGCCATCTGCAAGCGAACTCATTGCCTTGTTTCACCGGACCATTCAGGACACGTTTGCTTCCACGCTGAATTATTGTGCTTGGTGTGCTGACAGTTGACATGCACCTGGAAGAAACTCTACCAATCAATAAACAGACGATGCTACAATGTTTTATTTCAGCTATAGTTTTGGAATCTTTTCGCGAAAAATATTTGCGCCTACCGATCATCTAAGAAATGCTAAGGTATAGGTATATGTTGGTTATCTAACTGTAGAACAAAAATGTCCTCGAATTTTCTGGGTTTGTGCTTATATTAATTTTTAATCATATCCTTTGGCCCCGCTGTTACTATGTCAAGATTGTTCATAAAAAACTTTAAGTAGTTTTCATTGTTCGTAAACAGCAACAACAGCAACAAGTGATGCTTAGCAAGTGACAGTTTGGCAATGGGCATCACTGGTAGGCATTGCCTCCACATTCGATTACGGGCCCTGGACCTAGGATTGGAGACGAAACCCCCCCCCCCCCCCATTTTACAGTCACGCGCTACATTATAATTGCATAGTTATTTCTTACCTACACTCATTTTAGAATGTTATTTAACCTGAAAATACAGGGTATAATTATGGTTACTATTTTATAAGTCCAAACTAAGCTTTATTTATAAAATATTCAATATGTTTTATACGTATAGTTTGTAAAAAATTATAATAGTTAAACAAAAACAAACAAACAAATAAACGGGGCTAGGCCCGGGCCCCCTCCAGGCCCAGGGGTCCACCCATCCCCACCCTTGTGGGGACCATGCTGGTAGGTACTACCTTTGGGAAAAAAAAACCTTAACTATTGCATTTACAAGGACAACACAATGCATAAATGCCTGGGTAAGAATCCGAGCCCAGTGCAACTTCGAACATTATTTTATGTTGTTACAGTCATTTTAATGTAAACATACAAATTTACAAATGTCTGTAATTTGAAATTATTATACCGGTTACATTTAAAAATATTACATTGTAATGCCACATCACTCCATAATCGGTCGTGTTGGATAACGTAATTTCGAGCTGGACTCAAACAGGTGGCAATCTTGAGGCAATAAAGTTTGATAAAATTATGCATTTATAATGTTCACAACTTTGATTTTAACATCAAAACTATAAAACCTTCAAGTATTTTTTTTCCCTCAAGTAACGTTTCGCAACAAAATTCATACAGGAATTTTTGTAGGATTATAACGTGGTTTTTAGATATTTAAATAAACAGAATCGACAGAATTCGTCCGAAAAACCTAGGTTGTAAGTTCAGCACGACAAAACAATGTTGAAAACATCTATGTAGAGAGCTTAAGTCAGGTACACGCCTTTCAAGTTGGCGTAAAAACAATTTTGTTGTAAATAATAGAGAAAGTATTTAAGGTGGAACATTGAGTGTTTAATTCAATGGATTAGGCCTACTACATCTACCACTGATTTTATTGCTGCAGCAAAACTACATCATTGAAATAATTGGAGGTGCTTAAATGTCACAAAAATAATTGGATTTCATTAAATAATCTTGCTGCAACCACAAAATTCGAGGTGGTTGTAGAATTATATTCAATTAAACCTAATACAGACGTCAGTGTTTCATCTAAAGTACTTTCTTTGTTATTCAAAAAAATTAAACCTGTTTAGCCTTAACTTAAAAAAAACTTTTACCATCCCTGGGAAGTACATTAGATCATATGCCGATTTTTATCGTTTTCAACTTAATTTGTCTTGATAAACCTGTTGCCTGAGTAAGTCTTTAGAGTTCAGGCTCACTCTGTTATACATCGAATTCTGGTGCAAATTTTAAAATGTATATTTTTAATATCGCTGTCTTCACGTGCGTTGTTCATCTCTCAGCAGACACTCAGAATACGAAGAAACCTTTCCACATTGCTCGGCACTCGTTATTTGCTCGGCCAAAATTGGGTTGGAAAGGGGAAGGGAATGAAAGGAGGGGGAAGGGGGAAGTAGGATTTGTTTATGCATGACGTAAAGGTTCGCAGGTAGAATGACTGGTTGCCTTTCCCCCGCAGTCTATATCCATTCGCGTCATTTTTCTTCTTCTCCCCAGGCGGAATTCCATTCCTTTCCGTCCGGAAAAGATATAGAGGAAGCGTCCCAAGCAAAGGAAGGGAGACACGGCACAAAGCATACATTTTCCAGTAGAAAAAAAAAAGAAAAATTTTCAAATGATGACGTATGAGCTCTAAGGAAGGAGACGTATATATACATAAAAAAAATAGATATACTGCACACAAGCCTGCACAAAGAGGAGAGATAAAGCTGGAATGAGGAGAGGTAAAAGAGGAAGAACGCTGGAAAAGAGGTGACTGTAAAGGGTTTCAGGGTGAGGATGGGATTGAGGGTTATGCTGCGGGGGAGGAGGGGGGAGGGAGAGGTTTTCCGCCGCGGTAAGGCGGAGTCGGAAGAAGATAGAGAAATGAGTTTGTTAAAAAGCCAGAAACGAAAAGGCAATGCACGCATCAGGAACATCAAAGGTAGCATCTGGAGGAAGGGGTGGAAAAAGGGGGAGGGGGGTGGAGGGAGAGTGGCGCACAAAATGAAACCCCCTCTCTCCCCTACCCCAGCTTCATCCCCTGGTCGACATCCCTGGAGCCTAGAAGGTTTCAGCGGCGGTAAGGATAGGGGCGGAAGCCAGAAAGCTACTGGCGTTGAGGAATACCACTCGCGGGAAAAGGCGGCGGACGAACGTATAAGGCAACTCGTGGAGGGGGAAAAAAATTGAAGGGGAGAAATTTTTTTTTTCTCAGTACCGGGTTCGCTGCTCTTTAGTGCGTGACCTTCCAGTTCATGTAATTTTAAAAAAAAATACACATTAAATATTATGAACTCGCGCAATTTTTTTTCTTATTCATTACGAAAAGAATATGTTTATTCAAAAATACTCCCACGACGAACTTATTTTATGTCTAGCTGGAATAAATACCTGGTTACAAGTTGAAACGTATCTTTGTCCCATACGTTCGAACATTCGAGGTGAAAAAAAATCACATAAACCAGTTTTTCTTAAATATTTTTTTTATCCCAAGAATAGAAAAAATTTGAGGTCAACCACAGTATTAACAAAGTACTAACAAGCGTTTTTTTCGAAGACGTGAACGTAAGGAGAATAATAAGTTTTGAACTGTGGGAATACTTAGCAATTAACGGTTACCTTCAACTGTACAGACATTAAACCGTTGTAAACCTAGTAATTTTTTTTTGTAATTTTGCTAACAATCGTTTGGCCATTTTTTGCCAGTTAAATTTTATTTGAACTTTTGTTTTAAATCATCTCTCACACCAACAAATATGAATAAATTATTATAAATTTTACAGCAAATTTTAAAACGTTCAGTTTATGAACAAGCAATAATGTTAAGTATTTACGTCTATGATAAACATAACGTTAAATCATTTATGTTGTTCCTTTACCTGCCATATATTTCAGTACTTTAGATACAAAATAAAAAAAATACTTTATTAGCTATTGCTATGATTAATCTTACTTGCAAATCGTGCAAACATTATTTTGCTGTGCGGCTGAGCGTTTATCCTTGTTTAAATATTGTTAAGGTCACATATATTTTCAACAAAATTGCATAAGCAGAAACCAGGAAGTTTTGGGGAATCATTTCGCAATAGGCCAGCATTCAAAAATGTTTACATTTGTGTTGCGTCTGCGGTTAGACCACAGTTATCCTGAAGAAACCTGCTTGTGTAATTTCTTTTTACTGTCTCAAGGATGAATTACGGGCACCACAGTTAACATGTATATCAAGTTATTATCCAAAGAGCAGGGGGCATTTGCAGGTCGTAGAACCCGTAAATTTTCCAATCCCTTCATAGGTACAGCATAACAGAAATCGTTTGTTCGTTTTAAAAATGAACTTATAAGTGCCAAAATATTATTTAAACCCTGCAGATAATTTTTGTACATTTCCTAGCATATATCAATCAAGAGACATACGTAATTTATGTTTATCTCCAGTTACTTAAATTTTTTCAACTACCCAGAAGCAATGTTACTTAAAATTATTAGGACCATTGCAATTGTCAGATTTATTGAGTTTAAAAGAAGACTTGAAGCACTTTTATATCTGTTTCACGTTAATGATTGAGACACAACGCTCTTTACACGTACAGTACTTGACGACCCAGATTCTGTTATAAACACGAAGAAGCTGTGGTTAACCAATCAAGAGTAACCCGCCAAATGATGTGACCCGATTATCGACCAATGAGGAGAATGGAACTGATTGAATATGTATATATGTTAAATGGAAGTGATGATACATACATGCGTGCGTGGTTGTGTGTGTGTGTTAAATTTAAGTCTAGTCTTGAGAGATTAATAGCGAAGTAGTCTTGAATCCGCCAATAAACCACGGCAAGGTCCGCTAAAATTCCCGACGACCAACCCATTCGGATTTTGATGGCCTTTCACCTGTGGAAATCGAAACATAGGACCACCTTGGTGGAATGCGAGTTATTTGACCAACCATCAAACTACAGTGGCTCAAAAACATATGTGTGGCAAAATTTTCACTCTCCTAATTCAAGTGTCAAAATAAAAGTCCAGACTTTTTTATTTTCTAGGTGAAATGTCAATCGATTATTAGACTCGATGTTTGGAAATTCAAAAAGTACTAGTTCTAACTGAATAAAAAAAAAGTGGAGGTATTTGAAGCAGGAAAATTTAACGTCGGTTTGGCCAAGCAGGTAACGAAAATCATTTTCTCAATCTCGCTTCCTTCCTTCCTTCCTTCCTTCCTTCCTTCCTTCTCCCCCCCCCCCCCCTTCATTATTCTGCGCGGTGCCTCTCGCCACATCGCCAGACCTCCCATTTATGTTCTGCCACCACCTCTCCCGCCCTCCCCTTTCCAGAACACCCCCTCCTAAACCCCTTTTTCGCCTCGTCTCTCGCAGATATCCAGCCGCGAATTACACACCCTCTGTCATAGACTAGTCACCCCTCTCTTCGTCCACCTGCCATGTCCTCCCAGCCCCATCCCCCCTTTTCCTAAACCCTCAACCATTCACCACCAAACCCCTGGCCCACCCGATAAAGCTGATCACTGAACTGCACCTAACTTCCAAATTAGATTTTAATTGCGTTTTCTCCAACGGGTCATTTCCGCCGGAATAGAGAGAGAGAGAGAGAGAGAGAGAGAGAGAGAGAGAGAGAGAGACGCAGAGCGGGAGAGAGAAAGGGAAGAGAAATGCTGTCTGTTCCGGCGTAGGGAATGTCTCAACACGGGTAAATGGCATTAAAACTTTCGCTCTTGTTGAAGCTCGGGTGCAGCTAATTTTCTCCAGCTGTGCTACCTGACTCGTCCTTACAACCGGGACGGAAGCCATACAAACGTGTTTGCATTCGCTTAAGTATATTCAGATGTATTCAGTTATTTCTAGTCTTCTTGTTCTTCTCCCGTCGCAAATATTGAAGTTACTTTCCTTCATCATTTTAAGGGAATGCAAATACAAATGTTTCGTAACTTTACATTTTTGTGAAGGATTACTAAAAATACAAATTCTGTAATTTTACTCAAATATTTATATAAAAAAACAAAAAAAAAATACATGTCATTACTAGAGACCGGAAAAATTCGCGACAGATTAGAATCCAAATTCGTTTACCTTTTCGCTGCTTCAGTGATTGGACCACAACTTATCTGAAGGACTGTGAGCCATTGAAAACCTCAACAAGTGAAGTATCGAATTAAAAAAGCACCCCAGTTAACAGGTGTCATGAGTCAGTAACCAATGAGCAGGTGTAATTTACCCGAGTACATACAGGATAGTTAAGTCTATCCTTGAGGTAAGTGAAACCACGAATTTTTCCAGTCCCTGGCCATTACACAAATTTAAAACTTATATTACAATAAATAATATGGTCAGTACACGGTGGGCTTTTTAATCTACCCAAGTCTTTGTCAAATTGAATAATATTCGTCAGAGTAAATTTTAAAGACTAGTTATCTGCAAAAATGCGTATGTATACTGACAAAATCTTATTACTCATTTTATCTAAGTAGCACTAGTTGAACACAGTGTTTGATCATTAGTGCAAGATTGATCAGTGAGCACAATGATCGACCAGTCAAGGCATTCCATGAGTTGCGGGTTTGATACTACAACAGTTCACTCAGAGTTCAATAATGGTCATTAAATTATTATAAGAAGTGTAAAATAGGGGCTACTGGTGCAATGTATTTCTTATTGGAATATGGCTTGGTGGCTTACTCAGTTGTGGATTCCCAATCGCGAGGATTCTGCCATGTTCGGGTGTGTCCACCGCTCGTTGCCTATGTTTGGGACCCCGGATGACGTCACGTCTACCATTTTGTTTTCCACCAAAATTTTTAAAATCTGTAATTATTAAGCTATCAATTAGGGAACAAAATATTCAATATCAACAAAAAAATAGCTTATTGAATTAATTCGATCGATTACTGTCTTTGACTCGATCCTTTATTGATGCAAAAATGCTTGTTTTAAGTAAAAAAAAACCTTATTTAATAAAAAAATGGTGGAAAATCATAAAAAGAAGCTTAAATTCCTCATTTCCCAGCCTCTAGCTAAGCCGTTGGTGACATATTGACCGCCATCTCGGAAATTCGTATTTGGAAAAATCCAAAAATCATAAAAAAAAATAGCTTGATTATTGATTTCATCGATTTTAGTCCTTGGTTCGATCCTTGCTCGACGCAAAATTTAATATTATTTAAAAACATTTATTCTACTATTCGTCCTTATGAAAAACGACTCTATACAAGATAACTGTCCGGCTGAATAAATATGTTACTCGATATCACTACTATGCCTACCATGGAGGACTTCTTTTTTGATACTTGGAATACCTTTCAAACGGGTCATTTTTAATGTCTGGTGTAGCCTATATACCAAGCATCTTCGAACCGTGAGGCCTTCATCGGCGATAGCTGTTATATCTTTAAAACAAATATAACATATTTCAAGTGGACAAGACAATAGTCTCTAAACTGTCAGACTTCTTGTATGTATATAATCTATTACTAGCGAACTCATCAAAGGGATACAACCTATCCAAAAAGACACGATCTCATTGTAAGATACGTTCGATCGCTGGATACGATAGAAAACAATGCCTCCAACTGCCTTCTTTGGTACCAACTTTTCCAAATGGCTTTGACTACAACTGCTATAATTTCTCCAACTAATTACAATATCTCCAACTGCACTTGGCTCCAACTGCTCTAAAATTTATTCCTTCAACATCTCCTCTTGCTCCAATTGGTAAAATTACTCCAATTACTCAAAATACTCAAATTACCCAAAACTGGATACTATTGTTCCAACAACCGCAATTGCTCCAACAGCTAAAATCGTTCCAACTGCTCCAACTGGCTACAATAGCTCCCAAATGCATTTGGCTCCAACTGATTTCAGTTGTATTTTACTAGAACTTGTCCCGATTGCTGGAATGACTTTATTATTACTCTATATTTTGTTGGTCGTTCGTGACCATTTTATATTTTTAAGTTAGAAGAGGTATTACGAGAGCTCAGTCTCTAAAATTGCGAGAAATAAAACAATATTTTTTTATTGCAAATAGTTAATTTATTTTTCAATTCTATACGCTTGCACGCAAAACAAGTCATTACTGTATGTAGCCAGCTTCCCTCAGTTCTTTGAGTATGGTGAATACTTTGTTGAGGTGCGAATAGTTTCCTGCAATGAGCGAAGCCAGCAGCTGTCCCGGACGATCGACCAGTATGTTAGAATCTTCCCATGACGAGTAATGAAACTATTCTGCTGCAGTCATCTTCCTAAAATAATAATTATTAATATTTTTAAGATAATGTCTGAAGTCTTCCGTTTTAACGCCAGCCTCAAATTCACTGCCGTCATCGTCCCAGAGTTCATTCAAACTTATTAATTAATTAATTAAATTGTATCATACCTATATACAATTGAAGAAAACGTTATTTGATAGTCATAACATACATAGACACCAAATATGAACAACCACAGGACAAATAACAAACAAGGACAGCACAACCAGAGATCAATACTACAATGATAAAATTAAAATTATAAATAATAATAGTTATAACTATAACATCAATACTAATCAAAAGAAATAATAATAATATTAAAAATAATGAATATATATAAGATTATTAATAAGGCCAGATAAATATAATAATTATAAAATGCTATTTATTTAAAGTACACTACAATTAAAAATAAGTTAGTAAAAATAAACAGAAATTATTAAGATAATGCTATTCAGTTAATTTGCTTTTTAAATTAACAAGTTTTGTAATTTATACAATAAGAAATTATTCTAAATTAAATCAATCATTATTTTTGTAACGTGTGCACAAGGTAGATTTTAAATGACTGTGAAACTTTGGCACTCTAAGTCCAGTGTTGTCAAGAATATATTTGCAGTTAATTTTAGAGCGATAAAAATTATTAACGAAAATTAAAACTTGGTATTCTCTACAGTCAGAAAGAGAAGATAAGTTAGGCTGAGATAAGTGTATTGTTTTTAAAGTTTAAATATTTATTTAGTTATATTTGTTAATACTTATTAAGTTTAAATAATTGATTCGTTTGTATCTTTATCAGATAAATTAGTAGAATTACAAATCACATAAAAATTTTCTTTTATCTGATTATTGAAAAGTAAAGGGAAATAATATAATCATATGTAGTAGCATGGAAGGTGATATATTTAAGTTAAGCTAGAGTTCTTCTAGAATTACTAATTAGATGTTTAACATGCTGATGAAAATATAATTTTGTATATAAAATAATGCCAAGATCTTTTATGGTAAACGATTTGGCAAGGACAGTATGTTTTATTTTTATTTTTAATCAGTTATAATAAGGCAATATTTTCTAGTAATCTTAAATTTAAGTTTCTTTATTATTAAGAGATACTAAATTAAGTTTACAACAATTTAAAATTGCATTGATGTCAGTATGTAGTAGTAGACAGCCATTAAATGAATTATATATATATTTTTTGCAAATTTTGAGTTCATCAGAGAATAATACTCCTTTGTATTGATTGGGAACATAAGAAATATCATCAATAAATATATTAAAAATTAAAAGTGAAAAGAGGACTACCTTGTGGAACATCATAACTGGCTATATGAGGTAAATAGTTACAATTGTTCATGGAAACAAAGCAGCTTCTATTTTAGAGAGAGCTGGAGAAACAGTTTACAAAATCGTCACTCATACCAAAGTTAGATAAGTTGCCTAAAAGAATTTCATGGTTAACAGAGTCAAAAGCTTTTGCTAATTCAAATTAGCAAGCGTCAACCTCACCTCTATTAGTAACTTCATTGAAAATGGGATTTAGATAAGTAATAAGATTAGTGGCAGTGATCATTCATTATAGAAACCAAAGTTGACTACGTGGTAATTTATTTTATAAAGATAATTTTATAATTGAATTATTTTTAAATTTTTTAGAAGTCCATTGAGAAGAGAAATAGGTCGATAGTTAGTACCATTTAATTGGGAACTACTTTTGTGCATGGGAATAACCTTAGTATTTTTCCATTTTTTTTGGAGAAAGCTTGAGTTTTGAAGCTCATATTGAATAAATGTTTCAAAAGAGGTACTAGTATGTGAGGAAAACATTTTAGAATAAAGATACGTTTTCCATCGGGACCAGAGGATATGGAAAATTTAAGGGACTTAATAACCCAAAGCTTTCTGGCTTTCCGAAATGATAGAAACTGAAATTGTATCATAACACAAATTTAAAGTAATAGTTGGAATCTTATCTTATCATTAGAGGACAAATAAATAAATAAACATTAGAAAAATAATCAGAAAAATTATTGGATATTACCGTAGGATCACTAGACCAACGCCTTAAACTTTAAGCGCACGTTGTTCATAAAAACCATCTTTCATTCATTTAAAGAAGCGCCAAACGTTTTTGGGGTTGGTCGTAATGTTATTAATAGTCCTGGTTCAATTAATTTAGTCACGCTTGATTAAGGTCTTAGGTTGCTTCCGGTTTAAAGGAAAATTGAGTGGTAATACACGTTATTATTTCTTTTGTTAAGTTTATGAAAATGTTTCATGGATTGTAGAGATTGAATTAACTCTTTGGAAAACCAGCAAGGGTAGTTAGAGACCTTTTTTTTCAATCACCGTAATGAAGACGTTCCCATAATTAAATATACAAGTGATCAATTATTCAACTAGGCCATTAGGATCAGAAGGTTTATAAACGTTGGACAAATCAAAATTTTTAATGGAATTATAAAACCAACGAAATCACGCTCTTTAGAGTTCTTAAAAACAGTAGAAGGGGTGATAATGTAGGAAGAAGTGTCCATTTTAATTTTTATTATTAAAGTAAGATGGTATATTTCTGCTTAGACGAAATGTTCTTCTGCTTGAATTACTGTCCACTTTGATGAATTGGAAAAAAAAAAATTCTAAAAGATTTTTAGTTACTAAGGTATAGTAGATCAAGACTAGATGAAAAATTGAGCAGCTATCAAGACTTATTTTTCATGAACATATGTATAATGTTCTTAGTATATTAATTGATTCAGAATAATTATTGATCAGAATAATTTTTTTTACGGGACGTTTACAACGTTTAGGTCTCAGCGTTTCATAACAGTCTGCGATCTAGTAAGCTTTAGGTCGTTCTATATTGTTCAAAATTTCGCGAAGGTGACTTGATTTTGGTGTGTGTGTATATATATACATACATATTTCATTTCCCAGGAAGATGCTACTTTATTCGTTAGTTTTCAATTTAAAATAATTAGCGAGATCTTGGACAGTGTTGTCAGCACTAGCATTTTCACATTCTTCGATTTCGTAATAGTCGTCTAATATTTTGTCCTTATTCCTCTTTCTTGATGGCGTGGACCCTCATGTCTGACTTTCTGGAACTGACGGGAGTGGTTGTGACGTGTCGCATCATCCCGGGGCCGACCCGATCCTCGAAGCATCCAGAATAACGGCGCTTATTCACGCCACTCCACGCGGCGGCCTCAGCAAGCCCGCGGAACCCAGGCCGCTAAGGGATAGATGACAGCTCCGCGGAGGATGGCGCGGGGGCAGGGGGTGGCGAAGCTATCCGAAGGTATCCGTACGTGACGTCAGTGGCCATGCGGGGCCGCCAGACCACTCAGGTACCTGGCGCGTGTCACAACCTTGCCTCCCATGTTCGCAACAATATACTCAGTCCTCTCATGACGTTTAGCATTTTTCTTTCCTTAAGCTAAACTCCGTGCTGCAGTAACTTCAATGGTGGCCTTCCGATACAGCTGCAGGCAACGATATGGAGTCCATGTTTATTAACTTCCGTAACTGTGGTCTGAAATTTAATTTTGTAATCTAATACTTAATAATGGATTTCAGCAATCCATCGGCCAGAGTTTAATTTTCCACGTTGGAAGATTCATGGCCAAGTAGTTCTGAGTTTCACCAACAGATGTCGCCACTTGTGTTGAGGTCGATATTATTTATTCTTATGTGGGATGCGGGTGCTCACTCACTATCACAATAGAAGGAGCGCTTCGCTAGACCTCAAGAGGAAGTGTTTCTCACACTCAGTATAGATATCGTCTGAGTAATGAATCTTTTTTTTTGTCTGAATTCCACCTGATAAAAAAAAATATTGTCAGTGCTGATTATTTTGTAACAGAGCTTCACCAATTAAACGAAACTCTGAATACAGTTGTACATCCCGTTAATGAAACAAAAATGCATGCACCGATTGTTTTCTCAGAAATAACCATAAACACGCGGAGAAAACCAACAATATAGCGACAGGAATAATCAAGAGCAAAATCCAGCTCAGTAAATGTTTCTGCTGTTGACGACAGTAAAAACTGGAAATATTACAAAACAACTTCTGTCAGCTTGTGAACTTCTCCTTGGTTCAGAGAGGATACATTTCTATCACAAGCCATACAAATATGGTTTGTCTTCATTTCATAATATCATAACTAGAGACCCGGAAATTTGGCGGATACCTTCGGTTGCAAGGTGAATGCAAACATGTAGAGCTATCCATTACTTTGATGATAAGACCACAATTGTTTTAACACTCCCCTCTACGGCTGTACACCAGTCAACTACCAGTTATAAGTAGAGTCGAATCACATTGACCATCTCCGAAGAAGGGGAGGTGGGACAGTAAGGATTTTGTTAATAGTAAAGCATGTGTGTGTCAAGTATATAAAGGACTGTAAATTTTAGCCTGATACCATGACGATCCACGAAATATCCTGTTAGTATTTATAAAATTCCGTCGCCTGTGCGAGATACATGATTATCATGCTTAATGACTGCAGAAAAAACTCAAAATAAAATTGCTCTACAAGAATGTTGATTTTTTCTTTTGTCTTTGGACATGTTTTATACGGACATACTTAAGTTACGTAACATACATTAAAAAGCCAATAGAGCGTGCTTTTCGTCGGATACCAAGCCATTATTGGACTGGGTTGCACATTATAGGGTAACCACTTCTTCTCGTTGTTTACAACTAGCCCAGGGTTGGCCAGGACTATTCAATACAACTGAAGCAGATGTATATGTTTTTCAAGTCTACGTTTCTGTCGATTGAATACTAGAATTCCTCATGCATCTGTGTACTGAAGCTTAGCAAAACAGTCAAAATTTTCCGTAACAAATTCCATTCCCTACAAATATGTGATTTTTCAGTGTCTGATTCCTTAGCAAGGTTTACACTTAGTTGTATTCTGTTAAACTTAAATTTATTTTAAAAAATAGCCATTGGTTTTACCGAAAAAGGTAGTTAAAATGGGGGAAATTCACTCAGGATTTTGTAAGAACATACCTTTGAATCGCGGTACTGGTTACTATGGTTTCCGAAATCAGTAACCTACAGGTAAAAACTGAAGTAATATTTTAAGTCAGTGATTTAAACCAGTGCAACAATAGTAACTGAATACTTTGTAAATGAAACGTTACTGAATTGCAGCTCAATTGGTTTCCGTATAAAATGATCAAACATCAATTAAATCCACTGCATACTCAATATACGTACATATCTGATGAATAAAAAAAATAGTTACTTAACTTTAGACATTGATATATAACAATTTAGCAGATGAAAGTTAAAATCCATTAAATTGGAGATATTCCCATTATTTATACTTTAGCGTGGAAAATGGTTCTTTGATTGTAGGTATACGACTCGTAGAAATGAGAAAAAATGTGTGTATTAAGTGATCTCTAGGCTGAAATCCGCAGTCCTCTGCATAATCTAGCAAAAGTCCCCTCCTCATTGGCTGGTGACTTTTTAACGTGTCAAATGGTTAGCCTATGATTATATTCTTTGTTGTTTGAGGGTTTCTCGTTGGTTAAGAGTCCTCCATATCGTGAGCCAATAGCATAAGCATCGCAACGGTAAGAAAATTTAAAATATTGCTTCTGGTATCTAGAGATGAATACGAAATGTGCTCGCAAAATACTGTGAATAATTTTATCACTAACAAAGAAATTGGATTACATCGAATCTGAAATAATTTCCTTCAAATTATTTTCCTTGGCTAGCGATGCGCATTCGTCCCATTGTTGATCCCACGGTTGGAAGCATTTCTGGATGTGGACAGAGAGGAACATTTTGATTCGGCCAAAATCTCGCGGGAAAGAAGCAAGATGTGACACGACGCACCCCCCTTTTTTTACGGTCTCCGCATCGAAAAAAAAACTTAATGTTAACGCGTTGTTCGAAATCCATGATTAGGGTAGGGACATTTCGCGCCGCGTTCGTGATTGGACAGCAGTTATTCGGACACGCCCCTCTACGACCGCGAGCCAACGATGCCAAGCTGCGAGAGAAGTAAGCGGATCAATTGGTGTCAATAAACAAGGGTTGAGCCACACCTTAGACTTTGAATTCTAACCTGAGGCCAGACGAATCTGCGAAATTTCGGGGTGTCTATCCGTGATGCGCGACAGACACGGTAAACACGACCTCGCTCTTCCGGCTCTGGAAGCCGACTGACAAGTCACAACTTGTTCAAACTTGATACTGACTATCTTAGTGGATCAGGCTGTCGGACTCGTTACTTCGAATAGTTGTAGCGTCAGCAGTTGCTGCTATTTAAATTCATTCACGGATAATTGTTTTTCCGATCACACCTCGTAGATTGCGCCAACCCGGGTCGGGACAGGGAGAGCCAGATGGTTGCTTGTTGCACCGAAACGCCCAGCACGCACGCTAGGTGCATGCAGGCGCCGTGAATGGGGTGCAATAATTAGGGGCGTTGTTAACACCGAGCCGGCCACTTGAATGGCCGCGCGCACAGGGGTGGGGGAGGTGTGGTGTGTCGCATTCAGACGGGGGCCAAATGAGCTGGGGGCATGGCTCCGGCGGATAGCGACAATGCGGGGCAGGGGGGCGGGGGTAGGCGCGGCTAACGAGGTGGGGTGGTTCCCGGGTTCGAGTCCTCGTCGGTGCTCCCAGCGACCCGTTTCTCGACCCGTCCGTCAGCCCGGAGATCGGGGAAAAGCTGCAACTCAAAACACTCACACGTACCTATAGGGTCCGTGTCATCTTAGCGAAATAATTCACTCGCTTATTAGATGTGCCAACGCATCTCGTCCCAAGCTGTCGTCTGCAAGAGAAGCCATCGCCCTACATGGCCGGACCATGCAGACGTGCACCTGAAATAAAAACCCGGCCAACCACGACACCCAGAGAGTGCTACACAGTTTTAAAACAAAGCTGGTCTGGAAATCTTTTTCACGAAAAGTACATTGCCTTGGGAAATACCTTTGCGAGGCTCATGTTGTTGTCTCGCGATTCATAATGGAGGACTCTGGTGCAAACTATAGACCCTCAACCAACGAAAAATCGAATCACATACGTCTCAAAAGTCAGCAGCCAATGGGAATCGTAGCTATTACATAGTGTGCAGAGGACTGTGATGTCCATCCTAGTTCATTGAAACCGCGTTCATTTCCGGTCAATACAGCAGAATTTTTTTTCAAAAAATGCATATATTTTTTCTTAAATGTCGTTAACAAGGAGGTCATGATAGACAGATATACTCACAATGCTGAACGTTACAGCATTGTTAAAGGAAACTAGGGGAAGTATTAACTATGACTAATAACTGAGAATACCGTAAAAATCCGTGGATTTATTTTCCATAAGCTAAGATTCAAATAAAGAGCTGGCTTTGCTATTGGCTCACGGTTTATGTGGGCCAATCAGAAACCCTCGACCAAAGGATCATCGAATCGTCAGCCAGACAGTTGAGATGGCTCACAAGTCAGCAGCCAATGAACTGGCGTTATTTGTCCGAGTATTTAGAGAACTGTGTAGTCTATTCTGATGATGATAGAAACCACGAATTTTTCCAGTCGCTAGGTATGATCAGTGACTCTTTAAAGGGAAGAACTAAGCTTCAGTGGGCCAACGTTAAGTCCTGGACACATCCAAAGTTTACCACTTGCTCGAGTTACATGGCCGTCCGAATAATAATATTAATACCTAATAATCACAATTTCGCTATATTTGACACATTCGTTTTGAAGATTTTTTTGTCACTGACGTTATTTCGTTTTTTTTTTTTTTTTTTTTTAGATATGATCACACACAGACTACCAAAAACCTATACTCTCGAGAGAGAAAAAAAGAATGAAATTTTATGAATATTTTATTTATGTATAAAATATACCAGTTATTCTTGGCATGAATGAACGCTGCCGTCTGACTTTGGGTCAACTAACAGTAGTTTTTTTTCCACCCAAAATCTTCGCGGGTTCTGTCACTCGGGCAAACGCAACTTTCTTATTGGTCGCTGAGTTCTGAGAATTGTTCGCGAAGCTGGCTGTAACACGGCACACTTTCGTAAATGGTCCGACATCGACTCGGTAATTCTCAGGCGAAATAGTGCGCTAACCATAGAAACAGCGAAGAAAAAAAATTAAAATTGTTTGAATGCTATCCTATCGCAAAATGAAACTGCAATTCTTTTTCCGCATCTGGTTACCAGTAGAACTGATAATTTATCGCAGAATAAAATAATATTTTAACAACAGACCTGAAATATTATTATTTTTGTAAGTTATCAATATAGAATACAGAAATGGTTTTACAATAAAGTCTATTCCGTTCTATCCAGGTCGTACATTGTATTTTTTTCCTTGGTTTTTATCATTGGCTTGATCCAATGACAACTATAATAACGCTCATTTTGCAGGTATCTTCTTATCAGTTAAAAACAACGTGTTTTTTTAAGACCGAGATAAATGTACATTTATTGTAGGTTTATGTAACTTTTTAAAATCACGTTAGTGGGTCAAAAATTACTATCATTAACGTGAATATTTTTTTTTTCATGCAAACAATACTAAGGAATAAATAAATGTGTACTATTCTTTCAGTATTTGCCAGAGATGTGTACCATGTAACCTCTGTAACGAGCAAATTTATGGGTTCTCATGTTGCAAATACAGTTATAATAGCCAACTCGGACACGAAATGTAAGGTATAATTCTTTAAAATTATGCCGGATGTGACAAATATACGAAACTGTGCTTTAAGCTAGGTTTTTCTGACGTGAATCACACGTTACCGGAGCAACTACGTCAACTATCAGATCATTCCATATGCAGAGCGAAATTTTAAACTATATAAAGAAACAGCCCCGATTAAAGCGAAAAATGAATTTAAAAAATACAAGGAATTTTATAACCATGTTTCCCATCTTGTTAAAAAAATCACTAACCCGTTAATACAATAAAGATTCAATTTGTGTTTGTGAACTCTAACTCGCGCCATCCGCCACAGATGGCAGCACCTTGGTTACACATTTCCGTTCCTTGACTTCCGTTCCATTCACCAAATTACTCCTTAGATCCTGTACACACTTGGATACAAAGTCGAGCGATTCTCTATAGACTTGTATAGGGACTAGACTTGTATAGGGACTGTCTATAAACATGTAAACAGACAGTGTATATAGACAACTTAGATTAATTGTCGCGTGTACACACTTAAATGACTTGTTCCTCATTAGTTTTTAAATATGGCTGACCTTGTTGGGATCGCAGGTTGTACCGTAATAATCATGGCCAGTGAAAAAAAAATCGAAAGAGGAGGCGTTGGTGGAAACGTGAACTTTTTGTTGAAGGGCCTCATTTTGGCTGTGATTTACTGTCGACTCTGCAATTAGAATACAGCATGGGTTTCCGAAACTTCACCCGTAGTACACTAAGTGACTTACAAGGATTGCTTCAGCATTTAAGCGTAAAAATAATGAAAATTAGAGAAATCATTCCACTTTCTTTGAGATTGGCAGTAACACTACTTTATCTGGCAAGTGGAGAAACGTTCGCCAGCCTAATGTACACTTTTAGGATATCGAAGTAAGCTCTAACGCAGATTGTCCATGAGAAGTGTGTAGCCATTATACAGTCTCTGAAGGGGTTCTTAAAGGTATGTATAAACAATCATAAACTAATTATAAATTAAATAATTTTAATATTTATAAATTAACATACAACGGAGTATGAAAAACATAGTCAAGAAAACTGAACTTTACTTATGACACTAAAAAATGTGTAATTCATGAAGTTACCAAAAAAAAGACTCACAAGCTCTTTAAGAATATTAAAAGTCATTCAGAGTGCTTAAGTAGGTATGTATATTCTCAGTGACACCATGATCGGGGTTTTCGTGATTTCCTTCAGATGCAGGCGAGTAAGCATAACTGCAATAACTTTCCGAACGGCTGGACGGGCTAGTCGTGAAGGAAGAGGACATTGCTGTATACAGTACACTTGGAACTTGGCCAGCATACATTCTCATCTCCAAACAAATTAAAACGCTGTGTATGTCGTGCTGATCAAGAGATACCTCCAATTTTGGTCGGTTGCAGTTCCTCAGTTTTTTTTGGGATAAGTTCACCAACCAATGCGTATTAATCTCTGGATGAGGCGAGCGATTGAATACAGCTTGCTGCTTCCTGGATGTGGGAGACATTTGTTTTGAAAAGTATATTTGTAAAGTTTGGCGTTTTAAACTAGAGTGAGTCACTCTCATCTACTTGTGGCAACTTGTTTCCATGTTTTTCATTCTCTGTGTGGCAACTGTCCTGTTTTCATTATTTACTATAATCGCTCACTAATCTAATGGGATCTTCAGATACATACACACTGAACATACAATGTATACTACCTTCATAATTACCTATATATACTAAGTATACTTGATTTTTGTTACATCTGCCGAAAGCATAAACTAATTGGAGGGTTATTGCTGACCAATTTAATACTATATGGAACTCCCTCATTGCTTAGGCAGCGTAGATGGCAAACACGTACAAATATCTGCTCCAGAACATAATGACAGCTTGTTTTTTTAATTATAAAAGCACATTAGGCATTTAGCTGCTTGGAGTTGCAGACAGTAACTACAACTTCATCTATGTTGATGTTGGATGCCAAGGACGGATTTCGGATGGTGGTGTATTCAATCACACCTCACTCTACAAAAACCTAGAAGAACAATCCCTAAATATGCCAGGTTGTGAGGCGTTACCCGGAAGAACACGTCCAGTCCCATTCGTTTTTGTGGCAGATGACGCATTTGCATTATCTACTTACATGATGAAGCCATACCCAGGTCACAAGCCAGGAACATCGACATCAGAAAGGGTTTACAACTACACACACAGTATAGCACGAAGAATAATTGAAAATATTTTGGTAATCATGTCATCAAAATTTAGAGCACTACTGAAAATAATACCTCCGGCTCCAGAAAAAGCAGAGGTTATTTTTTTTTGTCTGGCATTTATCTCCATTTTTTGTTTTCGCAGAAACAGTGTATTCATCAGTAACTACACTCCAGCTGGTATTGTTGATTAATATGATACAGATGGAAACTTAATTGAGGAGTCCTGGAGGAAGGAACTGGATGAAAATTATACTTTGATCAATCTTCGAAAATTATCACAAAAATCAACAACAAACTTACATGAAATTCGGAATGAATTCAGAGATTATTTCCTTGCTTCTGAGGGAGAAAGTCCATGGCAATATGATGTGTACTAAATGTGTGAATCCAGATAGCTTACTACATGTAAAACAATCAAACATTTTGAAAACATTTTTAATAACACCTTAAATAATATTTTCTATCTACAAGATATTATTATTACTAATTTTATGTACTGTATTGTAATACCACTGTTTTCTGATCTGTATTCATGTATAAACATTAAATAAAAACATTTTTAAAGTAATTACAATGTCTTCAGTGCTTCCTGATTCAGTTTAAATTTCCTCATCACAGTAAGTGCTTCTGCTGACTCTTAATTCTGAACCTTGCAGTAAAAATAACAAATGTTCGTATGCGAACCAAGAATTCTGTGCAGGGGATGCCTCACTCTTCTTCGCCTGATTAATTGGTTTATGGTCCCGATGAAAAGCTGTTTCCAAATTGTGGATTTTATTTTCTGCATCAGTCACTGATACTTCATTTTTATTGGCAAGTTCTTCGATAGCCTTTTTTTTTTTATTGATGCGATTTTTACATTCCGGATTAGTAACTATCCCACAAACATGCCGCGTTAAAATCTTAAATAAACTGCAACGCTTTCTCCGTAGGCCACATCTTGATGAAGGAAAAAAAAAAACATAAAGCAAACCGACGAAGCGTTCGCCACGGCCGCGGTCCAAAGAGAACAACTGGAGCTCATGTCTGCCAACACGCCCACACTACGAAATGTTGCCGCAACATTGCCTGCGATTGTCTCGTGTCTCCCATTTCGAACGGGAGTAAAGAATCCTGCGATTTTGTTTCGAAAGCGTGTCTATATATATTTATTTGTGTCTCGATTGCCTATACAAAATCTCTCGATTTTCTATGGGCGCTGCTTAGATACGCAAATCGCTCGACTTTTGTATCCAAGTGCGTGCAAGGCCTCAGATTCACCGTATAGGACAGAGAGCTAAGATGCCACGCATCAAGAAGTGAGGTTGTCGTCCCGGCACTTGGGCCGGTCTGTCGCGCAGCAGAGAGATGTAATTAGGCCCCCGCGCGAACAAAAAAAAAAAAAAACCCGTCGACTCCACGCGTCACATTCGTCGAGCGGCACGACGCATCCAGGTGAAGCTTTCATTAGGTGCGTATATGAACTGAGCGAGTGTATGCAAGGGTGCGGGGGGCCTTTAGTGCGACGAGCGCAAGGAGAAGGAGGGTGTGGAGGGTCGTATAGGGCGCTCGCCTGGCGCTGTCGCATAGCAGTCAGTCGCGGAGAGCTGACACGATGGGGAATTTCACGGTTGACCTCTCGCCACTTGCGCATTCGCCGGCAGGGGGCAAGGGGTGGGGGGAGGTGAGGGGGCTCATAACCGCGTCTCGCCCTCGTTAACGACACGGCGACGACACACCTGGGCGTCGCGGCGCCCGCGTCTCTCACCCCGGTAGAGGGGGTAGCCATAGAGACAACCGGGCAAAGGGGCTGGAAAAGGGGGCGCCTGCAGTCAAGTGCCAGCCAACTAGGCAACAAACCCCCGCCAATTATTCGTGCTTGCGTCGCCGCCTCTGCGGAGCAAGAACGGGCCAAGTGCCTCGAGCGTCGTTTTCGCAGAACGCCAAGAGACGGGATGCTGTGACGTGGTCGGAGCCAATTTTTTGAAGTTATACTTCTGGAGGCGCGTTATGAAAAAAATGATGAGAGTTAATTTTTACTATGCGCGTGTACCATACAATGAAATTTTTACAGTTATGCAAGGAAGGCTAAGTACAAATAAAAAAATATATATATTTTACACTTGTTATTTGTATTGAATCCTGGTCCATATCATTATTTTGAATATAAGAGATATAAATATTTATAAACTTTTTCAAGGATAATTGTATAAGTTAATTTATGTTCCTGTACATATAATTTTACGCATAGTAAATTGTTACATTATTATCTAATAACTATTTTAAATTAATAAATTAGAACAATCATCCATACTGTGTTTCATTATAAATTAAATTTAATCTTGATTATTTTATTAAATGAAATAATTAGTTGTGTAGCTACACGTGTTTAAATAAATACTGAATACTGAGTAATCATTTAATTTATATTTCAGCAACCCTATTTATAATATCAATACTGTCATTTTGTTATTTTATTTATATCAATTATCTGCATACAAGATTAAAGTTAGTTTCTTATTACGCCAAGTAGTAAATATAACTTCTAACGTGCGAACATTAGTATCTACTCACCCATTTTTTTTAAAACTCCCCCCAAAAATGGCGGAAAAAATTCTTTGATATCGTCAGATGATGGTCAATTAGTAGAGGCAGGAAAATTTCGCGGAATAATTTTGAAATAGGCTAAAATTCAAATACGTATACCTAGGTTTAAGCTGCTTTGGCTATTGGCTCACTGTTCAGCTCGACGACTTTGAACCAATTATAAACTACCATTCAAAGAAGTATAGAGTCGCAGGCAAAAGGGAAACCAGTCGAGACTAGACACAAGTCAGCAGCCAATGAACTGGCGTTATTTGTCCGAGTGCACAGAGGACTGTGTAGTCTCTCCTGGTGGTTACTGAAACCACGAATTTTTCAGGTCCCTGAAAATAAGTTTGAATTAGAAATTCCGTAGTTATAAACATTCACTTTTAAAGGGAAATTCATTTAAAACTGTTTCCACGATGTAATAATTAAACTGCAGCCAATGTTTTGAGCGTCTAAACAATATGATGCAACAACTAGCTGAAGGAAAAAGAAAACTATTTCACACAGTAACCATGTAAACATGCAGACGTGCCCACAACAATAACATATTTTTCTTGTGTCGTGCTCTTTTGGGTGTGCTGTTTTTTTAAATCCAACATTGGTTTTAAAAAACTGAACTATCAACTGGGCAATAAAAACTTATGAGTCATTTATATTAGAATGCAGTATTTTTTATAGTCATTTAATATTTTGCGGAAATGTTATGTTAAAGGAATTAAATTATTTCCTTTTATATTTTTTCAGGATTTTTTTTTAAAGAATTTAAAGTCATTAGGTTTCTGTTGTGTTAACTGGCGAACGAAACACAAATATAAGATAGAAACCTCTGTGAAAATAATTTTTGCTTCCCTAACATTTAGGTGTTAATAAAAAATTCTTTTTAAATGTGTTTATATTCCCGAGAATTAAAAAAAATGGTTGTCTGTAAAGTCGGTTTACGGACGATAGTTTAACGTGACAACGTGATAACAAAACATTGATGAAATTATTGCATACTTTATGAATAAAATTTAATATTTTTTTTTAATAATAAAAGAATAAATACTTGAAATTATACTAGTAATCAGATTTTTAAAATGCAAGAATAATTAACTTTTATTGCCGGAATTGTTGTTGTAATAAGCAATGAAAACCACATTAACTTTTCACTTCACTTTATAAACAGTCGAGTGGAAGAGAGATAGATTCTGCGCATGCGTACAATGAGCGTAACGGGACACAGTGTAACGGAACAATGTGCGTAACGGGACAATTTTTCGTGCGTGCAGCCGGCGTTCATCGATTTGTTAGACGTTGTCACGTCAATAAACAAGAAATTAGAAAGTTGATTATTCCGGAGGCTGAATTAGAGCAAACGTATTAAAAAAAATTATGTATGTCAGTGAGGCGTGGCCTACCGCTTGATGAAGGCGTGGCCGGTCGTTCATTGGTTGATTTTTTTTTTTGGGTAATGATTGGTGAGTTGTGATCCTTCGCATGGCGGTCCAGCTCGGCTGTCTTCTGGGCGTGGCCGGCTGGAGCTCGCAATTAACAGGATGGTTTATCTTCTGGATGCTTAGGCATTCTGTGCTTGAGTTCCACCAACGGAGTCCTGAAAAGAGTCCGGCCCAACTATGATACTTCCGGCGTAATTAAATGATTTTTTCCCCCGCAATTGTAAAAGGCTCGTAGGTTGCCGGCGGCCGGTGGGTTTTCTATGAATTTTTGGTATTCCTGTTTTATCCACCAATGAAAAACGTTACCACTTCACCTCACTGTGGCGTCCTTCAACCGTCTCTAAAGACGTCTCGTCATAATTTATTAATCCCACTGTGCCTCGGGCCTTACGTCCGAAATTGCTCATGTTTTTTTTATTACATCCGACACAACACAACACCACACTAGAGTCTTTTTTCGAGTGTGCACGATCATGCAAAAACTTAGTCTTAATCATGTGCAGGAACACAAGTTCAGGCGATTGCACACACAGTCCCGCTTAAGGCGCCTCTGCCGGCAACTTCCACTTTACCATGCCCTTCTGTCGAGCAGCTGTTATGGGTAGAGACCTTTAAAATTCGCGGATAGAGTCCAAATACTTTTGACATTATTTTGCTTCAGTGATTGGGCCACAGTTTATCTGAAGGACTCTGGCCCAATGAAAAATCTTCAACAGAAGAATTAGCGAATCACGATATTTCCAGTCAACAGGTGTTACGAGTCGGTAACCAATCAGCAGATGTACTTTGCACGAGTGCATAGAGGATCATGGAGTCTATCCTTTAGGGATTTGAAATCGCGAATTTTACAGGTCTCTAGTTATGGATTCATTCAATTGTTACCGTTTTAAAACTTTCTCTAGTCGTAATGTCAAAAATCACTTCCTACGCTTCATACTGTACAGTCTGTCTATAAAAGAATGTCCAAGTTATAAATGTTAATAGTATCAACCGTAAGCGTTGTAGAATTTTGGTTCAAGGTCATAATTAAAGAGTAACTCAAACAGTTTTTAGATTAGCGCGTGCGCAAATACTACTTTGTTTTTTTTCTTGCTTGCAGCGCGAATAATGGTTCTTCCCCCAGTTAGTAGATGGTTGACCTGCAAACTTTATTCGGCAACAGGATGGAGCCCCTCCCCAATGAAATATCTTTGTACAAGAGTGGTTGAACGTCGAAGTCCCTGACCGTTGGATTGGTCGTAATGGTCGAGACGACAGAGCTCTTTTTCGCTGGCCTCTACGTTCACCTGACACAACGCCATGAGATTTCTTTTTTGCTTTGGTGCTTCATAAAATATCGTGTCTACGTTTCCCCGCTACCTAATGATTTGCCAGACTTGTTAAAAAAAAAGGAATTGGTCTGTAGGTTGGAAATGTGCCGTATAACTAACATTGAACATTAGTTAAACAAATTACGTTAGTTTACCTTCAATTTGGTATATGATTTGTTGTAAATAGTATTATTTAACCTATTATAATATACCATTGAAACTGTGGCATTCTTTTATGGACTTTCTTTCTTTAAGCAAAGGACAAAGAAAGTATGCTGAATACATAAATTATAATTTCTCTGGTGTAAAAAGGCAAGTTTTTCTACTCGTGTAATGGTTAGACACAGAAATAGTGATATGTTAAAGTAATTACCCTGCTGACCGCGGAACGGCGCCATCAACTTGACCAGGCGATTATAATGCCTTCTCGTGTCGGGTAACCCCAAATTAAATTTTATAATGGCTTGGCGACTTCTACAGGTACATTTATATTCAATGCTAGTAGTTCGTTACGAAGTTTGACTTTATAAATTTTAACCCCATTACTAATAACTAGGGGCATGCAGATTTCGCGAAAAGATTTTGAGACTCGATGAAAGTTAAAACACTATAGCATCGTCTGTGTTTCGTGATTGGGTGAGTTTCTCCCAGGTACATATCAATTGTTACAACACCAATCACAATGATTCAGTGCGGAAGTAAACGCGTCCTGAGTGGCTCGGTTCAAACAAGGCAACGACTTCTCTCGCTAGACGGCCGCCAATCACAAGGAAGAAACCGTAGGTGCGGGTATACTTTGTTGCAGTCTAATAACTGTTCAGATCTTTTCGCGAAAAATGCCCCTACTAATAACTAATGTTTTCAATGTAATCGAAAACCTAAGAAAAATAATACGAATCGTAGACAATTGTGCAAATTTTTTTAAGATAAAGAAAAGAATACATATTAACATTTTTAGATCATATATGACTTTAGATCTTATTATTTATTAAATGGTATAATATTGTTTAGTGATTTTAAGTCTAAAGTAAGGAGGTATTCCAAGACGTCCGTGTAAGGTAGAGAATAAGCACTGTCATCTTGGGATACAATGGTAACCTAACTCGCAGGCCGTATTCCAAAACGTGTCCAAACCGAATCCCAGTGAGGGAACAGAAAAACCCCGTGCGAGGCTAGAAACTGGTTTCAGCGCATTCTAGCTGATAATTGGCAACCATCGATACACTCGTTACGGCAAAAAAAAAATCCTGGAGATAGCAGCACCGTCGCACGAATTAAGTGGAGTTATTCTATTTTTTTTTCAAGTACTATATTTAAATTGCGATTATTGCTTGTTATGACCTTCAAAGTTTACAAAAATGTATTCCAGAATAGTTTCGTAACCATGAAATTTCATTTGGCACATTTGGTACATCCCCCGATGTTTACAAAAATAAATATAGGTATACACGTTAATGGCGATATACGCGGGTCTGCCATCTGGACGAAACCAACAAAAAAAGTGAGCTCTGTGAATGCACGGAATTGAGGTAGCAAATCGGCAACAAAATTGTAAACCAAATCCTTGCCCTGAAAACAAGGGACTGGCCGAGTGCTATCATGCATTAGGAATACTGTTAGGGTACAAATGTAGCATATTCAACACCTAAACCATTATTTCTTGTGTCTTGGAATACCGGTCTGACAGAAGTAGTTGATACAAAGGAACGAGAGAAATGAGGTCTTCCAAAAAAATAGAGCGTTTGGCGTTTGCATGTATGTATATGTATGACTTCAAAGCAAGTAAGATAAAGAGTACCTAACAACTCATTGCTATAACTGAAGCCCTTTCTTTCTCTGGAAATCCGGGAAATGTTCGGAATTCAGGAACAACCTGAAAGTCGTTAACTTTTCGAAAGTTATGCTGGCAATGTTGATTTTTTCGTTGCTGGGCATAATAACCGAATTCTGTAAAATATCATTACAAAATTATAACACGTAAATGTTAAAATGATTTATCTTTTGTTTAAAAAACTAACAATGATATTCGCAATTTTGAGTGCTGAAAATCATAACCTTAGATTATATGTACGAGCATAAGCAAAGAAAAGCACACGCAGTACTTTGTTTTGCAGCCATGATTATTAAATTAATACCAAAATAATTTAAGACTTGCAAAAATTATCCCAAAGTTTAATATTTTGTCATAATCAACAATATTATAAATGTGAAAATGTTCTTGTCTGTTTTTACTCCTTTCACGCAGCAACCGAGCAACGGATCGACATAATTTCTTGCATATATATTTTTTATGGGCAGAAGAGTGACATAGACTACATATAATTATGAAATTCCATCCCTAAGGGAGAAAAAAACGGCTAATTTCGGTTTGTAATAGAAAATCATAGGAGGTAGGTCATAGACACACAACCAGTGAGTTTGTGTCATTTATCTGTGTCCACCACACGGTCATATAGTAAGGTCTGGCAACTTCCTTTCCTGCTCCTTGACGAGAGATGCTCTTGGCTGCTAGCGAACTAAAGGCGCTAATGCTATTTTACTTTAGAACTTCGTCAATAGATGGCCTGCCTTGAATTTGTAACGCCGCTATCGTTTGGTGCGTCGGTCACGTCTTGCCTAGATGTTACCTGCCTTCCCACAAAATGAAGTTCAAGATTGGTGTCCCGGTTTTGCTGATGTGTGTGCAATGAGTGAGACTTTAAAAATCAAAATTTCCGGTTTTTCAAGCGTGTGTCCTACAAATTTGAAACTCGGTGGTGATGTTCCTTACATTATGATGTGTTTAACCTGGGGAAACCCCAGGTACGTAAGCTAGTTTGTTAAATAAGCCGTCTTTCAGACGAGGCGACTAGTTGAAGGGACGGATGTGTGTGAATGGAGTGTAGGTGTCGATGTAGCAGATGACTGGGAACCGCCCTCTCTGGCGGCCGGCCAATAGGCGTCCGTGTCGCTCACCTTCTCACCCCCACCAGGAGACTCAACACAAGACTCTACTCGGCATTCGTCCTTCACACCAGTCGCCTGGCCGAGTCCACCGCGGACGTTTCAATGTGGAGCAGTTTAGAGAAGACACTCGTATAGTAGTTCCGCGATATGGGATATCATGTGTGAGGAATACGGGGATAAAACCAAAAGGAGTGAAGCTTGGTGGGAAGTGGCACGAAAATGCTATGCCGATTTTACTCCTCTTCTTGCAGGAGAACAAGCACAAGAAATGCTTCCTTGGGTTATAACATAACCACGTTCTGTTCTCTCGTTGGAAATAGAAGTTAATGTTTGGTGAGTAACCAGCCGAAATAGAGTATCCACACGTGTGTCGAACAGTCGAGAGGTAACCAGGCAATTTTGATGATATAAACCAAACCGCCTCGTCCGAAAGGGAAAAAATTCCTTTGTTAAATGGGCTCGCCTATTTAGGGGTGTATTTATGTTAGAGAGCTGGGTTGATAAGGGCGACGTTCGTTGCTGGTTTTAGCGCGGTATCGCCTCTAAGCGCAAGGCTCTGAACTGACGCGTATTTTCCTCATCGCGCATAGGGCAACTATGAGATTTAAGTAGAAACCATTACATTATTTGGCAAAGAAATTAAGATAAAGATGTAATGCAAGTTCTTCGAGTGTTTTCAAGAATGTTTAACGGGTTCTTTGTGCCTAAAAGTTACTCTAACACATGTGTTTTAACCATTTTAACTTTTCTCAAAATACAGTTTGAAAAATAAATACGTAAACAGGACTACTCATCAGCACTTATCATATTTTTAAATGATTTTCATGAATAGACACCACTATATCTTGAGCTGCTTTCAAATCGATAGTTTTTGACGTGACAACGTCTAATAAATCGATGAACGCCAGCTGCACGCACGAAAAAGTGTCCCGTTACGCACATTATCCCAATACGCTATGTCCCGTTTCGATCATTGTACGCTTGCGCCGCATCTATCTCTCTTCCACTCGTTGGAACAACCATCGATTTGACTTTTTCGAGGCACAATAAACTTGAAACACTCCCATTCGTTTCCTACTTTTCCTATCATCGTCCTATCCTTAACAGAATAACACAGATTGGAAGAAGTTAAATAGCAAACATGTTATAAAAGTTATAGTTAAAATATTTTTTCGTTAAAGTAATAAACATATTTGAATTAGGGAGTGCAAATAAAAGTAAATTTATCAATTAAATTGTAGATTTCATGTCACTCCTTCTTTGTATCCATACAAAATAGTGATACGCTATGTCCCGTTTCGATCATTGTACGCTTGCGCCGCATCTATCTCTCTTCCACTCGTTGGAACAACCATCGATTTGACTTTTTCGAGGCACAATAAACTTGAAACACTCCCATTCGTTTCCTACTTTTCCTATCATCGTCCTATCCTTAACAGAATAACACAGATTGGAAGAAGTTAAATAGCAAACATGTTATAAAAGTTATAGTTAAAATATTTTTTCGTTAAAGTAATAAACATATTTGAATTAGGGAGTGCAAATAAAAGTAAATTTATCAATTAAATTGTAGATTTCATGTCACTCCTTCTTTGTATCCATACAAAATAGTGATAATTCAATAAAAATGATTCAATTTTATTCATAAAAGTATGCAATAATTTCATCAATGTTTTGTTATGACGTTGTCACGTTAAACTATAGTAAACCGACTTTACAGACAGCCAATTTTTATTTTCTGACGCTCGAATATGAGCGGGAACCGTAAAGCTGGACTCTCAGTGATCCGTCCGTCTCCAGTCCGTCCGTTTATCACGTGACATTCAGCCAATCAGACGGTCCAAAAAATACCATCCATCCGTCCGTTAAAAACTTGCCAAGCTTTAACTTTCAACGGACAGACGGATGAAATTATAATCTCGAAAATGTCTTTAAAGGCATTATATTTATTTTAAAATATTTTTTTAAGTTGGTTTATTTGCTAAGCTTCTATATTATTATGTTCTTAACTTACCTATGAACACATTTTGAATTTGATGTTTGAAACAATAATTATTGTCTTAGACACAAAAATAATTTGTAACTCGAAAACATACTTAAATAAATATTTTAGATTTCCTTCAACCATTTATTAGTGCTCAGCGTGCATGATATTCAAACTGGTAAATCTTTACAAGATAAATTTCCTTGTAAGTTGCTGACAGCATCCAAGTGGGGAAACATCATGACGGACGGAAGCGACAGATCGCTGCGAGACCAGCTCAAGGCTGCGACGGAAGAGGACGCAGTCTTGCCAGTATTCATTCTGCTAAGTCATCTGCCTGCCCGGAGCAGCGACAAAACTTCGCCATCTCCGTCTCATTTTCCCTCCCTCCTCAACCCTGGGGCCGCGCGCGGCGTTGCCAGATCTCCAGGCAATCCGCGCGTCGCGAGAAACAAAGTTAATTGAATAAATTCCATTAAGATTTTCGCGGGATGGCGATGCGTGGGTTTCGAGGAGTGAAAAAGGAGGGGGGGGGGGGAGAGAAATAGAAGACTCCGGTGGCGAAGGGGTGGGAGTAGTAGGGTTAGAAAAGCAGGAGTCCAGAGAGACAGCATCCATATTTATGAATTTCTTGAAGGAATCAACGAGGCATGGGCTTAACGCTTCGTTAAGTGAATAGAAGCGTTCGGCGGGTGGAGGGAGTTGGGTTAGTAAGGGAAAAGTTATGGATCGTTGGGAGGGGGAGGGGGGGGGTGAGGACTATGCTTGTTGTGAAGAGAAGTAGTACTTGCGTGCCCTTCTCTTCTTCGAGACTTCCACGCCCCTGCGGGTCGGATTAAATCCAGACAAAACTTCTTAGAACTCCACGAGACATGTACGGGCAAAGAAAAACGATCAAGGATTTTGGCGAGGGGAAGGGGGGGGGGGCGGGGGTTGAAGAAGAAAGAGCGAATAGGAGCGAAACGAGTTGGGCTGGGAATTATTGGAGGAGGGAGTGCCGAATACTAGCTCGCAGAGCAAAACGTCTCGGAGATGAATAAGTTTCTGGCGAAACAGATGGGATTGGAGAGGGTTGTAGCGAGATTTTTTTTTTTTTTTTTTACCTCCCCGACGATCGAATTACGTTTGCCATCAGAATGCGAAGACTCAATATATGTATATAGCGCTCGCGTTCTCTCCTGGGTGTAAGCTGGCTAAAGTCTTGATATTCTGACCTACTTCCACTAGAGAATATAGTTCCCGTTCCTAAAAATAAAAGTTACTTAATATTCTTTATCATTCTGATGTCCCTTGTTGCTTGGGAAAGAATCATCGAAGAACAATTTCTGTTAAATCTGCACCCAAGGGCTACGCTTTTACTATGATTTTTTGTAACATATATGTTGTGGAATTTAATAGCTTATAAAATTGTAGGGAAAATTAACACTAACACATTGCATCTATAATATTTTTTATAATAAAGTCACATTCATATCTAATCCACAATAAATGTGTAGTAAATTTCTGATACAATTTTTTTAGTTTTTAACTTCCACTGAACGTAAAGGAAAATTTACATATAGTTATTGCAGTGTAATTAAAAACATTTTGATTTTAGATCCAACAGCGCTTCGATAATATTTACTTATATATTAAAGGATATAAATTGATCAGTTACAATATTATATTTCTCAATTGTATTTCGTAAAAACAAAGATCCTTTTTGTATTACTTTCCATCTCGTAATGTTAGCTCCTTCTTGTTTCTGTACAAATACTTCCAAAATTATAAATATATATGTAAATTTACCAATCTCTGTGATTAGAACTGAGGATAAAACTTTCTTCTTATAATTAAAAATATTCATTACATTATAATATTATGTACTAATTTTGAAATTCCCAATTTTATAATTTAGTTAAAAATTTAAAAATAAACTCATTTTGATAAATAAAGTAAATCAAAACCTATTACAGGATATATTTGTTCATACACACATTCAAAAAAAAGTTTTCCATTCGTTTAAAAGGTCTGTTTAGAAATATATATTTACAAGTTTTAAAATTTTTCTATTTTTACATCTTTTATATCTACCTGCATATCAACAGATTTCTTAGTAACAAAATTAACTTCTATAATTTTTCTACAATAAAGTAATGGTTTATCTAAAGAAGCATGTACTGTCGTCTTCCAAATTATGATAAATATAGAGTAAACCAATACTGTTACGAACTAATGTAGGGAGATCCTGGTTCATAAGGTAAAGCCCAATTAAGTTTTATTACAGTTTTATTAATTACTCATATTTACATTACCATTAAACATTTATTTAAACACCAATCACCCACACTTAAAAAATGTATTCGCAAGTTACTCAATGTCTGTCAAGTTCCACAGTTTACACTCCTCACTGGAGCTAGGATCAACAGTGGTTCGCCCCTTACCTCGCGCCTGTCCACACACACAGTCTCGCGCCACTCTGTCTCACTCTCACGATCCCTTCGCTCCGCGTCGTGCCACTCTCTAGGGGGTCTCTCACCCTCTTCGCCGATGTCGCACTTCCCTTCAATCGCGGAACCCTCCGAACTTTTGGGACTGCCGCGGAGGCCGGTTAGCTGCTTATATACCTGCGGCGCCCTTCTCGAACCGACGAGAGCGGCTGTTACGAGTCGCGTCATCCCGGGCCGACCCGATGCCCGAAAAGTCCAGAAAGGCGGTGTTTATTCGCGCCACTCCCGGCGGTGGCCTCGGAAAACCCGCAGAATTCCCAGGCCACTGAAAGGATCATTGACAATGGCCTGAGGCCGGTAGGTGCGCGGTGAGCGGAAATGTGGAGCGGGGTAGCGAGGACCCTTGTAATCCGGCCAGACACGCGTGGCATGCTTTACATAAATGGACGGCGCGTGACACCAGTGGCCGTGCAGGGCCGCCAGCCATCTCCGAACCTGGCGCGCGTCGCGGTCCTGTCTGCGTTCGTAACACTTTCTTTTGCAAGTCAAAAATATATGCATTAGAAAATGTATAGAATTTTATTCGTAGTATCACAATAACATACTTTTGCAAATATATTCTTAAGAGTTTCTTTGTAAAATTTTAAATAAAGTTTTACATTAAAGTCAGCAGTTTTGTTTACAGTGACATTATTACTAACATATTTAAAATACACTGGTGGGCATGAAAAATTATTATGAAATAATGAGGAAACATTATTAAAAACTTACAGTTGAAGCATTTGCGGATATAATAGTAAAGTGCAATTGTCACAGTTTAAACTACAACTTTAACCACCAGAGTACCTGGAGTTATTATTTGATCAATTTCTTTGCTTTTAGTGTAAAATATAGATTACGATAAAAAATGTTCGTCCAAAAAGCAGCAATGTGTGGTTTGGTTTGGCATTAAAATTACAATAAATGTTGCATAAATTATGCGGTAATTTGTATATATAAAACCCTTAATATTGTAGCTAAGCATGTGTTTCTTAATTTATTGTGAAATAAAAAAATAAATTACTTACAAACACAGATTATTTTGCTTTTGGTTGTAAAAACGATCAAAAAATAAATGAATAGAAACTTAAAAAAACAAGCATACAATTGTTTTGGGAAAACTTAATTACGTGCATTGATTAACCAGAAAATGTTACCACGTTAATGAAATCAAATTCACTAATAACCACACTAAAACGGCAGGGTGAAATGGTTTAAGTCAAAATAATGATTATGTTTCAGTTACGATTATTTCGCAGATTCATTGGGTAGCAAAGAAGTCGTGAAGTAGTTACACACGTTCTTCGCTTTTATGACTGGACTAAAATGCTCTTGAAAATAACCTTAGACGACCCTGAATCAGTTAACAAGGAGAAGAAGTTTTAATTTGTCAAAGAATGTAACCGTGAAATTAATTCATTTTATTTATGTTATATTATTTTTATTCCTCTTAACACCTCTGCCCCATTCAAAACGGCGTATTTTAAGCACACCTGTTATGAAGCATGCCTTTATTCTAGGTACGTTCTCGGAACCAATAGATATTCGCCATTACACTCATATATGTAATGAGAGCTAAAGTCTAGGTATGGCTCATAGTTTATGAGCACTGAGTCAACAATACGAGATTTATATTATCGTCAAAATTTCGTCATTTTATTTTCTATACGTAAGCGCGGGGTATTTAAAACTACTATATTAATATTCGCAAAAAGAAATCATTTCTAAGTTCTGTATCAAGTTTTTAAAAAGTGGTTTAATTCAAACCAAAAAATTAAATTACTAAAAGTGCAACGTTGTGCAGTTAAAGTAAATGCAATTAGTTGAGATTTTAGGATTTTTTTAAACAAAGGAATTATATCTTGTTCGGTAATGCAATCAAATCAATGAATTTATAGCTGATCCGACGAAAGTAACAAACAGTAAATATGTATATCGGGATACCAGAGGTAGCTAACTTAGGACACGTAGAGTTGAATTCCAAGCTGATTTAAATAAACTACGTGTGTGATCAATGCACACATTAAAAAAAAAAACTTTACACATAGTTTTATGTGTGCTCAAAAGCTCACTACACCTATTATCACGTTTATTTAAACGATCTAAAAATACATCATTTGAGAAATAGCTGACTGTGGTACTTGTTTTTGCAGAGAGAGAAAGAGAGAGGGGGGGGGGGGGGGAGAGAGAGAAAGGAAATATACGTATTTTTGAAAATGGTTGCTCGGATATTCCCATCGGGTTTGCTGGCGAGTCCTCGCATGGATATCAGACCCCGACCGGACAAAAGAGTTAACAGGGCGCTCTATGTTGTGTTTGTGCCGTGTACATCTGTTACAGTTCCAACAGATGTACGTGTTTGCGTTTCGCGTGGGTGTCTATGTGTGGTAGAGGGAGGTGGGGGGTAAGGGCAGAGGGGAGGGTTGGCTTAGCACATGCAGAAGGGGGGAGGCGGGGGTTGGGAAAGGCGGGAGAGAGGCATAGCTTGTGCCACGGTGGGTTAGATCTCATTATGGATAATGGAATCCGCCTCTATGCGGAGGTAATCTGCTGATGGTAAGGGGCCAGACAATAGACAAATCACTTCGCTCCGCCTGTTGTATCTATCTGTTTGGTTGTGTTCCCCGTGCAATTCCCCTCCCCCCTCCTCCTTATCGGCTCCTATTCGGGCTGGACGTACCACAGCCGACCTGTCAAACGCAAGCCTCGGGTGTTCTCGGCGCGCCGGCTGCGTGCGAGAGCCGCATATCTCCAGCCGAACTCGCCGTCTTCACTCTGCTCCGTTTTTAAATAGCTTAGTGGAGAAAAAAACAACACTTGAGGCTCGATCTCACAGGCCCTTTTGAATGTTTATTTTTGACGTGACAACGTCTAATAAATCGATGAACGCCGGCTGCACGCACGCAAAAGTGTCCCGTTATGCACATTGTCCCGTTACGCTGTGTACCGTTACGCTCATTGTACGCTTGCGCCGCATCTATCTCTCTTCCACTCGATTGGAACAACCATCGATTCGACTTTTTCGAGGCACATTAAACTTGAAACACTCCCATTCGTTTCCTACTTTTCCTATCATCATCCTATCCTTAACAGAATAACACAGATTGGAAGAAGTTAAATAGCAAACATGTATAAAAGTCATAGTTAAAATAATCTCTTCGTTAAAGTAATAAACATATTTGAATTAATGAGTGCAAATAAAAGTAAATTTATCAATTAAATTGTAGATTTCATTTACCTCCTTCTTTGTATCCATACCAAATAGTGATAATTCAATAAAAAGATTCAATTTTATTCATAAAAGTATGCAATCATTCCATCAATGTTTTGTTATGACGTTGTTACTTTAAACTATCGTCCGTAAACCGACTTTACAGACAAACAATATTTTTTGTTGACATTCCTAGAGATGGGACAGTAAAATCCTCAAACCCTCAAAGATAATTAAATCCATAGTATTCGAAAGGTAGCTTAGTGGAGGAAAATAAAGAAAAACAACACTTTAGGCTCGATTTAACACGCCACGTTGAATGTTTTTTTTTTTTTTTTTGACATTCTAGAGGTGGGATAGCCAAGTCATTAAATCCTCAAACATAATTAAATCCCGAGTATTCGAAAGGTTCGATATTAGAGGAAAAAGATTCGAAGAAAAATATTAGAGGAAATATAGTAAATCAAAAACAAATTCAGCACTTTTTCCTCTTCAGTTTACTAGGTCAGTTTTTTCCTCCTGATAGCATCCCCCCAAAATATTGTACTTTTAACATGTAATTATATACATAAAATTACAATGGTCAATGTGTAGTGATTCTGGAAACATGGTTTGTCAAACAACCATTGAAATGGTAGAATTTTTCAACACCATAATTCATATTTTTCCATTTACTATACATTATTTTATCTAGACCGGCACCTAGGTTAGAATTCCACATTCGGATTCGAGAAAATTGGGATTCATCCCATCAGTATTCATTACTTTCATTTAAGGGCTATTACTAAAATTTCAACTTTTTTTGTTCTGCCACATATATTTTCAACAGATGTTCACTTAGTGTAATATCATGGGTGTACCTAGGCGTGCAAGTTTTCGTAATTGTTATCACTCACGCGATTTAGCCCTTAAATAATAGCAATGTTAAAAAAAACATGGCTGGTGAATCAAAGACTTAAGAAATTAGTTTCCTAAATTATTTTGTATTTGTAATTTAGTGTTTCTGCCATTTACCTAAACTGAATAAATAACATAACTAAAGCTGATAGGCAACAAATGGTTTCATCCTTTAAACAAGCCGTAGTATCAGGTTTCGAACGGGTAGGTAAATTTTTTTTTTAATGGAGGATGCTTTCTTTTAATAATCACTAAATTTTTTGTCTAACTAAATGTCAAGTTTCATCAAAATTTTTTTTCTTATCTTGCCTCTAAGTTCAAATTCATTTAGTCAATACTGTTTCTGTATATAGTAAATATAATGACAGAAAGAGTGGATGAGGATCCGATAATTATGTTTACTTGTGATGTATAAGGATATTTTAGATAGCATACTTCGAATAATTACACGTGTGCACCACGCGACGGTTGGCTATTATGCCAGTACGACGTGGTTGTTTTGTTATTATATTTAAGCTTTATTCAGAGTAGGCCATCAAGAATGCATTCAATTAGGTTTTGGTTTTAAATATGAATAACTTACGAAACCATACCTTAAAAAAAACACACTAAAACATAGCCTATGTCCGTCTCGAATACTGTAGATTTGTAACAGTATAGGAAATTTTGAAATCATTCCACAAACAAACAAACTTACACTCTCTCTTTTTAGCATTAGTATAGATTTACATCCCTTTTCACCCCTTTAGGGATGTAAGTTCAAAAAATTCTCTCTAGGTCCACTGGCTGAGCATTATATGTAAGTCAGTCAGTGTTAGAGCTTAATTAAGTATATTCTTATTAGAAGTAAAGTAACCTTAATTTAATTTAGAAACAAATCTAAAACCTGCTCCACTGAAAAATAATTCCAACATTTGTGACATTGGTGTCTTTTACCTCCAAGATATAGACGTAGTGACGTATCTTGGCTATCGCACGCTTAAGTCACGTCAACCGACGTTTCGGTCGTTTCGGTTGACACTGCAGTTGCCATCACCAGAGTGACAGACTCATGCAGTAGGAACTCTTCGCTTTAGACGCGGCTAAAAGCCGCAAGCCGAGAAACCTCAGACAATGATCTCGAAAGCCTGCAATACTTGTTAAAGACATAGTCAAAATTCCCATATATTTCCTCGCAACTATTTGGAATTCACAAACAGATATGTGGCTGTATCAAAAGCCTTAAGGGTTTTTGTCCCGTTCCAGGCCATTATTTTATATTTACGTTTGACGCGGTCAAACTTACCGACTCTTTGAGTAGTTGAACTTTCACTAAATAAAAATATATATTGCATAATTTTTGCACATTTAGCTGGTCAAATTTCATTTTTAACGTTTTTGTCCGGTGTAGACAGTGAGAACGAAATGGAATATTAAACTGGACCTTTTTAGGTCTAAAACCGATTTTACTGGCTGATGTGTGGTATGGTTTGATTTCTTTCAGAAACATTTATTAAATTTGTACCTAGACTTATATAACTCTCAGAATTTTTATGAATAAAATTTAAAAAAAAAAATGTTTCTGAAAGAACTTTAAACCATACCACGCAGTAGCCTTTAAAGCCAAAACGTTTTTAGTTATATATTGCATTTGGTTCTCCTTATCCAAACTACAAAAAAAGGTGCTAATTATGCAAAAAGTAAGCACTATATATATATATATTTTTTTTTGTAAGTTCGTCCACTCAAAAAGTCTGCAAGTTTAACCGTGTGTGCTGTTTGCTCCCACGAGGTCTCCGAGAAATACCTCCCCGAAATCTTTCCCGTTTCCCCTCGCCCGAACAAACAAACAAGCAAACAAACAAACAAACAAGCAACCTGGTTCGCCCACGCGCTAACAGCGTGGCCTGGAGAGGAAGAGGTGAAGGGGGGGGGGGGGGGGTGAGAGGTCATGCGGAGAGACGGTGAAAAGGGGCCAGGAGTGGTAATAAAGACGAAAGACTTCTCATCTCGCGAACGTCCCGCTGCTGGGAGATTTATTACCCCTGCGGAGGAGCAGGGACCTGCGGTGATGAATGTGCCCCTGTTGGGAGGCCGTCGTCAACGGCCGTCGTCGGGCGAGATCCCCCCTCAACCCCCAGGTCAGAGGTCGAGGGAAACAGGGCAGTCCGCCATTTCCCCTTCCCCCCCCCCCCCACTCCACCCACACGCGCTCATTTTACGGGAAGCCTAAGATGTACATCAAGTTGTGTCCCTGCCCGAACACGCCCGAATATTCACCTTCGGCCAACCTCGCGTTTATTTACATTTCTCTGTTTATTTTAATGTAGCTATACTAACCTTACTAACCGTCAATTGTGTTTTAAAGTGTTTTAATGTAGCTAACCTAACCGACCACTTTTAATATTTGAATTAATTTTTTCCTGCGTAAAAAATAAAACAAATCCCGAGGTCGGCCGAAGGTGAATATTTCGGGCGTGTTCGGGCAGGGACAGAACTTGATGTACACCTTAGACTTCTCTCATTTTACCTCCGTGCGAAGTGCACTGTTGTCAAAATTGACGACTTGCACATCACATGTGCACATCACTAGACGTACAATCCCGAGAACTTAGGCCTTTTAAGTTACCACCTAGGTATGCCCATGCATAGCAAGAAGTATTATCTGTTGAAACATTTCATGCGAATATATATATATATATATATATATATATATTGTAAAATTACAGATATTTGTAATATTTTTTTTTACATTCGCACGAAACAAACGGTAAAATTAACTACAAAATAGTGCTCCAAGTAATACTGGGTTCAGATTCGTACCCGGGAATTCATGTTAAGTGTTGCCTTAGTACCTGAAAATAGCTTCCCAGTATTAACTGCGCACATAATTAGCATGGTGCAACAAAATATAAGTCAAAATTAGCTTTAATGAACACCAATTAAAAATATAAAATATTGCACCAACTTTCGTAAGAAATACTCCGGATTATCTCGGAAAAAAGCATTTCATATATGAAAAAATAACCATAGCCATGTGTTATACACAGTTACATTATATAAATTGTAGTATTACCAACTATTTCTTGGCTACTGGTTTCCAAAGGTATCTTTTGTAAAAGTAAGGAATTTTTTTCTGTGCGCAGCAGTGGTTTGGTATTAGCGGTATTAACATTTGGCATATGAGGTAAAAATTTAAAAGGTTTTGAACAGTTTAGAAAACATGTAGTATTGTATTGATTAGTTATTCTGAAAAATTTTTGTCTACTATTTATTCTGTAGAATAATTAGAAGCATTACATTTTTTAATTCTATACATTTTGCACGTACAAAAAACTAATTAATTTATCACCTGCGTTATTTTGACCTATAAAAATATGAGAATTCTTTGACATTTAAAAAATATGTCATTTGCATTGTTTAGTTTTTTGTGATTGAAATGGTGGATTAGGGATGGTTGGATATATTAGATTTTTTTTTGTTTCATAATAATATTTGCGCTTAAAAAAACTGGTTCATTTCAGTGGTTTACAATTTAACCCTGAATTTCTCGAAGTGGCATTGTTTTGCACCTTATGTTCCTTTATCTGGAAAAAAATTATCAAAGATTGCATTTTAAAACTGAGTCATCTTTGATATTTTGCATTGATTTACATATTTAAGAAGAATTATAGCACAAATAGTAGTTTTTATGTAGAAAATATATTGTGTAAATACTTCATGTTTATAAATAATAAATTATTGCTTTTCATGTTTATATCATACCTAGTTTAGTTAATAGATATAATTTTACCTTCGTAAGCTGTATTATTCACATCTTGTTTTAAATGACCTTTAAGGGGCCCGCCTAATCAGGTATGTTTCTGTGTCAGTCAGGCTGGATGATAACCGCGACTCTCCCTGGTATTTATAGGGCGGTATCTCCTCTAAGCGCAAGGCTCTGAAATGGCAGCATTGTTCTCATCGTTCATAAATCAACTGTGAAATTTGAGCTGACAGTAACATTATATGGCGGAGAAATGAATATAAAGGTGTAATGCAAGTCCCTTAAGTGTTTTCAAAAAGCTGTACCGGTTGTTCTGTGTCTAAATATTTTTCTGAAAACACGCCTTTTAGCCATTTTATTTCTTCTAAAAATGCAGTTCAAAAACTTAATTCAGAAACAAAACTACTATTCGTACCTTAGCTAACTCTTAAATGATTTCCGTGAATAGACATCACTCTGATATCTTGAATAGTTTTCAAATAGCGGTTTTTTTCTCCTGAAGCTCTGCAATCCGAGTGTATGCCCGGGTAGGCGGGGCCCTTAAGTTACAGGATCTTCAACTTTACTTATTTAACGTTGGCAGCATAGGATTTGCAGGACCCCCTGAAAATTTTGGCTTACTACAGCTGATTCATTTCACTCCAGGCTAGACTCAAATTTCCTCTAAATCATCAAATCCTTTTTTAGAATGCACACTGGCCTCATTATTTGGCGGGTGATTGGGTAACCTCTCCTTCTCCTTGTTTATAATTGGCTCTGGGTTGTCAAGGGCGTGGCAAGAGCACTGTAGTCCAATCATCTACGTGAAGCAGAATCATATGTTCTTCAAGACTACTTTGCTACTCGACGAATCCGCAAAATAATCGTTTGCTGCATGGTTTTCCATATGTTCATATTAAAATAATAACGTGATTTCCATATTAATACTGGTATACTACGACTACATAGACAATATCTCTCTGAAACTGTAGCTTACAGTCATACCACAATGTTTAGATTTTAATATCGCAGAAAAATTGTAATCACCGCAATAGTTAAATACGTTGTTTTTTAAAGGAGTTTAGCCACTCTATTCACAGTTCAAGTGGTAAGTTAGGTATTGGATATTCTGTATTGACAAATCCTGTTATAATGTGACAGTTTAGAAGTCTGGATATTTTATTTTACTGAAATACGCCTTCATTATCTAACCAATATTTATGTATTTTGAAATAGAAGTAGCGTATGAATTTGATTAAATCCTGTGGTAATTATCAACACTCAAAAATCAAACTTCGCTCCAGAAAAGCTATTGTAAACGCATGGTGGCATGGGCCAAAAAGCGATAGCTGTAGACAGTAGCTATGTTTGCAGTTTCATTAAAATTTTGGTTTACATCGTTATTTAGTTTATAATTAAGTAGACGGTTCAAAAATGTCAATTTTACAACCTGTCATTGTTGATGATACTGCAAATATTTGTTATATTCATAGCGAAATAGATAAATACGGGGCAGAACAATCAGCTTGATTGTAAAGGAACCATCAACGATGAATGCTCCAGCAATGTTTATTTCTCAATTCCTCAACTTAATAAATTAAAAGGGATCTTGTTACGTTCCCTTCAAGAATTATAAAACTTATTTACCTTTAAATTAAATTTTACCCTCTCCCCCCTTTAAAAATGCAGATGCTGATTTATATGCTCTATCAAAACTTTATTTATTTAAATACGTTTAAAATTCCAAGTATTCACTAAACTAAACATTTTTTTTGCGTTTCTTTTTTTTTTGGGGGGGGGGGGGGGGGTAAACGAAACCCAGAATGTCTTATTTTCCTAATTATTCAAATGTATATTTGAAAAACGTATTGAGGATTTCAGAAAATAGTTTATTGTTGAGGGAATCACTCGTAACAGAAAGTGTAGAAACTCAGACCGCTTCACCCAGTTACAGTTTTATGAAGGCGAGAAAAATTTTCTGAAAATGTTTTGAAAAATGCCAATACAATTATTTATTTTATTATTGTGTTTATGAGACTAATATTCAGCAGATAGTTTTAATATTGTGATAGAGATGAATAGGAACGAATTAAAATATTGCATTATTAATAAATTTTTTTAACGATTCTGTAGTAATATGTATATAATGAACAGCTAAATGAATATTTAAAACTGGTATGGTAAAGTTTTCTGCAATAAGAAAAATGTTGCGATGAAGTAATAAAAAATGTATCTCGCGCTCATTTTTTTCCCTTCCCGGTTTACTACTTTTATTAACAGCCGTCTGTGATACAGTTGCGAAAGAGAGTCGGCTTCTTTGCGTAAAAAATAAATAAATAAATGTGTGCACAGGCGTGCAGAAAAAAGGCAACTCTGCTAGATATGGGATTTTTTTTTAGCGAGAGGAAAAACGAAAATCTTGTTAGAAACAAACAAACAAATAAAGAATGATGGCCCGAGAAAGCCAGATTGGAATGAAGAAAAAAACCTTCAGCAGGCACGAGTCAAAAAGAATAACGAGTTTGAGCGGCGCTCGCAAATGGCTTAAAAAAAGTGGAAGAAAAAGAAGATGGATTAGTATTTACTTTGAAGATACAAAAAAAAAAAGCCACTGTCAACGAAACAACGCAGCTATCAACAACGTTCGCTCATATTTTATTAAGTCCAACCAAGTTACAAATCCTTTTAAAGAATAAGCAATATATGTGATTTAAAACGAGAAAAGAAATTCTTGGTAAACACATCTTCAGTAACAGTTTTCTCTGGACGTACATCACAGGAGTAATGTTACCAAATATATTTTTTTTATTATTTAATGTTAATTAAACTTCTTTCATTTGCAATTTTCCTCTTAATTATTTGAATAATATTTTAATTTTATTCATTATAAAACTACTAAATTAAAAATAATTTAATTCTTATTCAGCTGTATCCCTTAATTTCTTAATGAATAAATTAAATTTGATGCGTATGTTGTTTGAGATATAATATTTCATAATGACAATTAAAAGATTGAGCTATTTTGTTTAAACACAAGTATTGGCATAGCGACACAGATTAATTATAATACTTATTTACAAGAGATTTATCAATTAAGAATTATTTTCGAAAAAATTCTAACATGCTAACAAGCCAATTAGGTATATTTCGAAGAAAAACTACTTTTTGTAGCCATCACTACTACTTTTTGTAGTTTTTCGTTTCATAATCTATAGACCCCAAAACAATCGTCAGTTCAAAAGTTTATATTTATATATTTATCACATTTTTGTGGACACGATAACTGCAGTAATTTTTCACAAATAACTTGCAAATTGATACATAAAATATAAACACTGAACATCCCGGTCGAGTTCTTTAATGGGAAATATACGACCAAAGGGTTAGTAATTGGAGGGGGGGGGGGGGGGGTTGAAAAAGAAAAATCGCTATAACACCCATAATATGATGAATATCACATCCGTTTGAACGTATTATAGATAACTGTAAGAGTAGTACCAACAACTTTTGTTTAAACACATTTTTGATACGACCAACTATAACTGCAAGGGGTGGAAAAAACACGGGTTTGATGGGAAAAAAAACATAGCTCTGTTCGCAGGCACACCATCGAATTCGTTCTAAGTGTTTGTAAATCCTTATAGTTATTATCTAAAACTTTTGTCTGAAACAATTTTTGATAAACGAACCATTGCTGCAAAGGGTTAAAAAAAAAAGAGATTAAAAATTGTAAAAAAAATTATAAAATCCGTTTCTTGAACTCTATTAAAACCAATCATTTTTTTTGTTAAAACTAAAAATAAAAATTATGTACAACTTTCTTCCTAAATTATTTTTTATATGACCAACCATTTCTACAAGGGGTGAAAAATAAAAGGGGTTGCAAAAAAATATTTCATCACTCCTTTAATCTGCAACACTATTAAATACGTTCGAATTGTTCATAAACCGTATAAATATTATCTAAAACTTTTGTCTGAAACAATTTTGGATAATATAAGACATTGCTGCAAGGGATTAAAAAAATGAAGGGTAGACTTTCAAAATTTTCATAATTTCCGTACCATGTACTGTATCAAATGTGTTCTAATTTATTATAAAATATTAAATTATTTGTCTGAAATAATTTTATACTACCTAACATGACAGCAAGTGATGGAATAAACAGGAGTTGAGTGACAAAAAATTCATAACTCCCTTATTAAGGACTGTAACATATCCGTTCAATTTTTTTGGAAATCTTACAATTTTTTTCTAAAACTTTTGTCTGAAACGATTTTTGATAATACAAACCATAATTGGAAGGGGTTGAAAAACCTAAGGTTGGAATAAAAAAAATATAAAACTTTTCTACCATATACACCATCAAATCCATCCTTATTTTTGCTTAATTTCTAAACATTGTCTAAAAGTATTGTTAAAATAAAATTTTACTTACCTAAATATTACTGCAATGTGTTGAAATAACAAGGTTTGAAAGTAAAAAAATAGTAATTATTTTATAATAGTTAAACTATCAATTCCGTTATAATTTACTGTACAAATCCTAAACTTCTAAAACTTTGGCTAAAACAATTTTTTATGAAACAAATTATTGCCATAAAAACAGGGGTCAAATAATAAAAACTTTCTTAGTATAAAATTAGTTCGAATTTATTTCAAACCATCTTAATATTATCTTAATTTTGGCAAATTTTGGGTCAATTTTAGTTATTTTTGGCAAATTTGGGCAAATTTTGAAGGTCAAAAATCCAGATCATCCAACATGGCCGGCGTGAAGTCATGGTGGTCGGTCATGGAACCCATACACAATCAACGCACCCCACCAGTCCCAGCTCCGGGTATTATCTACTACGCATTTCTATTAAAAAAAAAAAGACCGGCAAACGTAAGTGGCTGTGGTAGTTTTGGTGCGCATGTAACAGCAAGACACATTTTATATCTCAGACAATCGTTTATTGACGTGGAAATGTCTAATAATAATGAACGCCGGCTGCACGCACGAAAAAGTGTCTTGTTACGCACATTGTCCCATTACGCTGTGTCCCGTTACGCTCATTGTACGCTTGCGCCGCATCTATCTCTCTTCTACTCGATTGGAACAACCATCGATTTGACCTTTTCCAGGCACATTAAACTTGAAACACTCCCATTCGTTTCCTACTTTTCCTATCATCGTCCTATCCTTAACAGAATAACACAGATTGGAATAAGTTAAATAGCAAACATTTATAAAAGTTATAGTTAAAATAATCTCTTCGTTAAAGTAATAAACATATTTGAATTAATGAGGGCAAATAAAAGTAAATTCATCAATTAAATTGTAGATTCCATTTCACTCCTTTGTATCCATACAAAATAGTGATAATTCAATAAAAATGTTTCAATTTTATTCATAAAAGTATGCAATCATTTCATCAATGTTTTGTTATGACGTCACGTTAAACAATCGTCCGTAAACCGACTTTACAGACAACCAATTTTTTTTGGTTGTCGTGAGGGTATAAACAGTTGCGTTCACAACAACGCGATATTTTGCTGTCGCATCGCAGTTGTCGTCATCGTGCTGGGGGCGCACCTAGTCAGGAGTGTGTATGTGTTAGTGTTAGTGTGTGAGTCTGTAAGTGCGATGCTCGCTGGTGCTTCTAGCGCGGTGTCTCCTCTGGACTGGCGCGCAGTCTTCTCGTCGTACATACCAAACTATGAAGGTCTGAGCGGTAACTATAACAACATACGGCGGGGAAATGAAGGTAAAGGTGTAATGCAAGTACCTTGAGTGCTTCAAGAATCTGTATACCGGGTGTTACGTTTCTAAAATACGCGTTTTTAGATATTTTAAATATTATAAAAATACAGTTTAAATGGAATATAGAAACAGAAAAACTCATCCGCCCTCAGAGTATTTCTAAATTATTTTCGTAAAGACACCCCTCGGATATATTGAGCAGTTTTCAAATTGCGTGGTTTCCTCTGAAGCTCTGTACACAGTATGTAGGCCCAGGTAGACGGGGCCACTTTACCTTCGTGTCATTGTGTAGTACCATTCAATGGTAGTACCCATTTTAATTACCTTGGTTGTCGAGTTTTTTTACCCCATCGCCACTTCCCCCTTTTCAGACATTGGTTATACTATCCCGCCTCTCCGTCACGTATAACTGGGTTGCAGCATTTTGCAGGCGCTATACGGCAACGGCGAGCTCTTGGAAAAACTAAATGCCGACTCACTTCCCTTGGCTGGTTGGGTTTCGCTTCCTTGCTCAGCGAGTTTCACGACAGCTCAGTTCCAGGTTTTTAGCCTTAGTTATCAGTGTGGACTGCATCATTTTTTATTTAAATCTTTTTTGGGGTCATACGCCATTGCTGATTTTCACTGTATGCCGTTAAGGAACCACAAGAACGGGCAAGAAAATTGAAAACGTAAACAAAAACACAGAAAAACAAACCAAAATCAGCTGATGTATATTTTTTTGATGCAGATAGCACAGAGAATTCCGTGGAAGGAATTAGCATATATATATATACGAAGACAGTATGCCGACAACGATGATAAAATTGTTACAAGGACAGAAAATGCAGAAAAAAATATGTGACAACACAGGGACAAACAGACGAACCCAATGATGAAACCCAAATATATTCTGACAATACAACGACGACGGCACAGCTGAATACAATAGGCTCTTTTAGACACAAAAGTTGCGGCGTTTCGGAAACTGTCATGTTACCGTTATTATTATCCCTTGTTGAAACCATACGCAAGTTATTTACGTGAAAAAAAAATGTGCAACGCATGCTTTTTCAACCCACATGTACCTTATAATTTTTTTAATATACTAATTTTATAAATATTTAACTTTTAATTTACCTAATACTTCGGAGAAATATTTCTCTCAGTCTGATGACACAATTTATAGTACTCAATCAAGAATATACATTAAAACAAAAATTTTTATAATTCTGTAAAATGTTAACAAAATTTAGTTCTATTTGCATAATGAAAAGTGATATAAATACCTCAACAGAAATTTCTAACACATTTAAGAAACACTGAATTGATAGAAAAATTATGTGTGAAAAAATCCTTAATGATAACTTAAAATTAATTTTGAAAGATGAATGACGATTTTTAAGTAGGTATAATTGCTTTGTGAAGTTGCTAGATATGGTACCCGGCTTCGCAAAGATTTAAATAAATATTTTTAACGTAGAAACTTTTATTTTAAGTATCATTATAAAATCTGATAATACTTCAATGTCAAGTGTCTGGCCGTATACTCCATTATTTATGTTTCGCATATTTGAAGTACATGCGGCTGTCTTTTGCAATGTCCTCTTGGTCTGCTGTCTTTGAACAGTCTGGACACAGAAGGGGAATTCACACAAGGGGATAGAGAACCACAATGAACATTGCCGTGGATATTTTTAACACTGTAAACACTCGTCATCTAAAGTAAACCTGGTAGTTTATCACCGGTTTTAGTTATAAATATTGTTATAGCTTACAGAATTTTTTACGTGACACGCCTAATAAATCGATGAACGCCGGCTGCACGCACGAAAAAGGATGACTCATTGTACCGTTACGCACATTGTCCCGTTACGCGGTGTCCGTTACGCTAATTGTACGCTTGCGCCGCATCTATCTCTCTTCCACTCGATTGGATCAACCATCGATTTGACTTCTTCAAGGCACATTAAACTTGACACTCTTTCATTCGTTTCCTACTTTTCCTATCATCGTCCTATCCTTAACAGAATAACAGATTGGAAGAATTTAAATAGCAAACATGTATAAAAGTTATAGTTAAAATAATCTCTTCGTTAAAGTAATAAACATATTTGAATTAATAAGTGCAAATAAAAGTAAATTTATCAATTAAATTGTAGATTTCATTTCACTCCTTCTTTGTATCCATACAAAATAGTGATAATTCAATTAAAAATGATTCAATTTTATTCATAAAACTATGTAATCATTGCATCAATGTTTTGTTATGACGTTGTCACGTTAAACTATCGTCCGTAAACCGACTTTACAGACAACCAATATTTTTTTTAATAAAATACATTTACCTATACCTACTACCCTTGTCCAATGAGTCAGAACGCAGCGTGAAGAGACTTGTCGGGGCTAGACATTATTTCAGCAGTACCAGCGAAGATGGCGCTCCAGGACATGCATCCAGAGTCACCCTTGAGGACACATCGTCCCTGAGTTTTTTTCTTTCCAACCAGGAACTTTTTTTTAAGAATAAAATTTCATTCCATCTGAACGTTTCCTGTTCGGGTTCTTTTTTTTTTTTTGCTTTCTTGCTCGAATCCTCCCATCCCAAGGCCTCGATCAGATTCCCTACCCCCTCCTCCCCTAGAACCTTCCTAGCCAATCCGGTGATTCTCCCTCTACACTGTCCCTCCTTACCCTACAACCCCAAACCTCCCCCATTAGTATGCATTACGAAGCGCCATAATATATAAACTATGTTTGAAATGCAGATTTCACATCCTCGCAAGCCCGCTTCGTTCCACACACACACACGTACTCACACGCCCACGAACACACACACACACACACACACAGCTCCTGACATGCAAAATAAGTTCTGTAAGAACCCAGGCCCGATCAAGAGGAAACGCCCGCAGCCGGAAAAACCGACGGCGTTCTAAAAATACCGGAAGCTTGCCAGAAAAGGTTAGATGTTTTGGGGGAAGGAGTAGAGCTGGTGGGTCGCCCACCATCTACTCCCCACCCTTCTTTCCTGTTTTTTTTTTTTTTTTAATTCCACCCTTCGTTCGCTGCGATGGTAAGCATTCTATTTTAAATGCTCCTCTGCGCATGGCTGGGGGAGAAATGCCAAGGTAATTTTTGAGCTAATGCCCTCCGGTTGGTCTGCCCTAGCTAATGGTCGTAGGAGAGGCGATAAAGGGGGGGGGGGGGATTTGAATCTACTTGCAAGCTTCGAATACGCATCATTGGTTCGAAATTCATTTGGTTTTCCGTGGGTCACTACGTTGCTGCTTCCCAACTTCTATAAAACAAGCAGTATTAATGTATTTATGTATGTGTATATATATATATATATATATATATATATATAAGTGCTAAAGCTGGAAACTGAGTTTCCAAGGGCTTTCTTTGTAAAAGTACAAGAATTTTTTTTTGCAGTGAGCGAACTGAACTGTGAGTTTCGCATCAATATTTGGAGAGACACGATATATTGTACACCGTTATATTTTTAATGTAATTTTACATTGGATCATGGGTAATTCCACACATCCTGTAGGGAAAGAAGCAACCCGGAATGAAGTTAAACTGCTCTGCCGGCAGACAATAAATGTTGACTTCTTTATGTACAAAGTGGGAGGAGTTAAGCATGGTACCGGAAAATAATGCAAATTTGGCCGGCCCTTTAAGTATTAAATATGTTCTTTAAATGATTCATGCTATGGGTGAGTTATGATTTAATGCAATTTCTTGGACATAAGCCATTGCAGTTTGGCACTGTTTGTCATAGAAAAAATTCAGGAACGCAAATAAAGAAGTAAAAATAAAAAAAACAGAAAACAACCGTAGATCAGCTGATGTCAAACAGATAAACGCAACGATGAACCTAAAAAGTTATTATGGATAACACAAACGTCGCAACTGTTTTGTCATAGGAAACCTACTTTGTTCGTTGGTGTTGTCGTTGGGTTGTCCGTAATATCTGTTTATCTTCAGCGTTGGGTTTGTATATTCGCTGCGTTGTCCAGGTTTTGTTTTCTACCTCCAATTGCTGTTATTGTTAAAACGGTCTTGTCGTTGTTAGCCCTCTGTGTTCGTCTGTACTGTTATTTTATTTTCATGACTAAATTCCTTTAATGCAATATTTGTGTTGTATGATGTTTCAGTTTGAATGGGTTCGTTTGTGCTGTCATCGTTTTGTTGTCCATAATACCTATTTATGTTCATATTTGTGTTTATCTGTTTGACATCAGCTGATTTAAGGCTTGTTTTCGGTGGGTTTATGTTTTCATTTTTAATTCTTCAAGAGCACCGTAGTCCGAAAATCAACGTGGATCTCGGAAATAATCATGAATTTATATTTATTATAATGTGGTATTTTAAATGTACTCGCAGTTAAGCAATGTGTTCATGTTCAACATCTCAACTTTCGGCATTAGGTGGGAGTAATTTCATGAATGGAACGTAAAGTCTTTTTCGCTTTTATCGGAGTCATTTCATTACATCGGATCATCCGATGGTTGAAATTCGAGCAGTGAATGCGGAAACTACGTGTGATTCGCTTCCAAATACCGTAGTATAATTTAAAACACAATTAGTGTAAATTATTTACGCTCGGCATTATTTTGATGAATTCTTGCGTTAAACTTCGTGTCCAAATTCCATATTATATAAGTGTATTTTCAACATGAGAAAACATGAATTTGCTCTTTACCGAGATTAGATGTTACGCATGTCTGGCGAGTATTTAAAGACTTTCTCACAATTTTTTTGACGTGACAACGTCTAATAAATCCATTAACGCCGGCTGCAAGCACGAAAAAGTGTCCCGTTACGCACATTTTTCCGTTACGCTGTGTCCCGTTACGCTCATTGTACGCTTGCGCCGCATCTATCTCTCTTCCACTCGACTGTTTATAAAGTGAAGTGAAAAGTTAATGTGGTTTTCAATGCTTATTACAACAAAAATTTCGGCAATAAAGGTTAATTATTCTTGCATTTTAAAAATCTGATTACTGGTATAATTTGAAGTATTTATTTTTTATTATTAAAATAAAAATGATTCTATTTTATACATAAAAGAATGCAATCCTTTCATCAATGTTTTGTTCTGACGTTGTCACGTTAAACTATCGTCCGTAAACCGACTTTACAAACAACCAATTTTTTTTAATTTTAATTTTAGAGCAACTTTTACTTCTGGTATAATTGAGGCCTGTTTTGGTATTCCGACACTCGTTCCTGCTCCTCAGCACTCTGAATCTCCCTTCTGCATTATTCCTACTCTCGCGTTTCCCTCTATTCGCACGTCGCAACTCGCATTACTTGACGTTTATAGTCCATAACCAGCGGCGGCCAAAAAAAAAAAAAAAAGCGCGGAGAAACCGCGTCGGTGACAAAATGGCCGGCCGTAATTCTCCGAGTCTGAAGAGTTTTATGGCACTGAATATTACACATCCAAGGCCTGTGTTCCCTTCTCCCCCCCCCCCCCTTCCCCCACGTTCCCTAACCTTCAGAACTCGATGTCGCCTGGAAACCTTCAGGGGGATGGATGAAAATACTACCCGTTCGCTCCGTAATATCCTCGTGTAACGGCAGACATCGCAGTTTTTCACTGTGCGATACACTTTCAAAGTTCCTTCGTTTTACTGGATACGGGAGACGAAAAAATACATACACCTAATAGTTAGAGCCACACTTATTTGCGCGCGGATTCATTAGGTAGCAAAGTACACTGTTAGAGATTACAGTGAATTACATTGGTTCGAAATTCATTTGGTTTTCCGTGTGTCACTACGTTGCTGCTTCCCAAATTCTAGAAAACAAGCAGTATGTGTGTATGTATGTATGTATATATGTATATATATAAATATACACAAGTGTTAAAGCTGGAAACTGAGTTTCCAAGGGCTTTCTTTGTAAAAGTACAATATTTTTTTTTTGCAGTGTGCGAACTGTGAGTTTCGCGTCAACATTTGGAGAGACACGATATATTGTACACCGTTATATTTTTAATGTATTTTTCATTGGATCATAGGTAATTCCACACGTCCTGTAGGGAAAGAAGCAACCCGGAATGAAGTTAAACTGCTGTGGTGGCAGACAATAAATGTTGACTTCTTTATGTACAACTAGCTGCACTACCCGGCTTCGCCCGGGCTGAACACCGGGTGATATATTGTCCGCGAGTTACAGCAAAATGAATAGCGATATGTCCAGTGTGTTGGACATTAAGAAATGACACATAATTACTGTTCGTGTATCTGTGACCTATGATTTTCAGTTTACCCATGGCGATCGGTTGAAAGTTTTAGAAGTTGATGCGCTGCAGTGCCATCTAGCGGCGAGTTACAAAAAATGGATAGCATAAAAACCTTCTTCATGATAAAAACACTTCGATGTGCCAACTTTCATGGCGATCGGTCAAACGGTGTAAGAGTTTATCGACGTCATACATGCCAACATCCAATTATTAGGGACCGGAAAAATTCGCGGGTTCAATGACCTCTAGGATGAACTCTACAGTTCTACGTACACTCGGTCAAATGTCACCCACTCATTGGCTGCTGTCTTGTGAGACGTCCCAACGTAGCAGCCTGTGATTCGATAAAGCTTTGGTCGGGTGTTTCTCATTGGTCCAGCGTCATTCAGGTGAGTTTTGAGCCAATAGCAGAGGCAGCACTGAGGTATAACTATTTGTATTTTAGCCTATCGCGAAATGAATTCGCGAATTTTTCCGGTCTCTACAAATTATATATATTCTTATATTTCGAAATTTTGGGGCTTTCACTTTTGCGGAAAGTGGATATTCAGGACTTCGAATGGTTTGGAACAGTCCATCTCAAAAGAAATGATATTTGAAATTCCTGAAATTTTTGAGATTTTGGGGCTTTGTTCCCAGAGGGGGAGGGGTGATTTTGAGGACCCTGAATGGCAGGGAAACACTAAAAATCGAAAGAGAATGATTTTTGAAATTTTCTAAATTTTGGGGCTTTGACCCCTGAGAAGGGGGGGGGGGGGAGGGTGATGTTGAGGACCCCGAATGGCTCGTAAATAAACATTCCAAATCGAAAGAGAATAGGTTTTCGAAATTTTGGGAAATTTTTTTATTATTGGGTCTTTGACTCCTTGTGGGGGGAGGGTAGTTTGAGGACCCCGAATGGCTCGGAATTTAAGAAATGTTTCGTAATTTTGGGGTTTTGCAATCCCCCCTCCATCAAAATTGGGTGGTAAGTCGACTTTGGGTAAAAGTTCCACCATGCCCCGGACACTTTAGTTCGTAATGACTTAATTTTAATACAATTTCCTCCAATTTTTCGAAATTTTGTGGCTTTCACTTTTGTGGAAAAGGGGGGGGGGGGTGGGGTGGAGGTTCAGGACCTGGAATGTTTCGGAACACTCCATCTCGAAAGAAATTATATTTGAAATTCCTAAAATTATCGAAATTTTGGGGCTTTTTCCCAGAGGGCGAGGGGGGGGGGGGGGGGGGTTCGAGGACCCTGAATGGCTCGAAAACACTTAAAATCGAAAGAGAAAGATTTTTAAAAAATTTTAAACTCTCGAAATTTTGGGGCTTTAACCACCTGGGGGGGGGGGGGGGGGTAAGTCTGTGATGTTGAGGACCCCGAATGGCTCGGAAACACTCCAAATCGAAAGAGATATAAAGGAATATAAGAATGTAGGCATTTACTGTACTCCTATCTACCATAATAACAATATTGACAAATAGAAAAACTTATTACCTACCTATGAATAATTTTATAAATAAATTAATAAATAACTCTATGTTTAAGAATTTACGTACATACATAATAATAAACTTCAAACTATACACACCAAAAAAACTAAGGATGTTAGTGAAACTATTTTTTATTTGTCATAATGTTTAAAACATTTGTAGGATTTGTTTATATGTAAAACTGTGGTGGCCATATTCCGCTTATCCAAACGAGTATAGAAATTAATAGAGATATCACTCCCTGTACACACCACAAATCTTTGAATTAAGTAAAAAAAAACATAGTCCAAAATGAAACAAAAAGTATAAATAACAACTAATTTGACAAAAAAAAATTATTCAACTGGAATGACAATGTTAACATCCACCTGAAATATAATAGAAGTAGGTAGGTAAGAATATATATAAATTAGAAAATAAATGAAATTAAACACATACATAAATAAAATTATCTCACACTCAACCAAACATAATGTTTAATATGAAATAAAGGAAGATGTGGGAGGATTTAACTCAAACACACATCAATATTTAGCTGGTTAGAGAGGCGCGGAGTTGGAGTGGTTTGAACACTCGCCTCCTGACAAGTGGACCGGGGTTCGATTTCCGACGGCGTCAAACACGGATTTTTTCACCAGTGGGAAACGCGGCGGACGTTGTGGTGGCCAGTGTGTTTTCTCCAGGTGTTCCCAATTTCCACCCACCTTTTCATCCTGTCGCTGCTCCACACACCATCTAACCTCATGCATTCTTCAACCAGTTCTATCTACGTAGACCCCGGCTCAAGCGAAAAACTACAGGTCGATTTTAATTTTCATTCGTTCAGCTGGTTAGTTTAACGAGTATTGAAATTTATCGAGTACATAAGTAGAGTTTTTTATTTCTCTGGTAGCTTATGTTTAGGTTTTTTTTCTTTTAATCGTATTTACAGATTTTATATACTCTTATTCTTTAATCAATGTAATATTTTATCATATTTAAAATTTTTTGCACTTTTAAAAATATAGCATTTAAAGTGTTACAAGGTTAATAAAGATCAAATATCGCAGGTAGTATAATGAGACTTGCAGCCCTAACACAAAAGCTTACTTTTGTGGGGTTATATTACCTGAAAAACTTTCTGTGATTGTGTTAATAATGCAAAAAATTACTATTATTAAATAACAACAATGTTCTTATATCAGTACATAAACTAAATAAAACTAGAAATGTTTCTTTTTACACTTAGTAATGCTAATAATTTAGATAAATAGCTTAAAATATAAATTATAGTAACACATTTACAAAAACAAAAATATATAATTGTACAAACGTTGATTAACAATTCAGAATTTGTATTCATATTAAATTATTGTAGGTTGATAGAACATACTGCATGACTTTTTGTCACTTTTCAAATCCAATGATTTTGAACAATAGTAGGCCCTACTTATTATTGAATGTATAAGTCATCTTGTTTGTCTAAATGAAATATTTATTACAATGATATGCAGACTAGATTCTATTAATAAATATCAAAGTGGAGAAACATGAACTATAAAATAATAGTGATCTGTTATAATAAAAAAACATAAAGTTTGCATTTCACGCTATTCGGTCACTTTAACTGTGTTGTAAAATGTTTGGAATCAATTATATTTTTTCTGTTAAATTAATTAACATAGGAATTTAATATGTTGATGTATTTTATAAACAAACATTTTAACAAAAAAAACCGACTTCAAAATAAACAATTCCAACACAAAATAATATGCACTTAAAAGTAAAAAAATAATTGTGTATTCTTCTACAACTTAATAATAAAATTACTTTTTCTACTCATCAATATGTATGTACGATCTATGTGTTTACCACGCAAGAAGGTAGGTAGGTACCAACCCTATTCAAATATAACTCAACACATACCTATGAATAACAAACAATGATCAAAATGTTTTATAGAGTTCTCCTAAGTAAAATGAAATGAAAAATATTAGACTACTTAAAAGTCAATCAAATTATTACGATAATATAATGTAGTTACAATTATTGTTATTTTTGGAGTCGGTGTCAGCCAAGTATGCTAGTTTATTTGTTTCCTTGGCTGACACCGACTCCAAAAATAACAATAATTGTAACTACATTATATTATCGTAATAATTTGATTGACTTTTAAGTAGTCTAATATTTTTCATTTCATTTTACTTAGGAGAACTCTATAAAACATTTTGATCATTGTTTGTTATTCATAGGTATGTGTTGAGTTATATTTGAAGTGGGTTGGTACCTACCTACCTTCTTGCGTGGTAAACACATAGATCGTACATACATATTGATGAGTAGAAAAAGTAATTTGATTATTAAGTTGTAGAAGAATACACAATTATTTTTTTACTTTTTAGTGCATATTATTTTGTGTTGGAATTGTTTATTTTTAAGTCGGTTTTTTTTGTTAAAATGTTTGTTTATTTTTTTCATTTTTAGGGACTCTGAAGTATTATTTATTTTATACTTTTTAATTTAAGTTCTTAAATATAAATACAGGTATGAAATGTTTTTTAAACTACCTCTTGAAGTCACGTTTAACCAAATTAAATGAAATTAAAATAACAAACTTAAAAAAAAATGTTGCTATTGCTAATTAGCGCCATGGCAGGCTCCTAAGAATTGAAGAGTTCCGTTACTTTGTCATGGATCCCATGATCAGAACCTAACCAAACTCTCATTAAAATACCCTTGAAGTACGTCTTTTCCAATAAAAAAAAATTTATCGAAATCGGTTGGCGTGATATTGAGTTATTCGTCCTTTTGTCGCGCACACATTTAATGAAAATTTAAGACTTATATGGTTTTCTCATGGATGCCATTGTCAGAACTGGACCAAATTTAAATGGGACCACACGGGAAGCACCAGCTTTCAAATTAAAAAAGAATCATCAAAATCGGTTCACCTAGTCGAACGTACTGAGGTAAAAAACATAAAAAAAAAACATACAGTCGAATTGATAACCTCCTCTTTTTTTTGAAGTCGGTTAAAAAGTACACATAATACATGTATTTTAAATTTACATATATTGAAAATATTCACATACTTATGTTCACTAGGGATTTAACTTTAAAGATATTAGACTCTTCGTATTGATAAAGCTTAATTTTTATCTTTACAATGTTACCAGCACATGGCCGTGCTTTTAGATTATTCTTTCTTTAATCAAACTAAACTGATAGACTCACTGTGGTGCTCTGCATGAAGAGAGAAGTATTTTAAAGTATTAAGCGTAGAAATTATACCGCATGGGGTTCATTATCTCATTCACACAAACACTGTTGTATACCAGTATTATATTTTTTTTAGACTCAGCCACTGAAAACATCTGAATGCGGAAAACGGTGACCCACGGAGACACATCAAAACGAAATTAATTTTTTTTTAAAATTTAAGTTTGCGACTAAGGATACACCAAGAACCTACATCACACAAGCACCGATATGATGGAAACATTGCATCAATGTTGCGTACCACCAACAGCTGAAAAATTGAAAAGAATTCAAAAGGTGTCTGCAACGTTACTGCAATTTGCACATGTCCACAGTTTGAGACTTTCCAACGTAACTTTCTTCCAACATCGCCGACACACTGTGCCAATTACCAGGGGAATGCAATTTTCGCGGCAAAATCTGATGTTTCATTTGACTGCGGCGAGGTATGTCTGCGCTAGCGATTATTCCTTTGTGATTGGCCGCCGACCGCGAGAGAGGCCACTGCCTTATTTGGCCATTCTGGACGCGTTTGCTCCCCGACTGGATGTTTATGATTGGCGCTCTCTGACAGTAGTCAAACACGAAACAAAAAAATTTTGGAACACGTCCGATCCGAAAGTGTTACCGAGAAGTCAGTCACAGTGAGCTTGATTTTCTGTCTGGGAAAGCGAACGCACGTTCTCAATCCTGTGATCTGATCCAAGCTTGACGAGTTTACCCAGTGTACGGCACAGAGGAAAAAAAAAAGAGTTGTGTTAATTGCGAGGTTTCTTTTCTGTTTCTAGTTTTCGCCACATTTAAAAAAAAGACGTAGTTGGTCGGGGAAGGTGGTAGGGTTTTTGGGAAATAACTTCTCTTGTAGCGATCGCCAAAAGAGAGGGGAAAAAGAAGGATTAGCGGCGTGGTCGTGGAGAAGCAGGGACTGCTCGCGGACTCCCGAAGACGCGCAGAAGCGAGGCAGTCCGTCAACCGTGCGGTTATATTGCAAACGCGACGTCCCAGAGACACTGCGGCGATGAGGGGAGGGGGGAGTCACCGTGGTACCCGCCGCTCCGCAGGAGACACATCGCGTGGAGGAGGGGGTGGGGTGGGGGAGAAGAGAGGGTTTCAGGAAAAGAAGAGAGCATCGCTCACCAACCGCCATCACCGAAACCCTTCAACCGGAACAAATTTTCCCGACTTTTCCTCGTCCGCCCCTCCCTCTCTCACTGACTTTCCCTTCTCCGCGCACACTCACGCACACACGCACACAGGCGCACCCGAGCGTGGTTTTTTTTCCTTCTCCCGCTTTGCATCCGTGTTTGTTTTTTTTAAACTTTTTTTTGTACCTCCTCCCGTGTTTGTGTCGCGTGGAATCCTTGCGGCAAAACCTCGTCTCCCGCCACGCCTACGTGAGGCATAAGACGAAGTGCAGGTTTTCCATACGATGCTGAAACCACGAGCGGGTACGGCTGGAAGGGAATATTTGAGATATAATTTATAAGAAAAAAAAAAATTGGTTGTCTGTAAAGTAGGTTTACGGACGATAGTTTAACGTGACAACGTCATAACAAAACATTTATGCCATGATTGCATACTTTTATGAACAAAATTGAATAATTTTTATTGAATTATCACTATTTTGTATGGTTACAAAAAAGAAGTGAAATGAAATCTACAATTTAATTGATAAATTTACTTTTATTTGCACTCATTAATTCAAATATGTTTATTACATTAACGAAGAGATTATTTTAACTATAACTTTTATACATGTTTGCTATTTAACTTCTTCCAATCTGTGTTATTCTGTTAAGGATAGTACGATGATAGGAAAAGTAGGAAACGAATGGGAGTGTTTCAAGTTTAATGTGCCTCGAAAAAGTCAAACCGATGTTTGTGTTCCAATCAAGTGAAAGAGAGATAGATGCGGCGCAAGCGCACAATTAGTGTAACGAGACACAGCGTAACGGGATACTTTTTCGTGCGTACAGCCGGTGTTCATCGATTGATTAGACGTTGTCACCTCAAAAAATATGAATCCGGGGAATCTAGGTAAGTGACTCGTAAAATAAGGGCACGTAAGGATGAAATTCATTGAAATATAAGACGTAAATTACGTTGTAAATCTGATACAGTTACTTTCGAAAAATGTTGCGGTAAAATTGGGATAAGTAAATATTGTGATTAAAATGATCACTTTGGATGATTGGAGTGATGAATCAATGAGTTTGAAGGGGAAATAAAGCTGTGAATTAAGTAATTAGGTATGTGCATATTCGGATTTTTTACTCCCACATTTAACTTGTTTTCGAATCGCAGTCTATGTCACGGGCAAATACTGAGACGTGGTTTCTTAATAGAGGCCAATGCCAATTACTTTGCCGAATCCAATTGCATTGCATTTTGTGCATATCTGTTTCTAATGATCTGACTATCAACGTACTAACCAAGAGAGCTTCCACGACGTTTGTGGTGCCGAATGGGATGGCCTCCGTGAGGCTTTGCCAGAGATCCTGCCTGGAAACTGGGAGTTCCATGCCACGAAGGGTAATGCGCACCAAACTACGTATGGCTAGGGGCATGCAGATTTCGCGAAAATATTTCTGGACTAAATGAAAGTTAAAACACTGTAGCATCGTCTGTGTTTCGTGATTGGATGAGTTTCTTCCATTTACATATAGATTGTAACAACACCAATCATATTGATTCAGTGCGGAAGTAAACGCGTCCTGAGTGGCTCGGTCCAACAAGGCAACGACTTCTCTCGCAGACGGCCGCCAATCACAAGGAAGAAACCACAGGTGCGGGTACACCTTGTTGCAGTCTAATAAGTGTTTAGATATTTTCGCGAAAAATGCCTGCCCCTACGTATGGCTAACTCCAGACGTCTGAGTCCGGCTCGCCGCTTGTTTTCCACGGAACGTTTATACGTCACTACGCTGCGACTGTACGTTCTCTCAGCCAGCGCACTGGTAAAACATTTTACCGTGAATTTCTGATGAAGGCTGGTTACCAATTATTAAAGACCTGCACAATTCGCGGTTTCGATGGCCTTCAGGATAGACTGCACATACTCCTGTTCACTCGGGCAAATAACGCAAGTTCATTTGGCTGCCGACTTGTAAGCCAGTGATTCGATCCTTCTTTGGTTGAGGGTTTATAAACTGGTTGAGATTCATTCAGATGAACAGTAAGCCAATAGCAATATTATCTAAGAGGTATATGTGTTTAAATTCTAGCCTATCACCGAATGATTCCGCGAATTTTGCAGGTCTCTACCAATTATCCAAGGATCTTCGTAAATTTACGGATATATTCGTAATTTTAAGACTAATTACCTAGTTTAAATATTGTTAACAGGAATCAACATGAATGATCATGGTAAATTATACGAACACTGAAAAAACTTGTTAAGTATACAATGAATCTTATCGTTCCATGTACCTGCTCTCCCTGAATATAATTGCACGGGAACCTCGAAAATCCGGTACAAGGCGCAGTTTCTACGAAGATCCGGTTATTTGAAATTACGAAGAACTCTTCGTTTACTTGAGGCGCATTCTTCGTAAATTTATTCTAATTTCTAACGGTGCGGAGTAGTCCCCTGAGTAGTCGCTTGATTCAAATTTTTGCGTGCTACTGTTCACACTGCAAGGCAAGGCTTTGTACTATACGCAAATTAACAAAGCTCTGGCTTGCAGTGTTACAAGTGATATCGTTGGCAAACAAGGTTTCCAAGGATTTTCCTTGTAAAAAAGTACAAAACAATTTTTTTTTTATTTTGTTGAGAGATGATAGTAGTATAGGAATGGGGTTCCGAGCGCAGGGTCCAGGGTGAGGTGCCGAGGTGCCGACCGCCATCTTGGATTGTGACGTCACGGCGGCCATATTGGATGGTTGTGACCTTGACCTTTGACCTTGACCTTGAATTTGATCCTCAAAAATCGCCAAAATCCTCCAAAATTAGGCAAAATTTGCCCAAAATTCCTCAAATTTTCCATTTCTGTGGAAAAACATTCCGCCAAAAATTCGCAAAAATTCCTCAATTCGAAAATCAGGATTTCGAAAATCCTCAAAAGTCGTTTTGCCCTAGAAAGAACCCTAATTCCTAAAACTGGCTTAAAACTCCTAAGAGATAGCCGCTTATAAGCCATTTCTAGGAATAAGGATACCATGACCGCCATCTTGTATTATGACGTCACCGATGCATTTTTCGTTACGGCCGCCATCTTTAACTTTTTTATTTATTATCCGATTTTAATAAAATATTTTTTAAAAATTATAAAAAAAATTAAATAATAAAATTTTAATAAAACATTTATAAAAAAACAAACATTAACGACACGGAGTTCGGAGTCCTCGGTTCGAACCCGGTGAGGGCAAAAAAAATTAAAAATGGCGACAGGCTCCTTCCTTAATGGTGGCTGCAGGCAGACTGACTCCCACCACTTTTCTTAAAGCAGATATATCGTCACCTAGTATGACGTCATGTCCGCCATCTTGTCTTCGTTGCTGGAGACCACCATCTTGTTTTCGTCGGCGAGAGTGCGCTGACGCCATGTTAGTTTAGTTCTTATCCGCTAGAGTGCAGTAATCATTTATTACTAAGGTGCCCGCCATCTTGAAATTTGGACGCCATATTGAAAATCCGTAATTATTTAGCTAGAAATTCGGGAAAAATTTCTAAATTCGTTAAATAAATCACTCATTAATTTACATATTGATTCGATCCGCTCCTGTCCTTGGTTCGATACCCGATCGATGCAATAATGTTTAATTTTATGTAAAAAATAATAATTTCAATAAACCATGTTCAACATTCGTAAAGAGACTCTAAATCCTCTACGACCACCATCCTATCAGACATCAAGACCACCATATTGGAAATGCGTAATTTTAATGCTAGAGATCCGGGAAAAAGTTCAGAAATCATTAAATAAATTTCCGATCAATAAACTGATTAATTAGATCGACTAAGGTCCTTGGTACGATCCCAGGCCGATACAAAACAACTTTAATATTTTAAAAAAGCACCACTAAAGTGTAAGGTTCGAGGAATTAAACACCGCAAGTTCTTTTACAAACATAATATTTATTACATAATTTCTATTCTACTACAGGATCACTTACGAAAGCCAGCAATCTTATAATCATTTAGTTCCGCAGCGGTGTGAAATGACTAATTCTTAGCTCCAATCGGTTTATACTAGACAGAGTCCAGCCAGAACCTTTACAGACATAGTCCACCTCTTCTTGACAGAGTTTCTGGATACCGTTTTTAACAGTTTGCTTCACATCGTTAGAACTGTAAATTACTGCAGCCGATGTCTTGAATGCACACTTCTTCACTTTGTCATCGAACGGATATGGCTTTCCATATATACAGTCCAACCACAAGTTATATTTCAAAGGTCCGTTTGTTGCTACATCATCAGTAAGCTGATTGATTATCTTCTGTCTGATATCATCAAGAAAATTACAAATGTCCTTCGACTCACCGAACGTATTTAGATAATAGTAGTCTTTCAAAGTTCCACGAAATGCAGACTGCGCCAAGTAGAAGCCATTATCGTTCACTTGTAATGCTCCGAACACAGTCTTAGGTTTAGTTCCATGTTCAGACGTCATAACAATCGGTTGCTGGGCATCTGTTTTTTTGGTTGTACGCTTTTGTGTCTCCAATCTAAAGCGAGGAGCCGAAATGTCGGCAGGTAGTTCAGCAGTAGGAGCACAGACTCCACCTTTACATTTTTTCGCATGATGTCGCAAACTGTCAATTCGAGTAAACCATTTAAGGCACTCATCACATCGAAACTTCATGCGAGAAGGATTCTTCGTGCATTTGCTCCGCTCATGTCTTCGTGTATCATGGGAAAATGCGAACGACGTATCACAGTAGCTGCAAGGATACCGTGGTGATGAAGACGATCCTTTCAGACCCGATCCAGATACAGACGTTGCAACAGTAGTACCATTTCCAGGCATTCTCTTATGCACATCGATGCATCGTTGTTGCGCCGAAACCTTTACTTTCTGCCGAACAGCAGGACCTTTGCATGCCTTCATGTGCGTTTTCATATTATCTTTTCTGGCAAACTGCTTATGACATTTCTCACAAACAAACATTTTACGATATAGGTTCTTGGCACATTCGCTCCTCTCGTGTCGCCGGGCATTGCTGTTGTTTGAGAAAATCTTGTCGCAGTAACTGCACCGATGTTCGCTAGTTGTCAAATCAGCATCCATTGAAGTCTCCATCGAGGTCGTATCATCGATCGTCGTGGTTTCCTGCACATCCAGCTCAGTAGTCATTAAGCTATCTTCTGCTGGTGGTATCACATCTGTTGAAATCTCCTCCAATGTCGACGTCGTCGTCGTTGCCAACGGGATCTGCTCCACCATTGTCGTCGCTGACGTCAAGGTTCCCGTAGACGATGGTACAACGTCCATCGAGTTCGGCGTTAAAGTTGGTAAAGATGCCATCGAGTTCTCAAGAACAGGTAATTACACGACTTATGCACCAGATGAAATAATCTAGGTGATCCTTACACCGTCGACGACAGTAACAAACTGAACGACCTGCTGTCTAGGACTCGCTTATATACATGCACCGGATGGAATAATACGCAAGTCAAATCAAGAACCATTTACTATAATACTAGAGTCAAAACAACATTAAAAATAGAAGGACCATCAACGAAAAGGCAGCACATTTGGAAGCACCGACTACGAAAAGGCAGCACATTTGGAAGCACCGACAACGAAAAGGCAGCACATTTGGAAGCACCGACAACGAAAAGGCAGCACATTTGGAAGCACCGACAACGAAAAGGCAGCACATTTGGAAGCACCGACAACGAAAAGGCAGCACATTTGGAAGCTCCATCAACAAAAAAAAAGGCAAAAAGGAAGCACAAGTTACGAGATCTATGTCTTAGTTAGAAATCAGAATACAAGAAATAAAAACATTAAATTCTTATAATTTAAATTATATATTTTATTGCTTTACACTATACAAATGCAAGTAAAACAAGCCATTATTGTATGTAGTCAGCATTCCTCAGTTCCTTGAGTATGAAGGATATTTCTTTGATGCACGAATAGTTTCCTGCACAAAGCGAACCATGTAGAAGTCTTAGCCGGTCAACCAATATGTTTGGATCTTTCCATGATGTGTAATCATTCTCTTCTACCACCATCTTCCTTGCACCTTTATAATTATTATGATCTCTGGTGTCTTCCGTTTTACCACCAACCGCAGGGTAACTTTCATGTTTGAGACGGTGATCATCACAAGCTTGATCAGATTTATTTAATATATCACGTCGTTTCCATCGTTTCGGTCTCAGGACACCGCCACATTCTTCAATCTTGGCAGCTTTAGGTGCTTCATCATAGTCTATGTCTTTGTAAACAGCCTCAGAGTCACTGTAACAATCACCGTAGAAGGAATCGTCTTCACCCAATTTACCGTAATAATTCGATGTTGATGATGTTGAAGTGTCTTCATCGTCTTCATGCTTCCTTTTTAGGAGTCCATCATTTTTACAAAGTAGGAAAGATCTACTTGAATTCGGCTGGAATATATTCTCACTTTTCACGTTAAGGATTCTTCCATTGTCTTCATTCTTCCGTAAATCATCAACCTCCTTCAATTTAAGTTCGTTGTCGAGATCGGAAGAGCCAAGAAAATTATTGGCGTAATGCAGATCACTCTTCCTTAGGCTAGTAGATTCATCGTTGTCCTCTAGCCTGTACGCAGGCTTGGCGCTACAAGTTCTGCCATGTCTTTTTAGGCTCTCTCTCCGCGTAAACGACTTGCTACATCTAACACAACTTATCATATTGCGCAGTGGATTTATACACAGTCATTCTTCTCGTGTTGTCTTTTATTCTTTCTCAAGATAAACTCTTTACTGCAAAACTTACACCTATGTTCTTTCGATACAGCGTCAGATCCCAAATCGGAATTCATATTAGTTACTGAGACTAACGTCAGATACCAATTGAGTGTTTTAAATTAGATCCAATACTTAAATAGAAATATTTTCATATTTCATCAGCGAGAATTAATATATCTCATGCAAAAGTACTTTATGCATGTAGTTCTGCTTTTCAACAACAGATGTCGCCACATGTTGCTTGCAGGTAAATAATATTTAGTTCTTTAATGCGGGATGCGGGATGCTCACTAACGATCGCAAAAGAAGGATGGCTTCGCTAGACTCCAAGGAAAAGGAAGTTCGTCTTGCATGTGGCGACATCTGTTGTTGAAAAGCAGAACTACATGCATAAAGTACTTTTGCATGAGATATATTAATTCTCGCTGATGAAATATGAAAATATTTCTATTTAAGTATTGGATCTAATTTAAAACACTCAATTGGTATCTGACGTTAGTCTCAGTAACTAATATGAATTCCGATTTGGGATCTGACGCTGTATCGAAAGAACATAGGTGTAAGTTTTGCAGTAAAGAGTTTATCTTGAGAAAGAATAAAAGACAACACGAGAAGAATGACTGTGTTAAAAATCCACTGCGCAATATGATAAGTTGTGTTAGATGTAGCAAGTCGTTTACGCGGAGAGAGAGAGCCTAAAAAGACATGGCAGAACTTGTAGCGCCAAGCCTGCGTACAGGCTAGAGGACAACGATGAATCTACTAGCCTAAGGAAGAGTGATCTGCATTACGCCAATAATTTTCTTGGCTCTTCCGATCTCGACAACGAACTTAAATTGAAGGAGGTTGATGATTTACGGAAGAATGAAGACAATGGAAGAATCCTTAACGTGAAAAGTGAGAATATATTCCAGCCGAATTCAAGTAGATCTTTCCTACTTTGTAAAAATGATGGACTCCTAAAAAGGAAGCATGAAGACGATGAAGACACTTCAACATCATCAACATCGAATTATTACGGTAAATTGGGTGAAGACGATTCCTTCTACGGTGATTGTTACAGTGACTCTGAGGCTGTTTACAAAGACATAGACTATGATGAAGCACCTAAAGCTGCCAAGATTGAAGAATGTGGCGGTGTCCTGAGACCGAAACGATGGAAACAACGTGATATATTAAATAAATCTGATCAAGCTTGTGATGATCACCGTCTCAAACATGAAAGTTACCCTGCGGTTGGTGGTAAAACGGAAGACACCAGAGATCATAATAATTATAAAGGTGCAAGGAAGATGGTGGTAGAAGAGAATGATTACACATCATGGAAAGATCCAAACATATTGGTTGACCGGCTAAGACTTCTACATGGTTCGCTTTGTGCAGGAAACTATTCGTGCATCAAAGAAATATCCTTCATACTCAAGGAACTGAGGAATGCTGACTACATACAATAATGGCTTGTTTTACTTGCATTTGTATAGTGTAAAGCAATAAAATAAATAATTTAAATTATAAGAATTTAATGTTTTTATTTCTTGTATTCTGATTTCTAACTAAGACATAGATCTCGTAACTTGTGCTTCCTTTTTGCCTTTTTTTTTGTTGATGGAGCTTCCAAATGTGCTGCCTTTTCGTTGTCGGTGCTTCCAAATGTGCTGCCTTTTCGTTGTCGGTGCTTCCAAATGTGCTGCCTTTTCGTTGTCGGTGCTTCCAAATGTGCTGCCTTTTCGTTGTCGGTGCTTCCAAATGTGCTGCCTTTTCGTAGTCGGTGCTTCCAAATGTGCTGCCTTTTCGTTGATGGTCCTTCTATTTTTAATGTTGTTTTGACTCTAGTATTATAGTAAATGGTTCTTGATTTGACTTGCGTATTATTCCATCCGGTGCATGTATATAAGCGAGTCCTAGACAGCAGGTCGTTCAGTTTGTTACTGTCGTCGACGGTGTAAGGATCACCTAGATTATTTCATCTGGTGCATAAGTCGTGTAATTACCTGTTCTTGAGAACTCGATGGCATCTTTACCAACTTTAACGCCGAACTCGATGGACGTTGTACCATCGTCTACGGGAACCTTGACGTCAGCGACGACAATGGTGGAGCAGATCCCGTTGGCAACGACGACGACGTCGACATTGGAGGAGATTTCAACAGATGTGATACCACCAGCAGAAGATAGCTTAATGACTACTGAGCTGGATGTGCAGGAAACCACGACGATCGATGATACGACCTCGATGGAGACTTCAATGGATGCTGATTTGACAACTAGCGAACATCGGTGCAGTTACTGCGACAAGATTTTCTCAAACAACAGCAATGCCCGGCGACACGAGAGGAGCGAATGTGCCAAGAACCTATATCGTAAAATGTTTGTTTGTGAGAAATGTCATAAGCAGTTTGCCAGAAAAGATAATATGAAAACGCACATGAAGGCATGCAAAGGTCCTGCTGTTCGGCAGAAAGTAAAGGTTTCGGCGCAACAACGATGCATCGATGTGCATAAGAGAATGCCTGGAAATGGTACTACTGTTGCAACGTCTGTATCTGGATCGGGTCTGAAAGGATCGTCTTCATCACCACGGTATCCTTGCAGCTACTGTGATACGTCGTTCGCATTTTCCCATGATACACGAAGACATGAGCGGAGCAAATGCACGAAGAATCCTTCTCGCATGAAGTTTCGATGTGATGAGTGCCTTAAATGGTTTACTCGAATTGACAGTTTGCGACATCATGCGAAAAAATGTAAAGGTGGAGTCTGTGCTCCTACTGCTGAACTACCTGCCGACATTTCGGCTCCTCGCTTTAGATTGGAGACACAAAAGCGTACAACCAAAAAAACAGATGCCCAGCAACCGATTGTTATGACGTCTGAACATGGAACTAAACCTAAGACTGTGTTCGGAGCATTACAAGTGAACGATAATGGCTTCTACTTGGCGCAGTCTGCATTTCGTGGAACTTTGAAAGACTACTATTATCTAAATACGTTCGGTGAGTCGAAGGACATTTGTAATTTTCTTGATGATATCAGACAGAAGATAATCAATCAGCTTACTGATGATGTAGCAACAAACGGACCTTTGAAATATAACTTGTGGTTGGACTGTATATATGGAAAGCCATATCCGTTCGATGACAAAGTGAAGAAGTGTGCATTCAAGACATCGGCTGCAGTAATTTACAGTTCTAACGATGTGAAGCAAACTGTTAAAAACGGTATCCAGAAACTCTGTCAAGAAGAGGTGGACTATGTCTGTAAAGGTTCTGGCTGGACTCTGTCTAGTATAAACCGATTGGAGCTAAGAATTAGTCATTTCACACCGCTGCGGAACTAAATGATTATAAGATTGCTGGCTTTCGTAAGTGATCCTGTAGTAGAATAGAAATTATGTAATAAATATTATGTTTGTAAAAGAACTTGCGGTGTTTAATTCCTCGAACCTTACACTTTAGTGGTGCTTTTTTAAAATATTAAAGTTGTTTTGTATCGGCCTGGGATCGTACCAAGGACCTTAGTCGATCTAATTAATCAGTTTATTGATCGGAAATTTATTTAATGATTTCTGAACTTTTTCCCGGATCTCTAGCATTAAAATTACGCATTTCCAATATGGTGGTCTTGATGTCTGATAGGATGGTGGTCGTAGAGGATTTAGAGTCTCTTTACGAATGTTGAACATGGTTTATTGAAATTATTATTTTTTACATAAAATTAAACATTATTGCATCGATCGGGTATCGAACCAAGGACAGGAGCGGATCGAATCAATATGTAAATTAATGAGTGATTTATTTAACGAATTTAGAAATTTTTCCCGAATTTCTAGCTAAATAATTACGGATTTTCAATATGGCGTCCAAATTTCAAGATGGCGGGCACCTTAGTAATAAATGATTACTGCACTCTAGCGGATAAGAACTAAACTAACATGGCGTCAGCGCACTCTCGCCGACGAAAACAAGATGGTGGTCTCCAGCAACGAAGACAAGATGGCGGACATGACGTCATACTAGGTGACGATATATCTGCTTTAAGAAAAGTGGTGGGAGTCAGTCTGCCTGCAGCCACCATTAAGGAAGGAGCCTGTCGCCATTTTTAATTTTTTTTGCCCTCACCGGGTTCGAACCGAGGACTCCGAACTCCGTGTCGTTAATGTTTGTTTTTTATAAATGTTTTATTAAAATTTTATTATTTAATTTTTTTTTATAATTTTTAAAAAATATTTTATTAAAATCGGATAGTAAATAAAAAAGTTAAAGATGGCGGCCGTAACGAAAAATGCATCGGTGACGTCATAATCCAAGATGGCGGTCATGGTATCCTTATTCCTAGAAATGGCTTATAAGCGGCTATCTCTTAGGAGTTTTAAGCCAGTTTTAGGAATTAGGGTTCTTTCTAGGGCAAAACGACTTTTGAGAATTTTCGAAATCCTGATTTTCGAATTGAGGAATTTTTACGAATTTTTGGCGGAATGTTTTTCCACAGAAATGGAAATTTTGAGGAATTTTGGGCAAATTTTGCCCAATTTTGGAGGATTTTGGCGATTTTTGAGGATCAAATTCAAGGTCAAGGTCAAAGGTCAAGGTCACAACCATCCAATATGGCCGCCGTGACGTCAGAATCCAAGATGGCGGTCGGCACCTTGGCACCTCACCCTGGACCCTGCGCTCGGAACCCCATTCCTATACTACTGATGATTCCAGCCTAAAGATAAGTTGACCCACAAAATAATTGTGGCAGGATAACATCAATCCGACAACAAAATAGCCCAACAGGAATGCAAACCTGAAGGAATGCAATAATTTGGCAGCTGCTAATGAAAGAAGACACTACACAGTAAATTTTTTTAACCTTTTACGAGGAAAATTCTTGGGAACTCAGTTGCCAACGATATCATTTTTAAAACTGCAAGGCGGCAGAGCTTTGTGAGATTTTGCAATGGTACAAAGCTCTGCCTTGCAGTTTTGCAAGTGTTCTCGTTGGCAACAGAGTTGTCAAGGACTTTCCTTGTAGAAGTACAACCTCCCTCTGTAGCACAGCTAAATAACGCAAATTCTGCAGGTATGTGGTTGGTGTGGTACCCCCCTCCCCCCTTACCCAGGTTGCGGCGGCAAACCAAAAGGATGTCGGGGGGGGGGGGGGTAAGGAATGCGGATGACGGAGGGTGACAAAGAGGTGTCGGGGCGGATCAAGCCTCAGCAGCACCCCCCCTTTTTTTTCGGATTCAGCCGCACGCCCCCTTTTTCCGGATTGAGAGCCTCGACATTCCTCCTCCCGCGACCGTCGCTTTCGCTCGGCCGTGACGGGAAGCTACGCGCTTCGTTCACATGGCGAGGATCAGGAGGTGTTTAAGGCCCTTGTCTACCCGGGCTCGCCAGACCCGAGTGGGGTCTTTCCACGAAAACCACGAGTAGAATAGATTACATTTTTTTTTACTGATGTAAAATGTAAATTTACAAAGAAAATCCTTGGTATTTCTGTAGCCTACGATATCAATTCTAAAACTGCAAGGCAGAGATTTTTGAAATTACAAATGGAACAAAGCTCTACTTTGTAATTTTACAGGTTATTTCGTTGGAAACTGAGATTACAAGGACTTTTTCTTGTACAAAGTTCATTTTTTTTTACAGTGTAGCTTCTTCTTTCATTGGCAGCTACCAATTTTTTTTTTTGCATTCCTTCTTGTTTGCGTACTCTTGGGCCATGAGTTTCCATTGATTTTCCTTTGGAAAAGTACAAAAAATTAATGCGTTTTCAGGAGGTTTACACTAATTAAAACGAGCGAAACGCACTTAATATCCCGTATAACTAACACCCCTGACCAGACGGGCCCCTTAAGGCTAGTTGTCACTCAAGTCTCACTCAACTATCAGGTTATTTTCATTTCCTCCTCATTAATATTAATTAAGGAAATTTTTGTTTTTCTAATGATTATTGGGAAACATTAGCTCGAAACATTATTTTTGAAACACGCCTCTTGCTAGTTTGGCACTGTATGTCGTAAAGAAGGCCCGAAGAACGGTCAGAGAAAGAAAACACAAAAAGAAAACAAGTCAAAATCAGCCAGTGTGAAATATAAAATATAAAGACAGCGCAGAGTCAGAACAATATCACAGCACACTTTCCTGTAAATTTATTTCTGTACCTTGGCACTGGAAAAATTTCCGGTTTCGTTGGCCTTCAGGATAGAGGATAGACTATACAGTCCTCTATATACTCGGGGAAATTACGCTATTTCATTGGGTACTAGCTTGTGAGACGTCTTAACTGGTTTTGCCAGTGATTTTACTCAATACGTTTTTAGTTGAGGGTTTATAATTGGCCCAGATTTGTCCAGATGAACAACGAGCCAATATCAAAAACAGATTAAAGGTATATGTATTTTAATTTTAGCCTAACGCGAAAATGAATCTACTAATTTTCCCAAAATCTACCTATATATCTCTTTCATTTGATGTTGGGTCATAAATATTCTCATCAGATATTTATAATTTTTTAAAAGTTTTAAATGTAAGGCAGGTTATCATGACTAAGAACAAATGCGTGATATTTTTACTGCTGCCAGATCCGTTCCCAAAATTTGATAAGAAATATGCAACCTAAAATATATACTGAAAAAAAAACTACAGGAAAAAACGTAAAACAACAGTAATTAAAAGATAACGAAATAACCAATTAGGGATTTCTGAAATCAAGCTTTCAAATGGTTGGGGAATGGAGCAGAAATTCGCTATATTTGCATAATCAGTTTTCAAGCAATTAACAATTTTCAATGTTTAATTATAATTACTTTCCTTTGTTAAAGCAGACAGCACAATTAAAATGATTTCCAAAAACCAACGCATTGTGCCAATAGGAAGTATTACTGAAGTTTAAGTTATTCATAAAAATAAACTCATTTCTAAACTCCAAATACTTCAAAGGGGAAAATATGTGTAGCAGCCACTCCCTATATTATTCAGGCGTTGCATGAAATCATTAACTATGCTTTAAAGAAGCCAAATTTTGAAATAATTGGTGCGTAGAGTTCACGCACGACAAAAGTAAATTTTCTTGCGTATTATATTATTATGTAGTATAGGTAGGGACCGTAAACATTCGCGGGTTCAATGATCTGTAGGATGAACTCCATAGTTCTACGTACACTCGGTCAAATGCCACCCACTCATTGGCTGCTGTCTTGTGAGACGTCCCAACGTAGCAGCCTGTTATTCGATAAAGCTTTGGTTGGGTGTTTCTCATTGGCCCAGAGTATCTATGTGAGTTGTGAGCCAATAGCAGAGGTAGCACTGAACTATAACTATTTGTATTTTAGCCTATCGTGAAATGTATTCGCGAATTTTTCCGGTCTCTATGTATAGGAAACAAAATTTTCTTTGGCTGAGGTCGCAGGTCAAAAAAGAATATATACATGCAAGTATGTGAGTGCTAAATTACCTATGTTATTGCACAAGTATGCAAGCGTGAAATTATGCAAGTAAGAAAGTATGCGAGTGTGCAAGTGTGCAAGTATGTACGTGTGCAAGTATACTGCGTCAATTAAACCTCTCCCCTGCCGTCACGTACACAACTATTCCCATCATGCGATCGGAATTTCCGTAAGGCTCGAAAATTGTAGCCCCTTCAGCAAAGAGGTTTTACTTCAAAACTAGACGACGTTAACTCGTAATGGCCTACATTTGTTGGTGCTTTTCATTCCCTGTCTCTCCCCCTTAACGGGGATGCATCCTTAATTGCTTGGCGTCAATCGTCCATCTTTTTAATGTTTTAAAATAGATTCATAAGTTAAGGATCACAGGCTTCAACGACCATTGAAGTTTCTTGGCCTGTGGGTTTCTGTCGCATTTCGGCCAGGGACTGATAAGTAGAGACCTGAAAAATTCGCGGATTCATTCGGTGATAATCTAGAATTCAAACACATATACCTCTTAGATAATTTTGCTATTGGCTTACTGTTCATCTTGGCAAATCTCAACCAATTATAAACCCTCAAGCAAAGAAGGATCGAATCACAGACAAACCAGCTGAGACGACTTACAAGTCGGCAGCCAATGAACTTGCCTTATTTGCCCGAGTGTACAGGGGTATGTGCAGTCTATCCCGAAGGCCATAGAAACTCGAATTTTGCAGGTCTCTACTGATAAGATTCGTGGTTTGGATTACCTTCAGGATGGACTTCAAGTCCTCTGCTTACTCGGGCAAATAACGCTCAGTTCATTAGCTGCTGTCTTGTAAGATGTCTCACCTTTTTCCCCCTTTGATTCCATACGTCTTTGCTTGAAGGTTTCTCATTGGCCGAGAGTCGTCCATATGAGCAGTGAGTCCATAGGCGAAGCAGATTCAAGGTATGTGTATTTGAATTATGGCCTGTCACGAAATATGGAAAACTATTCGCTTCTGACGCGGATGGAACTCATGCCAAAACCACTCAGTTCATAAAATAACATCATTCAGTAGTATTTTTATTTTAATTAATAAAAAGTAAGTGCTCATTTATATAGTATTTTAGAAACCTCAAAACAATTTTATATTTTAGTATGTAACCTTGATAAAAAATCACACATAAAACCAAACTAAGTTTTTTTTTTGGTTTTAGGAAAATCATTTTTTTTATTGATATACCAATTATATACTAAAGATTAAAGCATTTAAAACATAAGCCAAATATGAACTGTTGACTCAAAAGGATAACTCAGGTTTGCCATGTAAATGACTTTCATTTTCTAAAAACTACTAAGAATTTAATTAATCCATACAATTTTTAACAATTAACTTACTTTCGTTCTATTAAGAATCTGTTTAAGACCACAGTCCAAAATACTGAATTATAGAATAAAAGTAGTTTAATATTGTACCACATTAGAGTATTTTATAGTCACATCGTAAGAGATAAAACTCTGTGGTTTTGTTCTTGTAATACTTTTAACACTATTGTAGTTATGGTGGCGTTCAATTTTTTCCGCATAAAAAGCCTAATACTAGCAATCTTTTAACTATATTTTAGTTATTTTTAGGAGAAGGAAATGTTTTTTTATTATGATTAAATCCGAATGCTGTTAAGACTGCAACAGGTTTTCCCGTAGACATGTTCGGAAAAGAAACTCAACCAATCACGATTCATAGACGATGCTGCATTGTTTTAACGCATAGTTGGACTATTAATGTTTTAACAAAAAATATATGTCTCTAGTTGTTTTATTAAACACAGCTTAATATATGTTTAGTGTTGAAAATATCCCTTTTTGCACAATTTTTTCTTTTAAATAGAAAAATTTACTTGAAACATATACCATTTAACATAAAGATATAGTTTTCCAAACTAAATCGCGTGAAAGCGGACATAGTCACAGCATTGAATTTGGACGTCTTACTACAAAAAAATTCCCTTTGGAAACCATTTTCCAAGAAATGGTTAGTGATGCTAAAACAAAATATTGCAATATAGTTTTGGAAACAATAATAAATATTTATTGTTGCGCTTACGAAAATTGGCGCTTAATTTGACATTTTGATTGATGTTTAACTAAGCATACAATTTTTGAACCATTTAATATTAAACAATTGTGATTTATTTTGTTTTATAATGCTTAGTAATATTCCCAGATAATACTGGAAAGCTATTCAGGAAACGGTTTACAAATAACTTTAACTATTGGATGTACCGGGACAACACAAAACATAAATTTCCCGGGAAAGAATCCGAACCCATTATTTACTCCAAATATTTTTGACGTGACAACGTCTAATAAATCGATGAACGCCGGCTGCACGCAAGAAAAAGTGTCTCGTTACGCACATTGTTCCGTTACGCTGTGTCCCGTTACGCTCATTGTTCCGTTACGATGTGTCCCGTTACGCTCATTGTTCCGTTACGCTGAGTTCCGTTACGATGTCGGCGAGTGCAGTAATAATAGGTTATGTTACAATTTACTAAAAAATTATGGTGATTCATATAATCGATGATAGATATTTGATTACAGTTTATTTCTATGAAAACTTGTTCATATTTATATTTAAACTTTATAGCTAAACGCCAGTTTTTAAAATTAATTACAAGTCATCTACACGTGAACTGTTTCGTCGACTGTTTATAAAGTGAAGTGAAAAGTTAATGCGGTTTTCATTGCTTATTACAACAACAATTTCGGCAATAAAGCTTAATTATTCTTGAATTTTAAAAATCTGATTACTAGTATAATTTCAAGTATTTATTCTTTTATTATTTAAATAAAAATGATTCAATTTTATTCATAATTGTATGCAATCATTTCATCAATGTTTTGTTATGACGTTGTCACGTTAAACTATCGTCCATAAACCGACTTTACAGACAACCAATTTGTTATAGTTATACTGTTACTTTTATGTAAATGCACAAATTAAAAAAATATATATCTTATTGTACATGATTATATCAGTTATATTTACAAAAAAAAATTTGCCATGTAGAAACCGGGTTTCGGAACCTCTTTGAGTCAGTTTTCGAGAAATGGAGTAAAATCATGAGATATGTAGTTGCGTAATTACAAAAATCCGATTTTCCTATCAGTTATTACAGATAGTAACAGGTTAGTAAAATGTTAGGCTGTGACGAAATGTGTCAGCCTGGGAAGAGATTTTAAATAAAATACATTTTCTTGCATAAATCTGTGTTTTGAAACATTGTTTTGATGTCTGGGGTAGGTTTAGTTTTTTTTTCAAGTACAATCGCCGTTGGCATACGAATTAAAAAAAAAAAATTGTGGATTCGAACATATCCTGTATGACCCGGCAAAATAAGGCAATGGCTTCTCTGGCAGACAGCCGTCAATGACAAGGATGAAACTGTCGTGGTGGGGGTAACTTATTGCAGTCTAACGAGCAGTGAGATTGTTTCACATGAAGCTAATCGCTGTCTTCACGGGAAAATCATCTGGCTACGAGAGTTTTGTTCGAATGCGGAAATATCTTCTTAGTCACGAAGTAAAAAAAAAAAAAAAATTCGCTCGTGTTGAAACCTGACGCGTGTTTCGCGTTAATTTTGCGAAAATAATTCACTGGACCTGCAGTATAACTAGGGGAATGCATATTTCGCGAAAACGATTTTGAGACTAGTTAAAACACTGTAGTATCGCCAGTGTTCCATGATTGGGTGAATTTCTTCCAGGTCCATGTCTACTGTTAAAACACCAATCCCAGTGATGCAACGCAGATGCAAACGCGTCCTGAGTGGCTCGGTCAAAAAAGGTAACGACTTGTCTCACAGACGGCAGCCAATCACAAGGGATAAACCGTTGTTGCGGGTATACCTTGTTGCAGTCTAATGAGTGCTCCGATTTTTTTTTCACGAAAAATGACTGCCCCTAAGTATAACTTCCATTACGTACTGCGGCGCTGTTACCGGTATTCTGATCGATAATGATGGATATCCCAACAATTTCTGCCGGGCATTGTTTTTGATTCGTCGCCACACGGAGTCGTAGGCTACATTGTAGGTTTACGTACCGGCTTCGTACGTGCGTGTGCGGGCTTGTTGCTGCAGAAGCCTTCTTTTGTTTCGAGATAAATATGGTCCGTACATGCTGTTGATTAACCCCCTCCCCCCATGTCTAACTCTTCCTTTTTCCACGTAGCATCTGACATTGACACGTTTGACGGTTTTTGCCGCGCATGTTTACTCAGATAAAATTTCAAAAGCCAGACGTGTTCAATTTTTGTTTTCTGATAGATAAATGTTTTTTTAACTGCCATATTTCATCGGCATCAAAACAGGTATGTACTTTGTAAACTCAAACCCCAAAGCGATGGCTGTGAAAAGCGCCTTTATCCATGACGTCTTATCGCATTGTTAAAAATTTATCGATTCTCCACAAAATACATAACAAATCACAAGTGATGGTTGTAATAATATGTTAATGATTTAAAAATAATATTACAAATATTTTGATGGTAAGGTTAAATTAACTTAAATAAATTGCATTAAAAATAAAACTACGTTTTTGTTTTCAGATTTCATACAAACACACAGAACTGGCAAGTTACATTAATTAGATATTACAAAACGATTTATATATAAAAATAGTTCTGTTAACTCGATCCAACAGTTCTAGAGATAATAGAACAACTTATACTGTAGAAAGAGAGAGAGAGAGAGAGAGAGAGAGAGAGCGAGAGAGAGAGAGAGAGAGAGCGAGAGAGAGAGAATTTTTATTTTCCAAAATATTTCAATAATTACTCTTGGTTTTTATATATACGAGGGTAATTGTTAGATACCGGAAAAATTCGCGGATTCATTTCGTGATATGTTAAAATGCACAATAATGTCGATTTGTTCTGCTTCTTGTATATATCACTGTTAATCAGGAGGACTTTGGTCCAATTAGAGATCCTCAGTCAAAGAAGTATCGAATCCCAAGTTACCTTATTGAGACAGCCTCACAAGTCAGCAGCCAATGAACAGGTGGCGTTTAGCCAAATATGCAGGGGATCGTGGAGTCTAACCTGGAGGTCACTGACACCTAGAATTTTTCCAGTCCCTTAATGGGGGAAAAAAAATTGTTGATAAATAGAGACCTGTAAGTAAAATTCGCGATTTCATATCTCTAAAGGATAGACTCCATATTCCTCTATGCACTCGTGCAAATTACATCTGCTGATTGGTTACTGACTCGTAACACCTGTTGACTGGAATGATCGTGATTCACTAATTCTTCTGTTAAAGATTTTTCATTGACCCGGAGTCCTTCAGATAAACTTTGGCCCAATCACTGAAGCAAAATAATATCAAAAGTATTTGGATTCTAGCCTATCGCGAAATGAATCCGCGAATTTTACAGGTCTCTATAGATAAATAAAAAACGACACTCCTAGTTACCAAAATTTGACTATACACAATAGAAAACTAGAACTATGCTTTGCTGTTAGTCGAATCAGAGTGACGCGAGCCAATGTGTCACGCACCTGAATAGGTGGTAATCACTCGGTGACAGAGTTAAATTTCACCTGATGTGGTGGACGAATAACATGCAACCACAATATTATAATTGCACTCCTCAGTACCTACTAAACCCCTGCGCACAAGCGCCACCGGAGTGTTGTTGCTATCTCCGCCCATTTTCCACGCATGCGCAAACAGAGGATGTTTTTCCCCCCTCTATTTACCCAATAAATAGAGACCGGAAAAATTCGCGATTTCATTTCGCGATAGGCTAAAATACAAATAGTTATACCTCAATGCAGCCTCTGTTATTGGCTCACAACTCACCTGGATGACTCTGGGCCAATGAGAAACACTCAACCAAATTTTTTATCGAATCACAGGCAGCTACGTTGGGACGTCTCACAAGACAGCAGCCAATGAGTGGGTCACATTTGACCGAGTGTAAGTAGAACTATGGAGTTCATACTACAGGTCATTGAACACGTGAAGTTTTCCGGTCCCTACCAATAAATAGAGACACGATTGTTTTAATTTCAAGGTAACCGGCACACATGTACACCTACCTATTTTCTGCACACTTCCCTCGATGACTTTGTGAATTTGTGGGGAGGGGGCGGAGATAGATTTCGACAGATTAAAAAATAAGAGAAGTTTCTACAGTAAGACATAATCTAATAGGTAAGCATATTGTTATGGGTAGAGTATTCAAAGCAATTTAGACTGATATCAAATTAATGTCAGATATTTATGGGTATCTACCAATAAATGTATTTTTTTAGGAAAATTATTAATCTCTGTCACAACTATAAACATATGTGCTATCATAATTGTAAATAAAAATGGCGTGTGTACGAATATACGCGCTACTCGGCATTAAATATTGATATAAACATGTGTATAAAATAATATTATAGCAATGCAATAAACTAATAAAAATTATTTTTAATTAAAGCAACATTTTTGTAATCAAATAATATTAAATTTAAAAAAAATTAAAAATATTCCACTGTCAAGTTTCGAACCACGGTTCTTCAATATCCGCGCACTATAACCACTACTCTATGAAGCCTAAGAGATGATTGTAAGGACACTTTAATGAGTGTATTACCAGAATAATTAGGTGTTTTAAAACTTGAAATTATTATTACTATAAATATTTTATTTGACCATATATATTCCAGGGTACCTTTTCACTGTCATAAAGTTTCATTTGGCACACCAATATGTTTGGTATGTAACCTAATTTTCACGAAAGTGACAATAGATATGATATTATGTCAATACACGTTTTCCCGCCAACTTCCTGTGAAAATTTCGTTGCGTGGTGCACGGGCATCATAAAAATTTACCAACCAGTTTTCCATAACGCGCATAAAGAATTATAAATTAAAAAAAATAGTTATATAAAATTAGCTTAAATAATCATACATTAAAAAAATATATATGTTGTTAATGCAACGGATGGATCGCGACGATGCCCCAAAAATCAAACCTCAAAGAATCACCTTGACGTGGAACGCCAAACGCGCCGAGCCTCTTGCGCCGACCAAAACTGTTGCCGCATCCGAGCATCCGCACCGGGCTCTTTTGATACAGCGGCCCTCCTCTTCGGGCGCTCATAATAGACAAAAAAAAATAAAATAAAACTGCGTTTTAAAGAGCAGAGAGGTCCGGGCGGTGCCCTAACGCAAGGGCTGGCCCAGCCACCCGTGAGCTAATTAGTCCTATCTTTCCAGACCGCCTGAATCGGCCGCGCGCGGACACACACACACACACAGAATAACGCCGGCGAAAAAAAAAAAGAGGTAGTAAGCAAGGGAGGATCAAGGATTATTTTTTTTATTGAATGTCTTCGGAAAGGGTGTTTGTATGCTGGAACCTCACCTCCCTCCACCCCTTGCAACCCACTTACTCTACACCCCTCCTTTTTATTTTCACCTCCCTTCCCTTCTACTTCTGCTCGGGGATTTAAAAAAGAAAGAAAGTAAAATCACCTGGCCGTTCGCCAAAGCGCACACGGGGGTGTTTGCGGTGGGACGGGGGGCTCCCCACCATTGTGGCGTTGCAGCACCGCGAGAAAACCCTCTCCCCCTCACCCCCACCCCTGGGCATCAATGGCGCTTGCTTTGTGCCTCGCCGCGCCGACGACACCGATACCACCACCTCTGTCGGCGGCGCCCGGCCTTTGGGGCCGCTTGCCCTGAAGATCCCCGCGGGCAAGACCTTGAGGGCCGTCTTTCAGCGCCCGCGGCCGTCCAGGGACCTGGGCTCGTTAATGCGTGTAATCCCTGGTTTCACTCCCGCGCGGTGGGCGAAGGGACAAAAAAATACATTTCTTCCAAAAAAAAAACTGGAACGTAGTTTATTTCTTTCATGATAACCAGGAAAGATAATTTATAGGAAAAGAAAAAGTCTTGCGGCCAAGATACATTATGTCCATAAAACATGTCCCAGTTATAAATTTAAATAGTATCAATAATTATAAACGTTGTAGAGCTGTGGTTCCCAAACTTTTTCAGCTGGCGACCCACCTTTCCTTATAGGTAGAGACCGGAAAAATTCGCGGTTTCATTTCGCGATTGGCTGGAAGCAAACATGTTTACCTTATTCCTGCTTCTGCTATTGGACCACAGTTGGCTAGAAAGACTCAGAACCAACGAAAAACCCTCACATGCAACCCAGACACCAGGTCTTACAAGTCAGTAGCCAATGAGCAGGTGGCATTTTACAGAGTACGTAAAGGATTTTGGAGTTCATCCTATAGTTCAATGAAACCGCGAATTTTTTCTGTCTCTACTTATAGGAATACCTCCACGGACTATTTGTCCATGGTGGAGTAAAAACCTTATTTGTATCGTATCCCTTCCTTATGTATATATAATTTACCATCAAATATTGCAAATAAATATACATATGTATGCTTGTTTTAAGATACCGATTGATTATTGATAAACAATCTGTGTTCTGATTTGAAAATGGTTGACAAAATATAAGCTCTTTGTAGCAAAACATTTATTTATTTAACAATAGATATGTGTTTGCACATAATTCGATTTGTTCAGATTTTTCCTTATATTTTCTGATAGTTTATTCGATGGTTTCTGATAGTTTTAGGATCGAGTCGCGACCCGCCGTTTGGGAACCACTATTGTAGAGTTTTGGCTCAAGATCACAATTAAATAGTTACGCGAAACAGTTTTGGATAAGCGCATGCGCGAGTACCTCTTTGTTGTTTTCTCGCTTGGAGCGCCACCTACACAAGATGGCGACTCCTGAGCGTAAAGCGTTTTGTGTTCCGCAATTTTATAAGAGTGGATTTGGAAATTTCAGTTTAAAGTGCGTTTAGTTTGAGGTTTGATTGTGATCCCCCGTGTTGCAAACACATCCACCGGTGGTCGCGAGGACAAAGCTTATTTCCGCTGGCCTCCACGTCCACCTCACATAACGCCATGCAATTTTGTTCCCCTTGGAGCTTTATAAAATATCATGTCTAAGTTCCGCCGCTACCTAATGATTTGCCAGAGTCGAGACAGAGAATTGAAGAGGCTATTGCTTCCATTACTCCGGACGTGTTAACCAAAGTGTGGGAAGAATTGGACTTCAGGTTAGATGTGGCAGTATAACTAAATGTGCACATATTAAACATTTGTAAGAATAACTAGGTTTGTTTACAGCTGCTATAATATACCATTGAAACTGGTTTTACCTGCTATCAGTTTTCTAAGCAAGTTACAAAATTAAAAAAATGATTTTTAATATACATACCTATACATGTTGATAAATCTACAACAGTTTTTCTGTCTAGTGTGAAATACCCTAATCATGCTTTATATTTCACACCTTAATACATATATTCGGCATTGTCTTACCTATTTAAAATTAACATTATGTGGAAAAAAAAAACTCTTAACACATCAATTTTATGAAAACATTTGCATGGCTTAAATATGTTAAATGGTTTAAACTGTTGTCTTTTTCATTTTGTTCCAACAGTAATGTTTTGTCTCAATACCGCAATTAGATGCAGCTCCGTCCAGAAACAATGCAAAGGTTTTTTGACTTCTGATGTCAGCTAGACTGGACTGGGAAGAATTCGTGGAAGGTCAATAACTTGCAGGTTGGGCTGGACGTCCTTTGCATACTCAGGCGAATGCCACTTGTTTGCTGAATATATCTGCTTTACGTTGATGATTGGAGTACAGTGCTGTTTACACATCCTTGGTGACCTTGGAGCCAGAAGAGGTGGTTACCCAATCACGTCTACAAAGGACAGACCTTGTTATTGACCAATGAAATCTCTAAAAAAAGGCTTAATTATTTACAGGCATGTTGCGTTTAGCCTGAACTGAAATGAATCCACGAGAGCATCTTGGCTCTAGCAAAAATGTGTATGAATCTAAAGATTTTTATAAATTCTTTGACTACTCAATTTGGGTTCCTTTGAAAACGCCATGCACGTAATAGTAAATTTATACTTACTGTGTTGTGGTCAGAGAATAAAAGTTCAATTTATGTTTCTCGTAGGTAGTTTCTAATGTATAAGATAACCATGACGATCACGGTTTCGAAAGATTTAGTCATATTATAAATCTTACATCAATAAACTGAAGACCACTTAGCTTATGATAATACATCATTCTTTGAGTCTTAAACATATCTTATTGAAATTGGTACTGCATTTTTCGCTTTTAGTCAAAGAGAAATTTCCTGGTCTATGTGTAGGGACACCTGTATTTCGCGATTTCATTTCATGTCAAGGTATTTCACAAAACACTGTAGCTTTTTCTAAGAGTCATGGCAAATTGTGAGGGTGCAGCAGTACGGTGACCACATTCTCATTGGCCCCGTCAAGAGCGGGACGACACCTCTCACCGACCTCAGCCAATAACCACAGGAGAAAAGCTATAGTATTTTGTGAAATACCTTGACACGAAATGTATTCGCGAAATACAGGTGTCCCTATCTATGTGGAATTAAATTAGAAGAGAAATGGTTCACGGATTCATTTCGCGATAGGTTAAAATTAAAGTGCATATACCTTTAGCTGATTTTGCTATTGGCTCACTGTTCATTGGGAAAATACTGGGCCAATGAGAAACCCTCGATCAAAGTAGTATCGAATCCTGGGCCAACCCACTGAGACGACTCACAAGTCAGCAGCCAATTAACTAGCGTCATTTTCCCGAGGGTAGAGAGGATTGTGTAGTCCAGTGGTTCCCAACCTGGGGGCGATCGCCCCCAAGTGGGCGATTTGGGTTATCAGGGGGGCAATAAATAAGTGGGGGCGATTTGGGGGCGATGAGTATTGAAAAGGGAAAAAATTAAAATACTACTGTTCAGTACAAGTTGCCATATGGCATGAGTTGACTGCACTCACCCCTCTCCACAGTCACCCACCTGATGTTGTTCAGCGCGGCCGCCTGGTGACTCAACCCCCTCCCCCTCCAGCTATCACAACACACTTGCCATTGACCTACATTCGTCTTCAGTCTTCACCAGTCTTTGTGTGCCTCACCATCAGTTTTTTTGCGTGTCTTTTCTGCTTTTGTGCGTTTGTTTTGAAGTGTAGAAGTTCATGCACAATGGAATCAAAAAAGAAGAAGTGTCGTCAATACTCAGCTGAGTATTTAAAATTCGGTTTTATCGCGTCACCGCAAAATGTGCAGTTTCCACAATGTCTTTTGTGCGATAAAACATTTACTAGTAATGAAGCCATGAAGTCTTCGCGAATGAAAGATCATTTATCAAGAGTACACAGTGATAAAGTGAGTAAAGAACTTAGTTATTTTCAACACCTCAAAGCTAAAGCTGATAAACGGACTAATGTGTGTGAATTATTTAAAAAACGAGCAACCCATATTGACAAAGGTCTTCTTGCTTCTAACGAGGTTATTTTGAGGAAAAACAGATTCCTCTAAAAAAAAAAAACGTGCTCGCTTGCGCAACAGACGGTGCTCCTGCCATGTCAGGTCGTCATGCTGGGTTTCTAGCCCAACTTAAGAAAGAAGTGCCAGAGGTCATCACTATTCACTGTGTGATTCATCGTCAACACTTAACTGCGAATAAATTGAGTGGTGTCCTGCATGAAACCCTACAACTGGTTATTGCTGGTGTCAACAAGATGAAAGCTAATCCCCTCAATGACAGTTTGTTCCGACAACTTTGCCATGAAAATGATGAGGAATTCGAACGCTTGCTTCTACATACGGCCGTGAGGTGGCTTTCCAAAGGAAACTGTTTGCGCCGTTTCTTAGAATTATTTGACACGGTTACCGAGTTTCTCGACACGTCTGATCCTGTTTTAAGTGAGAATTTGAAGCAACAAAAGTTTGAACTTGCGTACCTTACAGATATTTTTGAGAAAAAAAAATGAACGAAGTCAACATAAGGCTTCAAGGAAACAAGATGAACCTTATCAAGACCAAAGGAATTATTTCATCATTCATCGCCAAGTAATGGCCGTAAAGAGCTGATTCCGTTTTCGACCCTTAAAAAGTGTTCTGTGTCAGATAACGAGATTCCTGAACTCCCAGAAGACAAAATCCTAATTTTTACTGATCACCTTGACCAGTTAAAAACTGACATGGAATCAAGATTTGAAGATTTGACCCACTTGCAAATTCCGGTTTGAAGCTGTGGATAAGCTTGATAACTCTTTGCAGACGGAGTTTCTAGATCTGAAGTATGACTGTGAGGCGAAAATCATTTTCAAGCAGAGCGGTTACGAGTTAGCATGGGTGAAGCTTAGGGACACTTATCCACAACTGTGGGGAAAAACTGAACCACTTCTCATATCGTTCCCGTCAACATATTTTGTTGAAAAATGATTTAGTTCTGTTGTTCAGCTCCTCACAAAACAAAGAAATAAGTTGGACATTTGCCTAAAAAGGAGACTTGCGTCTGAACTTGACGAACATAAAGCCGGTTATTAAAGCTTTAACTGAAATCCACCAAGCACAAGGCAGCCATTGAAAAGGTAAAATAAAACAATAACAAAGTTTCCAAAATTTCAATTAACCTTGAATGATTGCTACAGCTGTTTCCAGTGTTAATAAAGTTATTTGAATAATTTTTTTCAAATTTTAACTGTTAACTTTCTTAATTTTTCCAGATTCCAATTTAAAAATGAAAACATGTACTCCTGTTTTTTTTTAAATGTATATCAATGATCTTAGTTCTTTGTTCTTAAAAATAAATCTGTAAAAAATGTACATTTTAATTTTTTTTATATTTTAATTAAGAGGTACCAGATAAAACTGCTTTGGTTGTTTTTTTATGTACGGTAATAAAATTGTTTAAATGTTTAAATAAATAAAACTTTTTTTTTTACTTTTTACAGTTTACTTCAAATAAAAATTAGGCATACAATGAAATTGAAAAAAAGGGGGGGGGGATAGGTGTTAGTCAACCTCCAGAAAGGGGAGATGAACCATTAAAGGTTGGGAACCACTGTGTAGTCTATTCTGAAGGTCATCGAAACCGCGAATTCTCCCAGTCCCTAGACATTAGACACATGTTTTTTGCTTCAAATATTTTTGTGAATATATTTCTTAAGAGGGTGTAGATTGTTTTTATTTTCATCGTTAATCATGGGTTTACAGTAGTTAAGTAACTACATTATCATTGAGCCAATTAAGGGCAGAAACAACTTTTTACGATCATAGCAAGGTGCGTAATAAGACACACGCTATGTCAAAGTTTGTTAAACAATGATGATTCCCGCAAAGTGTAGGTACTCCATGAATAAAGATTTGAAGAATTTGTGGGTTCAGTGACCAATAGGACAGACTCGGGCAAATATCATCTTTCCATTTGCTGTTGACATGTAATTCAATACTTCTTTGAATTCCCGTCGATTGAGACCGGAAAAATTCGCGGTTTGATTTCGCGACAGACCTTTTAGCTGCGACAGTGATTGGACCACTGCTTATCTGAAAAATTGTGAGCCAATAAAAAAAAACCTCAACATAAGAAGTATCGTTTAAAAAGCACCCCAGTTTACAGGTGTCACGAACCAGTAGCCAATGAGCAGGTGATAACTGCCCGAGTACATATTGGATAGTTGAGTCTGTCCTAGAGGTCATTGAAACCACGAATTTTTTAAGTACCTACCCATTGGCTCAGAGTCTTTCACATAAACGGGGGACCAGTCACTGAATAGGTCTATCAGCCTATCGTAAATTGAAGCCACGATCTTTCTTTTTCATTCTCTATCTATGAACTATCTAGAGCTTCGATTATTTCACGTATTCATTGGGTGTAGCAAAGTTGACTTTAGTCACGTATACATTTCCTTCACGTTGACGATTCATCTACAGAGCTCTTGACACACTCTTGACAAACCTGAGCCAGTTGTAAACAAGAAGGATAAATGTTTACCCAATCACGTTGAACCCGTGTTATCGACCAATGAGAGCACTATATAAAGGCATGATTATGCATAAAGAGACAAAAATTCCGCAGATTATTTTGGTCGCAAGGTTAGCTGCGAAACTCTATACCTATATATTGCTTTGATGATCTGATCACAGTTGTTGGGAAATTTCCCTCTACGATTAGCTACTAGCTAGCAGTAGTGTGACCGAATCACAACGACCCACTGAAAAGAAGGGGAGGTGCTACATTAAGTAATCAGCCAATATGGAGAAAAATGTGGGTGGAGTGTACATAAAACTTTGAACCGCGAAATTTTCAGATATCTAATCATGCGTAGGCAAGCCGTGTCCAGCCTGAAGGGAAATGACTCAGTGAATTAATCGTTAGGGAAACCTTTATTTCGGAAATAAATTGCGTGTCAAGGTATTTCACAAAACACTGTAGCTTTTTCTTAGAGTAATTGTAAATTGTGGGCCTGCAGCACTACGGTGCCCACATTTTCATTGGCCCCGTCAAGCGCAGTAGAACATCTCTTACCGACCACAGCCAGTAACTAGAGGCAGAAATTTTTCGTGGAAACAAAAATCTTAACAAGTATTAGACTGCAAGAAGGTATACCCACACCAGCGGTTTCTTCCTTGTGATTGGCGGCCGTCTGTGAGAGAAGTCGATTACTTATTTGACCGAGCCACTCAGGATGTGTTTGCTTCCGCACTGAATCACTGTGACTGGTGTTGTAACACTCGACATGTACTTGGAAGAAACCCGCCAAATCAAGAAACACAGACGATGCTACAGTGTTTAAACTTTCAGCTGGACTCGGAAACTTTTCGCGAAACATGCATGCCGTACAAATAGTTCTAAGAAAAACCTACAGTGTTTATGTATAGCCTAGTTTTTAATTTAGCCAGAGCACTTTCTAATGAAAAATAATTCTTAGAAATTTGTCAAATCGTTTTCGATTGATGCTAGAACAAACGAACAAAAAATACAAAAAAAAAAAAAACTATATTTTTGAGTTCACAAAAAAATAAAAAAAAACACAATTTCCAAAGTTTTTTCATCATTTCACCCATGTACAGATTTTGTTTTTACTTTCGAACAGTTTTTTATTACTATCAATGGTAACACGATTTGGTAGGGGCATGCATATTCGCGAAAATATTCCGAGACGAGATTGTGTTTCTTCCAGGTTCGTGTCTACTGTTAGAACACCAATCACAGGGATTCAGTGCGGAAGTAAACGCGTCCTAAATGGCTCGGTCAAATAGGGCAGAGACTTCTCTCACAGACGGCCGCCAATCACAAGGTTGGTGCGGATATACCTTGTTGCAGTATAATAGGCGTTCAGATTTTTTTTCGCGGAAAATGCCTTGCCCCTAACGATATGCATTCGCGAAATAAAGAACGTTCCCAGCTTATCGTTAGGGGCCGTGCATATTTCGCGAGAAGATTCCGAGACGAGATGAAAGTTAAAACAATGTATCATCGTCTGTGTTTCGCGATTGGGCGAGTTTCTTTCAGGTAGACGTGTCGATTGTTAACTAAACCAATCACAGTGATTCAGCGCGGAAGCAAACGCGTCCTGAGTGGCCCGGTCAAATAGGGCAGAGACTCCTCTCGCAGACGGCCGCCAATCACAAGGAAGAGAAACCGCTGGTGCGGGTATACCGTGTTGGAGTCTAATAGGCGGTCAGATTTTTTTTTTTTTGCAAAAAATGCCTGCTGCTACTTATTGTTAGGGACCGGAAAAATTCGTGGTTTCGATGACCTTCAGGATAGACTGTACATTACCCTGTACACTTGGGCAAATAACGCAAGTTCATTGGCTGCTGACTTATAAGTCGTCTCATCTGGATTGTCTGTGATTCGATCCTTATTTGGGTGAGGGTTTATAACTAGAGTCCCGGAAATTTCGCGGATTCCTCTGGCCTCAGGATAGAATTCAAAGTTATAGGTGTGCTCGACCCATGTTTATTTTCTCATTGGTTGATTTCTTAGCGAGAACATTTTTATCCTTGTTATTTGGCACTACCTGATTCGCTTATTCTCTCCTAGCTGGGCATCGTTGGCTCACGGTCGTAGAGGGGCGTGTCCAGACAACTGCGGTCCAATCATGAACACAGTGCGAGAGTGTGGAGGTTTGCATTCTAGCTTGCGACTAAATGAATGCGCGAAAATTCCGTGGCTCTATTTATAACTGGTTGAGATTCGTCCAGATGAACAGTAAGCCAATAGCTAGAGACCGGAAAAATTCGCGGATTCATTTCACGACAGTCTGAAATTCAAATAGTTATACCTTAGTGCTGCCTCTGCTATTGGCTCACAACTCACCTGGATGACTCTGGGCCAGTGAGAAACACTCAACCGTAGCTGTATCGAATCACAGGCCGCTACGTTGGGACACCTTCACAAGACAGCAGCCAATGAGAGGGTGGCATTTGACTGAGTGTACGTAGAACTGTAAAGTTCATCCTAGAGGTAATGTAACCCGCGAATTTTTCCTGTCCCTACCAATAGCAAAATAATTTAAAAAGGTATAGGTATTTGAATTCTAGCCTATCGCCGAATGAATACGCGAATTTTTCCGGTCTCTACTCATCGTGGCTTCACGACCGACTGGCGGTGGTTGTACCCAGAAAGCTCTGATCGGCTTCAGCGGGCAACACGAGTCTTCACGGCGGCAGAGGCGGGTCGCTGCCAGCCTCTCTGTGTAGTGGGTCGGCGGCGAGACTCCAAGGGCCGCATTAGCAAGTCCAATTGGGGGGGAGGGGTGGCCTCTCTCGTGTGTTGCCCCGACGGAAATAAAGGAGGGGATGTGTGGGGGGCAAGGGACCTCGTTCCTGCCCTGCCTTCGGCCTTGTATAAACATCCATTACAGTAGGCGGGGCCCCAACGTCGCCGCCTATCGCGTTCCCCCCCCCCCCCCCTGCTCTTTCCTCGTAGCCTCCCTTTCCCCCACCCCTCTCTCTTTGAAACTCTCAAACACGGCCATCTTCTCAAAAGAACAAAACCATCACCTTGTGGCACATCGGAGACCCTTTTATTTTTTTACTTTTTCCGTTCTGTGCCCCTTCCACCTCGTGTTTCTTCCCGGAGAATTTTTTTTTTGTTCTCGAGGCGGAATACTTTCCACCTAGCCCCTCCTCATTCTGGTTTCCAACACCGCTTTTGTTCCTTTTTTTTTTCTCTCGTTTGTTTCTGAAAGCGTCCACGCTAGCCGGGTCTTGTGTGTGTGATGTTCCACGTGGCACGGAGCTGACTAACAGAGGAACACGCCGAGGCAAGATGCCGCCCCCCAATGGGGAGATCATCATCAGGGGAAAGGAATGGGCTGGCGACAACACCAGACTCGTCGACGCCGAAGAAACAGGATTTCCAAAACGTTCGCCGCTCCTTTGGATCTACCGCCATTTAGAATTTTTTTTTTTTTTTTTTTTTTACTTTTTGGGGTTGGATTTTTGCGGTCGTGAAGGAATGAAAGAAGGAAGGAAAAAAAAAACATCTCAGGTATCAAGCCCTGCTTTGATGTAGCCTTCTTCCATGCGCGATGTACCCTGGTGAAGTACATCGAGGATAATAATAGATGGTAACGATGTACCAACATCTATGGTTGTAACTGGGAAGCTGACATACGTAGTTGTGATTATTTTTGTTGTTTTTGCGATGTCTGTATGTCTGAGATCGTAAGGCTGACACTAACACGCTCGTCATGTCTCGTCTTTGCGCGTAATTCTGCCTAAGGTCTTACCAAAAGTCGACGATAGTGTAAAATTAATTCGATAATCCTTTCTCTATTTTTTCTTCTACTTCTGTGTTTTTTTTTTACAAATGCACACAGATCTCAGAGGTCGGAATACAGAGTAATTTTTACGAAGATCCAGTTATCTTAAATTACGAAGAAATCTTCGTATCTTTCAGGTTTAATTATTTATAGTTATAGTACAGTCCGTTGATTTACTGAATTTTCTAACAGTGTAGAGGACTATGAAGTCTTGCTGTGGATGTCTACGAATCCACGCCATTTTTGGTCCATAATTTAACTAAATGTTTTACTTTTTTTTATGAAGTAACAATGAAGATAAAGTTGTGCTATATGTCAGTAAGAAATATTTAAGATTCTTTCCTGGAATTTTTTTTTAGGAGCTACAAAATTCACTTCGTCATTTTGCGGTGAAAATCTTGGGAACTTCAGCGCTCTTGTCATAGTACGACGAATAATTTTAAAGTAGAAGACAATTACAAACGCTTAGCTTACACACCATCAAATCACTTTGCAACCAGTCAAAGAACGAACGACATTGACTTGATTGTAGTGCGTTGACTGTCAGTAGGAAATAAGATGAATTTTGCAGGTTCCTATGTTATATTGAAGCACAAGTGTTTCATAACAAAAAGTGTACATATGATTTCATTTCATGATTGGACCGCAGTTGCCTTAACATGACCTGTATGACCCTGGATCAGTAATATGCAAGAAGAAGTAGTGTTAACTCAATCTTGTACGACCTTGTACAAGGAATGAAAGGTCTCTGACCTTGGATCGGCCAAAAAGTAAGGTCAATGAGGCAATGATTTTTTCGCGGAAAAATAATTGAGACAAGATGTGTGTTATATAACACTGTATCATCGCCTGTGTTAATGTATTTGGTCGAGTTTATTTAAGGTGCGAGCCTACTTTTGACACACGTTTGACAGCATGTCTTTGCGGAAGTTATTACTAGAGACCTGCAAAATTCGCGGTTTCGATGGCCTTCAGGATAGACTGCACATACCCCTGTACACTCGGGCAAATAACGCAAGTTCATTGGCTGCCGACTTATAAGTAGTCTCAGCTGGTTTGTCTGTAATTCGATCCTTCTTTGGTTGAGGGTTTATAACTGGTTGAGATTCGTCCAGATGAACAGTAAGCCAATAGCAAAATTATCTAAGAGGTATATGTGTTTGAATTCTAGTCTATCACCGAATGAATCCGCGAATTATGCAGGTCTCTAGCTATTACTAGAGACCGGAAAAATTCGCGATTTCAATGACCTTTAGGATATACTCCATTATCGTCTATGCACGCGGGAAAATTACGTCTGCACAATGGCTACTGACTCGTGTCACCTGTTAATTGGGACACTAATGATTCGATACTTCTTTTGTTGAAAGTTTATCATTGGCCGAGTGTCATTCAGTTAAACTGTGGCCCAATCACTGATTCGGTAAATAGGCAAACGTCTCTAGCTATTACGTCCTAAAGGCAATGTCTTCTCTTGAAAATGGTCGCTAATCACAAATAATAAATAACCGACTCAGATACAGTATTTCAGTCCAGTAAGCAAATAGATTATTTCGCAAACAATCACTGCTTCTACCAATAAGCACATTAAAATTTTTGTATTGTATAAATCACGTTTGAGTCCATCCTGAAAATACATTAAGCCACGATTAATCGTGGATATATATATATATATATCATTAGATAAAATGGATAATTGTAGGATTCATTTCGCGAATGACTCAAATTCAAATGCATATATGAATCTTTAAGCTATTTTTGTTGTATTGGCTAAATTTTCCGCTGGAAGACTCTGAACCAATGAGAAATCCTCAACCACAGACATAACAAATCACAGTCAACCCACTTGAGACGACTCATAAATCGTTGATTTCCAATTTTAAAATTACGATGTATGAAATACAAATACGTATAAGTAGTTATTTCTGATAAATATACACCTTTATTGTAAACATAATTTAAAAGCTTTGCTATTCATAATGATAGATAGGGACTGTAAATTTTCCCTTTTTCGTTGACCTTTAGGTTAGACTACACAGTCGTCTGTATACTCGGGAAAATAACGCCAGTTCATTGGCTGCTGATTTTAGTCGTTTCAACTGGTTTATCTGTGATTCGATACTTCTTTCTTTGAGGGTTTCTCATTGGCCTAAAGTCGTCCAGATGAACAGCGAGCCAGTAGCAAAAGCAGCTTAAAGGTATTTGTATTTATATTGTAGCCTATCAGAAGAGAATCCACGATTTTTTTTCCTGTCTCTTATTTTAAGACCCACAGTAGACACCTGAAAAATTCGTTATATTATTCGGCTACAGGTGATCATTACATACTTACCATTTCATTTTTAAATATATCAATAGTTGCAAGTTATTTTTCCTAATTAATTTAATCGCACATTAGAATGCAGTAAGGTATTTCCACGCTAGCGATTGTTCCCTTGTGATTGGCGGCCGTCTGCAAGAGAAAACATTGCCCTATTTGGCCGGGCCATTCAGAACGCGTTTGCTTCTGCACTGGATGACTATGATTGGTGTACTGGCAGTATACATGCACCTGAATTAAACCCAGCCAACCACAATAGACAGACAAAAGCTACAAAGTTTTAACACACATGTGGTCTGGAACTCTTTTCGCGAAAAGCACATGGGCCTAACCATGTCCTGTAGGGCAAATCAACGGAGAAAATAAGAAAATTCATACGAAACAACCGTATGCAATCCGAACAGGCAGTAAGATACTCCTATGCACAGCTTTGTTTAATCTTATTTTAATATTGTGTAGCTTTAACCAGAAAGTATCTTGAATTTTGAACCTCTCTAGTCATCACGTCAGAAAAAATAATTCAATAAACACGAACGTATTAAGGGGAAGTAAGCAGAAACACTTTAAACGAATTTTAACGTATTACAGGACCATGCGGGTAAATGGAGTGTTATTATTATATATATTATTTTGAGAACAGAAGACAGGAAGCGATGATAATGACGTCATGCGCATCAACTCCCACACTGCCTCTTCCGCGCTACGCAACAAACAAGCGAGCTCCCTTTCATCTTCCATCATGACCCACCCTTTCATGTCTAGCGTGGAATATTAAAAACTCAGAGCTTGTCATGGCATGCAGGATCCTTTAACGGGTTTTATGACAACGACGAATATTTAAAAAAATTTCATTGTTAGTAGAGGACGGAAATATTCGCGGATTCATTTCGTGTTATGCTAAAATTCAAATAACTGTATACAGTTGGCCTGCTGCTGCTGCTGCTTCTTATAACTAGGGACCGAAAAAATTCGCGGGTTCAATGACCTGTAGGATGAACTCCATAGTTCTACGTACACTCGGTCAAATGCCACCCATTCATTGGCTGTTGTCTTGTGACACGTTACAGCGTAGCAGCCTGTGATTCGATAAAGCTTTGTTTGGGTGTTTCTCATTGGCCCAGAGTCATCCAGGTGAGTTGTGAACCAATAGCAGAAGCAGCACTGAGGTATAACGATTTGTATTTTAGCCTATCGCGAAATGAATTCGCGAAATTTTCCGGTCTCTACTTATACCTAATACGGAGGACTTTGAGCCAATCGGATACTGTAAGTCAAAGAAGTATGGAATCACAATTTACCATATTGTGACGCCTCACAAGTCAGCAGCCAATGAACAGGTGAGGTTCGCCCAAGTATGCAGAGGGTCTATCCTGGAGGTCAATGAACCCGTGGATTTTCCCAGTTCCTTAGTATTAGGGCCACGTATTTATTTTTTTAAAAATGGATCACTCGTTAGACTGCAATGAGGTATGCCTTTGGTAGCGATTGTTCCCTTGTAATTTACAGTTGCAATTAAAGAGAAGCCATTGCACTGTTTGGTCGGGCGATTCAGGGCGCGTTTTCTTCCGAACTGGATGGTTGTGATTTGTGATTGGAATGCTGACAGTAGACATGTGCCTGAAATAAACACAGCCAAATACGAAACACAGACAGTTTTAATACACAGCTGGTCTGAATATGTTTGCGTGAAATTTTTTTGCCATATTCATTAGGCTACTTCTCAAATCACACAGGAGGTTAAAAAAAAAGTTATATAATTTTAAACATAGTTACAAAACAAAATTCAAAATTTCAGTTAAATTGATTTAAATTTTTTTGTATAGACCATTTATGGTTGTTGTTTTGTTTGTATTTAGTGTTCCTGTAGCAAGTGTGTTGCCGCTGTTTTTCTTTTTTTTTAGACCAACGTGTTACTCTGTGCTGCAATTGTTTTCTGACAAAAAATTTTCCCTGGACTTATCTGTTCCTAGTTAGGAAAGTTACACTTGACATCAACAGATATTGGATTGTTCTCATAGGGGCAGACATTTTTTGTGAAAAATAGGTATCTGAACGCCTATTAGACTGCCGTCTGCGAGAGAAGTCGTTTCCTTATTTGACCGAACAACTCAGAACGCGTTTACTTCCGCACTGAATTACTGGGTTTGGTGTTGTAACACTCGACATGTACCTGAAAGAATCTCACCCAATCACGAAACTCAGACGATTCTACATGTTTTAACTTTGGGTTAGTCTCGAAAACGTTTCGCGAAATATGCATGCCCCTACGTAAACATGTTGTGTGTGTTGTACATGTATCTATGTTGTCTATTCTTGATGTTTTTCTATACAATTCCGTGTGAACCATGAAATTATTTTCAAACAATCTCTCTCATTGTCAGAATCATTCAAAGAATGCGGGTACATGTTATGCAGTTTAAAAAAGCAGTTGCAGTATAACTATAATTACTGTTGTTTTTAAGTTGCCGAAAAATATAAAATTATTTAACACGTTTTGTTTTTTTATGTCTGTAAAATATTTATTATCTTACTAGCTCTGTATAGTGAAAGAAGCTCATATGGCTCTTTAATAGGCTAATGATAACCTAGTTGTTTCACTACAGAAAGTCTGTGGTTGTTCAAATTCCCTACTTCTAGTAACTACATAGTAACTCCCAACTAATATTGTACGAAGAAATTACAATGTTTTATGTACCATATTGACGAAAAAATTTATTTCGATAAATCTGTAACTATTATTTGTGTTCTGTTGCAGGTAGTTTCTGTACACTTATATTATAAAACTAACTCACGAACAAATATGTACCTATATTAAAAATACCAAATGGTTAGAGACCTGAAAAACTCGCGGATTCATTAACCTCTAGGATAGACTCCACAGTCATTTAAATACTCGCAGAAATGACACCTGTTCATAGGCTACTGACGCGTGAGACGTCTCAACTAGGCTGTCCGTAATTCGGCACTTTCATGGTTTAGTGTTTCCCATTGGCTCACAGTTCCCCGGATAAAATGTGGGCCGATCGCAGAAGCGGTACGAAGGTATAGTTGTTTTGATGCTAGCCTATCGCGAAATGAATCCGCAAATTTTGCATGTCTCTACAAATGGTTTATGTCATGTTGTTTGCAGTCAAAATTGTCTGCGCATAAGGATGGGGTCTGACGTGTCATGTTGATTTTATTTTTCCTGTGTAACAAACACCTTAGCTCTCGGTATAAATGGAGCGGGAGTCTCATGAAACAGGAATTTATAACCACGGTGCGGCCATTTGTGGATTATGGCGTGAAACAAATTTCATAAAAGACATAAGTAGGGACCTGAGAAATGGCGGTTTCGATGACCTCCAGGATAGTCTACACAGTCCTCTGTACACTCGGGCAAACGTCACCTGTTCATTGGCTGCTGACTTGTGAGTCGTCTCAACTGGTTTGACCGAGAGATTCGTTACTTCTTTGGTTGAGGGTTTCTCATTGGCCCAGAGTCGCCCCGACGAACAGCGAGCCAATAGCAAAAGCAGCTCAAAGGTTTATACGTATGAATTTCAGACTATCGCGAAATTAATATGCGAATATTTCCGGTTTATAGACAAAAGGAATCCTTTAAGTATTAATTTTATATGAAATTTAACAAGATGAGCATTACCGCAATAACTTACCTTTTCGAAAATCAACTACAAAGTCGGGTTTAGTATTTTTTTTATTATACTTATTATCTTTTATCGGAGCCGTTTCGTTATGAAGATTAGAATATTGGTCTGTTAATTAAATGATTGATTATTCGACGTAGCTGCTCCGGCAGCGAATTCTAGCGGCGGGTGCAGAAACTACGTGCGATTCGCGTCAAGAAATGTATTTGAAAATTCAATTTGCGCATATATTTACCACGCTGGGCATTATTTTGAAGGATTCTACGTTAAATTTAGTGTCCGATTTTCGTATTTTAACTGTATTTGCAAAATGAAAACATGTGAATTTGCTCCTTACCGAGGTTAGACGCTACACATCTCTGGTGAGTACTGAAAGACTCGCTCACGTTTTTTTTTTTTCATTTTCTCATTTTTATTATTAGTAGAGACCCGGAAAATTCGCGGGTTCAATGACCTCCAGGATAGACTCCAATATCCTCTACACACTCGGGCAAATGCCAACTGTTCATTGGCTGCTGACTTGTGAGTCATCTCGACTGGGTGGCCTGTGATTCGACACTTCTATAAGTGAGGGTCTCTAATTGGCCCTCAGTCCTCCAGATTAACAGTGAACCAATGACAGAAGCAGCACTAAGGTATAATTATTTGAATTTTAGCATAACACGAAATGAACCCACGAAATTCCGGGTCTCTAACTATTAGGTAAGGGCTATTTTGTTAGTTTAATTCTATATTTCAATGAATACAACCAAAAGATTGCGCGAAATTTCCGTATCCATAAACATGATTTCATGCTTTCAGTTCATATAAACCATTAAATAAGTTATTTTTAGTGGAAAAAATTGACAAAACAATTACATATGGTTACATTGCAAGCTTATTAGTAAAGATCCTGAAATTTTGTGAATTCAGTTGGTGTCAGGCAAAATTTCAAAGCCTTGTGTTTTATCTACCTACCATTGCTTTCCTATTGGCTTATTTCATGGTGAGAACCTTCATTAATCTCTTTATTTGGCACTGGCTGATTCGCTGATTTCTCTCCTAGCAGGGCGCCATTGGTCCACAGTCGCCGAGGGGGCGTGTCCAGATAACTGCGGTCCAATAAAGGACACAGGACAAGCGTACGAACAGTTGCATTCTATCTTGCGACCAAATTGATCCGCGAAATTTCCTTACCTCTACTTATTAGAAATTTCGGGCAATGAAAGCAAAGTAATTAATAAAACCCACCGCCTTAAAAATTGCTGATTCAGGACGCACCTTCACTGCCGCCAACATCTGAGAGACAGCAGCGCGGATGATTGGCCAGCGATGAAACGAATCCCGTTGTGTTCGCGGCCAATTCCACCTCCTCCCCCCCCTACACTCCCCCTCCTCTTCTAGCTCTGCAGCTACACCCCAGGGGCGACCAGAACTGCGCATGCGCTGAAATTAGTTTTCACCTCCCCTCCCTCGCAAACCACCCTTCCCGACCCCCAGCCTATTTTATCGTCGGCGACCTGCGTTTAATTCAGATGCGGTCCGGCAGACGATGAGCGCACGGCACCGCATTTTCAACACTTGGCTTGCACCCGCTGGAGTGTGGACCGTGGGGAGGGGGGGGAGGGTGAGGGTGCTTTTGTCACCGGCGCTGATACGGCTCGGGGGTGAGCCGGCTCGACACAAAGGCGCGTGGGTATTACAAGCACCATTGCCGACTTTCTCACCCCTCTGCATCCCCTCCTCTCGTTCTGGCGCCGAGTCTTCCCCGTGCTCGCGTACACGGTAAACACGGATTTAAAAAAAAAAAACTATTTTTTTTTTTTAACAAACCATAACCAGGGACACGTGTATTTCGAGAATTTATTTCGTGTCAAGCTATTTTCAAAACATACTGCAGCTTTTCTTTGATGTGACAACGTCTAATAAATCGATGAACGCCGGCTGCACGCAAGAAAAAGTGTCCCGTTACGCACATTGTTCCGTTACGCGGTGTCCCGTTACGCTCATTGTACGCTTGCGCCGCATATATCTCTCTTCCACTCGATTGGCCTATGCCTCCGAGGAAAAGAAAGACAGCGGCAGCACACAACTTACATCTACACGTGAACTGTTTCGTCGACTGTTTATAAAGTGAAGTGAAAAGTTAATGTGGTTTTCATTGCTTATTACAACAACAATTTCGTCAATAAAGGTTAAATATTCTTAGATTTTAAAAATCTGATTACTAGTATAATTTCAAGTATTTATTCTTTTATTATTAAAATAAAATGATGCAATTTTATTCATAAAAGTATGCAATCATTTCATCAATGTTTTGTTATGACGTCACGTTAAAATATCGTCCGTAAACCGACTTTACAGACAAACCCCCTTTTTTTCCTAATAGTTAGAGACTGGAAAAATTCGCGCTTCCAACGACCTCTAGGATAGACTCCACAATCCCCTTCACAAGCAGGCAAATGCCACCTGCTCATTGGCTATTGACTCGTAAGTCCTGTCAACTGGGATGCTTGCGATTCGATATTTTTTTGGTTGTAGGTTTTTCATTGGCTCAAACCCCTTCAGATAAACGTTGGGCCAATCACAGAAGAAATCTAAAGGTACATTGGTTTGTACTGTAGCATTTCACGAAATGAATTCGCGAATTTTTCCGGTCTCTACTAATAGTTATTGGTGGGGTGCATGTATTTTTCCGCGAAACAAATCTGAGCACTTGTTAGACTGCAATGAATTATGCCCGAGTCAACAGTTTCTTCACCTTTCAATTGGCGGCCGTTTGCAAGAGAAGATATTGCCGTGTTTGACCGGGACATTCGGAACGCGTTTGCTTCCGCGCGAAATATCTGCGATTCGTGTGTCGACAGTAGACAACGTTACTGAGAGAAACCAAAATAATCACCAAACACAGGTTATGCTGGGATGTTTTTTCACGTAGTTAGCCTAGAAATCTTTCCACGACAATCACATGTCCGTAGTTATTGGTAGAGACCGGAAAAATTCGCGAATTCATTTCGCGATAGGCTAAAATACAAATCATTATACCTCAGTGCTGCCTCTGCTATTGGTTCGAAACTCACCTGGATGACTCTGCGCCAATAAGAAACACACGACCAAAGCTTTATCAAATCACAGGCTGCTTCGTTGGGACGTCTCACAAGACAGCAGCCAATGAGTGGGTGGCATTTGACCGAGTGTACGTAAAACTGTGGAGTTCATCCTACAGGTCACTGAACCCGCGAATTTTTTCGGTCCCTAGTTATTGGCTGTGGTTGGTGAGAAGTATTTTCCAAAACTTGACAGGCCAAAGAGAATGTGGGTGCAATACTGCTGCACACCCACAATTCGCCATAACTCTAAGATAAAGCTACAGTGATTTGTGAAATACCTTGATGCGAAATGCATTCACAGAAATGAGTTGTACCTAACTATAATTCAATAAATATGTTACACAAAAAAACATTATTGAATAAAATACGTAGTTTTTGTAAATTGTTTTATATCTGTTGCAAATTGTGTAACCATTATCCGGGTTACTTTTTAGAAATAATTTTAAAATGCATAACTTCATATACTTTAATTGTGTTTTCGTTTGACGGAAGATAGTTTTTCACGCTCAGAAAGAAGAGAAACCAATTACATTACTAATTTCTAGAAACAGAAAAAAATTACGCATATTCATTTAGCGATAGCTTAAAATTCAAATATATATGCTTGTAATATTCTTTCCTATTGGCCCACTCTTCATCTGGAAGATTATTGTCCAATTAGAAGCAACCACTCAAATAAGTATTATTTCCCCGAGTATACGGAGGATTGTGTAGTCTATCCTGAAGGTAATTGAAAATGCGAATATTTCCACGTCCTAATAATTAAGGACTGTGAAAAATACGCGGTTTCTATTACTTTCATGACAGACTACAAGGTAAAAAATTGCCAGTTCATTGGTTGATGACAAGTGAGTCGTCTTAACTGGTTTTATTTTGTGTTTCGATACTTGTTTTTTTTATCTTTGAGTAAAAATTTATTTCATTAGTTTTAAAAATCTGTTAAAATTTTAGTCTAAATAATAACCCCATAAAATTTTTAAGGGTATTGTTCTCTCGCCACATTTGTTCTTTGGTTGAAATAATTGTTACGCTTTATATGACGAAATGGTAATAACTTGTTAGAAAAAATAAAGTAAAATATTTTTGCCGCTTGCACATTCTCTGTCGATCTCTGTTGGTTCCAATTAGGCTTCCGACAGTTACACGGTCTTATGTTACGGACTCTATATCCTCTTCCAAGCGAATAATGTTACTTCCAAACGGTCAGTTGTAGCAGCTGATGTCTTAAATAGTGTGATGTGGTATTTTCCAAATTAATATTATTTTCTGTGGCTTTTTCGGACATTAATATTCAACAAACGCCGTTAAAAATATCCATTTAAAATCTAAACTTCCAATTAATTAACGCCATTGTAACCCATACGAGCCCTCAGCTATGATAATGATTTTTTATACCAAAATTGTCAATATTTGTAGTTAGAGCTACGATAATTTCAAGATTTTATTTATAACTGGTCCATTGTTGTCAAGTTCACTGTAGTTAAATCATTCACGTTAATCAAATGTGTATGAGCTTAAAGGCTACTATGCTTTTCAATGAATTCACGAAATAATATTTTTTTTTGTAGGGACTGGGACAATTCACAGGTTCAATGACCTTCAGGATAGACTTCACGATCCTTTGCATACCCGGGAAAACATCACCTGTTCATTGGCTGTTGACTTGTGAGGCGTCTCGACTGGGCAACATAGTTCGATACTTCTTTGATTCAGGGTCTCTAATTTGGTCCAAATTTCTCCAAATTAGCAGTGAACCAATATCAGAGGCAGAAAAATTTATATAATTATTTGAAATTCAGCATATCAAGACATGAATTCGCGAATTTTTCCGGTCACTAATTCTTGGCTAAATGTATAGTTGTTAATTTTATTTTACTGCGTAGAGGGTATGGAGAAAGGGTATGAAAGTAAAAAAAAAAATATGGGGTGGTGGTAAAGGAAGGTTGTGGGGGGGGGGGGGGGGGGTTGAAGCGTAAGACACAGACCGGAGACTGAACGAGAGCGTGATATTCAAATTTGCAATTTGTGCGCGCGAAAGAGGGTGCGAGCCGCCAATGGTGGCAACACTGGGGTTGGGGGCAGCCCGACACACGTGACCCGGCGTTTTAAAGGGCGCGCGTCGGCCACGTGGCCTGCGCAATGAGATACTGCGCAACCCCCCTCCACCCCAACCCCCAATCCCTTCCAACCGCCCCAGCTCTCTTTTTGCAATCATCCCCCATGTCCGCCGCTGCCAATCTCCCGATATTTGTTTTGGGTCTGTACGGGCTAATGAGCCGGCCTGTCTTTATTAAAAACCACGGCCGAGCGCTTGAGGAAGCCTGTACTGTACAAACACGTCCGTCTTTCCCGCGAAAAAAAGATGTCGAGACAAGCTGTGTGTTTCCGCACCCGCCGCTAGAATTCGCTGCCGGAGCAGCTACGTCGACTATCGAATCATTCGATTTTAAGAGCGAAATTTTAAACTATATAATAAAACAGCTCTGATAAAAGCGATTTTTTTTAATTACTAAACCCTCCATTTAGACCTAATTTTTTACAAAGAATTTTTATTAAATTTCATTGATTAGTTAATACTATAAAGTTTTCCTTTAGTTTTGAGAACATTGGTTCCCACCATCCGCAACAGATGGCAGTACGACGAACAGGACACGACAGGCTCGCAGCAAGTAAATTCTATTTCTAACTTAGTCTTGTCGAAAAAAAACCCAACTAAAACCTTACAGAATTAAACTTACGAAATATTTACCCACTTGGTAAATATCTATGTTGAAAAACGAAATTTTGTTTTACGTTTGGGTGCGTTCGGGTACACTTTCATTTTTGTAGTGTGACCTCGTGATTGGTTGAGTTCCTTTCAGGCGCACGAACCGCGGGAGCAAATAGCAGTGGCTCCTCTTGCAAACGGCCGCCAATCACAAAGCATGAATTGTTTCACGAAGACATCACTGTCTCTAGTAACTCATAATTCCCACAGCTTAAATTCAGTAGATTTTCCTGAGTTTTCCTTTTGTTTATTTTTCTGTTCCGTTTAGAATGTTTATCCTGGCTCATCGGTCAATAGATAAAGGCTATATTTCAATACACATTATAAGTGGAGACCGGAAAAATTCGCGGAACCATTTCGCGATCGGTTAGAATTCAAATACGTTTGGATTTTTTTGCTGCTTCAGTGATTGGGCCACATTTTATATGAAGGACTCTGGGGCAATGAAAACCCCCCAAAAAAAGAAGTATCGAATCAGAAGCAACTTAGTTAAAAGGTGACTCGAGTCAGTAGCCAATGAGCAAGTCTATCTTAGAGGTAATTGAAACCGCGAATTTTTCCGGTCTCTAATAATGAGGGGCAGGAAATTTTCGTGAAAACATTCTGAGAACTTATTAAGCTGGAGTCACCATGCAAAGACGAACACGACACGACAAATCTGATCACGCATCGTACAGCGTTCCAGAACGACAGAATTAATAACGTAGAGTAACAATACCATGACAAAATTAACATGACCAACTCTAATTATGGCTGTTGGCAAGTCTTCCCAAGGCAAATGTTTCAGTAAAATGCAGTATATAATGCGCTTAAAAAGTGTAGGCCCTTTTATTTCCTGTTGCCAGATGAATGTATAACAATATAACATTTATTCGTCTATTACACAAAGTGAGATTAAGTTTACTTTAGATGTAAAGAAACAAACTACAGATATAAAGATAAGTGATGCTATAGTAAAAACTAAAAATAAACGTATTAAACAGTTGAAGTGAAACTACAAAAGTGAAAGCGTACCCAAACGTAAAACAAAATTTCGTTTTTCAACATAGATATTTAACAAGTGGGTAAATATTTCGTAAGTTTAATTCTGTAAGGTTTCGGTTGTTTTTTTCGACAAGACTAAGTTAGAAAATGAATTTACTTGCTGCGAGCCTGTCGTGTCGTGTTCGTCATACTGCCATCTGTGGCGGGTGGTGCGAACCAATGTTCTCAAAACTAAAGGAAAACTTTATAGTATTAACTAATCAATGAAATTAAATAAAAATTCTTTGTCGAAATTTAGGTCTAAACCGAGGGTTTAGAAATTTAAAAAAAATTCGCTTATATCAGAGCTGTTTTATTATATAGTATAAAATTTCGCTCTTAAAATCGAAAGATTCAACAGTCGACGTAGCTGCTCCGACAACGAATTCTAGTGGTGGGTGCGGAAACTACGTGTGATTCAGTCAAGAAATGTCGTTTAAATCACAATTTTAGCATATTTATCACCCACGGCAATATTTTTAATAATTCCGCTATAAACGTCGTGTCCGATTTTCGTGTCATATGTGTGTATGCGCGACATGAGACAGCGTATAATTTTCTCGTTGCCGAGGTTGGATGTTGTGCATCTCCCCTGCATGTGTGATTGCACAGCGTTCACACGACCGGACTCGCAGCCGCTCGTACGTAAGGCGCCTTGCGCAAGGCACGTAACGACCGTGGACAACGCGCCGTGAAATGCAGTCCCGTCCGTACAGAGTTGAAGGGAATCTCTCAAATCCGTGGACGTTCGCCGTCGACACGGGATAAGTCCCTGCGACGAGTGGCGATCGGGGAAGGGAGGAGAAAGGGGGAGGAGGAGGTATCGAGTTACATCTCAATTTGACGCGTGTGGAAACGAGAAGAAAGAAAGAAGAAAAAAATAGGTTCCGGGTCGAATGGGGCTTCTTTTTTCTCTCGATATCGCCGGGCGCGCGTCGTTACAATGTTTAATAGTCGCGGCACGCGGCCCCATTCAACGCCCTGTCAAGTCGCCCGGTAGGGGGAGGACGGGGGGGTTTTGTTACCAGCAGCGGGGGAAGGGGGGGGTGGAGGTTAGCCCGACGTCTCAATTTGACAGCCGGGGTCATTGTTCAGAGGGGACACAAGTCCTGCCGGTCCCAGCTCCGGACTCCGTGTGACGCCACCACGCCGCCTGCATAATTCATGCCCGCCTGCAAGTTCCGAAAAAAAAAAAAAAAAACCTAAAAAAAAAAAACAACTCGTTTCCCACCCTAGCTGCGTCGGTGGTGGGCACTGTGACGTCACGCACATGCGTCGAAAACACGCGCACTCTAGCGTTGAGTCATAATATTGGCCATGCAAATTTCGCGTTACTATTTCTAGGCAAACTCAAATAAACTTAAATTTGATTATATTAAAATATAGCTTCTTATTTAATATTCAAAATGCACATTTTGTAAAAATAAAAAATACATTTGGAATTACGTGCAATTTTTTTGCTTTTTTTTAAATTGTGAAAAATTTTAAAGAATAAAAATAACTTTAAGGCTTTCTCTATAATTGTGTTTTAAATATTCACACAGGGATTTGAAAATTTCGCGGATTCCTTTTTCGATAGGTTAAACTTCAAATACATATACCTTTAAGCTAAGTTTTCTTTTGGCTCACTGTTCATCTGGAAGATTCTAAGCCAATGAGAAACCACCAAGCAAAGAAGTATCCAATGACAGGCAAACCAGTTGAGACGTCTTAAAAGTCAGCAGCCAATGAACTAGCGCTATTTGCCTGAGTATACAGAGGCCTCTTAAGTCTATCCTGATGGCCATCAAAACCGTGAATTTTCCCGGTCCTTATCTATACATTTCATTATATATTTAGAACCACGCATTTTTTTTGCGAAAAGATTTCCAGACACTTTGAAGCATTGCCTATGTTTCGTGGTTGGCCCGGGTTTATTTCAGGCGCATGTCCACTGCCAGCACACCAATCACAGCCATCCAGTGCGAAAGCAAACGCGTCCTGAATGATCCGGCCAAACAGGGCAATGTCTTCTCTTGCAGACGACCGCCAATTACAAGGGAACAATTGCTAGAGCAAGCATACCTTTTTGCAGTCTAATGAGTGGTCAGATTTTTTTTTCTCACGAAAAATATGTATGGGACCGATCTGCCAATTTCACGTTATTTTATAGAATAAGACTAGACACCACACATTTATACTCATAGTGGTTTCAGTGTCATTGTTAGTTGGCTGTTTCCCCATATTATTTTCAGTCCGGATTTAATGTATTTGGGTAACTTTATTTATTTTATTTCGCTTCTTGTCTTAGTGGTCGTGTTAAACTACCCAAGATCCATTCAATATGACATTTGAATATTTAATGCTCAGGGACAGATCTTTTGGATGGTCTCCACAGTACTCTGCTATTGGCTACTGACTTGTGAGACGTCAGTAGGACTACCAGTTATAAGAAAATTGCGTGGTTACATTGTACGTTAGATACTAAACTCCCATGTACACATACCTAAAGGCCTGCAAAATTTGCGTAATATGTTGGAGAGAATCTTGAATACCTATTAGTGTATATCTGAACTGAGCTCTCATTTGACCATACGTAGTTTTGACATGACTCGAAGTATAATTAGAGACAGGAAAAATTCGCGGATTAATTTCATGACAGCCTTAAATTCAAATAGTTATACCTCAGTGCTGCCTCTGCTATTGGCTCACAACTCACCTGGACGACTCTGGGCCAGTGAGAAACACTCAACCGAAGCTGTATCGAATCACAGGCCCCTACGTTGGAACGTCTCACAAGACAGCAGCCAATGAGAGGGTGACATTTGACCGAGTGTACGTAGAACTATGGAGTTCATCCTACAGGTCATTGAACCCGCGAATTTTTCCGGTCCCTAAGTATAATGCACCAACAACAACATTACAGTTTGGCTAAGAGTGAATCTGTAATTTCAGTTCAACGTTCGTTTCGTCTGTGGCCAATCTCGGCAGAACGTCGAAGTCCCTGGCCGTTGGATTGGTCGTAATGGTCGAGACGACAGAGATCTTTAACGCTGGCATCCACGTTCACCTGAAATAATGCCATCGTATTTTCCTTTGGGACTTTATAAAATATCGTATCTACGTTCTAACGCTACCTTATGATTTGCCAGAGATGAGACACAGACTTGAAGAGGCCATTGCTTCCATTACTGCGGACGTGTTAACCAAAGTGTGGGAAGAATTTGACTTTAGGTTGTGTGTGTGCCGTATAACTAAAGGTGAATATATTGAACATTTGTACCTTTAATTTTATGTATGATTTGTTCTAAACAGTCTAAATTAAACTGTTATATTATACTATTTAAACTGGGACATTCATTTATGGACATTCTGTATTTTGTAGTTGCAGCATACCAATTTTTTGTATCTCGTGCAAAGTGAATAAGATAACTCTTGTATGAATACTAAAATTGTTAAAAAAACTAAGCATATAAATTATTGAATTTCAATGCTTTAATACATTTTTCTTCTTGATGATAATTTAACTTTATTTACAAGATGAACTTTACTCTTTTCTGAAATAAATATTACCGGGAAGTCTTAGTTCAGTAATTGAAATTTATTTTAAAACAACATTCAACCATTTGTTTTATTCTCAAAGAAATTTTATATATCAGTCCTGAAAAAAGTGTTAATTTTTAGTACATATAGAAACCTGTTTACTTTCTGGAATAAGTTGCAAAAACGTTAATACCTCTAATTGATACAACTTAGCAAGTTTCAAAAAATGCACATTTAACACCATAATTATATTTTTGGAATCACTACTTATTTTTATTGATAAAGAGTTCTAAGGCATTAGAATTAGAAAACTTCCTCTTATTTTGTTTAAATATTCATATGCTAATAATAGTTTTGAAAATCACGAATTAAGATTAAATGAACAGGGTTTAGGAAAAAAATTACATGGCCATTAAAAAAAACATATTTTATTTGGTGTCAAATTTCATTCCAACGTCAAGATTCATTACTGGATGTATCTAAGACGTAAATTTTATTTTGCAAATGGCCAATTGATACACCACAATTATATCACTTGTGTGAAGATTTTTTTAGTGAGCATTTGGTGAAAGGATATAATGTTATCTTAAGTTGTGAAAGATAACATTTAAAAGAAAGTTTAGAAAATAAAATTTTTTAAAAACTAAATAAAAGACACATTAAAAGGGAAACTTTTATATAAAATTTAATGGCAACGATATTGTATTTCAACTCAGATTTTTCATGAATTCTTGTGTTCTGTGGAGTTTATATTTTTTTACCGTGTGTTTTATTTTCATTCTAACTAATTCCCAACATGCGTTGCTATGGATTATTTTATTATTTTGTAATGTGTTGGAAGTAGGTACACATATAAAAATTATCCCTATCTCTCTGTGCGTGCTCCTCTCTAAATCTCACTATATTTCTCTATATGTATGTAAATATCTCTAAATATATTATATCCCTCTATCCATATCTCACCATATATCTCTAGGTATCTATTTTTCTATCTACATCTCAATCGATCTCCCTATCTACATCTCTCTGCATCTCTCTGCATCTATGTATATCCCTCACTATATATCTATATCTCCCTATGTTTTTTTCTGTATATATCCCTCTTTCTATCTCCCTATACCTCTCTATACCTATATCTATCTCTCTATGTTGAGTTTTGTTGACTCGTGTAAAGAATTGGAAAAATTAATTTCGATTCATACACTGTTATATATATATATATATATATATATATATATATATTCAAATTAAAATAACGAGGAACATTGTTTACAAATAATCCAAAGATCTTCCTAAATTTACGAGTAGGTCCTACTAAGATTATTGACTTCGAAACAGAATACAATAAAATAATCTTGGTATAATGGCAAAACCTTCGAAAACATTTTAAGACTCTTGAAAAAACACTTTTTCTTCTACGAGTGTGTTTAGCTTAAAAAAAAAACAACTCAGAAGCCATAATACGGCGTAGTTTGTACGGAGATTTAGTTATAAACGACTAGTCTGTTTCAGGTGAATTCTTCGTTAAAAAGTCCGTAAATATATTTTAGCTATGGGAGGGGGTTGTAAGGCTGCTAAGGTGCTCGTTGTAAAATTGTTAATACAAATAATATATACTTTAATTTACAATAAATGTTTTTAAATTTTAATTTCTAAATATTGTAACAGTGAAAATTATTTCTTATTTATATGAAATGATAAAATTAATTGAAAAAAATTATATTTATGTATATACCTATATTAAGTGCATCTGTGTTATTCAATGATTCACTTTAGCAGCAAGATTAAGTTACATAAAAGCAGAATATAATATAGAAACTCAAAAAGGCATAACTACAATAAAGAAAATCTGACCAAAAATTATTTCAGGTGTACAAGCATAAATTATATAAATAAAAAACAAAATACCAACTGTTTTTAAAAAAATATGAAATTCAAATATATGAGTATATTTACAAAAAAAAATCAATGATTTTCAAAAAGGCATAAGTACAAAATCAAAAATTTTCACCATTTTTCGTTTAGAGCTAAACTTTCTAATATGTAAGCCTTTAGAGTAATTTTAAGCATAGTTATTTGTAAGGCGCCTAAGGCGCCGTTGACAAATAAATGAGGAATATAACAAACACTTTAATTTAATAACTAAGGTGTGTTTCACTTATGTAGCTGTATTTCAAATGTTACTCTATTGTTACACTTCCATTTTCTATTTCATTCACATCTCTATGGAGTAGGCTAATTTTTATGCTTCATGATATTCTTGTCTCCAAGCTATATACACATCGCTTTAGCGTCACAGAGTCAGTGATAATCGTAACTATGTATATAGGACTAGCTGCAGTACCCGGCGTTGCCCGGGCTGAACACAGGTTGACACATTGTCCGCGAGTTAAAGCGAAATGGATAGCGCTATAATATGACAGTGTGGTGGACGTAGAGGAATGACACACAATTGCCGTTTGTAGTCTATGACCTGTGATTTTTCTGTTTTTTTACCCGTGGCGATCGGTTGAACGGTTTAGAAGTAGATGCGCTGCAGTGCCATCTAGCGGCCAGTTTCTACACGGAAAAAAAAATCACTTCCATGTGCCAACTTTTATGGCGATCGGTCCAACGGTGTCGGAGTTTATCGGCATCATACATACATACCAACATTCAAATATATATAATTAGTAGAGACCTGCAAAATTCGCGGATTCAATGACCTCCAAGATAGACTCTATAATTAGATAATTAGAGACCTGAAAAATTCGCGAATTCATTTCATATTATGCTAAAATTCAAATAATTATACCTTAGTGCTGTTTCTGCCATTGGTTCACTGTTAATCTGGAGGAATGAGGGCCAGTTAGACACCCTCACTCATAGAAGTGTCGAATCACAGGCCACCCAGTCGAGACGAGTCACAAGTCAGCAGCCAATGTACAGGTGGAATTTGCCCGAGTGTGCATAGGATTGTGGAGTCTATCCTGGAGGTTATTAAACCCGCGAATTTTTCCTGTCTCTATATATAATATATATATATATATATAGATTTTTAAGAGTGTAAAGCTGAAGTGAATCGGTCTTATGAACGCTGTCAGCCCAACGGTTGGAATGCGCAGAGGAGTGGCTGGGGTGTGTTCCAATCCGGGGCACACGGCGAGAAGTTCGCGTTTGATGTGGTCCTGAAGACGTAATAAAGCGGATTCTGTATCCCCCCCTGTCGCCCCCTCGCCTACACACGCCCCTCGGCGCGACACACCCGGGGCGCCGCGCTATCGACTCCACACACACACGTCGTCGCGTCAGGGAGATCTGTCGCCAAATGAGCGATGACTCACAAAGTCTTTGCCGCGTCATCAAGGAAGCTCTCTCGGCGCAATCCAATTACCGCCACGCTAAAGCGATTAGGCCTTGCAGCCCCCCTCCCCTCCTCCCCCTTCCAACAGTCGGAAGACAAGTGGGGGTTGGCCACTGCTCGCTGGCGCGGCAAATCGAGTGATTTCAAAAGAACGTGTTCCGAAATTGAGTACGGCCATTTGTAACATCTTTTTTTTTTTTTTTTGTTTCAAGTGAGTACTTGCTTTCGGGATTTATTTTTTAAGTGCGTTACTCTTGAATGACTAACAGAGTTAGATTGTGCTGTGTCAGATTTGATGTTGCGTCGTTAAAAAATATATGTGTATTTATAGACCTTAAGGGGTCCGTGGAGTGTTAGTGAGATGGGTGACGTTTCTAAACTGAAGGCTGTGTGTGAACTGGCGCGCAGTCTTCTCGTCGTGCAAAGGGGCAACTGCGAGATTAAATTGCGGAGAAATGAAGATAAAGGTGGTAATGCAAGTCCCTGGAGTGGTTTGAAGAGTCTGTACCGAATGTTTCATGGCTGAAAAAAAAAAAAAAAAAAAAAAAAAAACACCCCTTTGTAGTCATTTTCACTCTTCTAAAAATACAGTTCAAAAACGAAATCATCCTCTTTCTGCGTATGATTGAATGATTCTCGTAAAAATACGTCACTCTGAAAAGTTTGGTGGTTCTTAAATAGCGCGTACTTTGTTCTGAAGCTCTGCACACCTTATGTGTGCCCGGGTAGGCCCAGTCTAAAACTCTGTTTTCTTATAGACAAGATACTTACCGATCGAGACACCACGCAAACACACACAATAAAATCGTGTTCGCTTTGTGAGACATTATATCTAGAGCCTGGAAAATTTCGCTGCTTCATTTTGCGACAGACTAGGATCTAAATGCGTTTAGTTTTTTATTGCTTCAGTGATTGGGCCACAGCCTATCTGAAGGACTGTAAGCCAATGAAAAACCACCAACAAAAGAATCAGTAGCCAATCAGCAAGTGTAATTTGCCTGAGTAACAGAATATATTGTGGAGTATATCCTAGACGTCATTGGACCGCGAATTTTCCACGCCTTAATCATTCGGGAATGTAAAAATTCGAAATTTTGTTAAGGATGCAGTCCTCTGCATACTCTGGGGGAAAAAAAGGCATTTCATTGGCTGGTGACTTGTGAGTTGTCCCAACTGGTTTTCCTGTGATCCATTTCTTACAAGACAATAGGCAATAGCAAAATTAGCTTAAAGGCAAATTTATTTGAATTTTAGTCTATCGCTAAATGAATCGCGCATTTTTTCTCTGTTTCTAAATAGCAAAATGCATTGCATAAGTATACTCCAATGGACACCCATCGATATCCACCAGCAAAAATTTAGAATTGATAGCGTTGTACGTAACACGGCCCAACAGAGAGGCATTATGCATGGGACCTTCAAGTTAATAGTGGTCTACGAACAACTTGGCTATCGACTCGCTCACGGGTTTGTATAGAACCCACGAGCCCCACACGCGTATTAAGGCCCTAACACACTGCCAAATGTTACTCTCCAGCCAAATTTGACAATAGAATTGGAATAACAATAGAATCAACAATCAACAATCAGTAGAGACCGGGAAAATTCGTGGATTCATTTCTTGTTATGCTAGAATTCAGACGCATTTACTTTCATATTGCTTCTGTGATTGGCTCACAGTTTATCTGAAGGAATCTGGAAAAACCTTCAACCACAGAAGTATTGAACCGCAAGCATCCCAGTTGACAGGTTTCACAAGTCAGTAGCTAATGAGCAGGTGGCATTTTCCCGGGCATGTACGGGATTATGGAGTCTATCGTAGAGGTCACTGAAACCGCGAATTTTTCCAGTCCCTAACAATCAGAATAACAATCGATTTCAGTTTTCTTTCCAAATAAATTTCAAGAGTCAGCCTCAAACATGTTCAAAGTTTATATTTGGCCTAATATATTTCGCATTTATCAATTTTAATCTTATTTTAAAATTTAAATAATACACCACAGTGCTAGATGGAAATTTTTAAGGTTGTTATATTTGATTTATGTGCATTTATTAACTTTTCAAACCTCTATTAAATTAAGCTATTATTAATACTTGTGATATAAGAAAGACAATATTCTGTGATTTAAAAAAAAACATATCATTTGCTTTTTACATATAAAATTATTTCGCACGCAACATTGATTTTAACAATATTGGACTTCATGTTGTATGTGTGCCTTATAACTAAAGATACAAATATTAATCATATTCAAATAAAAAACCTATGTTAGTTTACCTTAAATTTGATGTATGATTTGTTATAAATGGTCTAAATTAAACTTTGATATTATACCATTGAAACCGAAACATCTCTTATGGACATCCTAAATAAAAAAAAATAGTTTTCTATATGTGTGGTGCCTTATTCCTTATTCACAATATTGACGAAGAATTTCAAGTGCCTAGCAATAAACAGCTTATTGCGTATACGGGGATGAATGACGTATATTGTACACCAAAGGAGAGCACAGACACGTATCGTTAGAAATACGGAAATTTCGCGCATTAATTTAGTCGCAAGTTAGAATGCAAACCTTCACACTCTCTCACTGTGTTCGTGATTGGACCGCAGTTATTTGGACACGCCCCTCTACGACCGTGAGCCAACGATGTCCAGCTAGGAGAGAAGTAAGCGAATCAGGCAGTGCCAGTTAACAGGGATAAAAATATTCTCGCCAAGAAATCAACCATTGCGAAAGTAAACATGGGTTAAGCACACCTATGACTTTGAATTATACCCTGAGGCTAGACGAATCCGCGAAATTTCCGGGTCTCTACGTATCGTGAATGCTGTTACAGTAATCACAGACGATCATGTGCAGTCACACAGCGTAACACGTGCAGTACATTATTGTGTGAAATAGTATCACGAAACATTTCTGAACAACATTTCAATTCTGGTTATAAGCGATTGCAATGTTAATGTTAAAAGAGTACGGCCTAATAATACATCACTATATTTACCGCTGAACGGGATATTATTGCATACGTCATTTTTATAATGTTTCTAAATTCATTGTAGTGTATTTGGAATAGTATCCACTTTTACTAATACTGATATCAACGTGGAGAAAGTGAGTTTAAAAAAAACTAGAACTCGAAAAATACTAGAAGGATATTCAAAAATTATTACAGTGTCATAAAGCTGCATTATTCCAAATGACTATACGATTTTTTTCATTAAAAAAGGGATAATTTTTTTAAAACTAAAATAGGAGAACGACTAAACTGTATGATTTCTTGGTTTACGCATTACGCTGATGAAACTGTTACAGATAACTGAATAACCATATTGCACGCAGGGCTGAGGTTTGTCTGAAATGTGCTCGCTCATGTAAATTATATATCTAATATGTATATTTTACAAGTGAACATAATTTTTCGACCTAAACATAGTCTTTCTATAATTATCTATGCCATTTTATATATTCAGTATTGGTGAAAGAAATTTGAATTTGAAAGAAGATACCAGTTTGTGTATTGATTCTAAAAATAAGACTAATTGATGTGTTGGAAATCTCTACCTACCTGTGTGAAGTCGGGTACCACAGCTAAGACCTGACATATTTCGTACTCTTCGCGAATCATCCGGTATACGTACATATGTGTGCCGCACATTTGAACATTTGACCAACTTCTCGGCCTCCAACTCAATCAGTACGAGACCTACTTAAGGGGCCCGCCTCGTCAGGGGTGTATGTGTGTTGGTGAGGCGGGATGATAAGCGCGACGCTCGCTGGTGCTTCCAGCGCAGTATAGCCTCTAAGCGCAAGTCTCTGAACTGACGCGCATTCGTCTCGTCGTCACAGGATAACTGTGAAATTTGAGCGGTGACCGTAACTTTATATGGCTGAGAAATGAAGATAAAGTTGTGATGCAATTCCCTTTCATGCTTTCAAGAATCTCCACCGGATTTTCCATGTCTAGATCTTCAATAAGTAGGTATACAGTTTATAAACGAGGTACGGAAACAGAACCATTCTGATATCCCGAGCAGTTCCCCAAAGTCTTCACGCCGCATGCGTGCCCAGGTAGGCGGGGTTATTAACGTGACGGGAAGTTTACATTTGCGCGAAAAATACAAAAAAAAAAAATTGGTTGTCTGTAAAGTCAGTTTACGGACGATAGTTTAACGTGACATCATAACAAAACATTGATGAAATGATTGCATACTTTCATGAATAAAATGGAATAATTTTTATTGAATAATCACTATATTTTGTATGGATACAAAAAAGGAGTGAAATGAAATCTACAATTTAATCGATAAATTTACTTTTATTTGCACTCATTAATTCAAATATATTTATTACTTTAACGAAGAGATTATTTTAAGTATAACTTTTATACATGTTTGCTATTTAACTTCTTCCAATCTGTGTTATTCTGTTAAGGATAAGACGTTGATAGGAAAAGTAGGAAACGAATGGGAGTGTTTCAAGTTTAACGTGCCTCGAAAAAGTCAAATCGATGGTTGTTCCAATCGAGTGGAAGAGAGATAGATGCGGCGCAAGCGTACAATGTGCGTAACGGGGAACACAGCGCAACGGGACAATGTGTGTAACGGGACACTTTTTCGTGCGTGCAGCCGGCGTATTTCGATTTATTAGACGTTGTCACGTCAAAAAAAAAAGGTCGGTCATTATACGCTCGTGCCAGTGCCGCATCAAAGGAGCCCTTTGGCCGCCGCTCTCGACCGCTCGATGAGGTTCCTATTTTTTTTTATTTCCCCCTCACCACCATGGCAAGCGTTATTTCACCCCCGGGACCCGGTGTTTGGGCGCGGCGGAGGGGTGTTCACGAAGGACGACAAGGGGGGGGGGGGGTTGGTCGTGATGACTGGCCCCAGGGCAGTAGTTACAACTGTGTTTCGGGCCCGGAGCGGACTGCGTGACGCGGGGAGGTGAAGAGACATACACAGAGAGGAAGCGCATGCGCGGCCGTGTCCCTTCTCCGGAGTCGCGCATCACTACGCCGACAAATTGTTTTGTAAAGTGATTACCCCCCCCCCCCCCCCACCAACCCCCCCAACTCCCCCCCCCCCCCCCCGTCCCCTCGGGCCAAAACCACGTTCGCCGCAAGGGTTTCCTGGTTGACGGGTGTGGGGGGGGGGGGAGGGGATGGGGAGTAGCTAACGCGATGTTCTCTCAGCGGTCCGCAGTTCGCAAACCTTCTCCCTTTGACGTATCATTCAATCTCACCCTCCCTCCTCATTCTTCGCTAGCGGTGACACCCTAGGGACGCTACACGCAGGAAAATATCTTGAGCTTTCAGGGGGAAAAAAAAAAAAAGGGCTAAGTTTTTCAGGCGAGTCCACGGCTCATTCGCAGAGACCGGAAAAATTCCATAATTCATTTCGTGATATGCTACAGTACAAACCAATTTACCTTTATATTTCTTCTGTGATTTGCCCAACGTTTATCTGAAGGGGTTTGAGCCAATGAAAAAACTACAACCAAAAAAATATCGAATCGCAAGCATCCCAGTTGACAGGACTTACGAGTCAATAGCCAATGAGCAGGTGGCATTTGCCTACTTGTGGAGTCTATCCTAGAGGTCGTTGGAAGCGCGAATTTTTACAGTCTCTACTCATTCGAAATCAGCTTATGGATGGGTTTCCCTTCAATGAATTTCCTGGTTTAGGCACGACGCACAATAACTCAATGATAGGAAGAATTCAGAGACTTCACCAACATAAATTAGAAATTTCAAACATAATTTATTGTAAGTGAATTCCCTACATATTTTTTTATTGCTTCAGTAAGATTTTTCACAAATTAAAATGTACTAACAGAAAACCATACCCAAATTCACAACATGGCCTAGTTTAAAAAAAATTAAAAGAGTAATTGACGAATTAAAATGAAAAAAATTCTCTACGTAGCACAAAGCGATAAGTGGATAAAGAGTGAAAAAATCGCGGCTTTGATTACCTTCAGGATGGACTACGCTGTCCTCTGTACACTCGGGCAAATAAAACCAGTTCATTGGCTGCCGACTTGTGAGTCTTCGCAAACTGGTTTGCCTGGTCGAGAGTATTCTCACCGGCCCACAGTCATCCAAATGAAGAGTGATCCAATAGCTAAAACAGATTTAAAGTACGTGCATTTGAATGCTATCCTAACAGAAATGAGTGCACTCTTACGACCTTCCTGATATAATATTTGCAACAAGAGCTTCGATGAAAATAAATCAAAAATATACATATTTATATTATATAATTATAATATTTTATAATTTATATTAAAATATAAATTTATATTATATATTCCCTTAAAAATATTAGCAAAATTATTGAATTAAATCTCCTGCCTTTATAGGACAAAGTCTCTAACTATGTAGACATTTATAATCACGACTAAACCAGTTCGTGGTATAATTTATTATCACATTACCCTTCATAAATGGTCTGTTTATACTTCTATTAGGTAGAGACCTGCAGGCTAGACTCTACAAAGGTTTATATATTTAAATCAATGTAATGTATTCGATTGACTGATGTCACGTTTAACATTATCTCGGAGTAGAACTTGATTCATTTGCAAGAACCTTTAGGTGTTTTCTTTGGCATCTAGTTCTTCCTTGTGCTTGAAATACCCCGAGGTACAATGAAATGAGACATTTAAGCGTAAAAAAATATACAACCAATTAATGTAGCTATATATAAATGCGAGTTTTGCAAGTTCTAACTTTCTCGTGGGACAAGGGAAAATTTGACTTTATATTTTATTCTAGCTTGATCTTTAAGTCGTACAAAACAATTATTGTAAGAGCATTTCTGAAAAAAAATAATTTTTTTTTACTTTATTCGCGAATAGTTGTATTATTATCTGGTTGAAATGTTAGGTATAAGAAGTGTTTTCAGAAGGGTATCTAAATGGTCAGAGAGATTAAATATTTATTCAACTAGCAAAATTATTTTCATTAATACTTCAGTTAAAAACTTCTGACGACTGTCAAATCAGTGGTATTCACTGGCTTTCAGGGGCCTGGGTAATAAAATTCACTGTAAACCCAGTGTAAAACGGCTAAATTTGTCACTGAAATATAGGAAGGAAAATCTGATTTCGATAATAACTTGCAGCTAGGTTTATTTGATTTTGCAGTAGATGGTGCTGTTTCAGATATCCAGTGCGTGGAACCGAGGAAGAGGGATCTAACTCGATTTCGCATCTCTCCAGGGTCGGGGGTCAAAGTTTGAGAGGGAAACGACCCCGGGGGAAGCCCCGGCCGTCGAAGTTTGGCCCTCGCCGCCTCCACGCTCCGGGCGTCGGCGGAGTGCGAGGCTCTTGGGCGAGTCGAGACTTGTCCGGCGGCGAAACTTGGGACACGCACATCCCAGCGCCTAGAGAAGGCGCCAAGGAGCGGAGCTGTCGGAACAATGCCTGCTGTTGTTAACTAGTGTGTAAGTGGCGGCCTCCCAGTGGGGGAGAGGGGTGAACCCTGTGGGGCTACAGGGTGGGAGGCAAATTACATTACGAGTTAGTAGCTTCGGACGGGGCACCACGAGTTAACTTTGTTACCCCTCCTCCCTCCTCCCTTCACTAACCCCCGGCATCACCGAGGTTCTTTATGCCCCGTCGTGCGCTATGAGCGAGCTCTCGCTACGTTGGCCCCGGCCCGCGTAAAACGAGGTAGATTGAGTTTCAAGGCCCCCCCCCCCCCCCCCCCACGCGTTACCGGGAAATGATGTTTCATACGGGCAAGCGGGGTCTCTGCGTGGAGGGAACGCGGCAGGGAAGATTGGAAAAACCTTGTGTCTGCCGCTGAATGGTTTGCGGAGGTTGTAAAAAGGACTCGGTAGGGGAGAGTGGGGGGAAAGTCCTCCGGGCAATGTAATAGCAGTTTGTCAGCAACTGTTCCCTCCCCCCTCCCTCTCTCCGTGTTTCCCCCTCCCCCTCCATTTCTCTACATCATCTGGCTCCAGGGGCCACACGAATCGTAATAAATCTGTATGATTCGAGATTGAATTTTCGGGCGCGGGTTTCCCCTGATATCATCCTTGTGTTGTTCCGCTTCCCCCCCCCCCCCCCTTCTCCACAATACCACTTCCCCCACTCCCTTCCTTTAGTGCGCATGCGCCGTTATAGTTGGTTCAGTTCGCTCTGCGGTTCTATCATCCACATCGTCCCCTAACTTGCGACTAAAGTAATTATAGCGAGGAAAATAAATAACTGCGCACGAGGACGTAATAAAACGCAGCCAATCACTTACGCGGCCATACTCAGCACTGCTCGAAAGTGATGAAGAACGCAGCCTCGGTTCGATGAACTACGAAGTTGAAATAGTAGCATCTACAGCAGAATCGGACAAATGCAATTACGCACATTATACGATGTAGTAGCAAGTTTTTTTTTACGTCTAACATTTGTCTGTATTTGAATGCAAAATAAGTGTAAAGGCTTTCAATTTTTTTTTAGTTATGAAAGTCGTACATCCAAAGCTAATCAAGCTATATGAAAGTTATGTGGTATGATTTGTAGGCTACACATGCAAAACCTACGAACTTTTTTTTTACTACTTGCTGAAGATTTACTTCTTAAGGGTGGAATATTACAAACATGTTTCTAACATTAAAATAATAATATCTTCTGTTCAAATCAAACTGAATTTATGATATAGGCAATGATTAATAGAGATACCTTAAGCTACCATCTCTTATTAAACGTTCTCAAAAATATCACTTCTTTAAGTTGTAACAGAAGTTGATATTACGTTTCAAAAAAAGGTCGGAATCCATTAAATCATTATTGGCAGAAACAATTATATTTAAAATAAATGTAAGTTTATTTCAACTGTTTTTCAGTTCACATATGATTTTAAAAAATAAGAGATGAGTTTGATTTATTACCATATCGAATTATTTCTGAAATTTTACAAAGGCATCCCCGTGGAAAGAGGAGAGGTTAAAATTATTGGAGATTTGGTTTAGGTAATACTAAGCAAAATTAAGAATCAAAAGTACGTTTTATAATAAATTTGATATCTGCACTCTTTTTTTTAAATAAAGATGCTATTTCTCAAAAATTTAATATTGTAAAAAAGGAGAAGTTCTTAATTATTCTAAATATGCCTTTAACCATAATAAAATAAATTCTACGAATAAACGATGTCATAAAAATAGTTAAAATTAAAAAGTCAAATGTTTAACAATATTGTTGAAATTGTCTTCCTCGTGGTAAGTGTGACTTCATCAAGGTAAATATTTTTTTTTCGAAAACACACTAGAACAGGTTTTATATAATCAGAAATTTAATCTCCACCAAAAATTAAAAATACACACGTACAACCACTTAAAATATGATTCTTGAACGGATTTACTATTAATTAAATATTTTATGCAACCGAAAACTTATTGTGTCAATTTCTTTAGTAAAGAAATATTTGGAATTAATCACATACAGTAAATAATTCTCTTTCAATTGTATGATGTACGCAGTACCCTAAAATTACGCGAGCGAAGCCACGGGTTACTAACTAGTAAAACATAAAACATTACAATTTTCACTGAAAATTTTTGTGTATGACTAAAAATAAATTCTATAAAACAATGTGCATTTTCAGTCAAAAAAATATTTGCCTCGTTTACAAAATTTACAATAAATTTCAAACCTCGATATTTCCCTTCATTGCAGTGACGTTTGGTCATATCTACAGTTGTTTTAGACAAGAATTTATGGTAATATTTCTTATAATATTAGAAAATTTAACGTATTGACAGTGTAGATACGAAGTAAGGTACGCCTTTATTTTTTGTCGTTCAGCAACTGTTTTTCCTACCTTTTGGACTAATAGTTTAATGTACCAAAAGTTGTTTCAGACAAAAGTTTTGGATTACGTTCATAAAATTAACGAATCCAAGAGGTTTTGATAGTATTCCTTGTAGGGAATCTTTTTTTGTTTCAAAACCCCTTTTTATGCCACCTCATGGTGTAATAGTAAGGCGTATTAAAAAATTATTTTAGACAAGGTTTATGGAATTACTCTTAGGAGTTATAATAACAATTTAACATAAACGCTATATTTTTCATACTAAGAAGGTTATAGCAAATTTCTGTCTATAAAAAAACCTTCACTATTTAAATCCTTTTGCTCGGTTTTTGCCTATAAACAAACTCCGTGCATATAAACGTATGGTGATTTTTTCTTTAACCATCCCATCATGTAAGAAATAATCGTGGTGAAATGGTTATTGACGGTGATAGAATAAATAAATTAGATTAGTAGTATCGGTCGAAGTGGGTGTTGATAGAAATGGAAGTTCTTGGCACTTGGCTGTGAAAAAAAGTGGTTTTATATTTATATCTCCGGCTCCCGCAATCATAACAAGATAAAGTGTGTACCAGATTTTAGTTCTAATCATAAGCTTTTAGACACAAAACATTTAATCAAAATCGGTCCAGTAGTTGTTGCTCGATACTCTAACCAACATACAAACAGAAAAAAAAAATTAAATAATAATATAGAATCGCAATTAAAAAATTAATACAATAATAACCTATTTTAACTCAGTAATAAAAAAATGTATCTGTATAATGACTCCAAAATTTTATAAGGATACACTGCGTGTTTTTTTTGCTACAAAGAAATAAATACAAGTTATATCTTATTGTATTAATGCATGTGATACATATCAAAATTTGAAATGGCGATGGTTTTGGTTTTTGTGGATCGTTAAACCAAAAACTAAGTAAAAAAAAAATTCCGGAAGTCACACTATGAACACGGCTGCGAAGGGTAGTATTTATTAGAAAATTCGCCTAAAAGAAGCATCTTCACAGCAACACGTTCGTGGCCACGCCCTCTCATCAAACCACCCCTCAGATGTAGCTATCGGTACACTGGAAGCGCCTAACGCCTACCCGGGCACACAAACGGTGCGCAGAGCTTCAAAACTACTCAAGATATCCGAGTGGGGTCTGCTAACGAAAAGCATTTAAGAGTTCGCCGAGGGCCGAAAAGTACTTTTGATCTCGGATTAAGTTTTAAAACTGTATTTTTAGAAGAATTAAAAATGGCTAAAACGCATGTTTTCAGAGTAATTTCTAGGCGTAAAACAACCAGTACAGATTCTTGAAAGCACTTGAGGGACTTGCATTACATCTTTATCTTAATTTCTCGGTCTTATAATGTTTCTGTCACCGCTCAAATTCCACAGTTGTCCTGTGACGACGAGAAGACCGCGCGCCAGTCCAGAGGAGACACCGCGCTAGAAGCACCAGCGAGCGTCGCGCTTATCATCCCGCCTCACATACACCTCTGACTAGGCGGGTCCCTTAACGGGTTATTTGGTTCCTACAATCATGCGTGAGACGCTCGTGACGGGACCTGCTGTTCGCCTGCCGGCCAGAAGCTCGCCGAAGGATCAGGGAAGATTGCGTCGAGAGCCGCAGATTGTTTCAAAGGGACGAAAGAGCGAGGCTGCAGCCAGCGCCAGTGTCTGCGGTGGCCAGTGGAAACAGTCTTCCAAAAAAAAAAAAGAAAAAAAGAAGAAGAAGGGTCTGCTCCTCGACGCTGGGTGAAGGTTGCTGAAGGGAGTCGTTGAAAGAAGTCGTTCACGCGTGCGAGAAGAGGACGGGTTGTGGTTTCTCGGGCGAGGCAGCCGTGTATCTCCGGAGGAACCATGGGCGGAACCCTTTCAGACCGCACACTGTCCGGGCGCGGCTCGTCACGAGGGGTGAAGCGTGCCGGAAGGAGACAGGCCCCTTGTAGGGGGGTTGCACGCCGGCGAACTGCGGCAACAGCGACCCTCCAGTGCTCGAGGACCTCCGCCAACAGGTGTGCCGCCGGCAGATGTTCTCCTCCGGAGGCTACCCCTTGTTATGATGTTCCGGGGCCTCTGGGGTTCACGTCGTGGTCTTGAGATTCGAGACGAGAGAACAGAGCCGCCAGGGATACTGGTGGAGGAACGGATAACTAGAGACCTGCAAAATTCGTGGTTTCGATGGCCTTCAGGATAGACTGCACATACCCCTGTACACTCGGGAAAATAACGCAAGTTCATTGGCTGCCGACTTGTAAGTCGTCTCAGCTGGTTTGTATGTGATTCGATCCTTCTTTGGTTGAGGGTTTATAACTGGTTGAGATTCGTCCAGATGAACAGTAAGCCAATAGCAAAATTATCTAAGAGGTATATGTGTTTGAATTCTAGCCTATCACCGAATGAATCCGAGAATTTTACAGGTCTCTACGGATAACGCACTAACAACGTTTGAAGTAGCTTGGCTTCCGGGTTTGCAGCCGCGTCCTTAGGCGAATAATTTCGCCGAACGTTTCGGTCGGCATCGCAGTCGCCCTCATTCATCAGGGAGCAAGTTAGTCAGCCTGATGATGGCGACTGCAATGTCGACCGAAACTTCGGTGAATTTTATTCGCCAAGGACGTGGCTACAACCCAGAAGCCAAGCTACTTCAGACGATTGCCGTGAAAGCCTGCGAACATTATGCACTACAACTTTTTTTTTGTAAATGGAACAAAAATATTCGCATGAAATTACAGATATTTGGTAAATTTTTACATTTGCATGAAAACAGCTGTATCACTAATATATATATATATATATATATATATATATATATATATATATATATATATTGTTCGCAGTTGTTCTGTGTTCGGATTCCTCCCCGTGAATTTATGATTAGTGTTGTCCCAGTACCTCACATAGTTCCCTGGACAGCTTTGCAGTGTTAGCACAGTAAGCACGATAAAACAAAAAATAAAAGTCAAATTTGTTATTTTCACTAAATAATACTTGAATGAAACATCAATTAAAATTTTAAAAAAATTTTTGTAAAAAATATTTAGTATTATCTCGATTTAAAATAATTTAATGTATACAAAAATTAACGATAGCCAAGTGTTGTTCGTTGTAGTATTACAGACTATTTCTTGGCAAATGTTTTCCAAAGGAATATTTTGTGAAAGTACAGAATTTTTTTTTGTGTGGCTAGGAAATGTGATTTGTTGTTGGGCGAGGCGAATCTGGCCTTTTTTTTATTGTTTTACTATTTCGATCAGCTGAAAAGAAAAACATTTTATGGCTCTTGGATAGGCTAATGAGATAGAAGATGTTGCAAAACGGAACGTTCTCGGTTTCTGTGAAAACAGCGACGTCATGTCAAAATTATTTCTTCTGTGCAACATCTCAAGTGAAATTTATATTAGTTTGGACAGTTTGGATTGTAATGCAACCCTATCTTCATAGCGACAGTAATAATTTCGTCACTAGGTAGTTCTTACACTGTTCTCATGTAATAAAAAAAATAATAAAGTCGGCAACAAATTTTTGTTGCAGTCGCTCATATTCAACTGAATACTTCAATGTGGCAATAAAACAATTTTGTAGTCAGTTTAATAAAATACTATAGATCTAAAGTATTTGGTTTTATAGAGCGAGATGTCAGACGGGGGTGAGTATCGTCAGTGGTACAGCAGAGTGGAAGGGAAATTAGGGGAAAGGAATACGTATAATTGGGGTGCGGCCAAGGAGATTGAAAAATCTCCTTGGGCGCAGAATTTTTCTTTGATTGCTACACCCGCTCTAAATATGTTGAGCACTCAGTGCTTAGCGAACGCCCCGTTTCAATACGTACTGTAGATACACACGCCAATCTCATTACTAGAGACCCGTGAATTTCGCGGATTCAATTCGTGTTATGCTAAAATTCAAATAATTATATCTTAGTGCTGCTTCTGTCATTGGTTCACTGTTAATCTGGAGGACTGAGGGCCAATTAGAGACCCTCACTCATAGAAGTGTCGAATCACAGACACTCGGTCGAGACGACTCACAAGTCAGCAGCCAATGAACAGTTGGCATTTGCCCGAGTGTGTAGAAAATATTGGAGTCTATCCTGGAGGTCATTGAATCCGCGAAATTCACGGGTCTCTACTCATTACTAGAGACCGGTAAAATTCGCGGATTCAATGACCTCCAGGATAGACTCTACTACACTCTACACACTCGGGCAAATGCCACCTGTACATTGGCTGCTGACTTGTGAGTCGTCTCGACTGAGTGTCTGTGATTCGACACTTCTATGAGTGAGGGTCTCTAATTGGCCCTCATTAATCTATATTAACAGTGAACTAATGACAGAAGCAGCGCTAAGGTATAATTATTTGAAATGTAGCATATCACGAAATGAACCCGCGAATTTTTCAGGTCTCTACTCATTACGTTGATTGATTATTTTTTTTTTTTGATAAGTCTGCAAATTGAATGATTCCAGCCGCGAATACTAGCGGCGGGTGCGGAAACTACGCGTGTTCGCTTTAATGCAGTTTTATTGGACATACGCCATTGCAGTTTTGCACTGTTTGTCATGGAGAAATTCCGAAAAACAAAAATAAATAAAACTTTTTCCGATCCAGTGTTGTTTTATGCGAAATTTTTTTTTCTTCATGTTATTATTTTTCTTTTTCGAAATTTTCCCATGACAAACAGTGCAAAGCTGCAATGGCGTATGTAAAAAAACATTAAATCAAAATTCCCCATTGCATGAATCATTTTAAAGAACGCGCGATTCGCGTCAAGAGATGTAGTTGTAAAAAAAAACGCGTTAAATTTCGTGTCCGAGTTTCGTATCATGAGTAGGGACCGGAAAAATTCGCGAATTCATTTCGCGATAGGCTAAAATACAAATCGTTTTACCTCAGTGCTGCCTCTGCTATTGGTTCACAACTCACCTGGAGGACTCTCGGCCAATGATAAACACCCAACCAAAGCTTTATCGAATCACAGGCTGCTACGCCGGAACGTCTCACAACACAGCAGCCAATGAGTGGGTGGCATTTGACCGAGTGTATGCAGTGTAGAACTATGGAGTTCATCCTGCTGGTCACTGAACCCGCGAATTTTTCTGGTCCCTATCATGAGTGTATTTGCAACACGAGAGCACGTGAACTACTCCTCGCCGCCGAGGTCAGATGTCGCGCGAGTGCTGGCAGACTCGCTCGAGCCTTTGAATATATATACTGTATAGAAGTCGCGAGTGGATAGGATTTACTCTACGTTTTTCAGGAGCGTATGATGAGGCAGCTTGGGAACTTCACCGCTGCAGTGCTCTGCCGTAACGCCCTGTATCGTCTTAGTTGTTAATTACACGTTAGAGTGCAGCACTGTCGCCAGCTGTCATTCCCCGCACCCCCCACCCATCAGCTCAAGGTCGTTCAACGGGAGGAGGAAGGGGTGTTTGAAGAGTTCGACACTTGTCCGCTAGGGACCACCACAAGTCGATGCCTTAGAGATGGTGGCGATTGCGGCGGTGAATTAACCAACTACCTCAAAACCGTATTAGAAATTTTAACCTGGGCTGGCGACTTCTATACAGTATATACATTCAAAGCTCGAGCACAGCTAGACGAGAAAGGCAGGGGGGGTCGGGGGACAACGTCACTTCCAGCGGGGAGGAAGACCGCGTAGCCTCGCCCAGGGTCTCTGCAGATCGCTCGGCTGTGGCCGGAGCTAGCCTCGCTCGAGGGATCCCCGCCGTCTGGGAGCTCCTCTTCCGGCTGAGCGATCCGCCGATCGGCCCGCACCAGTTCACGTGAATATTTATCTTGAACGGTAACGTGTCGATAATGTGCTCAGCCCGAGGATTCGTTCCCGGGGCGACTAGGGCCGTGGCTGCTCGGCTTAGCCGCTTTATGAACGTAATTGTTAGAGACCGAAAAAATTCGCGGATTCAATGACCTTTAGGATAGACTCCAATATCCTTTACACGCTCGGGCAAATGCCAACTGTTCATTGGCTGCTGACTTGTGAGTCGTCTAGACTGGGTGGCCTGTGATTCGACACTTCTATGAGTGAGGGTCTCTAATTGGCCCCCATTCCTCAAGATTAACAGTGAACCAATGGCAGAAGCAGCACTAATGTATCTAATTATTTGAATTTTAGCATAGCACGTAATGAACCCGCGAATTTTTTAAGGTCTCTAGTAATTGTACGAGAGGTTTTAGTTTCGGTAGCCACCTCCCAGTGTTATAAATGTTATTGCTGATTGGCGGCCTATCTGCCGTGCTGGGATTGGCTGTCAAGGAGGAGGCAGGGCGGAGCAAGGTCGCGCGGGTGGGAGACACCATCCGCCCCTCAGAGCTCGGAGAGTTGGCCGCTCGGACAAGTGGTCACTCGGACAAATGGTATACACCCAGTTCCGGACACCCGCCAATTTCTCCCGCTTTCTCCCCGAGCGCGGCGAAGCGCCCCGATACTCCGCAACGAGACATATATCGCGTCGCGCGACGCGCCGTCAGCGATCGAGACCACCGCCGTCGCAGCTCCTTTGCAACACCGGCCCGAGTTCCATCCACCTGCAACACCGGCCCGATTTCCATCCACCAGCAACACACACTCGAAGCTCACATGCTTACGTTTCACGTTGACGATAAGCTAGAGCCCGGAAAATAAAAATTCGCGGATTCATTGCGCGGTAGGCTATAATTCAAATGCGTACACCTAAAATTAGCTTGTCCCACTGACTCGCTGTTCAACTGGAAGACTCTGGACCGAAGAAATATCCTGACATCTCACAAAAGTAGCATCCAATGAACTGGCGTTATTTGCCCGAGTGTACAGAGGACTGTGTAGTCCATCCTGAAGGCCATCGAAACGGGGATTTATTGTTGTCACTCCCAGACGACTGGGCTATAGTGCTCTTGACGCACCCTTGACAGCCGTGGGCCAGTTACAAACAATCCAATCAGCAGTTAAAAAAGGCTTGGTTTCATATATATATGTGCAAGTTCAGTTTGGTCTGGAGTGAATTATATAGGTGAAATATCCGTAGTTCTACTGAACTACTTGCGTTATTTTTTGGATGCAAGATAGACTGTACACCATTATATATTTACATGATAATTTGTATTGATGATGAGACGTTTCACAAGCTCTGAAGTACCATAAGTCAGTAATAAAACCAGAAAAAATGTTTTGTTTAAAAAATGAGCAGAGCCCGGAAAAATTCGCGGTGTCATCTAGTAACGGACTAGAATCCAAATACGTTTAACGTTTTGCTGCATCGGTGATTAGGTCACAGTTTATCCGAAGGACTCTGAGCCATTGGAAACCGCCCAACAAAAGAAGTATCGAATCAAAAACACCCCAGTTAACAGGCGTGAAGATTCAGTAGCCAGTGAGCAGGTGGTATTGGCCCGAGCACATAGATGAGAGTGGTTTCCATCCTAGAAATCTCTGAAACCGTGAAATTTACAGTCCTTAATAATTAGTTATTCGGTTTGAAGTTCAAAAAAATATGGTCTGCCAACAAACAAAGGCCTTGGATGTTAAAATTTGTGAAGTATAGCATTGAATCAGAAATAAAACTTGCATATATCTACCAATAGGTAGAGTCACGATTATTTTATAGATTAATGTTACTCCAGGTTATAAAAAGCACTTTTTGAATGTTCATTGGTTGATGGGTTGTACGTTATTTAGTAACTTATTCTTCTCCTTGTTTATAACTGCCTTAGGATCGTCAAGGTAGTGTCGAGAGCACTGTAGTCCAATAACCAACCTGAAGTAGATGTAGATGTGCTTCAAGTCTACTTGGCTTCCCGATAACCCAATTAAAAGATTGTTGCTCTACCAATAGGTAGGGACGGGTATATTTCGTGGTTTCTATGACCTTCAGGATGAACTGCACAGTCCTATGTACACTCGGGCAAACAACGCCTGTGAGTCGGCTCAACTGGTATTCCTGTGATTCGACAAAGTTTTTGGTTGAAGGTTTCTCATTGGCCCAGAGCCGTAGATTTAAGGGTATGTATTTGAATTTTAGCCTATCACGAAATGAATCCGCGATTATTTTTCTCTCTTCCAACAGGGCTTATATAAGTAATTTCCATAGTATAGAAGTTTATTCTAATGTTGTCTGTCCACTAAATAAAAGTTTGTTACGTAGTTCTTTAAAACTCTATTTCATTGTTTAACACTAAACTGGTTGAATGAAAAAGTTCTTTACTTACCATCATTGTTAATATAACAGCAACTATAATATTTGTTCAAGATAAGATATAAATTATAAGAACATAATTTTTACACATGCAACTGATATAAAATACGGTTTACGTTATTTTGAAGGCTATTAATTTTTTGCTGGTTCTTAAATATCACTGTTACCCTATACAACCGTATCACAGTACGCTTTATTTTCCCTTCTATAATAATTTTTCCTTGGTGGAAAAACTGGCTACAACAATTTTTTTTTGTTGAAATTAAATATATTTACCTGCACTTATCTTTGTCATCACTATCCACAGCACTTACTAATTTGGTTTATTGTTTAACTGACCAAAAAATATATAGTACCACTTTGTCTGTAACAATATAAGAAAATTGTGCTGGATTTACCATATCCATGGCGAACTTAGATTTCCAATAATTTATAATGGACTTAATACGCGTAAGGGTTTGGTTTGTTTACGTACCTTGTCCCAAATTTGACTGTTCTTAAGTACCTAGTAACAATGGTGTGGTATCCTTCTGCCACTGTCCTTCTGTCAACCGTTTTATTTGTAAACAATATCATGTGACTGTTTTGAAATTTACAGTTTTTTGGATAACAGTATCACAGGTGCTACATTTGATAGCTGTCAAGTTTCAGTACAAGTCAACGTCACACAGACTATAAAATAGCATCTGGTATGAGGAAGACTGCCTGGCTGGGTGCAAGTACTAAAAAAAATTCTCCAAGTCGCTAAGGGTGGCACTGGCTCGTGCCTCTCTGCTCATCTTCACCTCTACACGCCTGGCACCAAACTTTCCTGTGACCGAGAGAGGCGACCACGCAAATTCAAAAACACATTGATTCGCGATCTAATTCCCTGTGTGGTTAACCTGATTTCCGTCTTTCGCATATCTTCATCGAAGTCGCTCAGGGGAAATGTTTGGATGTTTCCTTACCATTTGGCCGTCGTCGAACCATTCCACGTGTTCCAAAACTATTTTATTTTGTAAATGTAACAGAAATCTTCGTGTAAAATTAGTTTATAAATTTACTTGAAAACAACGGTATCACTAGAAAATAGTGTTCGCATTGATATTGGGTTCGGATTCTTACCTGGGCATTTGAATCGGCACATGCTTAAAGTGCCTCAGTCACAAAAAAATGGCAAAGTGAGTTAAGCATGAAAATCACATGTTATAGGATAGCTTTAACTATCTATGCTAAAAGGGATTGAGTCACACGCGTGGGTAAACTAATATTAGCTAGGGAAATTCTTAACGTACGTTAAAAGGGTTGCTTAGTGACAGATTTATTTGTTTTCCTCAAAACTGGGTTTCTTGGACTGAGGCCCTTTTAGCACGTGCCGATTCATTTAAGCCTTGCGTTGACCCAGTACCTTAAAAAGTTAAAGTCGTTCGTAAACCGTTCCCTGGATAGCTGGCCAGTATTAACTGCTCACATTAGTAAGCATAATAAAAAAATTGGTTGTCTGTAAAGTCGGTTTATGGACGATAGTTTAACGTGACAACGTCATAACAAAACATTGATGAAATGATTGCATACTTTTATGAATAAAATTGAATCATTTTTGTTGAATTATCACTATTTTGTATGGATACAAAGAAGGAGTGAAATGAAATCTACAATTTAATTGATAAATTTACTTTTATTTGCACTCATGAATTCAAATATGTTTATTACTAGTAGTATATGATAGCCGGAACTGGCACAGGCGCCAGGCGGAGGATTGAAGATTGTTTACATTGTGACGTCACGGCGGCCATCTTGGAGGAGTGTAACGGGACACATCGTAACGGGACAAGTTTGACCTTGAATTTGATCCTCAAAAATCGCCAAAAATGACCAAAATTGGGCAAAAATTGCCCAAAATTCCTCAAAAATCGCCAAAATTTCAATTTTTTTGAAAAAAATTTCCGCCAAAAAATCTCAAATAATTCCACAATTCAAAAATTCGGATTTCGAAAATCCTCAAAAGTCGCTTTGCCCTAGAAAAAACGAAAACTCCTAAAAGCGGCTTAAAACTCCTAAGAGCTAGCCGCTTATAAGCCACCGACCTTGAAAATAAGGATGTCATGGCAGCCATATTGGATGATGACGTCACCGTTGCAATTTCCGTTACGTCCGCCATCTTGATATTTGGACGCCATCTTAAAAATCTTTAATTATTATCCGATTTTAATGAATTTTTTTTAAAAAATTATAAAAAAATTCACTTAATAAAAATTTAATAAAATTTTTTTAAAAATCATACATTTACGACACGGAGCTCGGAGGCCTCGGTTCGAACCCGACGAGAGCAAAAAAATTAAAAATGGCGACAGGCTCCTTCCTCAATGGTGGATGTAGGCAGACTGACTCCCACCACATGTTTCATAGCATATATATAATCCGTCAGTATGACATCATGTCCGCCATCTTGAAATTCGGCCACCATCTTGAAATCATGAAATAATGTAGCTAGAAAAGCGGGAAAAAATCCAAAATTCATTAAATAAATTAGTAATCCATATAATGATTGATTGGATCGACTAAGGACCTTGGTTCGATCCCTGGCCGATACAAAACAACTTTAATTTTAAAAAAAAATACTAAAAACGTGTTAGGTTTGAGAAAATAAAAACACCACAAGTCCTTTTAAAAAAAATGTATTACATAAATTCAATACACTACTACAAGTACAAAAAAACACTGACAAATTACCAAAGCCTTTTGGATTCCTCGATTCAAACAGTCTTCTTATTGTACGGACTAAGCCTTTTACATGACTTTAAATGTCTATCCGATCCGTTCATCACCACAGCCAGAGACGGACTGAAGTTCATAGCACGTATATATAGTCTCATTAGCCGGTACAACACATGAGTCAAATCAATAACCATGTTCATTATACGTCTCGGAGCATTTTTTATAATGACGATGTAAGCTATCGAGACGTGAAATTAGTTTATTGCACTTATTGCACTGAAATTGTATTCTTTGTACATTATTAGAACAACCGCTTCTTTCATGTCTGCGAGCATTTGAGGTGATAGTAAATGATGCACCACAGTATTTGCACTGATGCGAAGTACGCTCTTCATTAATTGAAGTATTCAATGCTGACGAAACTTCAGATGATGGTGGATCAGCACATATCGAAGTCTCCTCCAGTGTTGTCAGAGGCGTTGTGAACGGGATCTGCTCCAAAATCGTCGGCGCTGACGTCATGGTTCCCGTAGTCGATGGTGCATCCTCCATCGAGTTCGACGTTAAAGTCGGTAAAGATGCCATCGAAGTCTCAAGAACCGGCAATTACACGACTTATTCACCAGAAGAAACAAACTAGGTGATCCGTACACCGTCGACGGCAGTAACAAACTGAGCGTCCTGCTGTCTAGGACCCGCTTATATACATGCACCGGCTGGAATAATACGCTAGTCAAATCAAGAACAATTTATTATAATACTAGAGTCAAAACAACATTAAAAAAATAGAAGCACCATCAACAAAAAAAAGGAAGCACATTAAAGCACCATTTTCAAAAAGGAAGCACATTTGGAAGCACCATCATCAAAAAGGCAGCACATTTGGAAGCACCAACAACGAAAAGGCTGCACCATCATCAAAAAGGAAGCACATTTGGTAGCACCGACAACGAAAAGGCAGCACATTTGGAAGTACCGTCAACGAAAAGACAGCCCATTTGGAAGCACCGACAACGATAAGACAGCACATTTGGAAACACCGACAACGAAAAGGCAGCACCATCATCGAAAAGGCAGCACATTTGTCATTAGCACCAATATTCATTGGCTCCAATATTCATTGGCTCCATTATTCATTGGTTCCATCAGTCTATTGATTCCATCAGTCTAGTGACTCCATCAGTCATTGGCTCCTACAGTCATAGGCTCCAACTGTCTTTTGTATCATCAAATCCAAATATATTCGGCTAGAATTCTACGTGTCTAAGAGACTATGAGGCCACAAGGCTACGAGTCTTAAAAAATCTAGCTGGTTAAGAGTTATTCATGACCGCGAGACTGCATGACTAAACGAGCGCATGGCTACGAAACTACAGTTCTATGAAGCTACATGGATACAAGTCTACTCGGCTCCAACACGCAATGTACACACAGTACACACAGGAAAACGAAATGTACACACAGTACACAAGGAAACGAAACGGACACACAGTACACACAGGAAACTGAACGTACACACAGTACACACACAGGAAACGGAACGTACACACAGTACACACAGGAAACGGAACGTACACACAGTACACACAGGAAACTGAACGTACACACAGTACACACAGGAAACTGAACGTACACACAGTACACACAGGAAACTGAACGTACACACAGTACACACACAGGAAACGGAACGTACACACAGTACACACAGGAAACTGAACGTACACACAGTACACACAGGAAACGGAATGTACACACAGTACACACAGGAAACTGAACGTACACACAGTACACACACAGGAAACTGAACGTACACACAGTACACACACAGGAAACGGAACATACACACAGTACACACACAGGAAACTGAACGTACACACAGTACACACACTGGAAACTGAACGTACACACAGTACACACAGGAAACGGAACGTACACACAGTACACACACAGGAAACGGAACGTACACACAGTACACACACAGGAAACGGAACGTTCACACAGTACACACAGGAAACGGAACGTACACACAGTACACACAGGAAACGGAACGTACACACAGTACACACAGGAAACAGAACGTACACACAGGAAACGAAACGTACACACAGTACACACAGGAAACGGAACGTACACACAGTACACACAGGAAACGGAATGATCACACATACATTAGCGGAAACACACAGGCTTAGTTGGAAATCAGAATACAAGAAATAAAAACATTAAATTTTTACTTTCAATATTTAATTACTTCTCATCATTACACAAATACAAGTAAAGGAAGCCATTATTGTATGTAGCCAGCTTTCCTCAGTTCCTTGAGTATGAAGGATATTTCTTTAATGCACGAATAGTTTCCTGCACAAAGCGAGCCATGTAGAAGTCTTAGCCGGTCAACCAATATGTTTGGATCTTTACATGATGTGTAATCAATCTCTTCTACCACCATCTTACTTGCTTGTTTATTATAAATACTGTTAATATCACAATCGTCCCAGTGATCATATTAAGCATTATCAGATTTATTTATTATAACACGACGTTTCCATCGTTTCGGTCTCAGGACATCGCCACATTCTTCGATCTTGTCAGCTCTAGGTGCTTCATCACAGTCTATGCCTTTGTCAACAGCCTCAGAGTCACTGTAACAATCACTGTAGAAGACATCCTCTTCACCCAGATTACCGTATGAATTCGCTATCGATGATGTCGAAGTGTCTTCATCGTCTTAATGCTTCCTTTTTAGGAGTCCATCATTTTTACAAAGAATGGAGGATCTACTGAATATAGGCTTGAATGTATTCTCACTTTTCACGGTGTTGATACTTCCATTAGTTTCAGTCTTCCCGAAGCCATTAGCATCCTTCAATTTATGTTCTTCCTCACGATCGGGTGAGCTAATACCATCACGCTCAGGACAAGGAAAATTATTGTCGTAATGCAGATCACTCTTCTTTAGTCTAGTGGATCCATCGGTGTCCTCTATGCCGTAAGGAGTCTTGACTTTACATGTTCTACCATGTCTTTTTAAGCTGTCAATTCGTATTAACAACCTGCTACAACGATTACAGCTTAACATGTTGCGTAGTGGGTTTCTAGCACAATCATTCTTCTCATGACGTCTAGCATTCCTTCTCATGGCAAAATCCTTGCCACAGTATCTACAGCGGCTTCCTTCCGATTCAGCTGCAGATAACAAACCACGATCCATGGTAGCTTCTGTGACTAATGTTAGATACAAACTGTCAGTTTTCTCCAATTGGAACCATTTCTTAAATAGAGTTTTTGAAATATTTCATCAGCGAGAGTTAAGTTATCTAATGCAAAGCAAATTGATGCAAGTAGTTCTGGCTGTCGTCAACAGATGTCGCCACGTGTTGCTTGCAGGTAAATAATATCTATTTCATTAAAGTGGGATGCGGAACGCTCACTATCGATCGCAAAGGGAGGTTGGCTTCGATAGTATCCAAGGAGAAAAAAGTTCGTCCTTCCTGCTAGTGCTTCTCAGATTTCTCACGGTCCGCCATCTTGGATTGCGACGTCACGGCGGCCATCTTGGATGGGTGTGACCTTGACCTTTGACCGAAACCGCAGGAGTGATCGCAAGAACACGGAGAAAACCATCATAATATTGGCAAGATTAATCAGGAGCACACGGAGAAAACCGCCACAAGTTTTCTTTAATATCATGAAATACAAAAAAAAAAAATTAAAAATAAAAACGAAAAAAAAATTCAAACATTCTGGCTTGTACTAGAACTCTATCTTTGCTCAACAATGAGAAGTTCACAAGCTAGCAGAATGTTTGAATTTTTTTTTCGTTTTTATTTTTAATTTTTTTTTTTTTGTATTTCATGATATTAAAGAAAACTTGTGGCGGTTTTCTCCGTGTGCTCCTGATTAATCTTGCCAATATTATGATGGTTTTCTCCGTGTTCTTGCGATCACTCCTGCGGTTTCGGTCAAAGGTCAAGGTCACACCCATCCAAGATGGCCGCCGTGACGTCGCAATCCAAGATGGCGGACCGTGAGAAATCTGAGAAGCACTAGCAGGAAGGACGAACTTTTTTCTCCTTGGATACTATCGAAGCCAACCTCCCTTTGCGATCGATAGTGAGCGTTCCGCATCCCACATTAATGAAATAGATATTATTTACCTGCAAGCAACACGTGGCGACATCTGTTGAAGACAGCCAGAACTACTTGCATCAATTTGCTTTGCATTAGATAACTTAACTCTCGCTGATGAAATATTTCAAAAACTCTATTTAAGAAATGGTTCCAATTGGAGAAAACTGACAGTTTGTATCTAACATTAGTCACAGAAGCTACCATGGATCGTGGTTTGTTATCTGCAGCTGAATCGGAAGGAAGCCGCTGTAGATACTGTGGCAAGGATTTTGCCATGAGAAGGAATGCTAGACGTCATGAGAAGAATGATTGTGCTAGAAACCCACTACGCAACATGTTAAGCTGTAATCGTTGTAGCAGGTTGTTAACACGAATTGACAGCTTAAAAAGACATGGTAGAACATGTAAAGTCAAGACTACTTACGGCATAGAGGACACCGATGGATCCACTAGACTAAAGAAGAGTGATCTGCATTACGACAATAATTTTCCTTGTCCTGAGCGTGATGGTATTAGCTCACCCGATCGTGAGGAAGAACATAAATTGAAGGATGCTAATGGCTTCGGGAAGACTGAAACTAATGGAAGTATCAACACCGTGAAAAGTGAGAATACATTCAAGCCTATATTCAGTAGATCCTCCATTCTTTGTAAAAATGATGGACTCCTAAAAAGGAAGCATGAAGACGATGAAGACACTTCGACATCATCGATAGCGAATTCATACGGTAATCTGGGTGAAGAGGATGTCTTCTACAGTGATTGTTACAGTGACTCTGAGGCTGTTGACAAAGGCATAGACTGTGATGAAGCACCTAGAGCTGACAAGATCGAAGAATGTGGCGATGTCCTGAGACCGAAACGATGGAAACGTCGTGTTATAATAAATAAATCTGATAATGCTTATTATGATCACTGGGACGATTGTGATATTAACAGTATTTATAATAAACAAGCAAGTAAGATGGTGGTAGAAGAGATTGATTACACATCATGTAAAGATCCAAACATATTGGTTGACCGGCTAAGACTTCTACATGGCTCGCTTTGTGCAGGAAACTATTCGTGCATTAAAGAAATATCCTTCATACTCAAGGAACTGAGGAAAGCTGGCTACATACAATAATGGCTTCCTTTACTTGTATTTGTGTAATGATGAGAAGTAATTAAATATTGAAAGTAAAAATTTAATGTTTTTATTTCTTGTATTCTGATTTCCAACTAAGCCTGTGTGTTTCCGCTAATGTATGTGTGATCATTCCGTTTCCTGTGTGTACTGTGTGTACGTTCCGTTTCCTGTGTGTACTGTGTGTACGTTTCGTTTCCTGTGTGTACGTTCTGTTTCCTGTGTGTACTGTGTGTACGTTCCGTTTTCTGTGTGTACTGTGTGTATACGATTCGTTTCCTGTGTGTACTGTGTGTACGTTTTGTTTCCTGTGTGTACTGTGTGTACGTTCCGTTTCCTGTGTGTACTGTGTGTACGTTCCGTTTCCTGTGTGTACTGTGTGAACGTTCCGTTTCCTGAGTGTGTACTGTGTGTACGTTCCGTTTCCTGTGTGTGTACTGTGTGTACGTTCCGTTTCCTGTGTGTACTGTGTGTACGTTCAGTTTCCTGTGTGTGTACTGTGTGTACGTTCAGTTTCCTGTGTGTGTACTGTGTGTATGTTCCGTTTCCTGTGTGTGTACTGTGTGTACGTTCAGTTTCCTGTGTGTGTACTGTGTGTACGTTCAGTTTCCTGTGTGTACATTCCGTTTCCTGTGTGTACTGTGTGTACGTTCAGTTTCCTGTGTGTACTGTGTGTACGTTCCGTTTCCTGTGTGTGTACTGTGTGAACGTTCAATTTCCTGTGTGTACTGTGTGTACGTTCAGTTTCCTGTGTGTACTGTGTGTACGTTCAGTTTCCTGTGTGTACTGTGTGTACGTTCCGTTTCCTGTGTGTACTGTGTGTACGTTCCGTTTCCTGTGTGTGTACTGTGTGTACGTTCAGTTTCCTGTGTGTACTGTGTGTCCGTTTCGTTTCCTTGTGTACTGTGTGTACATTTCGTTTTCCTGTGTGTACTGTGTGTACATTGCGTGTTGGAGCCGAGTAGACTTGTATCCATGTAGCTTCATAGAACTGTAGTTTCGTAGCCATGCGCTCGTTTAGTCATGCAGTCTCGCGGTCATGAATAACTCTTAACCAGCTAGATTTTTTAAGACTCGTAGCCTTGTGGCCTCATAGTCTCTTAGACACGTAGAATTCTAGCCGAATATATTTGGATTTGATGATACAAAAGACAGTTGGATCCTATGACTGTAGGAGCCAATGACTGATGGAGTCACTAGACTGATGGAATCAATAGACTGATGGAACCAATGAATAATGGAGCCAATGAATATTGGAGCCAATGAATATTGGTGCTAATGACAAATGTGCTGCCTTTTCGATGATGGTGCTGCCTTTTCGTTGTCGGTGTTTCCAAATGTGCTGTCTTATCGTTGTCGGTGCTTCCAAATGGGCTGTCTTTTCGTTGACGGTACTTCCAAATGTGCTGCCTTTTCGTTGTCGGTGCTACCAAATGTGCTTCCTTTTTGATGATGGTGCAGCCTTTTCGTTGTTGGTGCTTCCAAATGTGCTGCCTTTTTGATGATGGTGCTTCCAAATGTGCTTCCTTTTTGATATTGGTGCTTTTAAATGTGCTTCCTTGTTTTGTTGATGGTGCTTCTATTTTTTTAATGTTGTTTTGACTCTAGTATTATAATAAATTGTTCTTGATTTGACTAGCGTATTATTCCAGCCGGTGCATGTATATAAGCGGGTCCTAGACAGCAGGACGCTCAGTTTGTTACTGCCGTCGACGGTGTACGGATCACCTAGTTTGTTTTTTCTGGTGAATAAGTCGTGTAATTGCCTGTTCTTGAGACTTCGATGGCATCTTTACCGACTTTAACGTCGAACTCGATGGAGGATGCACCATCGACTACGGGAACCATGACGTCAGCGCCGACGATTTTGGAGCAGATCCCGTTCACAACGCCTCTGACAACACTGGAGGAGACTTCGATATGTGCTGATCCACCATCATCTGAAGTTTCGTCAGCATTGAATACTTCAATTAATGAAGAGCGTACTTCGCATCAGTGCAAATACTGTGGTGCATCATTTACTATCACCTCAAATGCTCGCAGACATGAAAGAAGCGGTTGTTCTAATAATGTACAAAGAATACAATTTCAGTGCAATAAGTGCAATAAACTAATTTCACGTCTCGATAGCTTACATCGTCATTATAAAAAATGCTCCGAGACGTATAATGAACATGGTTATTGATTTGACTCATGTGTTGTACCGGCTAATGAGACTATATATACGTGCTATGAACTTCAGTCCGTCTCTGGCTGTGGTGATGAACGGATCGGATAGACATTTAAAGTCATGTAAAAGGCTTAGTCCGTACAATAAGAAGACTGTTTGAATCGAGGAATCCAAAAGGCTTTGGTAATTTGTCAGTGTTTTTTTGTACTTGTAGTAGTGTATTGAATTTATGTAATACATTTTTTTTAAAAGGACTTGTGGTGTTTTTATTTTCTCAAACCTAACACGTTTTTAGTATTTTTTTTTAAAATTAAAGTTGTTTTGTATCGGCCAGGGATCGAACCAAGGTCCTTAGTCGATCCAATCAATCATTATATGGATTACTAATTTATTTAATGAATTTTGGATTTTTTCCCGCTTTTCTAGCTACATTATTTCATGATTTCAAGATGGTGGCCGAATTTCAAGATGGCGGACATGATGTCATACTGACGGATTATATATATGCTATGAAACATGTGGTGGGAGTCAGTCTGCCTACATCCACCATTGAGGAAGGAGCCTGTCGCCATTTTTAATTTTTTTGCTCTCGTCGGGTTCGAACCGAGGCCTCCGAGCTCCGTGTCGTAAATGTATGATTTTTAAAAAAATTTTATTAAATTTTTATTAAGTGAATTTTTTTATAATTTTTTAAAAAAAATTCATTAAAATCGGATAATAATTAAAGATTTTTAAGATGGCGTCCAAATATCAAGATGGCGGACGTAACGGAAATTGCAACGGTGACGTCATCATCCAATATGGCTGCCATTACATCCTTATTTTCAAGGTCGGTGGCTTATAAGCGGCTAGCTCTTAGGAGTTTTAAGCCGCTTTTAGGAGTTTTCGTTTTTTCTAGGGCAAAGCGACTTTTGAGGATTTTCGAAATCCGAATTTTTGAATTGTGGAATTATTTGAGATTTTTTGGCGGAAATTTTGTTCAAAAAAATTGAAATTTTGGCGATTTTTGAGGAATTTTGGGCAATTTTTGCCCAATTTTGGTCATTTTTGGCGATTTTTGAGGATCAAATTCAAGGTCAAACTTGTCCCGTTACGATGTGTCCCGTTACACTCCTCCAAGATGGCCGCCGTGACGTCACAATGTAAACAATCTTCAATCCTCCGCCTGGCGCCTGTGCCAGTTCCGGCTATCATATACTACTATTACTTTAACGAAGAGATTTTTTTAACTTTAACTTTTATACATGTTTGCTATTTAACTTCTTCCAATCTGTGTTATTCTAAGGATAGGACGATGATAGGAAAAGTTGGAAACGAATGGGAGTGTTTCAAGTTTAATGTGCCTCGAAAAAGTCAAATCGATGGTTGTTCCAATCGAGTGGAAGAGTGATAGATGCGGCGCAAGCGTACAATGAGCGTAACGGGGCACAGCGTAACGGGACAACGTGCGTAACGGGACAACGTGCGTAACGGGACACTTTTTCGTACGTGCAGCCGGCGTTCATCTATTTATTAGACGTTGTCACATCAACAAAATAAAGTCAAATTATTGAAAACTCGATAAATTTTCCCATGGTTTAAAAAATTTTGCCTGAATGAAACATCAATTAAAATTTAAAATTACGTGCCAGTTATCGTAAGAATCAATATTAACCCGAAAAGCTAATTTAATATATGCAAAAATATTTGTGTTGTAATAAGTTAAAATAACATTCTTGCAGTATTACAAACTATTTCTTGGAAACTGGATTGTAAAAGGAGAGATAATTTTTTTCTGTGCAGCATTTTCTTGACCATTTTGTTAACGACACCAAAAGCAAAGGTATTATACATTTGAACCAACGAATAATTCACTAGGTTTATTTCTTATATTTTTTTGGGTTTAATTAGTCGTCAACATGTTGGTGTTTATGTGTAAATCGCAACGTTACACTGATGGTGACGATGAAAATAATAAACCATTCAGGGGTAACTAGAATGATATATTATCAGACAGTAATGTTTTTCAGTAGAGCTTCACGACCACAACTAGCAAGCTCATAAAAGATGTTTAGAGCCACGGAATTTTCGCGCATTCATTTAGTCGCAAGCTAGAATGCAAACCTCCACACTGTCGCACTGTGTTCATGATTGGACCGCAGTTATTTGGACAAGCCCCTCTACGACCGTGAGCCAACGATGTCCAGCTAAGAGAGAAGTAAGCGTATCAGGTAGTGCCAAATAACAAGGATAAAAATGTTCTCGCTAAGAAATCAACCAATGAGAAAGTAAACATGGGTCGAGCATACCTATAACTTTGAATTCTATCCTGAGGCCAGAGGAATCCGCGAAATTTCCGGGACTCTAAAGATGTTAAAAATTATGTTCCCTCACATTTGTGTACCACACGGGCGGTATCCGGCTATACGTCACACGACTGTATCTTAATACTACAGCGGCGTACCTGGTGCGTGTTTGGGCTGTCCTGTCCAATTATGCCGTCCGTTAGCAGGATCTGAATTACATTGAATGTTTCTTGCAATGGGGAAGACCTATTTAAAGGGCCCGTCCGGTCGGGGTGTACGTGTGTGTTAAGTCATGTGGGATGATAAGTGCGACGCTAGGTGGTTCTTCTAGCGCGGTATCGCCTCTAAGCGCAAGGCTGTGAACTGATGCGCAGTCTCCTTGCTGTGCATAGAACAACTGTGAAATTTGAGCGGTGACCGTAACATTGTGTGGCGGAGAAATTAAGTTAAAGGTGAAATGCAAGGCCCGTAAGTGATTTCAAGAATATTCACCTTGTTGTTACGCCTGAAGATTATACTCTGAAAACACTCCTTAAGCCATTTTAACTGTTCTAAAAATACAATTTAAAAACTCAATCCGAAATCAAAATTACTTTCCGGCCTTCAGCGAATGCTTAAATGCTTTTCTTAAGCAGACCCATTTCGGATATCTTGAGTAGTTTTCAAATCGCGTTGTTTTTCCAGAAGCTCTGCGCACCGTGTGTGTACCCGGGTGGGTGTATACCATTTGTCCGAGTGTCCACTTCTCCGAATGACCACTTGTCCGAGCTCCTTTTTTTCGAAGGACCACTTGTCCGAGCGGTCACTTGTCCGAGCGGCCAACTCTCCGAGCTTTGAGGGGCGGATGGTGTCTCCCACCCGCGCGACCTTGCTCCGCCCTGCCTCCTCCTTGACAGCCAATCCCAGCACGGCCGATAGGCCGCCAATCAGCAATCCGGGTAGGCGGGGACCTTAATTTATATATTTTTTGGCCATAAGTTTTTGCAGATTTACACTGTATATCAGTACGATTGTGCCTGATGATGGGAATAGATCTCAGTTCCTGAAAAGTCGCAGTTGTTTTGTCTTAGGGAGCCTACTGCGATCATCTGTGCGGTTTTCGTTGTGGTGTCCAGAATATATGTTTGGTCACATCGCTGGGTTCGCCTGTCCGTCATTGTTTTGTCGTTGTGTTGTCTTAGGTCTTTGTCTTTATTTGTGGTTCTTATTGCAACTGTCTCGTTGTCAGTTCACTGTGTTCATTTGTGCTGTAGTTTTTTCTGAATAATTCCTTCTATGGAATTTTCTATGCTGTCAACGCTTTTAACTTTAGACATAAGATTTTTTCTTTGTGTTTTGCATATTCATATTTTTTTTACCGCTGTTGTAGTTTATCTATGGCAATTTAACTAGCAATGAAGTATATCAAAAATACATGTCAAAAATATCTTCATTAATGTGACATATTATGCTCCGCCATCTTTGTGACACATTTACGATCATCGATTTACTATCCATTTTCAAGAAATTACTCCTGCCAAATCCCGAATACCGAGAGCTTAGAATTTTTTTTTATCATTAAAGAAAAACGGCTTCACACAGCTATCATGGTCTCACGAGTCCAGAGAAGTAGTTCTGCCGCAGTCCTCGTGGCTACGGCTCGCAGGCACATAGCTGGTTGTTGCACGCGCGCCACAGGCCGGCGGCCATTACGCGCCGCCACCGGAAGATGACACATCCCCTCCGACTTCCGGCGCGTGCTTCGCGCGGACGCCACAAAAGGTGCTGCGCGGAGCGGTCTAATGGGGCGTCAGCAAACCGCAAGCATTTACACACTCATTTGGAAGCCATCCGAACCGCACGCTAAGTGTCGGCGATATATATCCCCCAACTATTCGGAACAAAAACCACCCCTTATTGCCGATGGGTAACAAAAGAGCGTCGTTACTGAATGATGCGGAAGCATCAAGCCATCTCGACTTCACGCTTCTGACGTGTTGTGATTTTCCTGCGATGACTCGTGAATTATGATCGGGGCAGGATTTATCGCGAAGTTTTTTTTTTTTTTTTTTTTTCGCCAATCTGGTCCGCAACCGACTGTAACCTCTGGCACTACTTTCGAGAACTGTCCGTTTCGATGCAAGTTAAATGACACAGACTTCGATACACAAGAATATAAAGTGTTAAAATTAACATAACAGCTTAGAATTCACACTGGTTGGCATGTCTCAAGATGTTTTTAATGTAAAATCTTACGTAATATTTTAATAGTTACAGCATATAGGCTAAATGCACTTTTGTTTACTAATTGGGCCATGTATATTTTTCGCGAAAGGTTTTTTAGACCAGATGTTTGTTAAACATTTGTGCCATTAGTCCGTGTTTCTGGTTACCTGGGTTCATCATAGCTATCCAAACGTGTCCTGAATGCCCCCGTCAAATAGGGCAGAGGCTTCCTTTGCAGATGGCAGCCAATCACAAGTCAAGACTCACTAGCGCTGGCATATCTTATTGTGGTCTAATGGGTGATCATATTATTTCGCGAAAAATACATGTCCCTAGTAATAGTTCAATAGATACAGCTTATAAAATTTTTTTGTTTACTGATTATAGGTGCTTTGAGATTATTCCACCTTGTGTTTTGTATAAGTTTCTAATTTCTAGTTAATCTTCCTTTTGCTACACAAGCTTACACTCCATTGTCTTCAGGAGGATTATAAAAATGAAAATAAAAGTTGGATTTATTTGGCTGTTGAATAATGCTTTTCTGCTTTATGTGAAATATATGGTTTTAGAGAAATATATATTTATATATGGTAACAGATATATGTTTGTATAAAGTGTAAATGACAAGTTTTATTATATTGCATTATTTACTTAGTAAGTTAATTGAATATGTTTTATGCATGAAAAAAATATTAACACAAATTTAATTTATTGTTTCAGATTAGTTAGTGGCTTGTGGGTCGAACTTTTATAACTAATGGACTCCTAAATTGAATTTAAATTATATATATGCAAAAAATAATTACGATAAAACTTTTAAAATGTTTCAGAAAATCTAACTACTGATGTGACAATCCACCAAGTTTATGAAAAGGTAGCTTATAGGAACAAACTTATAGCCATTTTGTAGAAAAAATATATTTTAGGCACATGCAATTAGTTATAAGCTTTTTTACTCGAATAGCTGGGGTAAGTATTTTTAATTGGCTGTCTTCCTGGTGAGGAAGTGAATATTCTTGTTTTGATTTAGATCTTGAAATAAATACGTACATCCATGCACATATTCAATTTGTAATGGGAAAATGGTAAACAATTCTTGAACTTACAATATATATATATATATAAAAGTAAATATACACATAAAAATAAATATATATATATGTATTTGAAGATAAAATACAGAAACAAAGTGGCAGCTCTGATTTTATTTTATTTTTAAAAATTGTCTAACGGCAATATGAGTTATTTAAATGCTATATCATTACAAATATTTGTAATGAGTATACTTAAAGTCAAAACATCAAAGTGAATTATTATGGTTTGGAAAATGTCATAGCTGTGAGTTTAACCTTTAACTTTTTTAAACTATAGATATTTGGTCTTTTGGGTTGAAAACACGTCAATAAAAATGATTACGTGCATGCAAACACTTAGCCGCCTCTGAAGATGGCTGTGACAAGTCATGCCAAAACGTAGCCACAGCCCAAAACAAACGAGTAGATAGTAAGCCACGAAGGCCTACGATCCTAATTTATTACGCTTTATTTTACTTATTATTTTTGCAACTTTCTAATATTATACAAAGTATATTATATAAAAATCATTTAGTGAAGAATAGATAAGCTTCAAATCAGAACAAAGGGCAGTAAGAGAACACTAACATTTGTATGTATATTTTAACCTAGAGTAAGAGACGTTGTTATCTATGAATAAAGATGAAAATTAAATTTCAGCTGATTTCTTTTTGCTTAAGTTTACAATACACCTAAGATTTATGTTTCTATGGGATTTGCACCAGAATCATTTCAATTTTACTTAATACAAATGGTTGTGTTAAGATTAAGAAATTTAATTTATACCACTCGTAACAGTTGTATTATTTATAAATATAATAGTTTCTGGAAAACAACTTTCTGTACGATTGATCACACGAGAACGTCCTTTATCAAAACTAGAATACAACCGCGGTTTACAAAATACGTCAAACTGTTTTTTAAATAACACACTGAGATTTAATTTTATAGCTTGAATGGATTTACTTCCAGCGAAAATGGCAATTATGAATGACAAAAAATAGAATTAATGTGTAATCATTCAAAACAAAATTAAAAATAGGTCGAGATATATCATTGGGTGATAAACAATATTAATTTTCTTGGGGTAGAACAAAAAATAAATCCACAAGTTAAACGACAGAGATTCTTTTGTCTGAATGACGTCATAGACACACCCAACAGCAGATCGTGTCACTACACAAAAAGTGCTGTTAAACCGAACTCCAATAAAAGGGTCCAAAGTTTTAGCAGCTCAAAATTTATTGGCGTGTTTACTTCGTCTGCTTCATTTTGGAACGTCTGTCTGGTTTCTCGGTGCTGATTGCTTCCTCAAAATCCTGTTTTTTCCCTTCTCTTATTTGTCGAACTACACCTTTCTTTCTTTTCCAGGCTCACGATTATCTAAATGATAAAGAGCCCCAATAATCGTATTTAATAGATACCTACCCCACTCTGTACAACTTATCAGCACAAACAGGTAAACACTCTGCCCTCATAAATCACGACTTAATTTGAGCTAGCTGAGTCGGCTTTTTCTTCGAATACCTCCTGGATTTTTGAATAATATTCCCTTATTTATTCATTTAGAAATTAATACTTTTAGTTTTTATTAATTAACTTATTTTTATTCACGTGTGATGTAAAAATCTGATATTTTTTCAGAACAAAAAACACGTGTTCATTGTTATTCCTTTCACCAACTGAAATTGACCGAGTTTACGAGACATTTTTAACCATCAGCTTATTATCACATTTACTTATCCTACGTTATAAAAATACCACTGATATAGTTGTTGGTTTTTTTAATGTTAATGTTTCGGTTCGTAAACCAGTTCTTATGGTTTAATGCACGAATATATTATCATTCTGCTATTAAACTCTTGTTTTTAATTTATAATTCAGCGTTTGGTGTGTAAAACGTTTGCGTTAACTGATTAAATTTAGTTTTAAATTCAGTGTCCACTTTATTTTTCGGAGATATTAAATAATATAAAAACAATAAGTTTATGAAGTGGCTTTGCCTGTGGATTATAGAAAATTTCACTGACGTTAAGATTAACATTGCAGTCACCATATTCAGAGTAGCAGTCACCGGTAGTTACTAGTAGCCTATGTAACCGCTTCAGAGTAGCAAAATCTTCAGAGTAGCAGTTACCTACTGCTGCTTTGAAGATGATGCTATTCGATTAAATTTGGTGACAGGTCCATCCTTATTGATGTCCTCAACGAGACTAACCGAGCCATTAATGTCAAGTAATATATATTACGCCGAACAGTATGCCATTATGGCGGCCATATTGAATGCCACCATTTGGTTTTCGTCTGCTAGAGTTCGCTGCCGCCATGTTGGTTTAATTCATACCCACAAGAACACACTAATTTCAATCACCAGCTACCGTAGCACCCGCCATCTTGTCGGCCATTTAATCATTATATTGAAAATATTCCATTAACAACCAAAAATTCTAAAAATAATTTTTAAAATTTATTTCTTAACAAAGTCTATAAATAGTTCGCTTGTAGTCCTTTCTAGTCAAATTAAATTTAATTAAGTTAAAGAAATATTTATTTAAAAATAGCACCTCAATTTAAAAGTTTACCATTAGAGTAATTTTCCAGAAATAAAACAATGTGAAAACATTTATTGTGTAAATTATACACTACTAAAAGTACACACATACATGCAAATAATAAATTGTTTTCATTTTCAATGAGCAGAGTTGTCTTGTTCACAGTTGTAATCTCTCCACGTGGCTAAGTGTCTATCCACTAACTTTTCCTTAGTATTCTTTATTTTCGGGACATATTTTTTTCAATTCCATCATTTACAGACAATTATATTCCGTGCCATAGGTAAATAGCAGTATTCATAGTCTTAAATGCTCTTTAGCAAGTCTCATCTTGAAAGGGCTGAGACTTACCATGAGTATATTCCAGCCACAAATTATACTTTACACATCGATCATGTTCCAATAGTTCAAGTTGATTAACTGTATCATATTTGGCAATAGTTAGAAAAGTTCACATATCTCTTGGCGCAAGAGATCCGTTCAGTAACACAAGACTTTCATTTAAACATTCCATGGAATTCTGATCTCGCCAGCTGTGAAGAGGGTCTTGACACCAACGAAAGGCTGACGTCAGGGTTTTCGCCTTTCTTTGATTAAACAAGGCGGATGTAATATATGAGGTATTTTCGTTGATAATCGTAACCTAAGAATATTAGGTTAACTTAGTTTTTTCACCATACATAACCACCATTGGCTCCTAAAATCGCGATATTCAGCCACATAAATGCCCATCTAATGCAATGCACACAAACTGGATTATTTTAATTGGTAGCTATTAATACAATTAACTAGTGCCTTTAAAGAATTAACTGTTTCTTTCAAACATACATGGGCACACAAAAATTACATAACACAACTGTTAATATTTAAACATAAACTTTTACTGAGGTCTCCTGATACCTTAACACTTGAGACGCTACACATTATTTAATAGTTATGAATTCTATTTAATAATTTTAAATACATTAGACAGGCATGTGGAAAAAAACGATCTTTATACAAGCGCGATTAAAAAAAAAATAAAGCACTCTAATATGACGGCGTAACATTATTTGATTAACACTTTTATATAAGAACATTTTACAAATTTTACATTTTACATTAAAATGCTGCAAGAGTCATGGAAAGCATATGAGAAAGTAAAATCACAGTTTGTTCGCAAGTCCAATTATTAAAAAAATCATTATAATTTAGCATGGAATGTGACTGAGATTCGGATTTTGTACAGACGAATCGCTTGTGTTCAATAAGTTCAATAGTCTCCACTTTTTCGAGGACGACCATCTGGCGAGTACACAAGAGACTGAGTTGCACGACATTTCAGGTATTCGACCCACACATTTTTCCTTAATTTGGACTACTCCTTATAGGACTAAAATAATATCTTAAAATAATTAATACCTTAAATCCTTATTATAATATACTATAATACTATAATAATATATTATAATGTGATTTAATATAAAATGACGATAATCGGTCTAGGAAACTGTGAAAAATGAAGCTCTACATTTTCGGAGAAGTTTTCAAGTCATGGAAAGGGTTTGGATCAAATCATCCCTAAATCGTATTATCTCATTTTGTAGTTTTTTTTTTTTTTGCAAATTATAAGTCAACTTTTGTATCTACAGGTGCAGGTTTGTGCTATGATTGAAGATAAATAGATTTTCTACAATATTCACTTCTGATAATTTTCGTCATGATGGGATCAGTATGTTCCCCAATGTATGGCTCAAAATGTGACTCAAAATATAAAATTTCGCCTTTTGTAAAAAAAGGACCAATTTCTGAAGTGCTGTACCTCGAGAACTATGTGATGTACAGAGCTGCGATTCAGCTCAAATTGTGGCACGTTTATTCTTATTTAAAAATGGTTAGAGTAGGTTTTTCGCTACCACATATACTGTTGAAATTATAAGCAAAATAAAGTACGAAAATTTCTCTGTTTTTTGTGAATAACTCAAAACGCACAAGGAAATTTGGTTGGATAACTCCATATTTGGATTCAGAATAAAAAAAACATAGGGAATGATAATAAAACCGACTACTGGATTTTTTTTTGCAAAGAGAGGTCTATTTTTTGACACCGTTTGCCTGGGTTATATTGAGATCACTAAAATGTGTAAATATAATGAGAATATAAATCGTAAAAATATTCTTTACAGCCTGTTGTGTATTTGGTACATCTTATCCGTAATAAACTTTAGTTAATATCTCTAAACATGAAATAGTCGTTATTAACCTGTACAATTTTATGATAACTGTACCATGCACTTAAGGTATGTTTCCTGTGCCATCTTCTTCTTTTTCTTAAACAAATATAAAGGTAATTAGATTGAAAATTTTCCTTTACAGTTGTACAGGTTTATAACTTCCGTTAAGTTTACACCACGGTAGAGTATGTTTAGGCGATGAGTCTTCGGTGCGTAACGGAAAGTGCAAAGTTCAGGAGGGGAGCGCTTGTTGGTGAACAGGGGAGGGGCTAAGAATTGTGACGTCGATTGTTGGTGCATGGGAGAGGAATATTGAGCGTCCCACTCCTCTATACTCGGACAAGCTTTGGTGAAGCAAAGTTTCAGTGCTAAAAATAATAGTATCCTCTTAAAATAATTGAAAAAAATAATATCGACTTGTAGTTTCCCTCTGACACTCATAAGCCGGCTGCACTACCCGAGGTACAGACTTTTGTCCTTCTGACCAGCCTGGAGAGTGCGAGAGGTAAGAAGAGGTGTGGAGCAGCGACGGAATGCATTGGTGGGGGAAGCGGGAGCACTCCGAGAAAACACACAAGCCACGGCAGCGTCCACCAGGTTTCCCACTTGCAAAAAGCCGGTTCAGACCTCGCCAGGGATCGAACCCAGACCTGCCTTGGTGATAGTTGAGATTCCTGACTACTCGACCACCTCGACTCTCCGTCTCTTGAAATAATTGTTAGTTAAATTTAATTATAATTATAAACTTTTTATAGAATTTTCTAACAGGTTGGTTTATTATAATTATGCCTTTGTAGTAAACACATTACTTCATTCTGAGATTTAACTGAAAAAAAGGACGCTGCGTAGTGAATAAAAAATATTTTTAAATGCATATTTGTGTGTTAAATATATTTTTTGTATTCAATCCTGTATTTCCTATTCCACTATCTGTGAATTTTCACTTCTAATGAACTTACCAGCCAAACAAACAAGTGATTTGTTCAATTTATTTTAAAATATATATTTCTCATGAATTATGAGAATACCTATAATTTTTTAATTTCCCACACCGCAAAAAATTATGTGGTGAGTGAAATAAACTTAGGTTTAAATATTTAACCTGCATGTATCAAAATCACTTTTTTTCCCAAGCAGTATTACAGGGGATTATATTTTAAAATACATGAATCCATCACCATTTCTTTGGGTGAGTATTTTTCCCTTAGTTCAAGTGAGTTTATAAACATTGCTTACTATTTACATAAACATATTTATTTAAAGTAGAATATAAATAAAATAAATAGTACTTAAAATGTATTCCTTCCTCAGAGTAAGTATTTCTTGTATTATAACGAAAACAAAAATTCTATAACAAGTATCATCATAACAAATCGATACATATATAAGTTATTATGTTATTGAAAATTCTTGAAATATATCATTAATTTATTATACCAATAGGTTATATATTTACCAGATAAATATGTGCTCTCCGGGCGACTACACAAATTTGAAGCTAGTTTTGACAGAAAGTTGATATTTCATTCTTAATAAGTTAACACACGTTGGTTAAAAAAATTCGCAATTACTCGTGTGTAGTAATCATAGAAATCATTAGTAGCGTAGGATTCATTTCTATATAGAAACACATATTTGGTTCACAAACGATACCACAGTGAGATAGATTAGATAGTACCTACAGTGCATTAATATTTTTTAAATAAATTAATACATAAATCCCCAATTGTTAATACTTATCAATAGGGCCATGAAAATTTCGCGAAAAGATCCCGAGAGTAGCTGGAAGTTAAAACACTGTAGCATCGTCTGTGTTTCGTGATTGGGTGAGTTACTTTGAGGTGCATGTCGATTGTTAAAACAACCAATCACACTAATTCAGTGTGGAAGCAAACTCGTCCTTAGTGGCTCGTGCAAACAAGGCAACGACTTCTCTCGCAGACGGCCGCCTATCACAAGGGAGAAACCGCTGGTGCAGTCTAGTAGGCGTTCAGATTTTTTCGCGAAAATTTCCTGCCCCTACTTATCAAGTATACTGTAAGGTAGTGATTCAAAGGTAGTGTGAAGCGTATGAACCAGGATAAAAAAAACACTTAAATCACTTTTATTTCTCCCAACCACATTTTCAAGCAAATATGCGAAGAAGAAAAAGTATTTTGGGTGTAGGTATTTCAAAGAGTATTTTTGTGAAACCTTATTTGGTTGAAACGGGGAACAGGTTTCTTTATTTTCTAATATTTTAGGGTTTTGCCAATAACTTACCATTGAAAGGATAGTATTAGATTCAAACCAAACATTTTTAATAAATAAAAATACCCAATAAATGTTCAAGTGTATAATTTAATTCTTAACAAAACTATTTAAGAATGATAATCTTAAAATAGTAATTCGTAGGTTTTTTTATATATTTTTTGTACAGATTTAATACCTGTCTGATTTTATATCATGCTCTTAACTTCAACTTGTCGTGGACTTCAGGATTGGATCTAGAGGGGAATGAATAAAGAGGGAAAATGAATACTCTAAAATATATGAGATTGATTTTTGTTGCAATTTGGCGATTCATTGACGTGATAGATTCGCTGAATTCATATTGTTTCTCACTCTTAATTTAAATCATGTACCTGTAAACAGCATTATATGATTTATTATTTTCCGCCAGTAGGTATAAATTTTGGGCACTCAATAGTCTTGGAAAAACAACATAGAACTGATCATGCGAGAAGCACGGAGTAACCAAATGAATACCGGCCAGTTTCAATGTTTGGCTGGGTCTAATTGTCCCTGAAATTGCTAACTTTAGCAAAAATTGCAGCCTCTTAAATTGTAATGTCAAATTGTTGTGAATTATTGGGATACGGGTAATCAACACACGATGTCCTTTAGCTACTCCTGAAAGGATATGTTTATCTCCGGCTCTGTGAGGTACAGCCTGGTACCGTTGCACAATCTCGGTGCATCAAGGATACGCATCAGCAAAAACCCGGACACCAAATTCCAGTTCCAGTTCTGTGCGAAAGCAGGTAACCCCTAGGCAAGCCGTGACGGACGCACCAAAATATAGCTCGTTTCAAATTCAAGGCAACGCCATCTATTGAGGAAATTCTAAACTTCGCTGTTACAAGCGACGTTAGTTCGCTAGCCGCCGCGAGCTCCACTAAGCGGACGGATATCGCCAAGGAGAAAGATGAGATGTTGCCAGACCTTACTATATGACTTTGTGGCGGACTTGGAGAAACACTCACTGTTTTGTGTTGCACTTGGTTCATACATTTTTGCATGAAGATGTATTTACAAGATTACGCTCCAGATCTATCCTTCGGGAATCGTGGATTTTTACGCGATAAAAAGGAGCCTACGTCACAATGTCATAATCTATCTATACGCAAAAAAATCATGTCAATCCGTTGCTCCTTTGGTGTGAGCAAGAAGGAAAAACCAACAAACACATTTTAGCATTTGTAATATTAGTAGATATATATACAGCCACAAAATAAAATAAAAACTTTAAAATAACTAATAATCTTTTTTCGTGTCCATTTAATGTTTTTTGACGTGACGTCTAATCGATGAACGCCGGCTGCACGCACGAAAAAGTGTCCCGTAACACACACTGTCCCGTTACGCTGTGTCCCGTTACGCTCATTGTACGCTTGCGCCGCATTTATCTCTCTTCCACTCGATTGGAACAACCATCGATTTGACTTTTTCGAGGCACATTAAACTTGAAACACTCACATTCGTTTCCTACTTTTCCTATCATCGTCCTATCCTTAACAGAATAACACAGATTGGAAGGAGTTAAATAGCAAACATGTATAAAAGTTATAGTTAAAATAATCTCTTCGTTAAAGTAATAAACATATTTGAATTAATGTTTGCAAATAAAAGTTAATTCATAAATTAAATTGTAGATTTCATTTTAATCCTTTCTATCCATACAAAATAGTGATAATGCAATAAACATGATTCAATTTTATTCATAAAAGTATGCAATCATTTAATCAATGTTTTGTTATGACGTTGTCACGTTAAACTATCGTCCGTAAACCGACTTTACAGACAACCATTTTTTTTTAAATATATTTGTTTGTTGTTTCCTTCATTTTGTATACTAATTTGATTGTGAAGTGGCCGACAAAATGGCCAGTTGTATCCGGGACTGGTTGACTATGAGCGTGCCCGGCACGTGACAGTTCTCACTCGCATTTATCATAATAAAGTCACGGATCAAGTGGCTTGAGAGTGTGGCTGATGGAGCAGGGGAGCGAGCCTATGATCCAGCCCTTCCCCAATACCCCGCCCCCCTACTCACGCACATTTTATAACCCTTTGAAAGTGAGAAGCGTGCGAAAATGACTTGCTCGGTAATTCAATAAACTTTGAAAAAAAAAATGCGAAATCAATAGCGATGAAATTCCACCCCGAAAAAGGCATGAAAGCTGTTTCACTCCAAACGTAATAATTCACTGCGTAAAGTCACACGATCAGATTGCATGAGGTTTGTTTGTAAATTTTTTTTAGAATACTTTCGTCTAGTGTTTTTGTAATAGGCCTATACAAGCTACCATTTTCTATTTATTGCATGTACGTAAATGTTTAGTAAACCGTTTGTATGTGCTGACCTAGGACCGAGTGACATGATCATAAAAACTAGAAAAAATTAACAGTAGTTACAGGAAAATGAAATTTACAGGTTGTGCTTTCTACTCAAGAGCATAGAATAATTCGTTATTTCGAATGGAAAAACAAATAGATAAGAATTTTTTTTCACTACCTACATTTTATTTGACCGATTCTAATTATTTATTACTCTTGCTCCTTATGTATAAAAAAAGTCAGTTTATTCGGATGTTAAGTAAATGATGAATCATGCATTTGAACTTATGTTAAGTGCTTCTTCCAATTAATTGTGTACGTAAAACCAATGGCTATTTAGGTGAAGCTTAGTCTATTCGTTTAGCATAACTTTGAGCATGTTCTAATTTTTTAAGATAGTGTTTCTTACAAAATTGCTTATGGCAATGCTTACATCTATGGCGTAGAGCCCAAACCTAGTGTGTCCAATTTAAAAGTTTCGAGTTTTTACGACGAGAATATTTGCAAATTCATTTGCATATGCGTTTAATACTAAATTTAAACGTCTTGAATTTAAACCTACACACAGAAACGATTTTTTGTACTGTTACAAAAGTTTCCTTTGGAAACAGGTTGCCAAGAAATAGTTTGTAATATTACAAGACATATATTATAAATATTACTATTTTTACATGGCTATGGTTTTTCTTCCATGCATTCTTCAAGATAATACTGAGAAATACTTAAGAAAACTGTAGTATAATTTTAAATTTTAATTAATTTGTCTTTTAAGCATAATCTTTTTTAACCACGGAAATGATAAATCGAATATTCAACAATTTGACATCATTTTGTTTTATTATGCTTATTAATGTCCGCAGTTAATACTGGGAAGCTATTTAGGGAACGGTTTACAAAGAACTTTAACTATTGGAGGTACTGAGACAACACAAAGCAAAAATACCTGGGTAAGAATCCGAACCCAGTATTCTTTTGAAAACTATTTCGTATAAATACAGTTGTTTTCATGCAAATGTGAAAATTTGAAAAAAAAAGAAGTAATTTGACATGAATATTTATGCTCAATTTACAAAATAAAATTTACAGTGTAATTTATTTGGCTGCATTATGTTCGTACAAACCGGATTTGAGCATCTGCTTTTAACGGCTCGTCATCTTTCACGTCCCATAGTTGAAAAACTTTGTTCCATCACCAAAAAGTAAGTGTTATCACTACAGCTTAACATTTGTACAGAGGTTCCACACATTGCCTGCCTGAATTTTTAAACAGACTTCAAGTTGGTTGAATTCAGTGTTTTTATACGAATCAACTTAAATTAATGCCCCCGAAATTTAGCTGATTCTTCTGGCCTCAGAGTTGAATTCAATGCCACGGGAGTTCTCAACCCATGTTTGATTTCCCATGGTTGATTTCTTAGTGAGACCATTCTTATACTTGTTAATTGGCACTACGTACCTGATTAGCTTACTTCTCTCCTAGCCGGGCATCATTGATTGGCTCACGGTCGTAGAGGGGCGTGACCAAATAACTGCGGTCCAATCACGAAAACAGTGCGAGAGTGTGACAAGTTAAATCGTTAAATTTTCGCATGTGAGCCAATGTGTATTAAGTAAATATGAAGATCACCTCTTTGAAAAGGGGAGGGGGGGAGATAGAGAAACTTTTCAAGACATTTTTCGTTACGTAATCACTAATCTGATCACGAAAAAAAATCACATCGCTCAATCTTAAAATCAACTGACCGAACGTGTACCATAATTGCTAGCATTTATCATTATTTATTTTATTAGGTCACATATGCTCAAAAACACAGTTCAGACAAACAATACAGGCCCTTTTGAAAGAACTAACAGAAGCATATTTCTGTAGTAATTTGGGGGTAGATATGTTGGAAAATTGGCATCAGGATGGCAGAACTAGAATTGTTATACCCAGATACCCTAGAAATACGAGTATAGTTCTTACCACTTTATCGCCTCCCTTCTTGACATGCCTAGTCAAGCAACATTTTAACTAAGAATATTTGCCTTTTTTGACGTGACAACGCCGGCTGCACGCACGAAAAAGTGTCCTGTTACGCACATTTTCCCGTTACGCTGTGTTCCGTACGCTCATTGTACGCTTGCGCCGCATCTATCTCTCTTCCACTCGATTGTATCAACCATCGATTTTACTTTTTCGAGGCACATTAAACTTGAAACACTCCCATTCGTTTCGTACTTTTCCTATCATTGTCCTATCCTTAACAGAATAACACAGATTGGAAGAAGTTAAATAGCAACAATGTATAAAAGTTATAATTAAAATAATCTCTTCGTTAAAGTAATAAACATATTTGTATTAATGAGTGCAAATAAAAGAAAATTTATCAATTAAATTGTAGATTTCATTTCACTCCTTCTTTGTATCAATACAAAATAGTGATAATTCAATAAAAATGATTCAATTTTATTCATAAAAGTATGCAATCATTTCATCAATGTTTTGTGAGGACGTTGTCACGTTAAACTATCGTCCGTAAACCAACTTTACAGACAACCAATTTTTTATACAAATGTTATAGTAACGTGTGGAATACACATGTCTCATTAAAAGTTTAAGACCATTAGTAAAATTTGATGATAAAATATATGAGAATTAACTTTTGGGTGAATTACCTCATTAATTTTAATAATTTTAAAATTTCTCTATTAATAAAATATTAAATAACTAATATATTATTCCTATTTTTAGTAACTATTGTTAAATGAAACAAACTGTTGGCCTATAGTTGTAGAAGATTGTACAATCAGAGAAAATGTTATGGGTTTTTGAAATTATAAAGTTTGCATGACATTAATTATTTTGGTGAAAACTGTTATTAGACTGATGTTACTGTTAGTTTGGTATAATTTAAAAAAAAAATCTTGTACAACTGAATAAATTTAACAAGATTTGTCAGTTAGGTAAAGTTCAAAAGTGCCTATATTCTAATAAAATAAAATTGTGTCTAGTAAAGAATGTCTGTCGCAAAAAAAAAAAAAATAGAAATTTGTTTACAGTTGTTATTGGGAATGAAATTTATTTTAACCAAACTCAGTTTAGAGAGTAATTTCACATCGAATTAATTTTGCTTTTTAGAAAATTTGACAACTTGGGAACGAAACAATTAAAAATTATTTCGAAAAAAAATTTTTTCGATTAAGACGCTATTAATTCAAAAAATTTAAGATGAGTATTATCTTATAATTTCTAATCGTCTTAAACTATTGGTGTGAAGTGAAATATCTGAAATCAAATTAAGCGCAGAAACGCTATATATTTATAGAAACTACCCGTGAAGAAATAGAACGCAACGGAAGTTGTTACGTGAAAAAAAAAACGCAATAACGCGTTGCGTGCGTGCGTGCGTGGGCGAGGCTGAGTAACTTCTCGAGGGCCCTGGACCGAGCGTAGTGTTTGCAGTCGCGCGCGCCAGGGGGGCCCGGCGAGAGGCATAACTGGATGGGAATTAATACTGTGTATCAGAAGCGTGCGAAAGGAAGGGGGGTCGCGAAAAAAAAAAAAAAAACAAACATCACGAGTGTTATCGCGCAATTCAAACGTCCGACCTTTTTTTCACCACCCTCTTTCCACACACGACTCTATTCATCTCGTCAACATCCCCACCACCATCACCACCTACCCCCTGTCATATTTCCATAACAGGGGTGGGTCGAGCACTTGTAAACCCGGCATCCCCCTACAAGAGTTTTGTTTCTTCAGACTGAGGGGTCGCCTGTCTGCCGGGCGATAAAGACTGCGACTCCGGGCTGGGGTTGCCTTGCTAACTACACGGGCCACGCCCCGAAAACACTGCGAGGGGTCAAGTGTGCGATAGGAGGAGAGAAAAAATATGAGCTAGTCTTTCAGCACCCGTCAGAGATGTGTGATCATCTAATCTGTGTAACGAGCAAACTAATGTGTTCTCGTGTTGCAAATACACTTGATAATACGGTACACGGACACAAAAGTTAGCGCAAAATCCTTTAAAATAATGCCAAGCGTGATAAATATGTATAAATAGTGTTTTCAAATACATTTATTGACGCGAATCACACGTAGTTTCCTCACCCGCCGCTAGAATTCGCTACCGGAGCAGCTACGTCGACTATTGAAGTATTTGTTTAGCAGACAGATTTTTTTTAAACTATGTAATGGAACGGCTCCAATAAAAGAAAAATTAATAAAAAAAGTAGTAAACCCCAGCTATGGACATGATTTTCGACAAGGAGTTTTATTAAAATACTGCCGTTATTGTTAAAATCCATTAAATAGTTAATACTATAAAGTTTACCTTTGACTTTATGAATCTTGGTTTGCACCATCCGCCCTAGACGGCAGCACCGTGGTTGCACATTTCCGTTCCATGCGAATTCCGTTCCATTCACCAAATTACTCCAACCATATGCGTATACCGAGAGCTAAGATGATGTTACAAATCGAAATAGACGCGGTGATTTTCGCTCTAATGGACACAAGAAAACCATGATTTGGAGCACAAACATTGTAGGTATGTCCACTTTTTCTTTAGTTTCGAGATACATAAAACGTCTTGGAAATATGTGGTTCGTATAGATACAACTAGAGATGACGTTTCATGGCGAAAATTTTTTCGTTCAATAAAATCTACAAAAAAAGCTATAATTATTCCTACAATTTTTTTAAAGTAATATTATTGACAGACCGTAGTAATTTTCATATGGATCAATGACGTTCTGTAATGTAACAGTTACGTCCTCATTAGTCCAAAAAGTCATACAAGCTTTTTTTTTTCGCTGAACACATACATTTTAGTAATAAATATTTCAGACATAGACAAGGTGTTTCGATACCTAAAAAAGAGAGAGCGATAAAATACAATTATTGATGATAACCTCTTCGATTCTCAATTAATATGTAAATAAGGGTCTTAACAACACTGGTAGCACATCCACCTTACGTGCATAAGAACGAGCTATGCGGGCGCACTCTATAAACAAAAAGCAGAAACAAAGATGGTGACATCCAATAAAATGAAAACCAGTGCGAGAAAGTACAGCATAACTCCATTTGTTTTCTGTGCAATATTGCTTAATAACTGGATTGTTTGATTATATGTTAAATTATATTGCAGTAGTATAGTATTAGGGCTCCAGTGCTTGGGATCATGAGTGAGGATAGAAGATTGTCAACGCCATCTTGAATTCTGACGTCACGGCGGCCATCATGTATTTATTACCTTGAACTTTGACCTTCACTATGACCACGGCGGTATAATTTGAAAACTCCAATATTTTTACGCCATTTTGAATTCCATAATTTTTAATTACGCCGTTTTGTTTTATATATTTTTCCGCCATTTTTAATTATGACGTAACTGTTGCACTTTTCGTTACGACCACAATTTTGCAAATCAGTATTTTTATCAAAAAAAATTGGGAAAAAGTTAAAATAAATTTTAAAAATGTAATAAAATTTTACTGAAAAAACTTATGCCATTTTGCAATTTTAACGCCTTCTTAAAAATCCATAAATATTGTCACATTTTAATAAGAAAAAAATTCAATTAATAAAAAAAATTAAATATTACTTTTTAATTTGTCAGGTGATATTTTACCTTGACCTTTTACATTTTACATATAACTTAACATTTTATCTTGACCTTGACCTTTGACCTTAAACTTGACATTTTACCTTCACATTTGAACTTTACATTGACATTTGACCTTGATCTCGAACTTTCATTTTGGCCTTAACCATGACCTTTAACTCAGACCTCAGATGTCATTTTGACTTTAACCATCTTGATACCAAGCACTCCAATCCCAAAGTGTTACAATTTTCTTTATGGACATCATCTTGAAAAGCCTAAGTTATTATACAATTTTAATGGAAAAAATTTTTAAACATCATAAAAAATTAAATTATAAAATTGTAATAAAAATTATGATAATTATATATCGATTAACGGATCCTCCCTCATGGAAATTTGCCGACAGACTGACCTCCCACCACTAATACCAAGCTAAATATTACGTCTGCCAGTATGACGTCATGGTGGCCACCTTGTTTGCATCTGGTGAAGGTCGCCATTTAATTTTCGTATGCTAGAGGGCGCTCGCTGCCACCATATTAGTTAAATTTTTGCCCGATAGAGTACAGTTATGTTTTATTACCGTGGCGTCCATCAATTTGTCGGCCGTCTTAACCGCCATATTAGAAATTTAAGTTATAACTTCGGAAAAATTCCCAAATTCATCCAAAATTTCACTCATTAAAATAATGATTGGCTCGATTAATTTTTTATATTAAACAGTCTAACGTCCAGGATACAGTAACAAAAAAAAATCATCAATATTACACGAAACAATCGGACCAAGGAGTTATCTCACACCAAGTGCCAGCCACTCATGTGATAAGGATCATGTGTACGAAACACACATAACTTTGTATTTTTTTTTTGCCACGCGTAGAAAAATAAATTCCATAACATTCCAAGTTAAAAGTAATCACCTACGACTAGTTGAAGTATCTAAATTCAAGCTCGTTAACCACGAAGGTTTTTAAAAAATATTCTCGAGGCAGAGGCCGCTCGGACGAGAATCGTCTGCCGGCGCGCGGGGAGAGATTGGCAAGCCTGCAGAAGAGTCAGGTAACCAACCACCTGGCCTCAACACGTGGCGTGCAGGCATCGGTCCCCAGCCGTGTTGCCAACACTATAAAATATTGCTTAAATAATAACCATGTGCATGCAATGTACTTTTTTGGAATCGCTTCAAAGTACGAAAAACGGAACGAGAGTAGAAAAGAGCCTACCAAAGAAACACTTGCGCCCCCAAACAAATATTTTGTAGTGCATACACCAGAGTCGAACCCAGGCCATATGCCACAAAAAAAAAAAACACATCGCCACGAATAATAAGAAACTTCAAATTCCATACAGGTCAAGCGTCTTCGAACCAAGAGGTATTTAATTCGACAATACTCACGAACATTTTAAACAGTTCATGTTAAATTTCAGGCGTAAAAAAACAAGACATCTCCGAACCACGAAGCCAATCATGACGTGACTGCAGTCTTGACTACAAATGTTTACCGAAACGACACACATCAACAAAAAAATAAAACACACGCGATACATGCAATGAACTCGCCATGAACCAACAATACACTCTTGACAAGCAATAAACACTCAATGCACACACTGAGCATGCAATTAACACGCAATGCACAACCGAATACACAATGAACACGCAAAGCAAACACCGAACAGCAATAAACACGCAATGCACACATCGAACAGCAATGAACACGCAATACACACACTCAACAGCAATGAACACATGTTACAAGTTACTTTCAAATAAATATCGTCATCGCATCTGTAACGATGAGACGATTAATTTGACATGTGGTAACATATCTGAGACTGTGTTTTTAAATATAATATATGATTATGCATTTAAGAAAAAATGACTGTAGCAACCGACATCAAAAACAAATTTTATTTTTTTTTTAATATTTGGAGGACTTTAAAAAATTTAAGCATTTGTTTGTGGTCTATAACGTTCCAAACAACAGGTGCTGCTATATATCTTCCATATTAAAAAAAATTACACGCCCAATATGTGTTAAATTTATATACATATTATTTAGTTCTTAGTCTGGCATGTGTTTGTACGGCCGTCTGGTCACAGGGGCGTAAGTTTTCCATACCAAAGGTCTGACCTGTCATGGTTCAAATCACTTCGCTTCCTATGTATTTTGTGATAAAAGTTTAGAATAATATGTAAATAAGTGTCGTAACAACACTGATAGGGAATGGCACATTCCCAGTACGTGCATGAGACAGAGCGGCGCTGATGCACTCTAGGAACAAACAGCAGAAACAAAGAAGGCGCCATCCATCAAAATAAAACAAGATGGCTGCCTCCACAGTGAAAAAATAAATCCAAGATGGCAATGCTACCGTCACGAAAAGCGCAACAATCAGGAGTGGGTAGTTTGATGGCAGTTCCACCATAAACAGAAAGTGCAACGTTCCGTACTGGGGAATTCGATTACAAAATGGAGGCAGGAAATTATGATATTAAAGATTGCCGCAGGGAATGACTTAATATGAGATGTCCACCGAGGTGCAAAGATCAAGGTTATCCAGGATGGCCGCCGGGAATTTCAGAATTCCCAATCCCGCCCGCCATTCCAGAACGAACTACATATATAGGGGAAGTCCGGGCAAAGCAAATAACTTAATTTTAAACTAATATCTGCATGTCACTAAATAACTCCGTTGACTGAAATTTGTTGTGTTGATTCGTTGTTCTATGTACTATTAAGTTTTGCCAAAATTAAATTTTATTTTAAATTATACATAGTTTAAATTATTTATTTTAAAGTATCATACACATTATTCGCTTTGCCCTTGTATAGGTCCAAAGCGAATAATAGCAAAGGGCAAAGTGAATAACAATGATATCAAAAACAATATTAAGCAAGTACAATTTAGCTACGACTTGACAGTTAAAACTTAAGTAGCAAGTTATTTCTCTTGTAAATAATAAGCTTTAATTTGTCATATTTCATTTTTTTTCCATAAACAATATAGGCTGCAAAGTAACTTTCTTAATGTTAATGTAGGCCCTATTATTTATATTGCAATATAAAAGCATAAAAGTCCCAACTAAAGCATATTCTGAAATTCTGTTACACTTTAAAACATCATGCTTGGGATGTTACAGCGTTATATTAAATTCTGTCACCTCGCTCACACTCACGACACAAATATTGTCCATTTCCACAATATGAAGTGCAGGACTCATGACTCCAGAGTTTGCACAGAGCACACTGAATCCAGTCTTCTGTTGGGGGATCATCATATGGTGCTTCACATATTTGACAACTGTATTCTGATTCTGTGCTTTCGACGTGTTTTTCACTCTTCTTCAGTATCAACAATTTTTTCTTTGCTGAAACGTGAAGAGAAGTGCATTTTTTAGCATTTTGTTTCAGTTTCAACTTTTGGTAGACCTTAACTAAAGTGCTAGTCAGTACTTCAGCTTGCTGGGATTTTCTTTTTCTTGTGTTTTGCTTGCGAGATGTAGTTGGCAGGGGTCTGATGTCTCTTGGACTAGTCCTGGACCTTCTAAAACATTTGAAGTGCCAGGGACAATGCTGGAACAATAATTGCTATGCACTACTGATTCTCCACAACCATTTTAATTTGCATTTCTGTCTGGCACTAAAGCAGGAGCATAATCTTCATCACCAAAGATATTTGGGTTGTAGGGCCACAAGCCAGCAGACTTGAATCCGCTACAGCATTCTGTGTTGAGGCAGCTTTCAAGTATGCTGGGAAAAGCAATTTAGAAATATCGTATTGGTTGATAACTCTACCAGCATGGTTCTTCTGAAACGAATTTACTTCTTGTTCAAAGTATTTCTTCAAAGGCCCGTAAACAGCTCGGTCAAGAGGCTGCATTTTGTGAAAGGTGTGTGGAGCAAAAGACACAAAAACCACATTATTTTCAGAGGCAAACTGAAGAGCAGGGTAAAGTTTGTGTGATTCGTAGTTGCCAAGCAAAAGCAGAATTTTTTTTTTCTGGTTTAGGGCGGACATGTTCGACAAAGAATTGCAGCCACTGCAAGAATGCTTCACCATTACTCCATCCATTGTCTGTGCACGTTGCTTGTGTTCCTGGTGGCGCATCATCCAGCAGTCTCTCTTGCATGCGCTTTCTAGCAAAAATTAAGAAGGGTGGAATGAAACCTCCAGCAGCATTACAACAACAAATCACTGTAGTAAGTGTTCCTCTTTCTGCACTTGAGATTATTCCTACCTGTTTCTTTCCACAAACTGAGAGAATTTTAGGGGGTTTATTTGTTCTCGTCTGAATGCCTGTTTCGTCCATGTTGAACAATGTGCTTGCACTCACATTATATTTCTCCATCTGGTCCCATAAAATCTTGTAAAACCTATCAACTTGCGGCCGATTAAAGCCCCTTGCTCTAGCGATTGTTGTCGGTTCCGGCTGTCTGAGCGAAATTTCAGGATGCATTTGCTGAAATCCCATAAGCCACTCATTACCAGCACTACGATTCTTATCCCAGTTTGATGGATGAGCTATGTTGTTCTTTTGGGCGAAGTCATATGCTAGTCCCATGAATTCACGTCTTGTCAAACCGTAAAAGATGCTGTCCATTTCTTGTATATATTCTAAAAGTTCAATTTCTTGTTCATCTGTGAATACAGTTCTGAACCTACCAAGCCGCTTTTTGCTTGAACCTGACTTACAATGTCTATAAAGAATTGCAAAGGGTATTCCATATTTTGTAGCACCAGAATTTATTGAATTAACTTCACATTCTTCCATCGCTCGTTTCATGGTTTCCTCCGACCAGTTTTCTTGGTTGGTTGTTCTCTTGTATTTATACACAATCTGTGGACAGAGTTCATTTTGATATAAAATGTCGTATACTGATTGTATGGTGTAATATTTATGAGCATTACGGAAACTATGAAAAATTATTAACTTATTATGAAAACACATAGGCCTAAACTTAGAATTTTTTAATTTATTCATTAAGTGCGAGTTCCTACCACAACTGTATGCTTGCAGTTATAACATTATGCCAGTAAACTAAAAGTTTAAGAACAACAAATATGTGGTAGGATTAAAAGCACTGGAAGATGAGTGTTTAAAATCTTAGTATAAAATAAGTTTTGTATAGAGTAAAAAGTTCCTGCTTCGTAATTATAATACTTATATTTTATAACTCGGTTTTTATACAGTTCAATATTTACATGTTAAAGAAATTTAACAGTTTTTTTTACATACAGAGAATAATATATAATTTACAAAAATAAAATTAATTCTAACATTGTCAACATTCCACGAACAGCAGTTTATTTTCCACTGTAATTTTCGGTGTTATTCTGCTGAATTATACGACATGCACACTCAGGACACTTTAAATATCACTATGAATCATGTTTGTATAACAAAATTGTTGTCAGGGCAAAGTGAATAGCTAATAATATTAATCCGGGCAAAGTGAATATCTATTCACTTTGCCCTATTCACTTTTCCCGCTTTGCAGCCATTGCAGAACAATGAGAGTAAATAAAATTTACTGACACGTTACTATTGACGTTATATGCTATACATGTAGGCCATTGTATGGGTATCATATGATACAGTAATAATTATTCTGTCGTTAAAACTTCTTGAGTAGTTTTAAACAACTCACCTTTATAAAATCTTAACAAATGTGGCAAAATGTTTTGTAATTATCTGTATGCGCCGTTCCTGTCGATGTCCACCTCGTACCGAGTTCCTTCGAGGGCCGATAGCTAGCTCCACCTGCTGGGCGAGTAGGCTAGAGCCATCTGTTGTCGTTCAGTTAATACTGCCTTTATTCGTTTTACCCGGCCTATTCTCTTTGCCCGGACTTCCCCTACACCTACTTACGGCTATAAATGTTTATGTCTTATTTTTGACGAGACAACGTCTAATAAATCGATGAACGCCGGCTGCACGCACGAAAAAGTGTCACGTAACGCACATTGTCCCGTTACGCGGTGTCCCGTTACGATCATTGTACGCTTGTGCCGCATCTATCTCTCTTCCACTCGATTTGAACAACCATCGATTTGACATTTCGAGGCACATTAAACTTGAAACACTCCCATTCGTTTCCTAATTTTCCTATCATCGTCCTATCCTTAACAGAATATCACAGATTGGAAGAAGTTAAATAGCAAACATGTATAAAAGTTATAGTTCAAATAATCTCTTCGTTAAAGTAATATTTGAATTAATGAGTGCAAATAAAAGTATCAATTAAACTGTAGATTTCATTTCACTCCTTCTTTGTATTCATACAAAATAGTGATAATTCAATAAAAATGATTCAATTTTATTCATTAAAGTATGCAATCATTTCATCAATGTTTTGTAAGGACGTTGTCACGTTAAACTATCGTGACTTTACAGACAACCAATTATTTTTTCCCGGTTATTAATCCAGTCCTGTATATTTTTATTTACCATCGTATTAACGCATTATTTTTTTAATTGAATGCTTAAAAAATTATTGAATCCAAAATAGCATCGACCGGTTATCCTAATCATGGAGATTATTTTTCGTAAGATGCCCGCGAGGAGGGGCATGTGCGAGAGTGTTCTTCTGCCTGCGGACTTATTTTGAGTTATATATATATAACTTAAAACTACTCTGGATATAATCATTTTTCAAGGTTTGCAAGAGTAGTATGTTTTAATTGTAGTACAAAAATTATAATAGGCACACACAAGATTATATATATAATATAATACAGTTTATATTATATAATAAATCAGTTCCTTTAATCTGACTTATTCAAGTTTCCAGTGTATAGGTTTTCCGTTTTTTTTTTTTTTTTTACAGAGATCTGGTTTATATTGCTTGTTTAATACTCCTTGTACATTTCCTTTCAAATACAAGAATTAGATTCGATCCGACTGTTCGATTACGCATACACAAGAAGAACAGCCTAGAAACTTGTGTAGGAATTTGCAGATAAATTTTTCGTAATTATTCCGTATCGGACAGTAAGTGCCTGCGGACTGCTAGTGGTGCACGGCTCGGCACGTGGTTCCCGAAGAAGAAGAGAGCGTGTGTGGCCAGCGCGAGACCTTCGTCCGCCGAGGACTGTGGAGCCGCGGCTGTTATGACGAGCCGGGGACACAATGGCAGCGCTTCGAGAGCAGCGCCCGCCGCATTAAAGGGCAGTTTAGCGTCATTGTGACGCTGCACCCGGACCCGGGGTTGAATGGCTTCTGGAGGTCACGCGGAAACGAGGGGTTAAGGAGGGGGAGGGGAGTTTCTCGATAGCGAGAAGGAAGGGGGGTGGGTCGTCGACGGGCGAATCAATTAAAAGTTTAATCCGGAACTGCGAGGGGTCAGGGGGATAATGATACTGTCCGAGGAGGAGGATGATGGGGGGAACTGGAGACAATAACAATGGCGAGGCCCAGAAGGCTCATCCTGCTCTTCGGAGCAGCCGAGGGTTCGCTGGACCGGAAACAGGAAGTCACCTCCGTTGCGCCGCCCCCCACCCCCAACCCCCTCCTCCACGGCTCTCTTCCTCTACTGAGACTCGCAACAATGGCTATGGGGGATGGTTTCTCCCATTTCGGACTCCAACCCCCCACACACCCCCCTTCCTTGGGACATAATGCCTGTCGCAGGGAGCGACCGGGAGATATGGCTTGTTACTGATCGACGCACGATTTTTTTTTTATTCGCCCCCTCTCCCTTCTTCCCCGTCCAGGAAGCCGGCGGGATAGCAAAGGAGGAAGGGGAGGGGGGAGTGACACGTGGTGTATCGAGATATGATACACTCGCGACTTACGTGACAAAGCCCTGCTGTGGAGGTCCGTCCTCAGTTCGCGACCCCACTCGAGTTGTCGGAACTATTCCCGAATTACCGTCGTGATCACGGTCGTGTTGATAGTTCTGGGAACTTAGTTCATTCTCCGACCGCTTGGTGAAGCTCGCGGCGGCCTGCGAACTAACGGCGCTAGTAGTAGTTCAGCCCATCATTAAAATATTGTTAAATGGGAGTTTCGTATAAAAGTAGGCGTATTTTTTAAAACTCTGTTTAGTTTTAAACGTCCGGTAAAGTTTAAGTTTTTTTTTAATTTTGGGGGGTAGCTATTTAGGGGCTAAATTTTTAACAATAAATAGTAACTTTGCCGCAATTTTCAGTTAATAGTTTGAGTGTTGAGAATGCGGTTCCCAAACAAACTAGGATCTCCCATTAGAAAGTAAATTTTTAAATGTTAATTTCGTATTTTTATCAAGAATATTAATTTGATAAATATTTTAATCTTAAAGCATGTGTCATTCGTTCAAATTTTTGGGATCCAGTAATTTTTTTTAATGTAAGTAAAATTGCAACTCTAATTTCCCCGGTATTGCATCTTGACATTTCCCTGGTACTGCAGCCTGACATTTCCCTGCAACTGCGGCTTATCATTTCCCTGGTTATACAGCATGACTTTTTTCAACCGAGTCCTAGGCACGTAGTAGAACGAAAGAAAGCTTGTTGGTTTTGAGCCGTGACCTTCATTACAGCCTATCGAAATACAAGAGCGAAGCATTCTCTCTCACCAATTCAAGTCAATTGACAAATGCGGAAAAATTTTAAGACACTGATACAGATTGGACATTTACCAAGCACATAAACAAATGAAAAAAGAATAGTAGTTTGGAAAAAAAATTACCGAAAATGAGAAGGAATTAAGAATAATGTAATATAATATACGAAATTTCTATGTACACAATGTCAAAAATGGGCTGAACTACTACTAGCGCCGTTAGTTCGCAGGCCGTCGCGAGCTTCACCAAGCGGATAGAGAATAAAGGTTAAGTTGCCAGACCTGTCTATATGGCTATATGCTCTTAAATTTTGCATTAATATTTATGTTCGATATAAATTTAAAAAAATTACAGTGTAATAACAAGCGGGACTTGAGAGGCATGTCACAGCCAATTTTATCTCTTCGTTCTGTCTCTTTATTATGAGTTTTGGACGTAATCCTTATTTTTGTACTATCAATTTTGTTGCTTTTTATACATTAAATCCTTTTATATTTGTATTTTACACAAAGTTTATTTTTTTGTAAATCGTAGTTCTTATTTACAGTGTTCGTGATTTCAATAGTTTCTTTGCACATATATATTTATATATGCACTAGCTGCAGTACCCGGCTTTGCCCGGGCTGAACACCGGGTGATATATTGTCCGCGAGTTACAGCAAAATGGATAGCGATATGTCCAGTGTGGTGGACATTAAGAAATGACACATAATTACTGTTTGTGTATCTGTGACCTATGGTTTTCTGTTTACCCATGGCGATCGGTTGAAAGGTTTAGAAGTTGATGCGCTACAGCGCCATCTAGCGGCGAGTTACAAAAAAAAATGGTTAGTATAAAAATCTTCTCCATGATAAAAACACTTCGATGTGCCAACTTTCATGGCGATCGGTCAAACGGTGTAAGAGTTTATCGACGTCATACATGCCAACATCCAATTATATATATTCTTATATTTCGAAATTTTGGGGCTTTCACTTTTGCGGAAAGTGGATGTTCAGGACCTCGAATGGTTTGGAACACTCCATCTCGAAAGAATAGATATTTGAAATTCCTGAAATTGTCGAAATTTCGGGGCTTTGTTCCCAGAGGGGGGCGGGGGGTTAGAGGACCCTGATTGCCACGAAAACACTTAAAATCGAAAGAGATAGATTTTTAAAATTTTTAAACTTTCGAAATTTTGGGGCTTTAACCACATGGGGGGGGGGGGGGGGGGGTGATGTTGAGGACCCCGAATGGCTCGGAAACACTCCAAATCGAAAGAGATATAAAGGAATATAAGAATGTAGGCATTTACTGTACTCTTATCTACCATAATAACAATATTGACAAATAGAAAGCTTATTACCTACCTATGAATAATTATCTAAATAAATAAATAAATAACTGTATGTTTACGAATTTACGTACATACATAATATTAAACTTCAAATTATACACACCAAAAAAAAAACTAAGGATGTTTGTGAAACTATTTTTTATTTGTCATAATGTTTAAAACATTTGTAGGATTTGTTTATATGTAAAACTGTGGTGGCAATATTCCGCTTATCGAAAGGAGTATAGAAATTAATAGAGATATCACTCCCTGTACACACCACAAATCTTTGAATTAAGTAAAAAAAAACATAGTCCAAAATGAAACAAAAAGTATAAATAACAACTAATTTGACAAAAAAATTTATACAACTGGAATGACAATGTTAACATCCGCCTGAAATTTAATAGAAGTAGGTAGGTAAGAATATATATAAGAAATAAAATGAAATTAAAACATACATAAATAAAATTATCTCACACTCAACCAAACATAATGTTTAATATGAAATAAAGGAAGATGGCAATTACACGTAACTATTCTAATTAATAAAAAAAAATCAACTTTCCTGAAATTTATTCAACTGGAATGAAAATATTAACATCCGCCTGAAATTTAATAGAAGTAGGTAGGTAAGAATATATATAAGAAATTAAATGAAATCAAAACATACATAAATAAAATTATCTCACACTTAACCAAACATAATGTTTAATTTGAAATAAAGGAAGATGGCAATTGCACGTAACTATTCTAATTAACAAAAAAAATCAAATTTCCTGAAATAGTAAAATTCATATTTTTCAACAATATATTACATAATTGATAAATATTTCTGGTCTTCGGTCTCAGCAGCCCTAAGACTCTTGACGCTCAGCAGATAAATTATAAACACTAAACCAAACTCCTTGCAAATAAGTAGGTACTGTAAAAAAATTACAATATTGACAAATAGAATAAATAAATTTCGAAGAAATTTTTAAGTTTAAGAATTTATGTACCTACATAATATTAAACTTGAAACTATCCACACAATAAAAACCTAAGAATGTTAGTGAAACTAATTTTTTTTATTTGTCATAATACCTAAAATACGTATGTTTCCAAAATGAAACAAAGTATAAATAATGACCAATTTGACAAAAAAAAATTGTACAACTCGAATGACATTGAAAACATACACGTGAAATTTAAAAAAATTATGAGTGCCCTAGGTAGGGAGAAAAAATATATATAGAAGAAATAAAATAAAATAATGGGTGCGTGTACTTAGGTACGCGCATGAGAAGTTATACTTCTTTAGCATCATTAAAAAATAGTTTTTAATTGCATGCAAAAATATTGCGTGGAGTCCCTCCGCGTGGAATAAGTGAAACTTCGTAATGTGGAAATGAAAATGGGAATGGGTAGAAATTTATTTTTAGTGAAATCATATTGTATCAAATCAAACTAAAAAAATAAAGGAAATAAATTTGTAACGATTCATAGATTGATCTTCAGAGTGAGAGCGAGACACCTATTGAATGTCTATAAAACTAACTTTTTTATAAGAGCAGATTTTCATGATATAAATCATGAAATCATTCAACGATAAAAGCTGTTTTTTTAACTAAGCGGACGGGTTCGCCCCAAGGAGAAAATTGACGCGGCGAGACCTCGTGGACATAGAGAAATGACACACACTCACTATTTATGTTTCTATGAAACATTATTTTTTTCTGCAATTTAAATTGTAATATACAAAAACGGTATTGAAAATTGAAACAAATATGGCGACAATACAAACTGTCAAGATCTTTATTTTTTTCTTACTCTCTACTTAGTTCCTTACAATAGAAAAACGTAACGCAATGGCTTGAAGGCTATTTCTCGGCAGACATAGAGGAATGACACTAACAGTTTGTATATCTATGACACACATTACATAAAATTAAGATATATTTTTTTAATCAGTTTTAAATTTATTTTTTTTAGACAAAAGATAGCCTATGTCCATCCCCAGGATATAATCTATCTCCTTGCCAAATTTCATTACGATACGTTCAGCCGTTCAGTCGGGAAAATGTAACAAACAGACAGACAGACAGAGTTACTTTCGCATTTATAATATTAGTAAGGATATATAGGATATGTTGGAAATCATGCATTATGCAAACAAGTGTGCGTTTTTTTTTTCGATTTAAGTTAAGTTGAAAAGCGATATGGTTATATGACTGTGGTCGTGATAATATAACGTCATTTACGAGTAGGAATGTTCTTCGGGCCCACGCAAGGACCCAAATAGCTGGGCGAGTAGTTTTGTTCCCGTATTACGTTTTCAAACTGTTATTTTTAGAAGAGTGGAAATGGCTTGAACGCGCGTTTTCAGAACAACTGACTCCCGGTGGAGATTCTTGAAAGCACTCTCAAGGTACTTGAATCACAGCTTTAGCTTCGATTATCCGGCACGTAATGTTTCGGTTACCGCCTCGGATCCCACGGTTGCAATGTGAAAGACGGGGAGACCGCGCGCCGGGTCAGAGACCTGCGCTTGGTAGCGACACCATCATCCCGCCTCGCGCAAACACACCCGTCACGCGTCTTCACGACTGGGCGTCTTCTCCTGCCGTATCTCCCAGGCGCCAGGCGTAGCGAGGTGTCCGTGACGTAGGCAGGACATGGTCTCGGTCTTTGAGTGACGACGACCAAAGTCTTAAGCGCCCCGTACACTGGCGGATATGCTAGTCGACTTGGCTCGGCGAGCATATCCGCCAGTGTATGGGCTGGTCTGGCCTATGTCAGACCGAGCATGCTCGGCTCGCCGTCCGATGGCAGTTCCCTCCGAGCCGAGCCCCGGACCGAGCATGACCGCCAGTGAGTGGCAGGTCCCAACATGCTCGCCCCGAGCCCACAGCGAGTGTGCTGTCTGTTGTCGCATCATGTCTTTTAATGACAATCAAGTTTTTTGGGGACGAGTTCATAAATTTATATCGCACTCTTCGACCAGTGTGGGATTTAGGGAGTAACGAATATGCCAATAGGCATATCTAACGAGAGTGCCACGAACAGATAGTGAAAAAAAAAACCCAGAGAAATGTTTCCAGACGCCGACAAAAAATTGACAATTTACGTGCAATCTTTCGTCGTGAACTGCGAAAAATTATAAAATCCAAACAAAATATTCCACCAAACAGTACAATACTACTTGCAGCCGTTATGTAAGTACAATACCGACTGTCTTTTATAGACAGAAACGAGCATGCTTGTGTAGTGTGTGGTAGCGGCCATGCGCCGAGCATGCTCATCGAGCATATCCGCTAGTGTATGGGGCGCTTTATTCGTGAGCTCACCAACAATACATCAAATTGAAGTAGCTTGGCTACTGGGTTGTAGCCGCGTCCTTTGCGAATAATTCACCGACGTTTCGGTCGACAATGCAGTCGCCATCATCAGGGAGCAATTACCTACAGCAGGTAATTACTCCCTGATAATGGCGACTGCGCGTCCTTGGTGAATAATTCACCGACGTTTCAGTCGACTTTGCAGTTGCCATCATCAGGGAGCAGTTACTTACTAGTAGGTACTGCTCCCTGATGATGGCGACTGCAATGTCGACCGAAACGTCGGTGAATTATTCGCAAAAGGACGCGGCTACAACCCAGAAGCCAAGCTACTTCAGACAATGGCCGTGAAAGCCTGCGAACGTTATTAATGCATCAAATTACAATGAAATACCGTTGTTCCAAAAGTCTCAAACAATGATGGCGACTAGAATGTTCACCATGGCACACACACTCAAAGTTTTGAAGGAAAAAAAACACATGTTTAATTGAGATAAAAATTCTCCAGGCGAATAGATTTGAAACGGTTAAAACTGTTACCACAATGCAACCACACCTCAGCCAATGTTTTGGGCGTCTAACCAACGTGGCATGGACCACGTGACCGGTCAACCACGCAGGCACGGCACCCGCCGGATTTCGGTGCGAGGGGCTCTGGGTTCGAGTCCCGGACGTGGCAAGGATTAAAATTTTTAATGTCTAAGTTCTTCTCAAAAAAATTACGCCAGTAAAACTGTCAATAACTAAAAAGACCGCGCCAAGCACGAAATCTTTGGCTGGCGGTGTCAAACCCATTTTATTTATTCTACAAGTGGGATACTTGGTTGACTTTGATGTGAGACTGTGTGTTTTCTCGGGGCACTCCCATTTCCCCTACTTCATAACGTCATTTCTCCATTCTCATACCACATTATCACATCGTCTATCACGTCCGTGGTGTCATTTATTCACCTTTATTCATTTTCCTTTAAATCTAATGTAATGAACTATCGTACTTTTGACGTGACAACGCCTAATAAATTGATGAACGCCGGCTGCACGCACGAAAAAGTGTCCCACTACGGATGTCCCACTACGGTTGTGTTCTGTTTGCTCATTGTACGCATGCGTGGCATCTCTCTTCCACTCGATTGGAACAACCATCGATTTGACTTTTCAATCATATTCTCGTTGTTTGAATTATTAATATTATGTAATTTAACGATCGTCCACCGATTTTCAGCACAATCGGTACGGTTATTTAAAAGTAATGTTGAAAATTCAAATACGTTTTGAACCAACAATGGTGTTTTACAGTTACAAATAATAATTCAAATTACACCCGGGATCTTTTGCACAATGTTTTAAAAAATATTGTAACACATTATAAATAAGTTTGGTGTATTTGGGATGCGTATTTGTTATAAAATCGTGTTAATAGTATACCCCTACCGTGAACAAAGTTTCTTTATCTTTATATATATATTTCTTGTGTGCGTGTGTATGTCACTGAACTCCTCCTAGACGGCTGGACCGATTTTGATAAAATTTTGTGTATGAGTTCACGGGGATTCGAGGATGGTTTAGATTCACAATTGGATATTTTATCTCGATTCTGAGTTAAGAAAAACTAAAAAAAAACACGCTTTAAAAGCAAAAATTGCAACGCATTATTAGAAGCCATTAAGTTTTGCTATTGTAAGGAACTAAGTAGAGAGTAAGAAAAAAATAAAGATCCTGACAGTTTATAGCGTCGCCATATTTGTTTCAATTTTCAATACCCTTTTTGTATATTACAATTTAAATTGCAGAAAAAAAATCATGTTTCATAGCCACACAAATAGTGAGGATGGTTTAGATTCACAATTGGATATTTTATCTCGATTCTGAGTTAATAAAAACTAAAAAAACACGCTTTAAAAGCAAAAATTGCAACGCATTATTAGAAGCCATTAAGTTTTGCTATTCTAAGGAACTAAGTAGAGAGTAAGAAAAAAATAAAGATCCTGACAGTTTATAGTGTCGCCATATTTGTTTCAATTTTCAATACCCTTTTTGTATTATTACAATTTAAATTGCAGAAAAAAATAATGTTTCATAGCCACACAAATAGTGAGTGTGTGTCATTTCTCTATGTCCACAAGGTCTCGCCGCGTCAATTTTCTCCTTGGAGCGAACCCGTCCGCTTAATTAAATAAACAGCTTTTATCGTTGAATGATTTCATGATTTATTTAATGCAAATATGCTCTCATAAAAAAATTAGTTAGATAGACATTCAATAGGTGTCTTTCTCTCACTCTCTCTCTCACTCTGAAATGTATGTAGCTTGCTCGCGGGTCAGTAATGCAGACAATCTTTACATTCTAGCTCGAGACGGAAAAAACAGTAAATGTGGTCTACAAAGACATTTTATGAAGTGTCTTCCCGTCATTACATTTGAAAGTAGAAACACTTTTACTCAAAATTTAGGTAGTAACATATTTTTATTGCAAAGACTGAAATAGAGGTGAGAAAAATTATCATTTGTGAACATAAGAAAACTACTACAACTGTATCAACTGTTATGTTATAATGTTTAAATTTCTAAATGGTGCAAGATAATACAAAATTTCATGCGGAATAAGTCGTGGGCAGCAGATACGTATAGTTATAGGTGTGGGGCTATGCATGCTGATTTTTCATATACTGCATGGATGCGAACATGTAAGAATAATCTATCTATCTTACTATAATAAAACTACTTTTTCTGTCTGTCTGTTTGTACGCGATTTTGATGAAATTTTGTGTGTGAGTTCACGGGGATTCGAGGATGGTTTAGATTCACAATTGGATATTTTATCTCGATTCTGAGTTAAGAAAAACTAAAAATACACGCTTTAAAAGCAAAAAAAAAAACTAAGCATTGTTGATAGTAGTATATGAATGTATTTCCGACGGCAGGATTCAGGTTGCGGTGCTTGGTGCCGAGCCACATCTCTGACGTCACGTCTATCTGTGACGTCACGGCGGCCATCTTGGACGAGCGTAACGTGACAATATGCGTAACGTGACACTTTTTCGTGCATGCAGCCGGCGTAACGGGACACAGCGTAACGGGACATAACGTAACGGGACAAGTATATCACGGCGGCCATCTTGGATCCGCCATCTTGGATGACGTCATTTTGTTTTCTCGAACTTTCCGCCATTTTGTTTTCCGCCATATTGGATGATGACGTCACCGTTGCAATTTCCGTTACGGCCGCCATCTTTAACTTTTTTATTTATTATCCGATTTTAATGAAATTTTTTTTAAAAAATTATAAAAAAATTTAAATAATATAAATTTAATAAAATATTTATAAAAAACAAACATTATCGATACGGAGCACGGAGTCCTCGGTTCGAACCCGACGAGGTCAAAAAATTAATAATGGCGACCGATCCTTCCCCCTGTGGTGGCTGCTGACAGACTGCCCCCCCACCACTTTTTTCAAAGCATATATATCGACAGTGATCATGACGTCATGTCCGCCATCTTGAAATCTGGACGCCATCTTGAAAATCTTTATTTATTATCCGATTTTAATGAAACAAATTCCAAAATTCATCAAAAAATTAACGTATTTGAATTCTGTTTGATTATATCGATGTACGTCCTTGGTTAGATTCCCGGCGAGAGTAAACGATCAATCCTTCCTCCATGAAAGCTACCTAGACTGATCTACCACCAACAATACCAAGGTTTATATCATCAACTGGTATGACATCATGTCCGCCATCTTGTCTTCATCCGCTGGAGTCCACCATCTTGTTTTCGTCTGCTAGAGTGTGCCGATACCATGTAGTATAATTATCTGGTCACCATACTTTTGTCCTCAACTGTTGTCATTGACCTTGGCCTTTGACCTTGACCTTGGCCTTTGACCTTGACCTTGGCCTTTGACCTTGACCTTGAAATTTGACCTTGACCTTGAAATTTGACCTTGACCTTGAAATTTGACCTTGACCTTGAAATTTGACCTTGACATTGAAATTCGACCTTGACCTTGAAATTTGACCTTGACATTGAAATTTGACTTTGTCCTCGAAATTTGACTTTGTCCTTGTTGACCATTATGGATCCGACATTTTATGTTCAGTAGATGCTACCAGGAGCTACCACCTGCTGGAGTAAGCCATCTTGCGTGTGTGTACTCGTATTATAGAGTTCATTTCCATCTGGATAATTTTATTCTAACCCGCTACAGTACAGTAATCAATTACTACTGTGACACACGCCATCTTGAAATTTGGACGCCATCTTGAAAATCCGTAATTTTAATGCTAGAGATTCGGGAAAAAGTTCAAAATTCATTAAATAAATTTGTAATCTATATACTGATTGATTGGATCGACTAAGGTCCTTGGTTCGACCCCTGACCGATACCAATCAACTTTAATTTTAAAAAATACCACAAAAGCGACAGGTTTGAGAAAATAAAAAACACCACAAGTTCTTTTAAAAACTTTTATTACATACATTCTAATCTACTACAAGTACATAATAAACACAGACATAGTACTGAAGTCTTGTGGATTCCTCGATTCAAACAGTCTTCTTATTGTACGGACAAAGCCTTTTACATGACTTTAAATGTCTATACGATCCGTTCATCACCGCAGCCAGAGACGGACTGAAGTTCATATCACCAGGGTCCCACTTATATATTCTCATTTGCTGGTACAACACACGAGTCAAAACAATAACCATGTTCATTATACTTCTCGGAGCATTTTTTATAATGAAGATGTAAGCTATCAAGACGTGAAATTAGTTTTTTGCACTTATTGCACTGAAATTGTATTCTTTTAACATTATTAGAACAACTGCTTCTTTCATGTCTGCGAGCATTTGAGGTAATAGTAAATGATGCGTCACAGTATTTGCACCGACGCAATGTATGCTTTTCATTAGTGGAAGAATCCATTGCTGACGATGAAACTTCGGATGATGGTGGTATCACATCTGTTGAAATCTCCTCCAATGTTGACGTCGTCGTTGCCAACGGGATCTGCACCTTCTCCATCGTAGCTGTCGTCAAGGTTCCCGTAGACGATGGTACAACCTCCGAGTTCGACGTTAAAGACGGTAAAGATGCCATCGAGGTCTCAAGAACAGCTAATTGACACGTCTTATGCACCAGAAGAAACAAACTAGGTGATCCTTACACCGCCGACGTCAGTAACTAACTGAGCGTCCTGCTGTCTAGGACTCGCTTATTTACATGCACCGGATGGAATAATAATACGCTAGTCAAATCAAGAACCATTTACAATAATACTAGAGTCAAATCTACAAATTAAAAAAGAGGATCATTTGATCGAAAAAAAATTCGATCTCTCCAATATACGCCAGGCTCCAAGAGCTACAATTCACGTCATCAGATCCATCTAAATTTTGCTCCTATGCTTCAATTGACCATTAGCTGCAAGTGCTCCAACAGATCCATCAGCTCCAACACGTAATGTACGCAATGTACGCACAATACATGCAATTTACATGCAATAAATGTAATGAAAACTAAATGTACACACAGGAAACGGAACGTACACACAGTACACACAGGAAACGGAACGTACACACAATACACACAGGAAACGAAACGTACACACAGTACACACAGGAAACGAAACGTACACACAGTACACACAGGAAACGGAACGTACACACAGTACACACAGGAAACGAAACGTACACACAGTACACACAGGAAACGAAACGTACACACAGTACACACAGGAAGCGGAACGTACACACAGTACACACAGGAAACGGAACGTACACACAGTACACACAGGAAACGGAACGTACACACAATACACACAGGAAACGGAACGTACACACAGTACACACAGGAAACGGAACGTACACACAGTACACACAGGAAACGAAACGTACACACAATACACACAGGAAACGAAACGTACACACAGTACACACAGGAAACGAAACGTATACACACAGTACACACAGGAAACGGAACGTACACACAGTACACACAGGAAAAGGAACGTACACACAGTACACACAGGAAACGGAACGTACACACAGTACACACAGGAAACGGATCGTATACACAGTACACACAGGAAACAGAACGTACACACAGGAAACGAAACGTACACACAGTACACACAGAAAACGGAACGTATACACAGTACACACAGAAAACGGAACGTACACACAGGAAACGAAACGTACACACAGTACACACAGGAAAGGAAACGTATACACACATTACACACATTAAACGGAATGATCACACATACATTAGCGGAAACACACAGGCTTAGTTGGAAATCAGAATACAAGAAACAAAAACATTAAATTTTTACTTTCAATATTTAATTACTTCTCAACATTACACAAATACAAGTAAAAGAAACCATTATTGTATGTAGCCAGCTTTCCTCAGTTCTTTGAGTATGAAGGATATTTCTTTGATGCACGAATAGTTTCCTGCACAAAGCGAGTCATGTAGAAGTCTTAGCCGGTCAACCAATATGTTTGGATCTTTCCATGATGTGTAATCAATCTCTTCTACCACCATCTTACTTGCTTGTTTATTATAAATACTGTTAATATCACAATCGTCCCTGCGATCATAATAAGCATTATCAGATTTATTTATTATAACACGACGTTTCCATCGTTTCGGTCTCAGGACATCGCCACATTCTTCGATCTTGTCAGCTCTAGGTGCTTCATCACAGTCTATGCCTTTGTCAACAGCCTCAGAGTCACTGTAACAATCACTGTAGAAGACATCCTCTTCACCCATATTACCGTATGAATTCGCTATCGATGATGTCGAAGTGTCTTCATCGTCTTCATGCTTCCTTTTTAGGAGTCCATCATTTTTACAAAGAATGGAGGATCTACTGAATATAGGCTTGAATGTATTCTCACTTTTCACGGTGTTGATACTTCCATTATTTTCAGTCTTCCCGAAGCCATTAGCATCCTTCAATTTATGTTCTTCCTCACAATCGGGTGAGCTAATACCATCACGCTCAGGACAAGGAAAATTATTGACGTAATGCAGATCACTCTTCTTTAGTCTAGTGGATTCATCGGTGTCCTCTATGCCGTAAGTAGTCTTGACTTTACATGTTCTACCATGTCTTTTTAAGCTGTCAATTCTTGTTAACAACCTGCTACAACGATTACAGCTTAACATGTTGCGTAGTGGGTTTCTAGCACAATCATTCTTCTCATGACGTCTAGCATTCCTTCTCATGGCAAAATCCTTGCCACAGTATCTACAGCGGCTTCCTTCCGATTCAGCTGCAGATAACAAACCACGATCCATGGTAGCTTCTGTGACTAATGTTAGATACAAACTGTCAGTTTTCTCCAATTGGAACCATTTCTTAAATAGAGTTTTTGAAATGTTTCATCAGCGAGAGTTAAGTTATCTAATGCAAAGAAAATTGATGCAAGTAGTTCTGGCTGTCGTCAACAGATGTCGCTACGTGTTGCTTGTAGGTAAATAATATCTATTTCATTAATGTGGGATGCGTAACGCTCACTATCGATCGCAAAGGGAGGTTGGCTTCGATAGTATCCAAGGAGAAAAAAAGTTCGTCCGTGCTTCTCAGATTTCTCACGGTCCACCATCTTGGATTGTGACGTCACGGCAGCCATCTTGGATGGGTGTGACCTTGACCTTTGACCGAAACCTCAGGAATGATCGCAAGCACACGGATTTACCATCAAAATATTGATAAGAATAATCAGGAGCACACGGAGAAAAACCATCATAATATTGGCAAGAATAATCAGGAGCACACGGAGAAAACCGACACAAGTTTTCTTTGATATCATAAAAATATAAAAAAAAATTAATAAAAAATTAAAAATAAAAACGAAAAAAAAAATCAAACATTCTGGCTTGTGAACTTCTCATTGTTGAGCAAAGATAGAGTTCTAGTACAAGCCAGAATGTTTGATTTTTTTTTTCGTTTTTATTTTTAATTTTTTATTAATTTTTTTTTATATTTTTATGATATCAAAGAAAACTTGTGTCGGTTTTCTCCGTGTGCTCCTGATTATTCTTGCCAATATTATGATGGTTTTTCTCCGTGTGCTCCTGATTATTCTTATCAATATTTTGATGGTAAATCCGTGTGCTTGCGATCATTCCTGAGGTTTCGGTCAAAGGTCAAGGTCACACCCATCCAAGATGGCCGCCGTGACGTCACAATCCAAGATGGTGGACCGTGAGAAATCTGAGAAGCACGGACGAACTTTTTTTCTCCTTGGATACTATCGAAGCCAACCTCCCTTTGCGATCGATAGTGAGCGTTACGCATCCCACATTAATGAAATAGATATTATTTACCTACAAGCAACACGTAGCGACATCTGTTGACGACAGCCAGAACTACTTGCATCAATTTTCTTTGCATTAGATAACTTAACTCTCGCTGATGAAACATTTCAAAAACTCTATTTAAGAAATGGTTCCAATTGGAGAAAACTGACAGTTTGTATCTAACATTAGTCACAGAAGCTACCATGGATCGTGGTTTGTTATCTGCAGCTGAATCGGAAGGAAGCCGCTGTAGATACTGTGGCAAGGATTTTGCCATGAGAAGGAATGCTAGACGTCATGAGAAGAATGATTGTGCTAGAAACCCACTACGCAACATGTTAAGCTGTAATCGTTGTAGCAGGTTGTTAACAAGAATTGACAGCTTAAAAAGACATGGTAGAACATGTAAAGTCAAGACTACTTACGGCATAGAGGACACCGATGAATCCACTAGACTAAAGAAGAGTGATCTGCATTACGTCAATAATTTTCCTTGTCCTGAGCGTGATGGTATTAGCTCACCCGATTGTGAGGAAGAACATAAATTGAAGGATGCTAATGGCTTCGGGAAGACTGAAACTAATGGAAGTGAGAATACATTCAAGCCTATATTCAGTAGATCCTCCATTCTTTGTAAAAATGATGGACTCCTAAAAAGGAAGCATGAAGACGATGAAGACACTTCGACATCATCGATAGCGAATTCATACGGTAATATGGGTGAAGAGGATGTCTTCTACAGTGATTGTTACAGTGACTCTGAGGCTGTTGACAAAGGCATAGACTGTGATGAAGCACCTAGAGCTGACAAGATCGAAGAATGTGGCGATGTCCTGAGACCGAAACGATGGAAACGTCGTGTTATAAAAAATAAATCTGATAATGCTTATTATGATCGCAGGGACGATTGTGATATTAACAGTATTTATAATAAACAAGCAAGTAAGATGGTGGTAGAAGAGATTGATTACACATCATGGAAAGATCCAAACATATTGGTTGACCGGCTAAGACTTCTACATGACTCGCTTTGTGCAGGAAACTATTCGTGCATCAAAGAAATATCCTTCATACTCAAAGAACTGAGGAAAGCTGGCTACATACAATAATGGTTTCTTTTACTTGTATTTGTGTAATGTTGAGAAGTAATTAAATATTGAAAGTAAAAATTTAATGTTTTTGTTTCTTGTATTCTGATTTCCAACTAAGCCTGTGTGTTTCCGCTAATGTATGTGTGATCATTCCGTTTAATGTGTGTAATGTGTGTATACGTTTCCTTTCCTGTGTGTACTGTGTGTACGTTTCGTTTCCTGTGTGTACGTTCCGTTTTCTGTGTGTACTGTGTATACGTTCCGTTTTCTGTGTGTACTGTGTGTACGTTTCGTTTCCTGTGTGTACGTTCTGTTTCCTGTGTGTACTGTGTATACGATCCGTTTCCTGTGTGTACTGTGTGTACGTTCCGTTTCCTGTGTGTACTGTGTGTACGTTCCTTTTCCTGTGTGTACTGTGTGTACGTTCCGTTTCCTGTGTGTACTGTGTGTATACGTTTCGTTTCCTGTGTGTACTGTGTGTACGTTTCGTTTCCTGTGTGTATTGTGTGTACGTTTCGTTTCCTGTGTGTACTGTGTGTACGTTCCGTTTCCTGTGTGTACTGTGTGTACGTTCCGTTTCCTGTGTGTATTGTGTGTACGTTCCGTTTCCTGTGTGTACTGTGTGTACGTTCCGTTTCCTGTGTGTACTGTGTGTACGTTCCGCTTCCTGTGTGTACTGTGTGTACGTTTCGTTTCCTGTGTGTACTGTGTGTACGTTTCGTTTCCTGTGTGTACTGTGTGTACGTTCCGTTTCCTGTGTGTACTGTGTGTACGTTTCGTTTCCTGTGTGTACTGTGTGTACGTTCCGTTTCCTGTGTGTACTGTGTGTACGTTTCGTTTCCTGTGTGTAAATTTAGTTTTCATTACATTTATTGCATGTAAATTGCATGTATTGTGCGTACATTGCGTACATTACGTGTTGGAGCTGATGGATCTGTTGGAGCACTTGCAGCTAATGGTCAATTGAAGCATAGGAGCAAAATTTAGATGGATCTGATGACGTGAATGGTAGCTCTTGGAGCCTGGCGTATATTGGAGAGATCGAATTTTTTTTCGATCAAATGATCCTCTTTTTTAATGTGTAGATTTGACTCTAGTATTATTGTAAATGGTTCTTGATTTGACTAGCGTATTATTATTCCATCCGGTGCATGTATATAAGCGAGTCCTAGACAGCAGGACGCTCAGTTAGTTACTGACGTCGGCGGTGTAAGGATCACCTAGTTTGTTTCTTCTGGTGCATAAGACGTGTCAATTAGCTGTTCTTGAGACCTCGATGGCATCTTTACCGTCTTTAACGTCGAACTCGGAGGTTGTACCATCGTCTACGGGAACCTTGACGACAGCTACGATGGAGAAGGTGCAGATCCCGTTGGCAACGACGACGTCAACATTGGAGGAGATTTCAACAGATGTGATACCACCATCATCCGAAGTTTCATCGTCAGCAATGGATTCTTCCACTAATGAAAAGCATACATTGCGTCGGTGCAAATACTGTGACGCATCATTTACTATTACCTCAAATGCTCGCAGACATGAAAGAAGCAGTTGTTCTAATAATGTTAAAAGAATACAATTTCAGTGCAATAAGTGCAAAAAACTAATTTCACGTCTTGATAGCTTACATCTTCATTATAAAAAATGCTCCGAGAAGTATAATGAACATGGTTATTGTTTTGACTCGTGTGTTGTACCAGCAAATGAGAATATATAAGTGGGACCCTGGTGATATGAACTTCAGTCCGTCTCTGGCTGCGGTGATGAACGGATCGTATAGACATTTAAAGTCATGTAAAAGGCTTTGTCCGTACAATAAGAAGACTGTTTGAATCGAGGAATCCACAAGACTTTAGTACTTTGTCTGTGTTTATTATGTACTTGTAGTAGATTAGAATGTATGTAATAAAAGTTTTTAAAAGAACTTGTGGTGTTTTTTATTTTCTCAAACCTGTCGCTTTTGTGGTATTTTTTAAAATTAAAGTTGATTGGTATCGGTCAGGGGTCGAACCAAGGACCTTAGTCGATCCAATCAATCAGTATATAGATTACAAATTTATTTAATGAATTTTGAACTTTTTCCCGAATCTCTAGCATTAAAATTACGGATTTTCAAGATGGCGTCCAAATTTCAAGATGGCGTGTGTCACAGTAGTAATTGATTACTGTACTGTAGCGGGTTAGAATAAAATTATCCAGATGGAAATGAACTCTATAATACGAGTACACACACACAAGATGGCTTACTCCAGCAGGTGGTAGCTCCTGGTAGCATCTACTGATCATAAAATGTCGGATCCATAATGGTCAACAAGGACAAAGTCAAATTTCGAGGACAAAGTCAAATTTCAATGTCAAGGTCAAATTTCAAGGTCAAGGTCAAATTTCAATGTCAAGGTCAAATTTCAAGGTCAAGGTCAAATTTCAAGGTCAAGGTCAAATTTCAAGGTCAAGGTCAAATTTCAAGGTCAAGGTCAAATTTCAAGGTCAAGGTCAAATTTCAAGGTCAAGGTCAAAGGCCAAGGTCAAGGTCAAAGGCCAAGGTCAATGACAACAGTTGAGGACAAAAGTATGGTGATCAGATAATTATACTACATGGTATCGGCACACTCTAGCAGACGAAAACAAGATGGTGGACTCCAGCGGATGAAGACAAGATGGCGGACATGATGTCATACCAGTTGATGATATAAACCTTGGTATTGTTGGTGGTAGATCAGTCTAGGTAGCTTTCATGGAGGAAGGATTGATCGTTTACTCTCGCCGGGAATCGAACCAAGGACGTACATCGATATAATCAAACAGAATTCAAATACGTTAATTTTTTGATGAATTTTGGAATTTGTTTCATTAAAATCGGATAATAAATAAAGATTTTCAAGATGGCGTCCAGATTTCAAGATGGCGGACATGACGTCATGCTCACTGTCGATATATATGCTTTGAAAAAAGTGGTGGGGGGGCAGTCTGTCAGCAGCCACCACAGGGGGAAGGATCGGTCGCCATTATTAATTTTTTGACCTCGTCGGGTTCGAACCGAGGACTCCGTGCTCCGTATCGATAATGTTTGTTTTTTATAAATATTTTATTAAATTTATATTATTTAAATTTTTTTATAATTTTTAAAAAAAAATTTCATTAAAATCGGATAATAAATAAAAAAGTTAAAGATGGCGGCCGTAACGGAAATTGCAACGGTGACGTCATCATCCAATATGGCGGAAAACAAAATGGCGGAAAGTTCGAGAAAACAAAATGACGTCATCCAAGATGGCGGATCCAAGATGGCCGCCGTGATATACTTGTCCCGTTACGTTATGTCCCGTTACGCTGTGTCCCGTTACGCCGGCTGCATGCACGAAAAAGTGTCACGTTACGCATATTGTCACGTTACGCTCGTCCAAGATGGCCGCCGTGACGTCACAGATAGACGTGACGTCAGAGATGTGGCTCGGCACCAAGCACCGCAACCTGAATCCTGCCGTCGGAAATACATTCATATACTACTGTTGATAATTAGCCTCCATGGCAACGGGCTATTGCATTGTTGTTGCCTTCTGCGTAACCATGGGAAAGGTTTTTGGTAACGGCAGTGGCGTGCCCAAGAGGAGGGGTATGTATAATGAGAAGATACAAAATGTCCAGCGTAGAAATACTTACCGCCATATCCATATCTCACAAAAAGTACATTTGGGCAGAACAATGTCTGTCGGGTCCGCTAGAAAGATATATAGAGAGATAGAGATATAAATAGAAAGATAGAGAGAGTTATAGAGATATACATAGAGAGATAGAGAATTAGAGAGATTAAGAGAGATGCTTAGTATACGTTTAAAAAATTACAAAAATAATTGATTGAGGCATTGCAACGCATGCCGGGCATTATCTAGTATATATATATAATTTGAAACTCCATTATCTCAGTATGGTCTCGTGGGCGTGTGGTTAGGGTACTTAACTCTTAAACTAAAGGTTGTAGGTTTGAAACCCGGCAGTTGTGAAATTTTTATTTATACTTGTAAAAATAAATATGGCGCACGCAACATTTCAAAGGTAATAAATATATTTGAATTAATGAATGCAAATAAAAGTAAATTTATTAATTCAATTGCACATTTCTTTTCACTCCTTTGTATCTATACAAAATAGTGATAATTCAATAAAAATGATTCAATTTTATTCATAAAAGTATGCAGAGGTAGATTTTATCATGCTAAAGATTGAATAATTAAAAAAAATTCTTCCTTAAAGAATATAATTTTTTAATGCCTAAATGGTTTGGTTGCAAAAACCTATTACGGCTCAGTCTCAGGCCGAATATGATATTTCCTTTTCTTCTGGATCAATCATTTCATCAATGTTTTGTTATGACGTCACGTTAAACTATCGTCCGTAAACCGACTTTACAGACAACCAATTTTTTTTATAGAAAACTATACATTTAACTGGAATTATCTTTCCCGGTGTTTTCATGCTCTATTTCTGGCATGTTCACAGTCCTACCCTCGTTTTTCTTAGGTCTGTGACGTTTTATTTTGTCATGTGGTACATATGTCCATTTATTTGTGTTGTCCTACATTTCATTACTTTTTGAACACTTGTGTCAAGCATCACGAAGTAAAGTTGCTTTTGTTTTTGGAATCCTGTATCTTTTGTAGGAAACTTTCATACCAAAGCTTACATTACTGAATTCTGCCTGAAAACCAAGTACTGAGACAGGGTTTTGACGTGAAACGGCTTTTTAAACAGAAATTTGTACCGTCAAGAAAAGGTCCATAACGTCTTGCCTTAATAATTTCCTTACTTTTAGTTTTAGACACGTAAGTGCGGTGTCATTATATAACGTAGGCCTATATAGTCAGCTCGCTGATGCTATTTGAGTATTCGTCACGGGGGCTGGCGGATTGGCGGGGAAGGGGAACCGCGCGGATTGGTCAAAACTGGCGCTCTCACTCCTTTATGTTCAGTGTAGCTCACGACTCAGACGTAATAGCGCGGTGATTCGTGTGTTTGTGTACAGAGTTTATTTAGATAGATCGATTCAAGACAAAAATATTGTATTTTGGACTACATTTATATGTAAAAATGTATGGTAAAGCTATATTAAGTTATGGTTGGAAATAACACGTTCGCAAGGATAGCCCAATTATTTATACAATTTTATTTATTACTAACATTTACATTACTAATTGATTCATCCCACTTAATGTCTGTTCACAAATCTTTAAGTACCTGTACAGTACACAGTTCGCACTCCTCGCTGGAGCTAGGCTCGACAGTGGTTCGCCCCTCACCTCACGCCTGTCCACACACACAGTCTCGCGCCACTCTGTCTCACTCGCACCGTCCCGTCGCTCCGCGTCTACGCCGCTCGCCGAACTCGCACTTCACCTCCTCGCCGGTTGGAACTCCCGCGGAGGCCGGCGTCACCGCTTTTATACCCGTTGGCCGTCTTTCTGGAGCTGACTGGAGTGGTTATGACGTGTCGCGTCATCCCGGGCCGACCCGATGCTCGAAGCGTCCAGAACAGCGACGCTTGTTCACGCCACTCCACGCGGCGGCCTCAGCAAGCCCGCTAGAGGATAGATAACAGCGTCGAGGAAGGAGGGAGTGGTGGCAAGGGGGGTGGCGAGGTCCGGCTGCCCTGATCCCCCGAAGGCATGTGTGCATGACGTCAGAGGCGCCGTGCGGGGCCCTCAAGCCAGACCACAGCTGCAAGGCGCGCGTCGCGGCCCTGCTTCCCAGTTCCTCGCAGTGTTTGTGTGTCAACATGTAAAGTAATTCCATAAAAAAGTATAAAAATAAATACGTCAAGGTTGAACCCGTGCAAGAGCCAGCCTGTGGTCGGCAAGAGGAGGCCACGGGCCACGCGCAGGCACCCAGTGTCCGGCGCCGAGCGAGAGAGACTGTCTCTGGAGCGCTGCGAAGCTACCGCGTCTCGCTCAGGGAACGATACCGACTCCGCTAGCACCTCTACCGCTGTTGCACCTGTACACGTGGACATATCGAGTGAACCAAAATTTTCGTCGAATATCAATCGAAATAAATAATTATGCACCAGTCAGTGTGTGTGTTTTTACTAAAGGTTTTAGTATGCAGTCATTGTCTCGTTTACATTTCTATACATTACACTAATACCAACTTGCTGACATATAAGTTTCAAGGTTAAACCAACTGTCGTGTGTCCCGACACAGCCCCGCCCAATTATTATTATTTTTTTTCATTTAAAAACACTTAAACGTTCAATTTAGTTATCTTCCACGTAATGTTTTCAAATAAAAATAAACATACTGTGCATTGCAAAAATAATAACACACATATTGAATTGATGTAAGTTTTTGGACATACGCCATTGCTAAGAACTTTTTCTGTTGAAGAAAAACTAATAAATAAAATAAATAAATAAAAATAAAAATAAAAATACTCAAAAAAAGATACAAAAAACACACAAAATTAATCCGATAAAATAAAAAGGAAAATCAAAGAATCAGCCTTCATTATTAGCAATAAAAATATTTTCAGCCAGCAGAGCATTGAATTAAAAAATATGTGGATCCCTTTGATAAAGAGAGAAACATCCCTGCAGCACAAAACAATAGCCAATACTCAACCCACCATAACCAATCCGCTTTAACTACATGGTGCACAGCCAATGGAGAGACAGCTCGTCTGTCATTGGCTGAGCAAGATGTAGCCCTTTCTCTGATAAATACCCTCATTTTCCAGCCCCTTCTCAGTCGCACCTGTGTTTCCGTACCATGTGCGTCTCTGCCTGAGGACGGGAGCAGATAGCAGTTCCCGAAACGTCGCTTGTTTCTGTTTAGGTAAAACTATTGTATTTGTTTGTTTTTTCGTTTTGTCATGTTTTTTTTTGTCTCGCTTCAACTGTTGTGCTGAATTATTTTGGGTTTCAATATTTTTGTGTTGTCATCATTTGTGGGGATTTTTTTCGTTCTCTCAGTACATTTTTCTTTGTTTTTTCTTTGTTTGCTGACCATATTCCTGTTTCGGAATATTTTGTGGTGTTCATATCCTTGTTGACAACAGCAATTGTTTGCTTAATTTTGTGTGTTTTTTGTATCTTTTTTTGAGTATTTTTATTTTTATTTTTATTTATTTATTTTATTTATTAGTTTTTCTTCAACAGAAAAAGTTCTTAGCAATGGCGTATGTCCAAAAACTTACATCAAGTCATGCACTCCCATTGCACAAATCTTTTAAAGATAACACACATATTGAAAGCAAAATACGTATGCGTTCAAATTGATTAATTTTTATAAGTACTTTTTTATGAGTTTGGATGCTTAAAACTTAGAAATACAGACATACATGTCCTCGGAATCATCATCCTATTCTTCTATTGAGTATTTTGTGAGTGTTATACGTCAATTATATAAATGCTATACTGTAAGAATGTTTTGGTAACGTTCGTAAACATAAGATTAATTTTATTAACGTACACAATGACATATGAAATTTTCCACACAAATATGGTACATTTCCCATGCATTTGAAATATTCTAAACAATTTTGCGAGTGATACCACGGACAAATAGTAAATTTATCATTAAAAATTGTACAGTTTATAAACTTCCACAACTACGTGATCATGAAAGTTACGAAACAAGTATTTTAGAGTGTACATTATTTTATTTTATTATAATTTCCTCTATTTTGTCTTGAGTGACTCAATTTTACTGAGTTGTCAAACGTACTATCGCATTACTTTCGGAAGACAAATGTTAATAATGGGATACCACCTAGAATAAAAAATGCCAAAGCCTAAATATGCTTGAATTATTTATATATACAAATACATAAATACGTATTTGTAGTATTGCATTACATAATAGTCACGTTTATTTTATGTACGAAATTAAAACTGAATTAGAGGTGTTCATGAATATATTCAACACAACGGTAAAAATTCTGTAAAAAAACTATTAGCGTTTCACCTAAAATAATTAATGAAAATAAATGCATGGTTAAGTTTTCAACAAATATAACTGCAAATTTGGAAAAAAAACATACAACAATCCTCTAAGTATCGGTGTGAAAATATTCTGCCTCAACTTATGTATTACAATTTTCTGTCTTCGTTCAACCTTTAAAAAAACATGACCCGAAAGAAGTTAAAACTGGTACAGTCGAAGTGAATAACACGACGTATATTTCATTTGAATTTTAATTAAATTCTTTGTTATTGATAGCCTCTACAAATAGTTACTATAAAACCGAACTGGGAAAAAAAGTTGAAATGTTATGTGTAAATAAAAAAATAGGGTTGGTGACTTTTTGTCAGCAGTAACAGCATAAGCATATGATGCTTTAACATATAAAAGTACATTTTACTCTCTACCCTTACTCATTAAATACATTTATGTAAAAAAAATTATTATTGTCTGTATAATTTACGTAATTTGTTTAGCACTGTCGTCTTATTTGCGGTTTCTCGCACAAAAAATATTTTACTGTGTTAACACAAACATATTTAGCATTTAACAAAAATTCGTTCATTACCCAGTACATTTATGTACACACCAGCTTCATTTTGAATGATTTTAAAAATATATATTTTTAAAATAATTTTTAATCCTCCAGTAGTGTTTTTAAGGTGTAGGTACATCTGTTAAAAGTAAGTCAAAAACATTTTATTTCAATTACTGCTCGTAAAGGTCTTAAATATTGTTTCAAAAGTGTAGGAGATTAGTGAATATTGTTATCTTAACATTACAAAAAAATAAATACATTTAACTCTAATTAATTCACTTCACCTTTGAATTTTTAAAAACCATACTTTACACACATAAAAATATCAACGAAAATACATTTATTCCTTTCAATCTCATTTTACCCAATATTGCACAAATCATAGCCATAATAAACCATTCAAATCTCCTATTGTTAGATGTAACAAATAATCTTAATTTCTCTACTTTTGTTCACCTACTGAAAACAGTAATCCGTTCCACATAGATGGTCCATCAGACAACTGGGACACATTTAACATAGTTTCACGTGATTCCCAATTTTATGCAGCTTTATAAAAAAAAATTAAAAATTCTCCAAACATTTAACAAACAAATTATCTTCCCATCTATATTTGATGTAATGACTAAGAAGTTACAAAGGTTATGCTAAAATAATAATTAAAACATTCAAACAAACTAAATTTGTGAAAAAAAAAAAAAAAACCTTCCATACAGGAAAATTCTACAAGAACGTTTTTTTTTCTAAACTGACATTTTGTTAACATCACTCGACAAAATGTTTTGCACATTAGCACTAAATCACAGTAATTTTTATGTCAGTAATATTTAATTTCCTATTCCCCTCATACAATTTCTCTCCGAATTTATATATATGTTTATACATACATATATGTCTCCGTGGGTTTGTATGTTTTTTTTTTGTTTCTGTCTTTCTTTTTTACGCAAATTTACAGTGCAGCTCCGATATTATTGATATTTTGCTCACTTGACATTTGAAACAATATGTAGGTCACTGACCACGTGTGATTTTGAGATGATCAACCCTTGATGCTTCTTGATGAAATTTCTCTATTGCATTTTCGATTCTTTCTTCGTCTCTTGAAAACGAATTTTGCATTGCTCGATCATTTTTTTTACGTTCGAGGTTCGGCAGTGGCGTATCCACGAGCAAGGGCGTGTCGCGTGTTGAACGAATTATGCGAGAGGTTCTGCCTAAAGACTTCAAGGCCACTTCAGCTGAACATATATATACACACACTCTGGTGTCGCGCACTTTCCGAAGGACAACCGAAAAAAAAAAAAAAAATGACCAACGTGAATACGTAACCGTTGTAAACGTCAGAGCGGGCTCCGCGGAGAACGGGACATTAACTCCCCAAAGCTTCCCGTTTAATTCGATTTCGTCGCCGGCGAAACAGTTCCGTTGTGTTTGGGGCTTTGCAAGGCGGGATGCATAACGAGCCCCTCAGGGATGGAGGACGCAGGAGGTTGATAAGGAAGGGAGGGGGGGTCACTGTCCATTTCTAGCAGGAAGTCCGTCCGTGGAGGGGAGAGAGGAGGAGGGGGGGTTTGCTCGTTACGAAAGGACAGACCTTCCCTCGTGTTTTAGAACCCAGGGAGAAACAAATCCGTTGTCGGCGACGCGGAGTAACCCTGTTAGGCGCGCAAATTGTCAACACCCCCTCCCCCCTCCACGCTACCTACTCGTGCAACCCCCTTCTCGCGGTGCTGGAAGTGAGAAACGGCCTCTTCTTCGGCGCCTGTTCCACGGTGACTCACTGGAGGGTTTTAGGCGGTGAAAGGGGTTGGGGTAGGGAAGGAGAGACGGTGTGGCAATTTAATAAGGGGTGTGGGGGGCGGGGTGTGTACCCCCTTCCCCCCTCCACCCCCTTCACCCCACCACCCCCGACGCGGAATTTCACAGTGACTAGGCGCCGGCCCGTTGGAGCAGACGTAACGCGGCGCGAGTGTGTCGGACGACGGGGGTTGCCCGTCCTGGCCGGAGGGAACCCACCCCCGGGCATGACTCACACCCCCGGGCGTCTCCGTCGCCGCATCCCTTATTCCCCTTCCCCTCCCCGGGCCGTCCTTCCCCGTGTCCGGCGAGATTTACAGCGCATCTCACCCTCAGTTCCCAGCGTGCATTTCCAACGGGCATTAACAAAAAAATATTCACGTAAAATTACAGATATTCGTACATCTGTACATTTTTTCATGAAAACAACTGCATCACTACCAAAAAAAAAAGTGTTCGCAGTAATACAGGGTTCGGATTCTTACCCGGGAATTTATGATTTGTGTTGTCCCAGTACATACCTCCAATAGTTAAACATTTTTTTTTGTAAACCGTTACCTGAATAGATTTCCAGTATTACTGGGCAAATAAATAAGTTAAGTATAATAAAAGAAAATAAAGTATTATTTTGAATATTAAATTTATCTTTTCTGTTTGTTTAAAAACGTTATGCTTGAACGTAACATCAAATAAAATATAAAATTACGATGAAATTTCGTAACAAATACTCAGCATTATTTCGAAAAACGTATCTCATATGTGCAAAAATAACCATAGACATGTTTTGTTCAAAGTTACAATATAATTCTTGTGGTTTTATGGACTATTTCTTGGTAACTGTTGTTCAATTTTATTCGTCAATTAATTCATTCTTTTTTTAATTATCTATACTAATATTGTAAAGCTGAAGAGTTTGTTTGTTTGAACGCGCTAATCTCAGGAACCGCTGGTCCGATTTGAAAAATTCTTTCAGTGTTGGATAGTACATTTATCGAGGAAGGCTATAGGCTATATTATATTATCAATACCATTAGGGATCCTTACTAAAAGTCCAATTTAGAATCAAATGCGTTGGAGGGGGTTAGATACAACATGCAGTACACGTACGAAGTGTGTGTTAATGCCGCAGGCGCTATTGCCTATTAACATTGTTGCCACGCACTAGATGCCTTATCATTCTTCATTTTCCCATACAAGTAAAAAACACCCCTGTGATATTAACAACGAAGCAATCAGTACCCTCATAAGAGTTCAATTAGTATTTAAATACTTTTCATCACTTTAAATCGCAAAAATAAACTATTGTTTTTTTCCCTCTGTCTGTGTTTAATTTGTTTTTTTATTGCCCTTTTTTTTCAAGTATATATATTTAACAGACTTGAAACTTCACAGTAATGTTCCTTATGTTACGCAGGATGACATTTTCCGAAAATTAGATCCCATGGGTGGTTAAAACCAGGCAACAGTGGGTACTTTGTCTGCATGAGAACATGATTTTGCATTGTTCGTGCCTTCTGCGTCTCCATGACAACGGGCATCGCGCGGCAGTGGCGTACCCACAAGGAGGCGCATGTATAATGAGCGGCGCAAGAGAGATCTGCCTGTAGACTGCCGTAGCGAAGTACGGGTACATCAGTTGTACGTTGCGTGCACGAGTCGGGAAACCATCGGTGCTATTCATTTTCTCTCCGGTACATTATACAGCATTGTAATAAATTTTCACTGAATTTTTTTTTAATTTACCATTACTGTAAATGGGAGATGTGGCTTAATTTTTTTTCCATTAGTATAGCCGTGCGAAGCCGGGTCGGGCAGCTAGTCTTTCTATAAATTGTTTGAATCGAAAGTCAAACGTAAAATATATTTAACATTATGTACGTGTTTTTTTAAGCGTTGGTAACCACCTGGAAGGAATTAATTATTTCACTCCGGTTACTGAACATGACATAATGTTTACAACAGGCTACGAATGTTGACCTCGAAAAATGCCTGAAGATACACCGTTGATTCTAATTAGTAAAAAATGAACCAGATCTGGTTATTTGACTGAGAATTTGATGAAATTGCTTAACTTAGTCAAGAGGATTCCTACAGTTTGTTTTCTGTAACTGAACGTAGCAGCTGTATCAATGGGAATCGCTGAAGTTCCATTGAGTTTCAAATCGATTTCATAGTGAATTTCACTGTTGTACCAGCTTGTAACCACCTGTTTGCAGAATATTCAGTTAAAAACTTTCACGGATTGAAATTACTTATTCATATTTAGAGTGTATGTAATGCAGCTTATCAAGCAAAAAAAAAATTGTTTAGTAAATATGTACTGCAAGATGTGAATAGTGTATAAAATATCCAAAATGGTGAGGTATGATACTTCTTTGACTCTGACTTTGACTTTGACTCTTATGCTATATTTTTGGCTCAAGGGCACTCTCAGTAGATTTATTATAATGGAACTTTTGCATTGGTCGTTTGGTCGTGAATTTCGCCATTAAATGCGCAAGGATTTCGTGGTTGGCAGAAAACTAGACAACCCTGGGCGAGAAATAGTGAGAATAAATGATTCCACAGTCATATACAACCCAGTCTAATAATGGAAAGCCCCTTGCCTAGATATCCGCACCAATAATGGCTTCATTATGGACGTATATTACAGATGAGTCTAGCGAGACGTGAAAAAGAATACGAAAAATTCATCTCGGTTCTATTGATCGTTATCATGTCAATTTGTAATTTGTTTTTATAGTGTGAAAATTAATTATTTGTTGTAAATAAATTGTAAAATAATTGTATAGACATGTCCAATACGGTGATGTGCAAAACATATATAGCTACTGTATTAACTGGACAAAATAAAATTAAATGAAATGAAAACTGGCATGACGTTTTACTGATACTAGATGACACTTCATAAATATTGTATGACAAATGTTTACAACGAAACACAAACTGTAAGAGATCTCTTGGTAAAAGAAATTGACAGAAAAATGAAATAAACAGTACCTATAGTGTGTGAGATCGTACCTTAATGGACTTGTAGAAATCGAGGTTATGAAAGGTTCTGAATTTAGAATGAAGTAACGACGCAATGGTTTCATTGGCCAAATAAGCGGGAGTACTCAGAGAAAACCCTGCATACTAATGGAAACGTCCACTGCGTTTTCGACTCCTGAAATCAAAATTCACGATAACGATAACCACTGCGGCCCCCACTTACAACGACTTGCACTTTCTCTTCACTAATGAGCTAATGATGGTATATTTTTTAAATAACAATAACAATAAAAACTGTTGTACATAAGAAGGTTCATAAAACTATATAGACTACATACATTCGGTTTTATTTTAACTGCCTCAGTCATGATATTAGAATTTCGGCGAGTACTCAAAACATAAAATAAATGAATTACAGAACTTCAATTCTCCAGATTGAAAGTCAGTGCTGCAGTTAATGTAATTTTGAGTGAATATATTTAGGCAATAAATTCACAAATATTACAATAGGTACGACGTTTAAATTTAGTTACAAATTAATTCAAGGAAGATTATAATCATGGCATAAAGTAATTTCTAAACTTAATTAACAAAAAAGCTGTATCGTTGTCAAACCTTTACATTTTCAAAAAGATGTACACCACTAAAATTGGCCAGTAACGTAACATGTAGAAAGTGTGATAGAGATTTCACAGGCAAGGTTGATGTAAAGGGAGAACAGGAAATGGCAAGGTAAACGAAAACTCTATAACGCGGAAATATAATACATAACGTTTTAAAGATCAAAGCTCACACACATATATGAAATTTAATTTTGTGTTGTAATGTTAACAACTTAACGACATAAATTTACTTATTAAAAAGGTTGAAACATTTTATTTCTGAACAAATCCAAACAAAATGACAAATATTAAAAAAAAAAAACGTTCAAAAACCAAATTAATGAATTACAAGCAAGTAAAAACACATTTGCAAAACATATTATAATATAAATAATTGTATGTCTAATTAATTTCAATCTGAATTAAAATGCACATTATTAAGGGAAATGCATCTGTTTGCAGAGTTTGACTGTTTGTTGTTTGTCAGTCTGTTGTGCCTGTGTTCGTCTGCACTGTCATCGTTGTGGTGTCCATCATGTGTGTTTTGTCACATCGCTGGGTTCTTCTGTGCGTCTGTGTTGTTTTTGAATTATCCGTTTGTCGCTGTGTCGATTTTTGTCTTTATTTACTGTTCTTGTTATTACCGTCTCGTCGTTAGCCAATGTGTTCGTCTTGCTTTAAAAAATGTTCCGACTAATTCCTTCTACGGAATTTTCCGTGGCAGGCCTACCTAGTGTTTTTAATTGTTTGACATCGCCTGATTTTGGCAGGTTTTCTGTGCGTTTGCATATTTACCTCATTTGTCTGTTATTGAGGTTTCATATGACAAACAGTACGCCAATTACAGCGTTTGTCCAAAACAGTACCTTAACTCCGGACCTTTATTATTGTATTCTGAACTCCTGCACATACCAACAGGTGACATATATAAAATACAAAGCGTGAAACTAAAAATTGCAAACTATTTTCATCACATACAATTTCTCTATTTTTTATTACTAAGGTAGTGAAAGAGAGGGGAGAAAATTAGTATTAACTCTGTACAACTGAAAAAGAAAACATGATTTTCAGTGAAAACATGCGGACTTCTTACAAATAATTATACTAACAACTAAAGCCCCGATTATTTCACCGATTCATTAGATAGTAAAGTAGACTTGAACCAGATATAAGTACATCTATTTCACGTTGAAAATTGCAGTACGGCGCTCTTTATTTGCTCATGACGTACCTGAGCCAGTTATAAACAAGGAGAAGAAGCGTTAAATTAATTACGTGTTCCTTCCAAAGGCTGTGACAGTGTTTTCAACAACGACTCTCATAAAACTACTTCATTATTTATAAGCAAGTCTAGCCTAGAGTGCAATGAATCCTTGAAATAATCTTAACAGTAACTGTAATCAAATATATGTATACAAGTATTTTCTTCATCTTAAGAGATAATGATTTTTTTTTTTTTTTAGTAAATAAACACCACTGCTTTGCTTCAGAGAACCCGAAGAAATAAAGTGAAAATTCCCGGAGGGCATGCAAAGCCTCAATTATTCATGCTAGTCAGAAATCTTGGGAATTATGGGATCTAAATTTCAAAAACCCTTGCAAAATTAAAGGCTCATTCGACGGTCGCTGGCTCAGATATTCTTACTAGCCCTGCCCACCCTCGGGGCAAGAAACGTTAAAATACACAAATTAGTTCAACGTTATTTCCTGGGCTTCGTTTGCATCTGTTTTGTGTTTGAGAAAGGGAAAAGAAGGGAAATTTTATTTTATTTTTCCCCCGCGGGCATCAAGCGAAGTTCCTGGAGTAATCGAGCGAGATTTTACTCGCCGCGTGCGCAGCGGAGCATAGCCGTGTCACGCCGATGCGTCTTATGCGCGGATAAAATATCCAAATATTCCTCTCGCAGCTGAAAATTCCCCGCCCTCTTTCCCTTTTAATATCTGTTTCGACATACCGCCTTGCGGCCTGCGTGCAAATTGTGATACAATTTCTGCCAAACAATTTGCATACGTTACGAAGAATATTTTTTGTTAGTTAAAAAATTTTTTTGTTTGTGTGTAGTATATATCTTAAATCAAGTTTTTAAATTTCAACGATACTGGCTACAGCATCTACAGAATGTCTTAAAACTCAGCGCCAAGCCGAAAACAGTTGTTAAGCCAATTAATCACGGTTCTGAATTTAAAAATAATTAAAAGAGTGAAAAACGTGTAGTTTACGAGTTATAAGCATTTTTTCTCCTCAAAAGTTTTCAAATCTCCACCCTGCAACAAATGATTAGATATTGTAACTAAAAATGTTTGCTACTTAATCATAAATAACACTGCTATTAATAACAATTCAAAATAAAATAAAAATATATTCCAGGGAGAAATAATTCTTTACACGAATGAGGCTAACATTTTAAGTAAGTTGGCTTTAATTAACTATCTTTTAAAATAACTTGCTAAATGAAAAAAGTTCTTTTTACTGTACCTATGACCATTCATATTCGCCCAGTTTAAAACTTTTTGTCACAAAAGTCTTCCAACTATTTTTACTTAAAATTATAGTATTTTTATTTTATTTTTATTTTTATTTATAGTAGTGTTATTTTGATTGCGTTGCAAAATTTTGAGTCATAGTATATAATAATAATTAGATTCGTGAGGGAGGTGGGATAATTTTAAAATGTTTGCAACAAGACCATAATTCTGAACTATGACACATTTCAAATATCCTATATATATTTATTTAAATTTAGAACAGCAATTTACTGAATTATTGGCTTGATTTTGACTACTGAACTTACTGTATATTGCCCATATAGTTGATTATTGTTTTATTTCTTTTTCTGACTGCAATATGTTTTTTCGAAGAAATATTTAAAACAATGGGACTGTAAAAGTTAATTATTTGGTTTGAAGTCCAGGTTAAAGTGCCACACATTCAAGCTATCGACTTGGCTGGCGGTGTCTCCTGTTAAACTTACCAATAGTTTTCTGTTAACTAAATTATTTTACATTAGAACTGCTTCTAAGCGATTGGCCCTGAGTTTATTTATGGAAGATTGCGACCAAAAAGAAACCAACTATAAAGGTATCGAATCAGGATAACAGGCTACCCAGTAAAGGCATCTACAAATTCAGCGGCCAATGGAAAGACAGCATCTGCCCGAATGGGTAGAAGACTATGGAGGGACTGGAATAATTCGCAGATTTATTTCTCTATTGGCTAAAATTGAAACTTTATAATTTTTCTATGCTTATTCTGATGGCTCGAGATTGTTCTAAAGGACTTTGGTCTGGCGAGAGACCCTAAACCAACGAAGTATCACATAGCAGGCTACCTGGTAGGCCCTTCTGAAATCTCACAAGTCAGCAAGCAATACCCAGGGTACATTTGCTCGAGTATGCTGAAGGTTGTGGATTCTATCCTAGAGGGCGCTGAACTCGAGAATGTGTCCTGTCCTTAACTACGGAGTCTCTGCTAACGCTTAAATGAACAAATACTCTTCTTTTAAAGATAAAAACTGGGATACCGAATAAAAACCACTGGTTTAGCAATACCACGTAATAATATGTACAAAAAATAATAATTCTAGTGTTACAGAAAACTGTTTGGCAACTTTTAGAAGAATTTTCTGTGAAATATTCAAAACTTTTTTTATAATTGTGAATGACCTCGTCACCGACAAGAAGTTAAGCCCAAAAAACGGCATGAGTTTTTAACTTGTTTATTTATACGGTTATTGCGGTCATTGATATCCAAGTGTTTGTATTACTATAATAATTACATAATAACGTTAAATTAAACGTATTGAATTTTCATCGACATTAAATTGTTTCTTATTGACTTAGCCTATACAGTCCTCCGCATCTATTTAGATGCCAGTCTCAGAAACCTATCTAAGATTAAGGAGTTTGAATAATGACCTATCGTTAAAACTAAACTACTGGATTCTCTGTACTCTTAAGAAATTTAACATTTGTCATCAGCTGACTATTGGTCTGTCTTCTCTTTTTTTTCCCCGTTCTTCAGATTTTTTTCTATTACAATCAACGAAAACTAATAACAATTTACACCAATTTAATGAAGAACACTTCAAGAACACTATCAAGAGAGCGTGATCGATTTACGTTTTTACGTATCACTGCAAAAAAATACTGTACTTTATACAGGATTATCCTTGGAAGCTCAGTTTACAAAAATAACACTTACAAAACTACAAGGCAGAGCTTTCCATTATTTTCAATTTTACAAGTGATATCGTTGGAACTGAGTTTCCAAGGACCATCTTTGTAAAAGTACAAATATTTGTTTACATTTTTACATGATCGAAACTTAAAGTCACAGAAATTAATTACATAGATCATGAGCTCATACGAACATGTTACAGAACTAGCAAAAACCTTTTATACTTATTGACCTTACAGCAAAAATTCCTTTCGTTCCTTTCACGCAAGCGTCTAGTCAGGGGGTGTTTCTGTGATGGTGTGGCGGGATGATAAGTCGACACTCGCTGGTGCTTCTAGCGTGGCATCGCCTCTAAGAGCAATGCTGTGAGCTGGTGCGCAGTCTTCTCATCGTGCCATGAGATTCAAGCCATAATCATACCTATTTGTGTGTGGCGTACTTTCATGAATCGGCAATAAGCATTTCATGCCTGAAAATTATTCCGAAAACACGCGTTTCAGTCAATTTCACTCTTCTGAAAATACAGTTTGAAAAAAAAATTGGTTGTCTGTAAAGTCGGTTTACTGACGATAGTTTAACGTGACAACGTCATAACAAAGCATTGATGAAATGATTGCATACTTTTAGGAATAAAATTGAATCATTTTTATTTTAATAATAAAAGAACAAATACTTGAAATTATACTAGTAATCAGATTTTTAAAATGCAAGAATAATAAACCTTTATTGCCGAAATTGTTGTTGTAATAAGCAATGAAAACCACATTAACTTTTCACTTCACTTTATAAACAGTCGACGAAACAGTTCACGTGTAAATGACTTGTAATTAATTTTAAAAACTGGCGTTTAGCTATAAAGTTTAAATATAATTATGAACAAGTTTTCATATAAATAAACTGTAATCAAATATCTATCAAAAATTATATGAATCACCATAATAATTTAGTCAATATTGTAACATAACCTATTATTAGTGCACTCGCCGAAAGCGTAACGGAACACAGCGTAACGGAACAATGAGCGTAACGGGACGCAGCGTAATGGAACAATGTGCGTAACGGGACTCTTTTTCGTGCGTGCAGCCGGCGTTCATCGATTTGTTAGACATTGTCACGTCAAAAAGAAATAACGGCCGCAGAACTACCCATCCGCCCCCAGAACAATCTTAAATGCTTTTCGTAAACAGACACACCACTCGGATATCCTGAGCAGTTTTCCAATCACGTAGTTTCTCCTGAGGCTCTGCGCCCCGTGTGTATGCCCGGGGAGGCGGGGGCCTTAAAACGGAACGCAAAGCTTGGAAGTTGCTATCGAAGATTAGCTTGTTCACAACTACGAGCAACTGCTCAATTATTCGATGTGTGTTCTACGTTGATAAATCTGTAAAGTTTGACTGTCAGTGCATGGCCATCAGATTGTTTTAATCCCTATCACTAGAGACCTGCAAAATTCGCGGATTCATGGACCTCTAGGATAGACTCCACAGTCCTTTAAATACTCGCGGAAATGATACCTGTTCATTGGCTACTGACGCGTGAGACGTCTCAACTAGGCTGTCCGTAATTCGGCATTTTCTTGGTTTAGTGTTTCCCATTGGCTCACAGTTCCCTGGATAAAATGTGGGCCAATGGCAGAAGCGGTACGAAGGTATAGTTGTTTTGATGCTAACCTATCGCGAAATGAATCCGCGAATTTTGCATGTCTCTATATCACAATAAGCCAGAGAAGAAGGAGGGGGGACAATGGCAGTGCCTAGCGGGGCGGGTGCAGGGACGTCTGTAGGAGGCGTCGACATCACCCCTTGGCTCGTTGGAGGGGGGAGAGCTAAGGTTTCCCCTCCCTTATAACGAGGCGGGGCTTTCAAACGCACCACCCCCTCGCGGTTAGACCACGCCTATAAACCCGCACGGTCATAGATAACCTAGCTCGCCATACTCACACACACACACGCGCTAGTTTTAAGGCGCCAGTCCGGTCAGGGGTGTATGTGTGTTAGCGAGGCGGGATGATAAGCGCGACGCTCGCTGGTGCTTTTAGCGCGGTGTCGCCTCTCGACTGGCGCGCAGTCTTCTCGTCGTCACAGGATAACCATGGGGTCAGAGCGGTGACCACAACATTAGACGGCGGAGAAATGAAGATAAAAGTGTTTTTCGAGTCTCTTGAGTGTTTCCAAGAATCTTCACCGGATGTTTTAGTCATTATAATTCTTCTAAAATTAAATTTAAAAAACGATGTCTGGGAATAGAACTCATTTGCCATCAGCGTATTCTTATATGTTTTTCGGTAACAAACCCCACTTAGATATCTTGGGCAGTTTTTTTTTTTAATCTCGTGGTTTATTATGGAACCGTGAACACTGTATGTTGAGCATTTATTGGTGGCCATGCTCAATATGAGATATCAGAAAACTACACGCATTCAATTTCCATTAGTCCAAAACTCTAGCACATTTATCTTTCGCTAATTCGGTGACGGGGGAAAAGTTTTAGGGAAAAACTCTGAATTAATAAAAATTATACATATAATCAAAATATCCTATTTGGACGGTAGTATTTTAGATTATTCCAATATTAAATGTTTCTGTACACGATTTTAAATAAATTCATAAATACTTTAACCGTATTTAATTGATAGTAAAACATTTTTTCTACTAAACATGTCTTTATTTAATGGTTTTTATAAATTTGGAAGCAAAATTTTATGCCAGTCCTAGCATTTACTAAAATAATAAAATCATGTGGTATATAGTTTTGATTAAACCATCCTAAAACTATTTTTAGTATATCATTAATTTAATCAATAAAAAATACGTTCCCCTAAAACCATGGAAACCTGAGTTTTTCAGGATTTTGGGAAAACAGTTTTTGTATTGATTTATGAATGATATACTAAAAAGAAGTGTTACAAGACAAAAGTTACATGCGAATGATTGATCCAAATCTGTATAACTTACCACATTACTTCATGCATTCAATATATTACATAAAAATTTGCGTTCAAGTGCATAAAAAAAACCATCAAATAAATTCTTGTTTGGAAGAATAAAGCGTTTTATAAATATTTGAAAGTGGTTGTATTAAAAATTTATTTACAATCATGTGCAAACCCACAAAATTTTAGAACCAAAACAATTGAGGGTACTGCCCCATTAACAAGAGTATTGTGGTGTCCCACGGGATTCCCTTGATCCATAAAGGAAAAAAAAAACATGTGTGCCTATGTGAAATACGTTTTTCGAGATGATACTGAATATTTCTTACGAAAATTGTCACATTAGTTATATATTTTAATTGGCGTTTCATTCAAGCTTTTTTTTGAATCATGGTAAAGATAATCGAATATTCTACAATGTGACTTTAATTTGTTTAACAGTGCCTATTATTATGCATAGTTATAATGTAAGACAATTCAGGGAACAGTTTACAAAAATATGTAACTATTGGAGGTACTGGGACAAACACAAAGCACGAATGCTCGGGTAAGAATCCGAATCCAGTAGCCGGGAACACTATTTTGTAGTGAATACAGTTGTTTTAATTTAAATGTGCAAATTAACAAACATATGTAAGTGCACGTGAATATTTATGTTTCATTTACAAACAATAAATACGGTGTGAAAATTTTGTTTTCAGTTCGCACTCATTAATTGAATGTGTACATTAACAGTCTGAATTTGAGAGAAAATGATAATGTTGTGTTCGTACTCATGTACCCTCATTCCCCATGAAACTCCTCAAACGTATTTGTATATCGTGTCTTTTATCACGATTTGTCTGTTCGTTACTAACCTGTAGGCTCACTCCATTGCGTGTCCACTGATAAATAATTGCGCTAACTTGGTGCATAAGACCAAAAATAAAAGTGGCGGCTCCGCATCAATTAATCCTTGAAAATTCCAAATGTGTTCTGACTATGCTAAGGAAAAAAATATAATTTCATAAATGAAACTAAGAACGACATTTACGATATTAATTATTTCTCAACATAAAATTATTAATTTATTGTTACATATTTGCTTGAGCTATAAATTACATAGTCGGAAATAAGTATCTTAAAAAAATAATCATTTTATAACATTTGTAATACTGTAAAAATTTTGATAGTTTATATCATTCATTAACGTACAATAAATCATTTGTCAAGGATATGTTAAATAAATGACCGGAACTCATTCACATTAAAATTTATTTTTAAGGCAAATTAAAATACTTCTTCAAAATAAACAATTTGTGAACTTGATTTGAAACAACACTTATCATTGGAACTGACATTTTTTTATGGTACTATAAATTCTGTATTCAACAAATATATTCTTTTAAAAAGCGTGTTTGTTGATCGAAAGATACTGTTAAAACAAATCAACAATTTTTTCTCTCATTTACCCATGACTTACATAAATACAATCTCTTGAACATGACATCGTATGAGGCCTGTCAGGACCACAAATTCAATTTTGTAATCCAAGGGGTGCACGTGTAATGGACCAAGAAATTTAAACAGGATTTCAATAATTTTAACTCAACTATTACGTAACAACAGTTGTATAAAAAGCACATAGATAACGCTCTGGTTTAGAATGCATGTTCATATTCCAGCTAATAACGCCATTTCATTAGATGCGCACTTGTGAACCGTTTAACTGTTTTGCCTATTATCCGATACTTCTTTGGTTGAGGGTTTATTATTGGATGAACAGTAAACCAACAGCCGAAACAGCTTAAATAAGCAGGTATTTCAATTTCAGCCTATCAAATCCCTTAACTAAAAAACTACCGAATCACAAGCTACCAAGTTGAGACGTCTCACCAGACGGCAGCCAATGAACAGTTTATATTTTCCCGAGTGTAGAGGGTACTGTATAGTCTATCCTACAGGCCATTGAATACAGTAATTTTTTGGGTACCTTCTAATGATGAACTATCGCAAGAACATTATACCGTTTGATAGGTTTCAATACACTTTGTCCATATTTGCAAACAGTCTTATTTAATTGGCTCTAATCGCCTAAAGAAGTCTGTTCCGCACTTAACTCAGCCAATGAGGAAACACACTGCAATACAGAAGTTCTGTAATTTGCCGTAAAATAACTATGCTATGCAAAAATAGTTCGTCAAACCTTAGGGTGAATTGAAAATTATATTTGCGAAAAACATAATCATGATAAATAAAGCTTTTAGTTGTGATATTTCGGTGCTCATAAATAGAGACCCGTAAAATTCGCGGGTTCATTTCGTGTTATGCTAAAATTCAAATAAATATACCTAAGTTTTGCTTCTGTCATTGGCACAATGTTAATCTGAGGGCCAATTAGAGACCCTCACTCATAGAAGTGTCGAATCACAGGCCACCCAGTCGAGACGACTCACAAGTCAACAGCCAATGAACAGTTGGCATTTGCCCGAGTGTGTAGAGGATATTGGAGTCTATCCTAGAGGTCATCGAACCCGCGAATTTTACGGGCCTCTACTCATAAAGTAGTATCAAACCGCATTTTTCTTTGTTTTAAATAAAATTAATATTTTAGGAGAAATATTGAAATGTGGAAATAAATGGGCATGGCAATTATCTCTAATAAACTATTTGTACCTACACGGTTATTTGAAATAATACCATGATCGCCCTTAAAAAATTGTTTGAAAGTTACCAAGTATTTAAATTACCTGATACGATGACAACTTAATAACTGAAAACTATAATATTAGATAATTAATTCTGTAGAGCCCTTTCATTACTTAAAAAAGTTTTCTTGTGCACTTATGAACTTTAATTTGAATGATAGCAGGCGGAAACATTTTAGTGGGAGAAAAAAAACCATTTTAGAGTATGAGCGTAATGTTCATGATTTTTTTAATGTTTATATTCTTAATCTTTTTGCTTTTATTGTTAGTTTCATTTTATTTTGGCCTATTTTTTTGAAGATAAAATATTGTTCATTTTAAGTACCTAAACATATCTCTGCTATTGTTTCTCTGCAGAATAACGGTTTGGTAACTGGGTAGCCATATTTAAACAGATTAGTTTGTAAAGGTTAATATTTTATTCCAACGTATTTACGATGTAATAAGTACTTATTAACTTCCGCATCTATGTACTTCAGTTGCAGTAATTTGACGGTAATGTGAAGTAGTCTCCTATGAACCTTTTATTATTTTTTTATTTATCGTGTCGTAGTTAAGGAGCGAGGCCTACCCAAGAGCGGGCAGGGGGTAGAGAAAGACGGGCGTAAACACAATATCTGGCTACGAAGATCCTGCAAGACCTCCCTATCTGGGTCTCCGGGGGGGGGGGGGACTCGCCGAGAGACACTCTTTCTGTGACATTATTTGATGGGCTTTCTCTTCGGGCTCTACCCCTCCCCCCCTCACTCACAACCTTAGCAATCACATCTTGTCCCTCTTTCCTCCTCCCGCTTTCTCACTTTCCCCATGTGTCTCCTGCTCCCTTCGCATTCTCTCAATCTCTCTCTCTCTCTCCACCGTAGGAAACCAATAACGACGGCTGAAAAATGGTCCTGAGGGTCATTTTATACACGACACACAGCTTCTGACCAATATGGGGCTGGGGTTGAGTGCCAAAGTGGCACAAGTGCTAACTGGAATAAAACTTTCAGTGAAAAATATTTCTTCGCAAATTTTTTTATGAGTAAAGTAAATTTTTATATGAAAAGAATGTCTCAGTTTCAATTTAGACTAATTACAACAAATCATACATCAAATTTAATGTAAACTAAACAGTTTTTTTTAAATGTCAAATTTGTGCACCTTTAGTTATAGGCCTAAAACCTAAAGTCCAATTCTTTCCACACTTTGGACGCAACAGCCTCTTCAATTCTGTGTCTCAACTCTGGTAAATGATTAGGTAGCGGTGGAATGGAGACACGATCTTTCATAAAGCCCCAAATGGAAAAAAATAATAATAGCATTGCTTTATGTCAGGTGAACGTGGAGGCCAGCGAAAAATAGCGCTGTCGTCTCGACCATTACGGCTAATCCAACGGCCAGGGACTTCGACGTTCAACCACTCTCGTGCAAAGAGATTACAATGGGGTACATTTTAAATTAAATCACAGATTCATTCTTAGCAAATTGAAAGAATACAAAACGCTTATTGCTCAGGAGACGCCATTTTGCGTAGGTGGCGATACAAGCGAGAAAACAACAAAGCAGTACTTCGCGCATGCGCTTACCTAAGTTGTACTCTTTAATTGTGACTTCAAAACAAAACTCTAAAACGCTTACAGTCGATACTATTAAAATTTATAGCTGGGACTTTCTTTTATGGACATACCGTATTTTACGTGGAAAGATTTTGAGACTATATGTGTTTCGTGGTTGGTTGAGTTTTCCTCAGTTACGTGTCTACTGTTGGCCCACGAATCGCAGCTATTTGGCGCGGAAGCAAACTCGTCCTGATTGGCCTGGTAAAAGTTGGCCATGGCTTTTTCTTGCAGGTGGCCGCCAGTTACTTGGAAGAAACTTTTGGCGTGGAAAATACCTGCACCTAAAAATCGATAGTTATTTTGAAAATTACATTAATAAACATTATATTTAATTACGGAACTTTAATATAAGAATGTGCCTCATATCATCGAAGGGTTCTTTAAGTTACTGATAGCTGGATCTTCGAAGAAAATGACGGCGGATTCCGGATTCCGAGTTGTGTATTCCGTTTTACACAGGAAGAAGCGGCAAGTGGACAGACGAAAGACTTTTTTTTTGCTGTGGACAAGGCAAGTTTTTGATGAATTTTGTTAACACTAAAATCTCTAAAATGATTTCAAACTCAAAGTGAATAAATAAACGAAGATTCTTGAATAATTTTAATCAGTTAAGCTCGTAAATTTAATTTAGATAATGTTAAAGAATGAATAAATTATCAACACTAATATTATAACGTACAATATCGCGGATTTTAACACAAACGTTACATACTGGTAGAGAACGGCAAAAAAAATCTTGTATTATTTTCGCAATAATTGAAATTCAAATAGGGGATTCCATCCTAGATGTCATTGAAACTGCGATTTTTTCAGTCACTACGTATTGGCAAAAATGGCCTTACTAACTTCGTCATTAAAATGTTTTGACACGATTTTAATGATGATGAAAGCTTGCTTTTACTGCAAACATCTTTATGTATAGCAGTTATGTTGTTTACAGAAAGATAATTTCTATTGGTTAATATTTTTAATAAAAAAATAATTTTTGCCATCAAATAAAGACATTTAAAAGTGCACTGATCTCTCTTAAACGAATAAACATTTTACTTACTTGTGGTAAAGGACTGTTCACCAAATTTATTTCGTTTTGTAATTCGCACGTATCTGAGTTTATTTTACTGTAATACCGTTTAAGAATATCACGTTCTGAGCTTCGTTTGCTGACAAAAATTACAATTGCAAATAATTCATCATATTTGCTCATAAATAGGACCAATAATTTTTCGCGAAAAGACAAACAATGTATCATCCGCTGTGTTTTGCGATTGGTTGAGCTACTTTCCAATGAATGCCTACACACGAATCACAGCTCTATGATAGATTCTACAGTACTCTGTACACTTGGGCAGATGTCACCTGAACATTGGCTACCGTTTAGTGAGACGTTTCAACTTGGTCGCCTGTAATACGGTAGTTCTTTAGCTGAGGGGTTCTCATAGGCCAAGAGCATTCCCTATATAGTATGTGCCAATAGCAGAAGTAGTTAAGAGGTATAGCCTACACATTTGAAATTTATCCTATCACGAAATGAATCCGCGAATTTTTCCGGTCCCTAATTATCTGTCATGAGCAGACAACTGCAGCTTTCATGTTAATGCCTGGTATCAGGATGAGTTCCACACAATTATACACATCTAAGTCGGTGTACATTATACATTCCCTGATTCCACATTTAATCTTCCTTGTGATTGGGTTATTTTGACATCATTTTATTGTTCTATTTTCTTTCGTGGCGTGTCAGAACCATCAAATGGTCCAATGAGAATGCAGTTAAAGTGTATAACGGTACGCATTCCATCCTCTCTAAAGAATAAAGACTTATTTTTCAGTTCTATAGAAATGATTCTCCATTAATAAAACTTTGAAAAGTTAAGGTAAATTGCAATCAACTTGTTTTAAAATTCACTATTTCTAGGGACCGGAAAAATTCGCGGGTTCAATTACCTCTAGGATGAATCTCCATAGTCCTACGTACACTTGGTCAAATGTCACCCACTCATTGGCTGCTGTCTTGTGAGACGTCCCATCGTAGCAGCCTGTGATTCGATAAAGCTTTGGTTGGGTGTTTCTCATTGGCCCAGAGTCATCCAGGTGAGTTGTGAGCCAATGGCAGAGGCAGCACTGAGGTATAACTATTTGTATTTTAGCCTGTCGCAAAATGAATTCGCGAATTTTTCCGGTCTCTAACTATGTCTCATCATTATGAACAGGCATTTTTCGCTTTAAAAATCTGAACGCTTATTGGACTGCAACACGGTATACCCGCACCAGCGGTTTCTTCCTTGTGATTGGCGGCCGTCTGCGAGAGAGTCGTTGCCTTATTTGACCGAGCAAATCTTGACGCTTTTACTTCCGCAATGAAACACTGTGATTGGTGTTCTAACAGTAGATATGAACCTGAAAGAAACTCACCAAATCACGAAACACAGGCGGTGCTAAAGTGGTTTAACTATCAGCTCGTCTTGTAATGTTTTCATGAAATATGCTTGCACCTACTCTTCATTCAAATTTTGGGCTGTAAGCTATACTTGCATCATAAAATTTTTAAATTTTTTCTAACTTAGAACATTTAAAATAGGTCTTTACTAAAGGTCAAAATAAAATTTTTTCTGCCCTATTACGGGAAGAAACTGGCTATTTAAACATTAACGTAAGAAGTTAGGAAGTGGGTATGTACAAACTTCCGGGTTAAAATTTGGAAGTCAAAATAGAACGATCCCCCACCTACATTTCTCATCTGTAAATCATTATTTTATGTATATATATTTATTTATCCGTTTTATATTTTAAAGAATTATAACGATAATTCCTTGCGAATGTGTTGTTAATATCTATTTTTAACTATATTTGGGGCCAGTGATTTTTCGAGAAAAAAAAGTGAGTTAAAACAATTTATAATACTCTGTGTTTCGTGATTGGTTGAGTTTCTTTCCGGTGCATTCCCACTGTTGGCACACGAATCACAACAATTCTTAGAGACTGGAAAAATTCGCGGTTTCATTGACCTTTAGGATGGACTCCAAAATCCTCTACGTACTCTGGAAAATGCCACCTGCTCATTGGTTACTGACTTGTAAGACCTGGAGTCTGGGTTGCATGGGAAGGTTTTTCGTTGGTTATGAGTCTTTATAGCCAACTGTGGTCCAATAGCAGAAGCAGGAATAAGGTAAACATGTTTGGCTTCCAGCCAATCGCGAAATTAATCCGCGAATTTTTCCGGTCTCTAGAAATTCTGTTTAGGAGCAAACGCGCTCTAAATGCCTGACCAAATACCTAAGCCAGCGTCACTTGCAAATGGCCGCCAATCACAAAGTATAAATTAATGATGCTGAAATACCGTATTTCAGTCTAGTAACCGAACAGATAATTTCGCGAAAAATCACTACCTCTAACAATACTCGCTTCATGTTAGCTTTTTTAAGATTTTTCCAAGTGAGTTTCTTTCAAACTATTGAAAAACTTCTAGCATTAGCGTTAGCTACGGTTTGTTTTTGCCAGCCTACTTTCAGACAGACACTTATTCCATAGATAAATAGCTATATTCATGCCATAAACATTTGTGTCGGTGTGTTCTTTGGACGATTATTTCATGAAAAGAGACAAAGAGAGGGTAATGTATGGCAGCGAGAAAATATTTCGATACGCAGCAGTTGCAACATTGTGTTTCATTTCACTTTTTTTTCTTGCCACATACCAATTTACGACAATTGCGTAGGGCTAGAGACCGGAAAAATTCGCAAATTAATTTCGTGATAGTCATTTTGCTATTTGCTCACCGTTCATCTGCACCACACTGGGCGAATAAGAAACCCTCAACCAAAGCAGTATGGAATCACAGGCAAACCAGTTCAGACGACTCACAAGTCAGCAGCCAATGAACTGGCGTTATTTACCCGAGTGTACAGAGGACTGTGTAGTCTATCCTGAAGGTCATCGGTAACGCGAATTTTCCCAGTCCCTACGTATGGTTATCAAAATCTTCGCTTAATGTAGAGCCGTTGCTTTACACATCATGGTCTCTCTAACCTATCGCGAAATGAATTCGCGAATTTTTCTGGTCCCTGTTAAATAACCACGATTCATTTCACTCCTGGCTGGACTTAGCCTGACTGTACATAATCGCGTCTTTGCAGTGTGCTCATTGGTGGATGAACAAGATCTCTTTGACTGGCACTTACACGTGATTGGTTAACCACATACTCTCCTTGTTTATAACTGAATCAAGGTCTTCAATGGCGTGTCAGGAGTACTTTGGTCCAAATGTCAAACGCGGAGCAATGAATCATTTCAATCCAATTAGAGTCATTAAAATCCATAACATTAGAATTATAGCTAAGGAACGATGCTGACATTAAATTCACAAGTCCCTACTAGAGATTTAGGTCATTTAATCAAGGATGATTGCCTCGTTATAGTCTAACGTATTCTTTTTAAGTAAAAGCTTTTGTGAGTGGCTTATATTTCACCAAATGACATAAATATAGGTCGAACAATTTTTTATTTATTTTTTGGCAAAAGGTGCTGCAAAGCTATCATATCTAACGGTGTTGTAACTGAAACTACTTGTCATTGAATGTGATGATACTGGTTACTTAATGATAAAGGTGTAATTAAAAAAAGAACAATTTTTTTGAGTTTCTGAGTTAGCAAAATTATCACAATTAAGAGAATCTCGAAAAGATAGGTAAAATAAAATATATTGTTCGTAAATAAAATCAAATCATTTCAAGTAGTAGGAAGTAAGTATCTTAAACTTCAAAACGAAAAAAGATTCAACTATATACTCCACTTAGTTCTCCCTATCGGTAAGGAACGAAAAAAAGCACGTATTCATTACGCGAAGGGCTAAAATTAAAATACACATTGGACTATCTTTAATTTAAGCTGTTTTTGCTGTTTTCTCACTGTTAATTTGGATGACTCTCGTCCGATAAGAAACACTAAACCAAATAAGTATCGAATCCAGACAAACGAATAGAAATACTCACAAGTCAGCAGCCAATGAACTGGCGTTATTTGCCTGAGTGTACAGAGGACTGTGTAATCTATCCTGAAGATCATTGAAACCACGAATTTTTCCAGTCCCAACTCATTGGCCCAGAGCCGTCCAGATGACCAGTGAGGCACTAGAGAAAGCAGCTACAAGGTATATGTATTTGAATTCTAAGCTATTGCGAAATAATTCAGCATATTTTTCCGGTCTTTATTATAAAGGGGAACGTTATAACTAGGGACACCTGTATTTCGCGAATACATTTCGTGTCAAGGTATTTTACAAAATACTGTAGCTTTTCTCCTGTGTTTATTGGCTGAGGTCGATGAGAGGTGTCGTCCCGCTCTTGACGGGGCCAATGAGAATGTGGTCACCGTACTGCTGCACCCTCACAATTTGCCATGACTCTTAGAAAAAGCTACAGTGTTTTGTGAAATACCTTGACATGAAATGAAATTGCGAAATACAGGTTATAACAAGTTTATGCTGTAGTGGGTTCACACCGATTCCCCTCTATTACTGGTGTAAAAAAAACTGGTGATGGTCGACTTATGCCCTTGTGACCGCACGAGGTGTGGCTGTTCGACGTCCTATCACACCCGCCCCCTCTCCATCCAAAATTCTCCCCACCTTTCCTATTCCTCCCACCCCGTAAGGCCCCTTGTAACAGCCCGATCCCAGGGTCCAGAAAATGTGATCCCTTATCGTCGAATGGCTTCCCTCCTCTCTTGGAAAGATCGCATCCATGACTGCGCCCTCACTCCCCACTCCTCTCTCTCTCTCTCTCTCTCTCTCTCTCTCTCTCTCTATCCCACAAACTGCGCGGGATTAAGTCCAGGAATTGAACCAATGGAATCGGGAACGCCCTTTTTTCTCCCTCACCCATGTCCCAACCCCAACATTTTACCGTCCTCGAACTACAGCAATACCACCGCAACGATACTTTTGTAACTAAATACCATCTGTGTAATTTTACTGCTATGTAGGTTGTATATCACAGTTCTCTCGCGGATAAACGGGTGGCAAAGTAGACTTGAAGCACGCATACTTCTGCTTCACATAGGTGACTGATTGGTTCACGGTGCTCTTGACACCTCTTTGGACTATTATGAGCCAGTTATAAAAGTCAATTAGAGGTCACCCAATCACGTGTTATCCCCATTGTTATCTAATAATTAGGACTTCTTAGACAGCTTCCTTTATGTATAAATCAAGTTGAGTCTAGCTTTGGGTTAAATAATTTCCCTTACTTATAAATACGCAATTTCAATTATTTCCAGGGAAGACCGTCTAAAGTTGTACCTATATACATGGGCCAATGTAATATGTGCATTGGTAGCTCACATGCGAGTTTTTGTAGGTACCGAAAAATTTCGTGCAAGGCCAGAGCCAGGATGTTGTGAAGGAGGGGTTCCAGTATAACTATATTATAAAATTTAAAACGTAAGTATCCTTTCAATTGTAATTTTTGGAATTTATAATGAAAATTGTTTGCCACGCTAAAATCTCATGGAATTGTAGTATTTTAATAAGCCGACGAATAAACAAAGAATTTTTATATAATGATTTTTCTTAAGAAAATAATACTGGATATTTTATTTTTGTTTATTTTTATTTAATTTTTTAAAAACTTTGTTCTTAAGGCAAGACAAGTCATAAATAATATATATAAATGTTAATAAATTCATGAAACACAAGTAGTATAGAATAGGGCGTACTGGGACACGGGTCCTGGGTGTGGTGTGTGGCGGCTTCTGCTGCCTTGGAATATATATCTCCGATGACGTCACGGCGGCCATCTTGGAAGTCCTTGACCTTCAACTTTGACCTTGACCTTGACCTTTGACATTCACCTTGGTGGCCATCTTGGATCCACCATCTCTTAAATCGAGCGCCCCACTCACTCTTGATGATATTTTCGTCACGGCCGCCATATAGATTTTTTTCTGTTCCGCTGGAGGCCGCTATCTTGGATTTCGTCGACTTTGTTTCTGTTATTTGTTCCTAGAGAGCGCCAACACCACTCTGTCTCATCACATAAGGTCGATGTTCCATTACCTACCAGAGCTATTATGGTCCTTATCGACATATTAAATTTAGTTTTTTATGCAAAATACATTGGAAGTGTTGTGATTAGAACCATTGCCGCTCTGATCTTTAGATTGAAAAACATACGCCTTTACCGCTCGACCATCGTGACAGTTACCAGACCGAGAATTAAATAAGGTTTATATAAAAATAACATGCATATTCGGACTTGTAATTTTGTTTAAATTTGAAGAAATAATAATATTACCTGTTCGAGACAGAACCGCGATCTTGTACTAAGACGTAACTGTTGTAATTTTGTTTAAATTTGAAGAAATAACAGCATCACCTGTTCGAGACAGAACCGCCATCTTGTACTAAAAGGTAAGTGTTGCAACTATCGTTACGCCCGCTATCTTGAAAATCGGTAATTTCAATGCTAGAAATTCCGAAAAAATTCCAAAATATATTTTAAAAATCGCCTTCTTAAAATATTTAGTTATTTAAACGATTTTGGTCCTCGGTTCGATTTCCGGCGAGCGTAAAACAGTAATTTATTAATGTATTTAAAAAATTCTCAATAAAAGTAATAAAAACATCTTACAACACACCCGGCATTTTGAATTATGTCACCACTGTATCAAATATCGTTACGGACGCTATTTTGAAAGTCTTTATTTAATATCCGATTTTAATGAAAAAAGTACAAAATTAATTTCAAAAATAACTGAATAATATACTGATTGATTAGATCGATTCCCGTCCTTGGTTCGAAACCGGTAAGACCAAAAAAAACAAACAAAGAAAACAACAGATCCTACCTCCACAGAAGCCACCTAGACTGACCTCTAACCACCAATAACAACGTATATATCGTCAACTGGTACTAAGTCATGTCCACCATCTTGTCTTCGTCCGCTGGAGACCACCATCTCGTTTTCGTCTGCTAGAATGTGCTGACACCATGTTAGTATAATTTTCTGTTCGCCATAAATTAGACCTCGATTGTTGACATTGATTTTTGACCTTGAACTTTGACCTTGACATTGAAATTAGCCCTTGACCTTTAAATTTGACCTTGACCTTGAAATTAGACCGTGAAATTTTTCTTGATCTTGGATTTCGACCTTGACATTTGACCTTGAAATTTGATCTTGAAATTTGACTTTGACCTTGACATCATCTTAGATTCGTCTCTTTGTGTTCAGTATATGCTACCAGTAGCTATTACCTGCTAGAGGACATTGCCACCATCTTGTTTTCGTCTGCTGGAGGACTCCATCTTGTGTGTACTCGTCTTATAGAGTGCATTACTATCATACTTGTTTAAGTTTTACCCACTAGAGTGCATTTATAATTTATTATTATTACCAAGATGCCCGCAATATGATATTTGGGCGCCATCTTGGAAAGGTGTAATTATTTAGCTAGAAATTCGGGAAAAATTCCAAAATTCATCAAAAAAATTTACAATCAATTTACAAATTGATTCGATCAGTTCCTGTCCTTGGTACGATACTTGACAAGTGACAAGTGTAACTAAATATTATATAAATTTTATATTCTGGTTTCCATTACATTTCTCGGAGTTTATTATGCATTACTCTACAAAAACAACTCAAGACAATATACCTGACCAACGAATTAAATATGTTATCGATAAGCCTAACATAAAAGTATAGTTTTTGATACTTAGAATAACCTTTAAATTAAGCATAATATGACTATACTGAGCTAGTACTATAAAAAATAAACATGGCTGCACTATAGTGTGTGTTTTGAATTTGGCACTTAATACTATAAAAATAAACATGGCTGCCCTCTAATGTGTGTTTTGAATTTGGTGCCTAATACTATAGTCATAGAGTAGTGGCTGCCAAAATAATTTTTTTATTTTCAAACTTGAAAACCAATGACTATAATGGGAAAAAAGATGATGACCTGGTATGTTATGTTACAAGATGGCGGCTTACAGCAATCAATTGTCATAGGTATATATAATTAATTAATTTTTAAAGTTGGCTGTTATGGATAATTCCTAGCAGCCGAAATTATTTTTTATTCCAATGTGGAAGAAAAAAAGATTCCGGCCGCCTAGCAGCCGACACTATATTTGCAAATTTGCTGCCTAGTACTTTAAAAAAATTAACATGGCATACTACATACAAATTTAAAACTTCCACAGCGCAAAAAAAATTTATAAGCATATATACAACATCTTAAATTATTATTTACACCTGGCCTCGTGGACATGTGGTTAGCATTGCTGACTACCAATCCAAAGATTGGCGGATCGAACCTCCGCAGCCGCGATACCTTCCATTTTTGTACTTGTAAAAATAAATGCGGTGCGAGACACTAGCGCTCCCTAGCTTCCTATATTAGAACCATGATGCCGTCGCCCGAGCAGACGACGCTCCACGTGACATCTACAACCACCTGAGGATTCCCTCCATGTGGCTCCCGACCACACCCCACCCAGCCACGTGGTGCCACGACCACCTACTGCCACGCCCACCTATTTACCCGGACACGTGGTGCCACTCCCACTTATTCACCCGGACATGTGTTGCCATGCCCACCTGTTGGAGTGCCACACCCACCTTTTTGATTGTTTACTGTGCCCCAGAACCGGTCCGATCCCCCTACTGAGACCGAAACGATGGAAACGACGTGTTATAATAAATAAATCTGATAAAGCTTATTATGATCACTGGGTCGATTGTGATATTAAAAGTATTTATAATGAACATGCAAGGAAGATGGTGGTAGAAGAGATTGATTACACATCATGGAAAGATCCAAACATGATAGGTGTTGGTTGACCGGCTAAGACTCCTACATGGCTCGCTTTGTGCAGAAAACTATTCGTGCATCAAAGAAATATACTTCATACTCGAAGAACTGAGGGAAGCTGGCTACATACAATAATGACTTGTTTTACTTGTATTTGTATAATGTTGAGAAATAAATTAAATACTTAAAGTAAAAATTTATTGTTTCGTTTCAATATGGCGTCCGTAACGGTGATTGATACACGTGGTGACATAATTCAAAACGACGGGGGTGGTGTAAGATGTTTTTAGTACTTTTTATTGAGAATTTTTTAAATATATTAATAAATTACTGGTTTACTCTGGCTGGAAATCGAACCGAGGACCGAAATCGTTTAAATAACTAAACATTTAAAGTAGGCAATTTTTAAAATATTTTTTTGGAATTTTTTCGGAATTACTAGCATTAGAATTACAGATTTTCAAGATGGCGACCGTAACTATAATTGTAATAGTTACGTCTTAATACAAGACGGTGATTCTGTCTCGAACAGGTGAGATTATTAATTTAAATTAAAAAAAATTACAAGTCCGAATATGCATGTTATTTTTATATATACCTTGTTGAGGGTTGATGTGTACTTTTTTAATTGTGTGACTTGGTGCCTTCTTGCACCACACGTTGGAACTTGGGACAGTGCTGCGATCTTCGGACTAAACGGACAGTTACGCATCACCATGGCGTCGGTTCGAATGTTGATGTATGTGCTCGAACATTTTTGGTCCTCCGGGCCCGGATTATAACGCAAATCAAGATTTACGGATGGTGAAAGTGTTATAACAACATCTAGGGAACGATTTTCAAAATATTTTGCACTGGAAACGGTATAAGGACCTATCGGTGACGCGTGGTTGTAATGCCGACGGCTTATAATTAATGACGGACATTGCGAAGGGAGAAATTGATAATTATTAGAAAAGTGAAATTATGCGGCAGTGCATCTATGTTTATGGTTATTAAGGGCACACAAGAGTCCTTACGCGGGGATTAGTGAAGTTAGGCACACAAAAATAACTAAATCAAAAACAAAGGGAAACGCTTACCCACTAGATAAGCACAATGGCGGCACAAACACCGGAATTGCAACACGTAATTTTCAACTTTTTATTGGGCAAGGCCAATGAAGCCCGTGATTTGTATGAAGCGTCGGAGGAGGATGCATCCAAATTGGAGGATTTTAAAATTGTATTTGAGGAAGTTATAGAAAAAAGGAGTGAATTACTAGCAAATTTCTTTGCTATGTGCACAAACCCCCCCAATGATAAGGTCGATATGAGCGAGGTCAAGCAACAGTTCGCGGTTTATGAAGTAGTGTTCCGGGAATTGCGTAAATTATACAATAAACAGACAACAAGCCAAAGTGAGGTTAAGGCACCAGGTGACACAGTGCCTAACACGGGATCGCAAGCCACGTTAAGTCCTCACGTGTCAATGTTGCCTGCATTACCGCTACCGGTGTTCGGCGGTAACCGTGCTGAGTGGAAGTGATTTGTGGAACTATTTAACGCGGTGGTTGGCCAATGTTTGCACTTGACTAAAGTGCAAAAAACTCACTATCTGTTAGGATGCCTTAAGGGCGAGGCGCGGGACTTAGTTTGCAACATACCAGCCACGGAAGGTAATTATGATGTAATATGGGGCCTTTTGGAAAGGAAGTTCTTGAGTGTTCGGATCACAGCGACCATCCATGTGCAAAAAATATTGCATTTGGCTCAAGTAGACAGTCGCAGTGAGAATGCCCTTAGCAAGTTTGTAGCCTGTGTCGAAGAGAATGTAAATGCCCTGAAGGCATTGGAATTCCCTGTCGAAAAGTGGGACTTCCTCTTATTGAACATTTTGTTAGAGAAGCTTGATTCACCTTTGAAACAGGGGTTTGAAATGTCAAATAAAGAGGATGTTCCCTCCTACCGCAATCTCTTGAAGTTTCTGGACAAGAGGGCAAAGGCAGCAGAGCAAGTCCATCTGTCTTCAGTTAGGTGCACCAGGCCAGTCTTCTCACAAAACACTTCAAGCAACCGGGTTCTTAACATAAATAAGTGGCGACCGATGAATGTGTCAGACTCAAACATATCCGGTTTTAGAAAGACTACACATGTTTCAACTCAAGACAACCTGAAGTGTAGTGTGTGCGACGGATTTCATGGATTGCACACCTGCCAGGAATTTCGTTCAAGATCGGTTGAGGGTAGATGGAACTTAGTGCAGGCGCAGATGCTCTGTTATAACTGTCTGCAGGGACAACACGTGGCAGCACAGTGTAAGTCTAAGTTTCGCTGCCAACTCTGCCAGGGCAGTCACCATACACTCCTCGACATTGTCATGGGACAGGGGCCTAGGAACTACGCAGCGAGCTCAGATGATGATGGGCGGGGTGAGGAAGAAAGTCCAGCAATTACCATGTGTGCATCAGAAGAAATGAGGCCGGTCAATCCACCCACCACAGTGCTGTTAATGACAGCATTGATACGCATCAAGGACGGTGCAGGTAAATACCAAGTGGTTCGTGCATTACTAGATAGTGCTTCGCAGTCTTCCTTCATCACAGAGTCATGTGTACAACGGCTGGGATTAAGGCGACATCGTACAAATGTGAGTATTGCTGGGGTTGGCAACACTTTGATCCCAGAAGCCAGGGGATCAGTTATTTGCGAGATTAGATCACACCAATCAACAAAACTTCACATCATTAGCAAGGCATTAATTCTTAAAAGAATAACCAAGGACCTACCATCAACCAAGATTGCCACTGGGAGCTTAGTGCATCTAGATGGCCTGCCGCTGGCAGATCCCCAGTTCTCTGTGCCCAGTGCCATAGACATGCTGCTCCCTGCGGAGGTAGTGATAGAAGTAATGACAGGTACTAAGATTCATGGACCGCCTCATGCCTTCCAAACCCTATTCGGATGGGTACTGACAGGCAGTTCACTCAGCCGGCATCTGCATCATTACTGGTATGCACTGACGTGTCCCTAGATCTCGCTCTTCAACGGTTCTGGGAGGTTGAAAATCTCCCTAGTAAGATCTTCACATCCAGGGAAGATCAGATCTGTGAACAGCACTCCCAGGAGACTCACAGGCGTGACAACCAAGGCAGGTACGTGTTGAGGCTTCCGTTTGCACGTTCAGCGGACATGTTGGGTGATTCATTCACAACTGCCCTCAAGTGATTGCAGGGGTAAACCATGTCGATCCCCACAGTTGCTTCAGCAATACCAGCAATTCATGGAGGATTACGAAAGCCTGGGCCATATGTCAAAGATTGGGATATTGACACAGGATGCCGACAGCAAGGTGTCTGTTTCGTTAAGGGCGGATGCGCGTAACCAACCACTGTACATTATACCACATCATGCTGTGGTCAAAGAAGATAGTTTAATGACTAAGGTACACGTAGTATTTGATGCATCGTCGGAGACGACCAATGGACCCTCCTTGAACAAGTTGCTGTTGTCTGGTCCTAAATTGCACAAGGAGGTTGCTGACATTGTGCTGAACTTCCGAACATCAGCAATTGCGATAACAGCTGATGTATGCAAGATGTATCGTCAAATTGTAATTGATCCTGAGGATAGGAAGTTCCAGTGTATTTTGTGGCAAAATTCGGTTAGTGACTCAATACATGTATTTAAGCTGAACACAGTCAAGGTTATTAGAGAGAGGTTGCCTCGATCGCTTGCGCATCGTTCTGCGCATCGCGTCACTTGCAGCACCGGCTCGGCTTGCCAGCCCGTCCGCTCCTATCAGTTACTTAGTTTACAAGCACATCTGCTCGTAATAACGTGTCAATATACAGCGTAATGCAGGGGGAGTTATTGTTGTTAGGAGTTTAATTGAGAGTGCGTGTGTTATAAAATGTTGGTGTTGCTTATATCATAAGTGCACGGGTGCTTCGTTAATTATAACTAGCAGGCAAAACGTTAAGAACACGAATTTAAAGTGAATTTGTTTTGTTAGACTAAACGCTGTTAACAAGTTGTATTTAAACATAAAATGCCAGGTACGCGGTGTACAGTGGCTGTGTGTACAAATAGTTTGTGAAAACAAAATCTTTACCTGAAACAAATCATATAAAATATCATCGATTCCCATGTGATGATCATCTGTTGAAAGTGTGGGTTCAGAAATGCCGACGTGATGGTGAGTGGAATCCAAAAACAACTTACATAATATATGTTCAGATCACTTTACAGATGATGATTACGAGCGCGACTTGAAAGCTGAGTTGTTAAATGCATGCGCTAAAAGACGTCTTAAACCAAATGCTGTACCTTCATTAAAACTTGGAATTACAACACATGTAGAAACATTGGAAAGTCGTCAGTGGCGTAGCCAGGATTTGTTTATGGGGGGTGTTAAGAAGCATGGCGCCCCCCCCCCCCCCCGTATTAAAGCGGGGGGTCCGGGGGTCCTCCCCCGGGAAAATTGGATTTTAAGGTATAAAATAGTGCTATTTTAGTAGTTTTCGGTACTTAAATTTAAATATTGTAATGATAAAAATTTTATTAATTTTAATGTGAAATTTGTTTGAGTGATGAATAAGAAATTAATCAAAGATTTGGTGCTAAGGGGGGGGGGGGGGGGGGTTGAACCCCTAAAACCCCCCCTTGGCTACGCCCCTGAAAGTCGTGTGCGCCGAGAAGACCGAGTTAAATGCAGGGGGAAAAAAATGTTATGTAAATTAATCGTAGATTCAAATGAAAATGTAAGAGGAATAAACCTGTTCTTGTAGTCAGTTAAAGCATTCAAAGTCTTGTTCTAACAATGACTCGGTTGAAATGCTTAGGAAGTAAATCCAAATTCTTAAAGAAAATTTGTTTCTTGCCGAAAGAAAGTCAGTTTTAAATTTGGAAGTCATGAAAAAACTCAAAAAAGAAAACGTAAATCTTAAAAACAAACAAAAAAACGTTCTTCGTTAGAGTTCCGCATGCGGAATATTCTTTCAAGTTTTTTTTTTTTTTTTTTCAAAAAATCAAATTGACATTACTTTCGTTGAAAAAAAGTGTAAACTGGATCAATGAGGAAATAGCTCTCGCTTTCACTTTGCGTTATTTCAGTAAGCGATGTTATTTATTTTTAAAACAGAAACTTAACTTCCCATTACTTGGACTTTCAACTCTTCAACGATGGGCATATTCATTTGACATGAGAAAAGGTATCCTAGTAAACATGTTTGAATTTTTGAATGTAGCACGTTCTTCGTTGCTAGACTTCGAACGCATTGTTCTTTCATTTGACGAAGTAAAAGTGGAGAAAACGCTCCAGTATGATGCAAAACAGGATGAAACGATTACACGAAAAACTGCTCTATTCATGTTAGAAATTTATTTTTAAATCTAACCTCAGTTGATTTATATTGTAAACATTCCCAAAACGTTTTAATGAGCTATGGCTACTTTTATTAAACACTAAGAAATTGATATGCAATTATTTTAAACATTATAATCTTGCTGAGAAATAAATACAAATAAACCATTTTGTTTACTAGTTACATGTTAATTATATTAATTTTTAAAAATTCATGGATTCATCATTGATATTTTGAAAAGTTTTACTGACACTTAAAAATATGTTGAAATAATAATTCATCCTTGTTTTCAGTCACAGCATTTTGTCATTTGAAAAGCATATCAAAACGATTATAATTAACAGTAATCAACAAAGCATAAATGAAATACTATAAGTATTGCGTATCAGACATGTGAAACGAACCGAGCTGATAAGAGAAAGCCGTCAGTCAGCAGGTGCAGTATTACGGCTGGGAACGGCGGGGCTGCAGATGACGTCAGAGCGGAGTGTCGGGCTGTCTACATTGTTCTTATGGGATCGAGACAACCTCTCTCTACTAACCTTGGAACACAGTAACGTATGGACTATCATCTTCACCCTTCCAAGCGCTCCGAACCATGCAGCAGTTGGCAACAGACGAAGGCGCTAACTATCCTTTAGCTGCTCACACTCTGTTACATGATGTGTTTGTTGATGATATTGTGACCGGAGCCGATACTGTAGGTGATGCACAGGAATTGCAGACTCAGCTAGTGGCACTACTCGGAGCAGGTGGCTTCCAACTTCACAAATGGTGCTCCAATAATGGAAATGTAGTCGGCACCCATGACACTGCCCAGGCTGATATGAAATTCGACAGTACGGAGTCGGTGAAGGTGTTAGGAATACATTGGACTCCATCAAAGGATGAGTTTTGCTACAAAGGTACCCACTGTACCGAATACCAAACGTGGTATTCTGTCCTTCATCGCTCGATTGTATGACCCATGTGGCTGGTTGGCCCCCGTTATTACAGCCACTAAAATTCTGCTGCAAGTGTTGTGGACTAAGGGTCTTGGTTGGGATGACCAAGTTGACGAAGACGTCTTGTCTGAATGGGAGCGCTCTACAGCAGCGTTACCATTGTTGTCTCGGGTACGAATACCCCGATTTATTCCATTGCAAGAATTGGACGTTCAGTTTCAATGGTTCTGTGACACGAGTGAGAAGGCCTATGCTGCAGTCATGTATGTTAGGTGTGTGACAAGGAGCAGTGAAGTTACTGTGCGCCTGCTAATGGCAAAGTCAAGGGTCGCTCCCCTAAAGACATTGTCCATTCCAAAACTTGAGCTCTGTGCTGCACACTTGTTGAGTAAGCTATGCTTACATGTTTTGGCACTTTTCCAGCCCAAGGTCAAGACTCCAGTGTTGCATGCTTGGACAGACTCAACTGTTGTCCTAGCTTGGTTAAGAATTTCTCCACACACGCTGCAGACATTTGTAGCCAATAGAGTGGCCGAAATTCAGATTGCGGTGCCGCCAAGTGCCTGGAAGCATGTTCCCTCGGAATGCAACCCAGCTGATACAGCTTCTCGTGGATGCTTGCCAGTTCAACTGCTGGACCAGTCTTGCTGGTTCGGCGGTCCTGGATGGCTGTTGCAAAAGGAAGAAAATTTGCCATCACAGGCGATGAAACACCACGGGAGCATTCCCGAACTGAAACCACCCTCAGTTGCAATATTAGTTGCTCAGCATGAAGAGAAGAGGTCAGAGGACCTTCTAGGTCTTATACAGAATGCATCTTCATTGAGTAAACTTCAGGCTGTGACAGCATGGGTCCTGCATGCGAAAGCAGGATTCCAGAAACAACAGTATTTACAGGACACCATTTTAACCTTCAAGGAAAGGGAGGCTGCTTTAAATTACCTGATCAAAATTACCCAATTATATTTCTTTAAGGATGCCATCACTGCCATCAAGATAGGGGAAACATGTAGCAAGAATATTCAGGCATTTGCACCCTTCATTGACTTACAGGGAGTCGTCAGGGTGGGCGGCAGGTTACAACATGCCTCTATTCCTGAGAGGACGAAGCATCCTATTCTGTTACCGGCGCAAAGCAAACTTTCAGAGTTAATTGTGATTCACTTTCATGTTGGCCACCTCCATGCGGGCCCACAGACGACTTTGTGTCTGACACGGCATCACTACTGGATAGTCTCTGGAAGAAGTCTATTTCGCAAGCTGCTTCACAAGTGTATGAATTGTTTCAAGGTGAGAGCTACGGCATTGAAACCACTCATGGGCGCACTACCAGACGCAAGACTTAATCAAGTCAGAGCGTTTCGCTCTGTAGGAGTTGATTTTGCAGGACCATTTATCACTACCCCAGTCAGAACACGAAGAAGAGTGACGTATGTGTTTGTTTGTCTGTATGGCCACTAAGGCGGTACATCTTGAAATGGTGACTGATCTTTCTGCAGACGCATTCTTAGCAGCCTTGAAATGGTTTGTCTCACTCCGAGGAACTCCCACAGAAATCTACTCTGACAATGGTACTAACTTTGTGGGTGTCAGTAACCACTTGAAGGAAGTATACAAGACTCTGTGGTCAGGCGAGCCTCGACAGCACATCCTGTGTGAAGCAGCTCAACGAGGTATCAAATGGCACTTCAACCCCTCTGAAAGCCCTCACTTTGGGGGCCTCTGGGAGGCGGCTGTTAAAATAGCAAAACAACACATGAAGCGAGTAGTGGGGAACCTGCTTCTTACCCTAGAGGAATTTGTCACCCTGCTAGCACAAATATCAGCGGTGATGAACTCTCGGCCACTGTGTGCGCTCAACAGATCCTGAAGAGTATAATGTACTCACTCCAGGTCATTTTCTGGTTGGCGAGCCAATGACTGCTGTGCCAGACCACGATTTGATGAATCTTTCCCTAAATAAGTTGGACAGATGACAACTTGTTGCCCGCTTGCAACAGACAATGTGGAAATGGTGGAGTGTGGAGTACCTCCACACACTTCAACAACGTGCTAAATGGACCACCCCAACACCTAACGTACAACTAGACCAGCTGGTTTTGGTCCAAGAACCCAATCTTCCTCCACTTAGATGGAAGACTGCGAGAGTCACAGCTCTCCATCCAGGCCAAGATGGGATAGTGCGTGTTGTCACACTGAAGACTCCTCATGGGACATTTGTGAGACCAGTGGCTAAAGTTTGCCCATTGCCCATGAACTAACCTTACTAGTTCTTGGCTAGTTCACATTCTTGTTAGGGATGCCGTACAGGAGTGGTTTTTTTTGTTTAGATGTTTTCCTGGTGATTATGAAAATACTTATTTTCGGTGGGCGGAATGTTGAGGGTTGCTGTGTACGTTTTTAATTGTGCAACTTGGTGCCTTCTTGCACCACACGTTGGACCTTGGGACAGTGCTGCGATCTTCGGACTAAACGGACAGTTACGCATCATCATGGCGTCGGTTCGAATGTTGATGTATGTGCTCGAACATACCTTATTTAATTCTCAGTCTGGTAAATGTCTTGATGGCCGTGCGGTCAAAGGCGTATGTTTTCCAACCCAGAGATCAGAGCTGCAATGGTTCGAATCACAGCACTTCCAATGTATTTTGCATAAAAAATTAAATTTAATATGTCGATAAGGACCATAATAGCTATGGTAGGTAATGGAACATCGACCTTATGTGATGAGACAGAGCGACACTGGCGCTCTCTAGGAACAAACAGCAGAAACAAAGTCGACGGTATCCAAGATGGCGGCCTCCAGCAGAACAGAAAGAAATCAAGAGCGACGCTGGTGCTATCTAGGAACAAACAACAGAAACAAAGTCGACGGTATCCAAGATGGCGGCCTCCAGCAGATCAAAAAAAAATATGGCAAGAGAGACGAAAATTTCATTATAATGAGTGGGGCGCTCGATTTAAAGATGGTGTACCAAGATTGCGGATACAATATGTCCGCCGTGGTCAAGGTCAAGGTCAAAGGTCAAGGTCACGATCATCCAAGATGGCCGCCGTGACGTCACATTCAGAGATGTGGCTCGGCACCAGTCACCACAGCCTGAAGCCTGTCCCAGAAGGAACCAAACTATACTACTATTGTAGAACAAACTTTTGTTCTATCATCAATAGTTTCCGCAGCGCATGCGACGTAAGATGTTTTATGGAATTTTTCTTACACCTTGGGTTACGTTACTAAAGTTTTAGTAAGGATTCCTTATCTTTTCTAGCAATAAATATAGCCTATGTTACTCAGAGTGAATGTAGCTTTCTAATGGTGAAAAATTTTTTGAAATCGGCACAGTAGTTTTTGAGTTTATTCATTACAAACATACACACAAAAATACAAATCTTTCCTCTTTATAATATTAGTGTAGATTATTGCCAAAACAATTTTGCAATAAATCCTCATCTCTAGTTATATTATTATTTTGGAAATTTTATTTACTTTAATTTTGTTTATATTGATGCTTCACCTTTAATTCAATAAAAAACTAACGATTTTTTGTAATAAAGGATAATAAATTTAAGTAAAATAAATTTAAGTCTATATAAATAAAAATGTAATTTATTTTTTGTTCAAAATCTAAAATCTCCGAAACTTCTTCACCGATTGCTTTGAAATTTAACTTAATGTTGCATTCGAATACGAATACTCGCGTGTTTTTTATATCTATGTCACACCTGGTACCGGTGAAAATAACGATAAAAATACAGATTTTGAATATTTTGGTTGTTATAGAGTGACATATAAAGATATATCGATATATATATAGATATATGTAGGTATAATATGAGAGAGATAGTGATATATAGAGGAGATATAGATATATAGAGAGAGCTATAGAGAGATAGAAAGGGCTAGAGATGCAAAATATATTTAGATAGAGGAACAGAGAGAGATACAAAGAGATATAGAGATATGCATAGAGAGATAGAGAATTAGAGAGCGAGATAGAAACGCTTTGTCTATGTGTACCTACTTCAAAAAATTACAAAAAAAAATTTGATTGAGTCATTGCAACGCATGCCGGGCATTAGCTAGTTAAAAAAAAAAAAATCTGTGTACGTCGGAGTAAAACAGAATGAAGTAAATCATCGTGGAAAATTCTAGAACTTTTGCGTCCAAAGATCTCCTTTTCCGTCCCCATTCCACGGACTCGTGCAGAACTCAGTTCAATCAAACAAAGGTACTGTAGGTCTGAAAGATTGTCCACTGAAGCGTTCGAGACATTGGGAGGAGAAGAAAAAAAAGTAATAATTGGAATAGTAAAAAATGGAACGAGAGTGGAATCTGTTGTACTTCACTAATATCTGGAAACAAAAGAGTCTATGGGACCGCGGGAGAAAGGATGTTATTTCCGAAGGAAACCCGTTAACAACAAAAGCTGAATTTTATGTGGAGAGTTCGAGGGAATCGGGAAAGAAATGAAAAGAGGAAAAAAAAAAAAATAATGAGGAAGCCGAAAACGCGCGGCAGCGAAAAGAGAGTTAAAAAAAAATCTCACCATTTCTTCAGGGAATTCGTTTTCACGTGCGAGGTAGTGAGATATACATACAATTTTATATTAAAATTTGTTTCCTGCTGTGTGAGTACACGTCACGTAATTTGCCTCCAATGAGACAGTTCTGAAAAGACGTACCATTCGTCTATATATCGTTCTGCAACTATTGTTTGTCTGTAAACAACTTTGTGCACTGGAATTTTTCTTTTGTAAATGGAACAGAAACATTCCTAAAAAATTACATATAACTGTAAATTTGTATATTTACCTGAAAATACCACATATTGTTCACGCTAATACTGGGTTAATATTCTTACCCGGGAATTTATGCTTTGTGTTGTCCCAGTACATTGTTATAAATTACAGTAAACTAGCTGCAGTACCCGGCGTTGCCCGGGTTGAACACAGGGTGGTATATTGTCCGCGAGTTAAAGCAAAACGGATGGCACTATATGACAGTGTGGGGGATATAGAGAAATTGTACACAATTGCTGTTTGTGTGTCTAGAAGTTTATGTGCTGCAGCTCCATCTAGTAACGAGTTATAGCAAAATGGATATCGTGAAAATATTCTCCGTGTTCAAATATGTATGTATGAATATATATATATATATATATATATATATATATATATATATATATATATACCAATTTTCATGACGAGCGGTTGAACGGTTTAGAAATCGATGTGCTGCAGCGCCATCTAGCGGCCAATTACAAAAAAAAATGGATAGCATAAAAACCTTCTCCGTGAAAAAAAAAACACTTCGATGTGTCAACTTTCATTGTGATCTGTCAAACGGTGTTGGAGTTTATTGACGAAATACATACCAAGATCCTATTATATATATACATACACACGCGCGCATTTTATAATGAAGAAACTTCTTGAAATAAACGAAGAATTCAACGTAATTTCGGATAGCAAAATCTACGCAAAAACCTACTTCTTTTCCCAAATTCATAGTTCCGCGCTCCGCTGTATACAGGATAAACATGCAAGTGTAGGTAGAAGTGTTGTCCTGCTGTTGACTTAACATGTTTTTGGAATGTTTGTGTGATTTACAAAGATTTTTCTTGTATAAGTATTCGTATTTAATGTGAGTGGAATCTCTACTTGTTAATCTACGAAGCTAACAGTAAATTGACGAAGATCCTTTGATAATTTGCAACCCGCTTTTTGCGTAATATTAAGGAGAAAAATTTCAACAGTGTACCTGCAATAGTTAATGTTATTTGTAAACCGTTCTCTGCATAAATTGCCAGTACTTACAGCTTACATTAATACGTATAGTAAATCAAAATGAATACTCAATTATTTTGTCATGGTTAAAAAAAATTCTCGAATGAACCATTAATTAAAATATAAAATTATGATGAAATTTTCGAAAGAATGAAACAATATTATCTCGAAAAAGTATTTCACATAGAACTATGCAAACATAACTATAGCCATATGTAGTGACAGGAAAAAAATCGTGGGTTCATTGACCTCTAGGATAGACTCCACAGTAGGTTACTTAATAAACTCGAGGAAATGACACCTGTTCATTGGCTGCTGATTCGTGAGACGTCTCAACCAATTCGTCCGTGATTCGGCTACTTTCTTGGTTTAGGTTTTTTCCATTGGCGCGAAGTTCCCCAGATAAAAATGCGGGCCAGTCGCAGAAGCTGTACGAAGGTATACTTTTTTTTTTTTTGGATGTCAATCTATCGCGAAATGAACTCGCGATTTTTTTTCAGGTCTCTAGCCATATGTTGTACGAAGTTACAATCTCGATCACACATGTGTATATTTTATCTATATTCGCTCTGGGCTTGAAACGACGGGTGCGAGTCGTTGTGTACGTACGCCCAGCGCTTCCGTGGACACTTGCAGTGATATCGCACGCGGAGAGAGAGAGAGAGAGAGAACAAAGCCACAGACCGCACAGAGGGCATGACTAGTGGCGACGCAGACCGCCCCCAGCCCACGCGCGCACAATGGAGCCAGCAGGGGGGCTCGGTGCGACAAGTGAACAGCCAGAATGCTCTCCCTTTGACCTCTATTGTCCCGGGAGTCGCCCTCCAGGGAACAGCGCGCGACTGCTCCGCGGCCGATCAAGGGGAAACACTGTCGTCACGTGATTGCGCCGTTTGGCGCCGAGGCCGACTTCCACTTCGCGTCGAAGCAGCTCTTCTGCTGATGAAACAAGCGCGGCTGGTTCACGCTCCGGTTTAAAATTTTCAGGAAGCCCATAAACAGCATGTCTCGGTCACAAGAGGAAAGGATAATAACATCGGCCCACCGTGTTTCCAGAGAGCCAACCCACACAGCCAGGTATCTACAGGCAAGTTCACACCACTCTACATATCTCAGAAGAGAACAGTCATCTCAACATTTTGGTGATCAGAGCTCGAGCCATTTTTGTGAAGAAGACAACGTTGGGGGAAGAAATGAAACATCTTACAAGTGCTCTTCAAGCAAAATGGTTATTCGAAAGTCAGAAATCAGGAAATCCCATGAAACGACCTCAACAGAAAAAAAGAAAGAACGTCTTCCTAATGAAGCCTTCATTCCTTATGTCAAAGGAATTTCTGACCAAGTGGCAAGAATTCTTAGGAAGCATGAAATTCACACAGTTCTCAAACCCATAAACAAGATTGAGAGGTCTCTGACATCGGTGAAAGACAAAACCCCTGCCGAAAACCTAGCCGGTGTGTACAATATTCCATGTTACTGTGTATTATTTAGGGCAAACTGGCAGACGAATAATCACAAGGGTTGGAGAACAAATCAGTGACCACAATCACGAAAATCCACGATCAGCTATAGCAGAACACTCCATGGATACCAGACACAGCATTGATTTCGACCAATTCCACTCCATATCCAAAATCCGACACTACAAGAAAAGATAAATTCGAGAATCAGTAGAAATATTACAACAACCAGCAAACATTAATACAGAATATAGCTACAAATTAAGCAAGATATGGAACCCTCTCTTTATAAATCCTCAAAACAGCTCCACAGCCAACACCAGACAGATCGCCCCTGATTGGCAAAATAGCCCAGCCAACCAGAAGAAAGGAAGGCTTTGATTGGCTCACAGCGGCAGCCAATCAGGAAGCACCTCCCCACAGGCGAGAGTATATAAAGGCAGGATAACTGGTAAGAACCTCAGTGGTAACTGCTGCCTGATGATGGCAACTGCAATGTCGACCGAAACGTCGGTGAATTATTCGCCAAGGACACGGCTACAACCCAGAAGCCAAGCTACTTCAAAATTTTCAGGAGCCCGTATTTTGTGAATAGACAAGAAAAATCCATGTAAAACTATCAAATATTTGTAATATATTTACATTTACATGAAAACAATTGTATCACTACAAAATAGTGTTCGCAGTAATACTGGTTTCTGATTCTTACCATGGTATTTATGCTTCGTGTTGTCCCAGTACCTCCAATAGTTAAAAGTTATTTGTAAACCGTTCCCTGAATAGCTTTAATATTAGATTATCTTTTATATGGTTTAAACTGAATTATGAATGAAAGAAACGTAAATTAAAAATATTAAATTATGCTCTAACTTTCTAAAAAAAAGTTGTTTTATGCGCAAATAACTAGTCATGTTTTCTACAAATTTACAATAAGTATTTTTATTCTAGTGTTACAAACTATTTGTTGGCAACTTGTTTCCAAAGGAAACTTTATAGGAGTACTGATTTTTTTTTTCTATGCACATGTTCAAATAGCGTTGCCCTGAGTCTAGTGACGTATAGGCGTACTCGCAGCTACGATTATTTCAAGAATTAATTTCACTCCAGGCTTTACTCATCTCGCCTTCAAATAATTTGGCTCAAAAGTGAAACAATTATTCAAGTGTAATATACTTATTCGTTTTAATTGATTGTAATTCCCCAACAGTTGCGTTCAGATGAGTAAACCCACCGAAACTCACTTCATTTTTAAAATTTATTCTCCGTATCATTCTAATGAAACATAATTTTTTTGCGTTTCCTCGAACTCACACATTGTGAGACAAAAGTAAGGAAAGAGAGAGAAAGAGAGCGAGCGAGAGAGATAAGGAACATTTGCAACTTTTAAACAGTTTCTAAACTCTTAATTTCGTCGTTAATTTTCTGCTGTTTTCGACAGCCGTCAGTGCCTCCAGAGGTTTATTTGTGACTTAAAAATGGGATCCGAGATCCCATGGGATCAGTTTTAAGGGGGAGGAATTTCATTAATTGGATGTGAACTTAATGTTACTGAAACTTGGAGGCCGAACTGCGTGTTGGGTTTAAGTTTTACAAATAAAATATTTCATGGCACGTACGAACAATTTTTCACAATATTTATTTTAAAATATAAAGCCACCCTCTGTACTGCAAAAAGAAGAACGCTTCTGAGAAATTCTCTATTGTTCACGCGTTAAATACATAGAGAAACAATCCCACATCGACGTTTTCGCATATTTTGTGCTAAAACATTGTGACGCGATGCGACGTGAAGAGAATATCAACGAATGCGACGTGTGTCGAGTTAGTTTCGTGAACTTTGGATGGTGTGTTATCCACGTCGCACGTCATGTACGAGCGTATAATGACTGTTCACCCAAACCCGCACGAATTCGTTCAACTTTCTTGGCATTTAGCAGTGTTGAGAGCGAAGGTGGTAGGGTGGCGACTGCTATGTCGACCGAAACGTTGGCGGTATTTTCTACCTCAAAGCGTCTGAATCCAAAAAAAAAAAAGCTTCAGACCATGGCCGCATAAGCCTACGTTTTTCTGTTAGTTTTGCATATGTACTAATTGTAAACAGACTCAATTATATTGTTATGATTTTATGGTGTAGAAGGCGGGGGGGGGGGGGGGGGAGACTGGGTTCGTAAGGGATAGCCCAATTAAGTTTTATTACAATTTTCTTGATTAGTAATATTTACATCACTAACGAATAATCTTACTTAAAAATGCTTATTCACCGATTACTCGCACTTAATAATGATTATTCTCAAGTCACTCAGTGTCTGTCAAGTTCTTACAGTCCGCACTCCTCACTGGGCCGCACTCCTCGCGCAACTCTGTCGCCAAAAACCCGTCGCCGAACTCAAAGGGAAACTCCGTCACCTGAATCTGTCGCCAAACCCGCGGCACTCTCAGGACCGGATTCAGGGGAGGGCGACCGGGGCGAAATCCCCGGGGCCTCCACAAACGGAGGGCCCCCACAAATCCTTTGATATTCTTTTTTCGCTGTTTTACCTTTACCTACAGTAATTTGTACATACATGATTATATTATTGTTAAATATTAACAGAAATATTCATTAACACTAAAATTTAATTTCATATAATTCTTGTCTCTGATTATATTTATGTATGTTTTTTTTAAATACTAAGAGAATCGACTTGATTACACAATAAATTATTTATTGGAAAACTCGACTCAAAAAAATTGTTCATTTTATTTGGAAAATAATTTGGGGCCAAGGGGCCTCCGCTCCTCTGTTGCCCCGAGGCCTCCAGACCTCTAAATCCGGCCCTGAGCACTCTCGCCACAAAACTGTCGCGGAACTCTCGCTGCCCCAAGAACTCCCGCGGAGGCCGGCGTCCCAGCTTAAGTAGTCTCTGGCGTCCTTCTGGAACTGAAGAATGTGGCTGGGGCCAGTCGCGTCATCCCGCGCCGACCCAACGCCCGAAGCTTCGAGAATAGCGTCGTTCGTTCACGCGGCGGCCCTTGGAATTCCCAAAGCTGCTCAGCGATAGATAACGGCGCCTGGGCAGAATGATGAGCGGGCAGCGGGGGCAGTGGGGGAGGTGGGTTAGCGACGACCCTTGTAATCCGGCCAGGCATGTCAATGGATGGCGCGTGACGTCAGTGGCCATGCGGGGCCGCCAGCCAGCTCCGAACCTGGCATCGCGGTCTGGTCTCTCGCGATCGTAGCAATATAATATGAAGAGCTTCTAAAATCGTGTAATGTTTTATTTTCGCGTAAATTGTGAAAATTTTCCACAAGAGAATATGTGGCAGAAAGGTGCCTCTCAAGGCAAAAAAACTATAATTACTATTTTGTAAAACCGCTTTAAAAAAGTGAGTCAGTCTTTCAAAACTCGCCAGTGATGTGTAAAATATAAACTCGGTAACGAGCATTCATATGTTCTCATGTCACAAATACACTTAAAAGAAACTCAGACACAAAATTTAACGTAGGATTCTTCTTTCAAATAATGCCCAGTGTGATACATATACACTATTCTCAATTGAATTTCTGGACGCGAATCACGCGAATAGTGTCCGCACCCGCCGCTAGAATTTCGCTGCTGAGCAGCTACGTCGATTATCGAATCATTCCATTTACAAAGCTGAATGATAAACTATATAATGAAATGGCTCTGATGGCGAAAAAGAACTGAAAAAAAAAACTTGAACTGCGGCTGATTTGGACCTACATTTCGACAAGAAATTTTATTAAAACACTGCCCACCTTGTTAAAATTCACTAAAAATTTAAAACTAAATAGTTTCCCTTTGGCTTCGTGAACTTTATTTCGCGCCACAGATGTCAGCACCGTGGTCACACATTTCCATTCAATGCGACTTCCGTTCCATTCATGAAAGGACTTCGACAAAGTACCGTAGCTAAGATATTACACATTGAAAAAAAATCGTGTTTGATTGCCGGCGTCGCATCGTTACGCTTAATTGTGAAACAATGTTCAAGCGTGAAGTAGCTTGGCTTCTGGGATGTAGCAATGTCGACCGAAACGTCGGTGAATTATTTGCCAAGGACACGGCTACAACCCAGAAGCCACGCTACTTCAGACAATGGCCGTGAAAGCCTGTGAACATTATTAATATTCAAGCGTGACGCAAGATGGCGTCGACGTGGCTTTGCGAGAAGGGCGCGTTCAAACCAAGGCTGACTTACAGACTAACCCCTTTTTTTTCTCCCTTTCATTTATTTTTTTCCTTTGTTTCTTTTTCAATCCCAGAAATTCGCTCTTACACCCGCCTACCAGCAGCGCGCACTTCTTCACCCGTCTACCGGCTGCGAGCACTTTCCCTCCTTGGCCCAAATGTTCGTAGCTCCGCTCGCATTCACTGCAAAAATAATATCAAAAAGCTTCTCCTCGTCTGCTCATTAATTCTGCTCCCGGGCGGACTGCCGGGGTCGTTTGGGGAAGGGGGGGGATACCTCCTCATTGTACTCATGCACGAAACGATTCAACCGAAAATTTCAGATATTATGAAAAGAAGTAGCAGTTGCGGGGAGAAAGCGAGAGAGTTGGAATTGCGGGGTTGGGGAGTAGGGGGGTTGTCGAGTGGAGGGAAAGGCAGATGCCTCTCTCTGTGCAAGAGAAATAAGGGTGGAGGGGGGGAGGGGAGAAAAACCCCTTCTACTCAAACCCATCTTATGATGAATGTGTAGGAAGTACAAGAGGACTCATCTTAGTATGGAGGGCTTGTGTAGCGTTATTAGCTGCTGGATCCTGCAGTGCGAAATGGAAGTACAGCGGGTCTGGTTTTCTAGCGGGAACAGGGGTTGGCAAAGTACTACTCATCGTGGGGTCAATGGAAAAAAGTATTCAAGTCCAACATTTTTTTAATCTCATTTTTTGTAATAACCAAGGTAAATATAATGGTTTACGTGACCAGAAGAAATCAAGATATTCAAAGAATATTTATTAATGCGCGTTCCAGATTGTTTTTTTGGCTAGTACATTTTTTGTATCGTTGTTGACAACCAAAATACTTAAACCTGTTCCTGTTAGTTACAAACTTTTGTCCCAGTAAACGAACGGTATAGCCACCTATACATACATATTATAAACACACAGCACCAATGTTGATCCTGTGAAAGTGCGGAAAATCTTGTTTCACAGCAGTCAGTGCTTGGATGGATAACAAAAAATTGTTTTATTAAAGAAGATACAAAAAAAAGTTTTGTTTTGCCAAACGTAAAGAAACATTACTCATAATGAGGGACAGGAAATATTCGCGGTTTCGATTACCTTCAGGATAGACTACACAGTCACCGACGTCAGTTCACTGGCTGCTACCCTGTTAAGTCGTCTCAACTGATGATTCGATACTTCTTTGGTTGATGGTTTATCATTGAACCATAATCTTTCGTATATCCAGTGAGCCAATAGCAAAACCTGCTTAAAGAAATATTTTTTTGAATATGAGCCTATCACAAAATGTATCCCCGAATATTTCCAGTCTCTCCAATGGAAAAGTTTTGTACTTTTTACAAGAAAAATCATTGGAAAACCATTTGTCAACGATATCACTTGTGAAACTGCAAGGCAGAGCTTTGTAAAATTGCCAATGGTACAAAAATCTGCCTTGCAATTGTACAAGTGAAATTGTTGGCGACTGAGTTTCCAAGGACAACCTTTGTAAAAGTACAAAAATGCTTTTATACAAAAAAAGTTTTGTACTTATAATATCTAAAATTTTAATTCTCAGACACTTATTTTGTCTTGAGGCGCTGTAAAAATTCAGACCACATTTTTTGTTAATCCGTCCTAATGTTTGAATTATTTACAAAAGGACATAACTAAATGGAACAAAACGCTTTGTTAAGAAACTGAAAACAAAACACGTGATCTGGACTCAACATATTAGAGATAAACAGCGTTTTGTTTAACTGCAATCAATAAGCATACTATCAGATCGCCCTTTCTAAAGATAAGCAAATCTTGTATGGCTTTTTGCAAAATATGTATATATTTAAACATATAGGCCCTTTATACACAGGTATTTATTAGCTTATACCACCTAACATAATCTATTGCAACAAAATTGGGTTCTAATATTTGGGTTTACGATATTTTTGACAGTTATATAATTCGGTCGACTAGATAAATATATAATTTACTACAACGAATAATATGGTTTTTGTAATAGTTGCTTATAAACTAAGATAATATCGTCAATTTCATCTTGTGGAGGAGTAAGGAAATTTCGATATTTTGGATATGGTTTAAACTTTAATTTTTAAATAGAAACCTTACAATACCAAGAAAATATGCCAATAAAACAACGATTATCTTTCCCTTTCTACATTGTAAAGATCGAATATTTTGTAAACATTAATCTAAATTGTGTCGTATCTTACCAACAAACTTAGGCTGCAGGTTCATCAAGAAAACATTAGTTGAAAACACGCTAGGTAGATACCGAAAATAATTCAATTATATATATAAGTAGTATATAAATGTTCCTCCGAGGGCTGGTTCCTGGCTCAGGAGCAAGGACCGACTGACCTCTGACGTCACGGCAGTAATCTTGAATTATGACGTAACCGTTACACTTTTTGTTACGGCCGCCATCTTGGATTGTGACATCAAAGCGGCAATCTTGGGCGACCTTGATGTTTGACCTTGAGTTTGACCTTACCTTGAAATTTGTCCTTGACCTTGAAAATGGTCCTTGACCATGACCTTTGACCTCAGTCGCCATTTTTGATTGCGTCATTTTGTCATCGATTGTCCCAATCCCGAATGTTGCACTTTTCGTTACGTTCACCATCTTGGTTTCTAGAACATTGCAATTTTTGTTATGGTCGCCATATGGAATTATAATAACATGTCAGTCATCTTCATCTGATGTAACAACAACGTTTTTAGATTTTGACATCATGTCCGCCATCTGTTTTTCGTCTACTGGAGGTAGATGATGTCACGGCCAAAAAATTTTTTCCGTTCTGCTAGACGCCGCCATCTAGGATTCCATCATCTTTGATTTTAGTGTTTGTTCCTAGAGAGCGTCAGAATCGCTCTATCTCGTGCACATAAGGTCGATTTACGATTACTTTCCAATGTTGTCTTGGTCCTTATCGGCATATTAAAATATATTTTTTATACAAAATACATTGGAACCGCTGTGATTCGAACTATCACAACTCGGACCTCTGGGCAGTAAAACATACGCCTTTTACAGCACAGCCATCGATACATTTACCAGTCAGATTTAATTAAGGTACATAAATAATGAGATATATTCAGACTTGTAATTTTTTTTTTAATTTGAAGGAATTATAAATACCATCACCTGTTCAAGACCGAGCCGCCATAGTTTTTTTTCAATACATGCTACCAAGAGTACTAGTTAACCCACATCACCTGCTAGAGAACGCTCCCGCCATCTTTTTTTCAGTAATCGATACCAAGAGCGTTAGTGTCATGTAGTACACATCTGCCAGAAGGCGCTTTCGACATATTAGTTTAATTATTACCCGCTAGAGAGCAGAATCACTTATTACTGTGGCGTCCACCATCTTGAAATTTGGGAGCCATCTTTAAATTATCTCAATATTAAGCTAGAAATTCGGAAAATATATCAAAATTCATAAAAAATATCACCTATTAAAATAATGCTTGATTCGATCGATTCCTGTCCTTAATTATATTCTTGATCAGTTATAAGTGCAACCAAAGCTTAAAATAAAACTAAATTCTGTTTTTCATTGCCTTTCTTGGAGTTTAGTAATCACTCTCTCTACGAAAAACGACTCTATACAAGATACCTGCCCAACGAAATAAATACTTTATCACTGTGCCTACCTTGGAAATCTAATTTTGTCGATACTCGGAATACCTTCCAACAGGTCTGGTACAATGTTAGACATCTAGGCCAAGCGTCTCTGAACCAAGGGATATTTTTCGACGATACATTTTAAGCAGGCCATGTCCAATGCCAGGAATTTAGACCAGGAATCTCCGAGCCACGAGGTCTATCATAGTTTGACTACAGTCTTGTCGGTACACATTAAAAAAAAAGAAGCACAATCGAATAAAAAATCAACGAAAAGGAAGCAAAATCGAAAAAACAATCAACGAAAAGGAAGCACAAAAGGAACTACAATCAACGAAAAGGAAGCACATTTAGAAACACATTAAAAAAAAAAAAAAAAAAGGTAGCACAATCGGAATCTCATTCGACAAAGAGGAAGTCAAATTGAAGCACGTTAAAAAAAAGGCAGCACACTTGGAAGCACGTTCAAGAAAAGGAACAAAATTCGTCAAAAAAAAGAAGCACAAGAAATCTTTGACTCCAACGGGCTTTGGTCCCAAATGTCATTGTTTCCAAGTGTCATTGACTCCAAAAGTCATTGGCTCCAAAACTCTTTGGATACAACAGTCTTTGTGTCCAAAAGTCATTGTATCCAAAAATCATTTACCCCAAAAGTCATCGGCTCCAGTGCCTTAGGCCTAACTGCTCCAACAAGATTTGGCTACAAGGCGACTTGGCTACAAATCGATATGACTAAGAGACTACGAGACTACTAGGCTACAAGACTACAAGACTACGAGGTAACACGTCTATGAGACTATGAGTCTACGAGACACCAACTAGCTGCATGACCAAGAGGTTACGAAGCTACGAGACTACGAGTCTACATAGCAACTGGCTTCAAGACATCAGGGCTACAGGCCTTTTGGCTACGAAGCTACTAGTTTATGTGAATACAAGGCTGGAAGGCTACGAGGCTACATGGCAACAAAGGCTACAAGACTACGAGGCTACAGGACTTCAAGACTACTAGACTACGAGGCTACGAGTCTACAATGCTGCAACTGGCTACAATAGCTCCATTCAGCAGCAAGATTTAATTTATATCATGGCAATAACTTGTTGTAAGTAGTACCGATTCTTGCAATAGTTGGCAACATGCTGTGTTGTACAGTCAGTTGCTCTTATGTATGGGATGCAGGATGCTCACTCACGATCGCCGTAGAAGGAGGACTTCGCTAGACATCAAGAAGGAAGTTCGCATTGCATGAGAGTGATTCTCAGCCGTCTTAGAACATGCTATTAGAGTAATGGTTTTTTCGTTTGAATTGTACCTGATAAATTATTGTAAGTGCTGTTTTAGTAACAGAAATTTCACTAATTAAATGTAACTCTGAATTAAATTTCATGTCTCATTGAGGGAAAAATTTTTCACTCAGAGATTTATTTCTCAGAAATAGACAGTAGCACTCTGAGAACATCAGCAGAAGTCTCACCAGGAATAACCATGAGCACACGAAGAAAATTAACAGAAGCATCGCCGTGAATGGCCAAAATAACTTGGAGAATCCAACAAAATATTGGCAGAAATAATCAGGAGCACACGGAGAAAACTAAGGAAAGTTTTACTAATCAGATCAATCAATAACAAAAAAATAAAGTTACAATTTTTTGAAAGAATAATTATAAAAACTGTGGCTTCTGCTAGAACTCTATCCTTGCTGAAAAAAGGAGAAGTTCACAAGCTGTCAAAAGTTGGGCCGCAGATAATTTTTCATTTTTGCTCTGCCTCTTGTTGCCATATGAGAATAACTTCTTCGATTGTGTCGCGATCTATGCAGAGAAACGAAGAATCAACTCTCTCGGTTGAACGGCCGCCATGTTGTGAGCCATCATTAGTGTTGCGTTGTTCAGGAAGGTCACTCTTGTTAGTTCCAAAGTGAGTTTGAAACTTAAAACTAGTTATTTGTAAGACATGGATTCATGTTATATATTTTCTGAATGATATTTTAATGGGCGTTGTGTAAATGTAAACATATAAAATATGAAAGATTTATTTTTTCTCTACGATTCCAATATTGTCGAAAGCATTCTGGTTTCACAGGTTCCTAAAGTGACCATATGGCAACCTCAGGAACCTTGTTTGAAATATCAATAGTAAATATTATTTAAATTCGTATTTAGGGAGGTAGTTAATCTCTCTCTATATATATAAATATATAAAAGTGTTATTGTTTATAAATAATTTTTTAAAATATGGCCTACATTAGTTTTCACATTTTAAATTATTTTTTATGTTAATATTTGGTGCCAGTATCCAATTCTCTAATATTATGCGATTTTTTTTTAAATTTTAGTTTATCATGAAAATAAAGTTGGGAAAGTCATGGTCTCAAAGTGATCTGACGAAAGGCTGTGGACAGTGCTTTATAGGACAAAGTGTAGATAAATGTTCTGTCATCACACACGGCTTCCCTAAGAGGACTCTACGAGACCATATCTTGTCAGGTAGTAGTCAGAAAATTTCAAGCAAGAAACATGTTCTATTGACCAGTATATAGCACTGTCCAAGCGAATCCTCAGTGTATCTGATATAGAAATGATACTCATTCAGAAATGCCTTAAATAGAAATGTGTTCAATTTTTGTCAACTTAGTAGGATAAAAACATCAGTTCAATCCAACTCATCAACTGTGAAAAAAAAAAAATTCAGTCTGTTTTTTCATAGACACCCAGCAGTATCTACAAGGATGTCACAAAAGTCGATTTGTAACTTAAATGAAAACGAAAAATACATGTACTTCATAAAGCTCAACCTGTTTTAGCAACAAAAAAAATCTTAATGTGTACATAATGTAGCTAATGAACATCGTGAATTTTTCATTCAATATAAACCTGTGTAAATGCATTAGAAAATGTTGTGCCTTCTGTCATCCTTTACAAAGGAAATTGTTTTAAACCCAGTGGAACTAAAATTCATCCACAGTAAATCAGGTTTTCACGACTCAAGAAGTCTCGATGAACACCCAGACTTCTGTCAAGGGGCTTGTAGACTTTCGGAAATACAAGACTCCTAGACCTGTGCTCTTAATATTTATGGATCATCATCACACATTGATACAAGCATAATTATTGCTGTAGAAGCACATGATATAACTTTGTTTTCCTCCCAACAACACAACACATGAAGCGCCCAAACACATCTTCTCAGAAGGAAAGAAAGCCTGAAGATTTCTGGTACTGCCGCCTATGCAAAGCTGACGGAGTTGAAGATATGAGACTTTGCTATCTGTGTTTGCAGTATGTGCAAGAAGCCTATGGAGGTATTGCTCGTACATGCTAGGTCAAGATTCAAACTGAATATGAGTTCTTTAGATACCTATCACTTATTTATGTCTACCATCTGTCTCATACCTATACAATGAGTTTCATTATTACTCTTCTTGATGGTTTATTTTTTAAGTAATAAGTAATACTTTATATACATATTCACCATACTTACCATACTTAGGTGTTGTGTTGAGGTATTACTTTGCTTTTGATTTTAAGAGGCCACTCAAGTGTTTCAGGGGCACTACGCAACCCGCGCTAACCTCATAAGATTCAATGCTATTTTCATTTTGCTTATAACTTATTAACTAAGATAGATTTCGAAATGTTGCTTGCTTGACATGTAAGACAACGATGCTCTTATCAAAGCCCCTTTCTTCAAAAACGTGCATAAATTATGGTTCAAACCTAGACAATACACTTATGCATATTAGTAAAGATTAGTATAAAACCATAATTTATGCACGTTTTTGAAGAAAGGGGCTTTGATAAGAGCATCGTTGTCTTACATGTCAAGGAAGCATCATTTCGAAATCTATATTAGTTAATTAGTTATAAACAAAATGAAAATATCATTGAATCTTATGAGGTTAACGCGGGTTGCGTAGTGCCCCTGAAACACTGGAGTGGCCTCTTAAATGTCTATAACAAATATGAGCCACCTTAGCTAACTCATGGTAGACCACCTTTGGTGCCCTGGTTCCGATTGTGGCCCATTTGCTGGTTCTTATATTTTTTATATTTTCTCAGCTGGGTGGACTAATACTTTGCTGTTAATTTTTGTTGTTGTAAAGAATGACTCACATATCATAAAAATATCATGAATCAAGTTTTAAGTAATAAAAAAAGGGGGGTTGTCTGTAAAGTCGGTTTACGGACGATAATGTTACGTGATAACGTCATAAGAAAACATTGATGAAAACTTACATACTTTTTAATTTTCAGATATTATTTACAGTTTTTGCAAATTTAATTTAAATAATTTGTTTAAATATAATGACGAACAATTAGTTAAAAAGCCCGCCTTAACCTGTTTGATATTATAGAAGATTTTCTCGCACGGTGGTTGGCCGGTTCTTGCACGCTCGGTTCAGGCGGAACGCGACACTTTTTCGTGCGTGCAGCCGGCGTTCATCGATTTATAAGACGTTTTCACGTCAAAAATAAATGTATAAAATTTAGGGTATGGCCACTTTTAGGTCACCCACCTTACAGTCTATTTTATAGGCAGTGGTAGAGGCATGTAATTTTCGCGAAACAATCTAAGCGCTCGTTATTACACTGCAATAAATTATGTCTGCACCAACAGTTCCTTCCTGGTAACTGGCGGCCGTCTGCAAGAAAAGCCATAGCCATTATTGACTTTGACCAGGCCAATGAGGACGAGTTTGCTTCCGCTCGAATTTTCTGCTATTCGTGTGTTGACAGTAGACACGTAAATGAGGAAAACTCAACCAACCACGAAACACAGACGATGCTACAATGTTTTATCATTAATCTAGTTTCTAAATCTTTTCGCAGAAAATGCATACCTCTATTTAGAGAGTTTAAATAATTATTTCCTAGGAGATATTGGGCCAAACACTATCTTATACCATTACAGTCATCATCGAAGGTTTCTGCCAATAATTTTTACGTACTTCTTTTGTAATAAGTACTTAAGAATAAGTTTTTCTTGTTGAAAACTTGTAATTTAAAGTAACTTAGCTTAGTTTTTCAGTCTTGTTCTTATATTTATTTTGAATTCAAATTTTATTTAATTAAATGAATCCAATAAAAATGTGGTTACTGTGGTTCGATCTAAACGGTGGAGCTCTAGTATACAAGAATAAAGTTATTTTAAGTACTGTCTGAAAAAATACTGGTTGGATTATCTCCAGGATAGTTCCTTTAGTCCTCTACAAACTCGGACAAGTACCACTGGTTCATTGTTGCTCACTCAAGACATGTTTGAACTGGTTGTTCATGATTCGATATTAATAACGTGTCGAGAAATGTTTTTTTTTTTTGGCAGGCAGTGCTCCACACAAACTGTGCATAAATGTCAGAATCATCCCAAGGGTAAAAATAAAATGTTTGAATTTTTCCTAGCACGAAATTAAACAACGAATTTTTCCGGTCTCTGATCATCGGCTACTGTATGTGATAACACTCAGTACTTACCAACACTTCTAAAATATGTTATAAGATACCATGACATAAGGTAATATCGGGTGAGATGCCCTACCGAGAGAGATGCCCCTGTCTACGTAGTTCGTATAGTAGCTACTAGATCGCTCCACCATTACCAAACGGATATAAACCACAGTGAATGTTTCGTCAAAATTAACTATATTTACTATGCATTATAGCAAAATTTCAGATAACTGGCATCATTATACGTAGACACTTTATAAAACAAAAGACTAAACATATGGATTACAAGTTAGTTGGAAGGCGTCTAAGGCACGCGTTCAAAAAGATGAATATATTTAATTTAATATACACAAAATATTTATTAAATTTTTTTATTTATTTTTAATATTGTTCAAAAGGATGCTAGTGATCAAGTATGCCATTGAGCAAGAATTCAAGTAGCAAGTAAGCGAGTGAACTAGTATGTGAGTAGCAAGTAAATGAGTAAGTAATTTATATATATATGTATATATATATATATATATAAAGCACAATATTAAAGGAACCTCTTTTCTGTGGAATCTTACAGCGTTACAGAGTCAGTAAGTTAGTGATGAGCGTAATTATATTATTTGTTCTAATTATAAATATGATTTATGATGTAATTTTGAACGTAAGTATAAAAAATGAGGATAAAAATTATCTGTCAATGCCCGTCTATGAACCAGTGTTTTGGGTCCTACTTAAGAATCTTGAAAACACCGCTGCCTTAAGCCTCTATTATAAAATGCAAAATTAAATCCTAATTTCTTTGTACATTGTACCTCCGGACTATGGAAAAGTTAATAACTACAAATATATTCTTTTTCACCTTATTTATTTGTACCACTGCAAATAACAACGTTCATGATATTTCATCCTTAATATCCTTGATGCCATTAGGATTTTTAAAAAGAGTAATCTAACGTTCCGCTTGCTTCATTGTCACTGTTATAAATGTTTTCCAGGCGCACAGGTGTCAGCAGTGAGAAAAAACCAGACTAGCAAGATAAACTCATTCAAATACTACTTGCAGTTATCAACCAACGGAGCCAATCTAATAAAACGTAACACTCCTGAAATATTTTCTGACCCAAGTCTCGATTTTTTTTTATGTTTGCTCGCCTTTAAAGTTAGTTGACTGACTGATGATTGGTAATATAGTATCGAGTTAAGAAACAGGGTCAGGAAACGAAATCCACAAAGCAGGATAGTAAATATGTTAAAATAGTTAGAAAATTTAACGAGATTATTTGAAAACTATTTACCAAAATATTTAATTGTAATAAATCAAAAGCATATTGTACTCTTTAAAACAAGCTTAGGTTAGACATACTATTTGTTTTCTGTTCATCCATGTCTCTCGTCATTTGGGGGGCAATAATACTTGATCATTCAGTGTAACATTGGTTTAAAAAAATGCAGAGGAACATGTAGTTATTATATTTTTGGTAAAACTTATTTGTATAACACTATAAATATAATTACATGAATTATCAAAATAAATTAAAATATGCTTTGCCTTACAAAGCAATATTGAGAAAAATCATTATGTAAAAAAATCAAAAGTTAATAGCAAGAATAGGCATTTTTATTAGAAGATATTGTGTAAATTATATAAATATAAAAAAATTTGCATAGGCTACAGGTGCAGATAGATTTAAAAAAAAAAAAAAAATTCCTCTGTAGTATTCTGAAAACATTGGAACATTCTAGAAACTTCTGAAACCTTTTCAGAACCAAAATTATACCAAGACTAAAAATGTTTCGAATTTTTAAACTCAATACAACCAGCATTAAATAACTTAGAAAGGATTTTCTACTATGCTTACTAAGGTGGTTATGAATTTTTATTGACCTTCCAAAACTATTTTTCATCCGTTGCACTTGTTAGTGGTCGTATATTATTTTTGTACCCAGGTTTAAGATAATATTTAGAAGGTTTGAACGAAAGCCGTAAAACGGGGGTTACTTCGGTTTTAAGGGTAACTTTGACAGTGTTTGGGACTACTTTAAAAGAGCGCCAAAAAACGTTTTAAACGCGCCAACCAGCGTGACCTTGAGTGGCGGGAGGGGAGTGCGTGGAAAAAAAAAGGGGGGGGGGGGTAAGTGGGTTGCGTTGCAATCACCTGACTCGCCGACTAGTCTGAGCATGTTCGTCGTTGGTGTTTGTAGTGTGGTGCGTAAATACGGCTACGTACTGTTCGGATGCCTAGTTTTCGGTAAGTTTATAGTGTTTTTTACGTAAACATATACAGATTTGGGTGGGTTTATATATATATATATATATATATATATATATATATATATGTGTGTGTGTGTGTGTATGTGTGCGTCTGTGGTTTAATCGGTGGTATATGTGGTTTTTATATTTTTATAGGTTAACCTTGTATTTATTTGCATTACAGATAAATCACAATGGTCAGACCGTATAAAAGAAAACTGGGTGCCCGAAACTATAAAAATTGTAGCGATGAAGACCTTGCAAAATCCGTTGCGGAAGTGAGAGCGGGGACACTTACTGTAGGGCCGCGACGTCTTGGCGTGTCGTTTTGCGGGGAAGCGGGGAAGAGTAAATGAGAGGGGAAGCAGCTGCGCGCGCACATCAGCCGCTATGCGGTTCATAGCAAAAACATCAGGCGCCACGCTCTCAGTCTGAAGTGAACAATGGAGCCCGACGCAGGACGTTCAAGATACAATAAAGTAATACATAGTGGGGAGAGGGAAATTAGAAGTAGTGTAATCCAGTGTTGTGATGAAGAAGCTGCCAACATATGTCTGCTAGTACCTCTAACAAATGCAACCGAAAGAGCTGCGCGATACACAGGTATAAGCCAAAGATCAGTTTCGCGCATCCGAAAACACAACAGAGAGACGCCAAATAAAAAACAAACAACAACATTATAAGTTTTTCAACGCATTCCCCGTAATTTCACCCGCGGTTTGTTTGTTTTGCATTTGGCAATTTTCCAAACTTTCTGCACCGCTTGTTAGAATATTTTTTATCTACAAGTGTAGCCGATATTGCTACACATTATATTGCATTATATTACATAATATTATATTACATTATATACTTTATATATTGCATTATATATTTTATGATATATATGATTTTATGATATATATTAATGTATATTATATTAATACATTATTTATTTACAATTTATATGTTTATATTTACATATATATATCACTCCTTTATTTGACCGTTAAACAGCCTCTCATGTTTAATTATTCATTTCAAGCCAAAAAAAAAACTGGGAAACGTTTGTTGTCAGTTGATGACTTTGATAGAAGAGTGATCAGAGACACTAGCCACGAATTTTATGCAGTAAAAAAACGACAAGGAAACTACTGCCAGTTTTGAAAGAAAAAATTCGGATGGAGTTAGGGAAAGACATCGCTGCGTAAAATACTCAAAGAAATGGGTTTTGTGTGGAGAAGAAGCCAAAATAAGCGAATGCTTCTTCTCGAAAGATCTGACGTTGTTGCTTGGCGATAACGGTAGCTGACTCAGATGAAACAGTGCAGGGAGACTGGGAAGAATATATTTGACATGGATGAATCCTGGGTTGACACTAATTTAACCTTTCAGAAATGTTGGCAAAAGAAAGGTGACGTTGAAGGTGTAGGTAATGGCAACAGGAAATGCAGCGCACAGGCTGATAGTTTTAAGCGTTGGTTCTAGGCAGGGTTTCCTTCCTGGAGCCTCTCTTGTTTATAAAGCAAGCACAACAACAGGAGACTATAAAATACGCGAGGATGGTTTGTTATAAATATGGTTTTCGGACCCCTCGAAATTACTAAAATGGTTCTTTCAGAGTGCTGTTATGGAAAAAATACCAACCCGTGTTAAGGTTCTTGAAGTGCGTGAAAGTGTCATGTCGATCGTCTTCACATTTCAGCCAAACCAAATGGAAAAGTAAGCATCAGCGAGGGAGTTACATGCAAGTCTTAATTAATTGTGTTTCCTACAGCAACCCACAATTACAAATTTAGTTCTTAACTTTAAAGAATTGTATAGCTATGTTTAACTATGTTTAACTAAGCTGCCCAGTCGAGCAAATGGTGCACTACCTTTAAATAATAAATTACCGTAAAGCATTATCGCATCTCTGTATCATTAAGATCTGCGCTGTGTTGCACCGTACGTGAGATTGTTCTCGACCAATGTTTTCGGAACGGCATGGAGACTTCCAGGCCGTTGCTATCAGCGGAGCAGACAAGGCGGGACGTGTCGATTACAAGGTCGCTGAGCTCTAGGGAGTCGACCCGCCAAGACGTCGCGGCCCTACTATACTCAGGCAGGAGCTGCCACAAAATTAATAGGACCATCATTCTTAACAGGATCCATCACAAACACGAAGGGAAGCCAGGACATCCCACTGTTTTGATGTCTCAGAGTGAAAAATTAATAGCAGCTACCTTGAGAGTACCAGCAGACTGGGATTTTCCTTTCACAACAGTTTTAGAGGAGACACATCCTGCTCTAATTTATAATTATGATGAGACAAATGTCACAAACAATCCGGTGGCGATAAAAGTCTTAGCATGTCGAGGGAAAAAACGCGTTGTTGATTCCTCCCATAGTTTTCTATAAATAGAAGCAATTTTACGTCAACTGGACACAGGGTGGGCCATGTGGAACTATTTACAGGATCAGTAGCTGCGGCTGGTCTGACATAAACCTCTTCGAGGTATGGTTCATCGAACTATTGCTACCGTACATCCAGGAACACAGAGAAGGAAATGAAAAAGCTGTTGTTATTGGTGACAATTAGGCTTATCATTTTTCACCTGAAGTCATCAAAACTGCACTAGAAAATATTTATTTTACAACTCTGACACCAAACTCGACGTATATGGACGTGGGTATCTATAGGTCTTTAAAGAAACAATGGCGGAAGGTTCTGGATAACTGGAGAAATGAATCAATAACACGGGGCGCCATCCCAAACCCATAGTTTCCCATGCTGCTAAAGAGACTGATGTATGCATTTTGCTTTTAATATTAAAAAAAATCTAAAGAGCTCCTCCAGAATTACAGGTCTTAACCCTTTTTATCCGGAAGCCATTTTGAAAAATCTTCCAGCAGATCGCTCAGAATAGACTGGACATCTCCTCGACAGCAGACGGCTGGAGGGTTTAAAAGAGACAAGGGGCTACAACTCTGAAAGAATTCTACACAGTAGAGGAAAGAAAGTTGTTCATAAACCAGGTACACAGATATCTGCAACGAGCCAAGATGTCCCAACAATCGATGATGCCCCAGAAATCGAAAACGGTGGCTCAGTTGTTGAAACTGTCAGCCATCGAGAATGACCCGACCTTTGCATCAATCCCAACTTCTGTGTCGCCTGCAACAGACCAGACTTCTTCCGAAGAAGATGTTCCTCTAAGTGATTTCTCTCACAAAAAGGAAATAACGGGCAAGAAGAAGGGCAAGAGGATGGAAAACAACCTCTGTTACATTTTAATTGTAACTTCTGGTTTTACCAACATGCTGCTGACTGGATTTGCTGCATCACTTGCAAAATTTGGATTTGTGGTATGTGTAACAATCCAGGCTCAACCAATCCTGCCTATGAATGTATGGTGTGCGAGGATACAGATTATTTTTTATTTTTTTGTTTTTTTTCTATTGTTGTTCGAATTGGTTAAGTTTTTTGCTAAAGTTGATTGTAATACTTCTATAGTTAATTATGATTCCAAAGATAATTACAAGACTGATTACATGCCTATAATTGCACCCTAAGTGTTTGGTATTATTATTTTTAATATTTCTTTAATAAAAATGACGAATTGATTGTTAAAATACGTTTTTTATTTAATTTTTGGTATAATCCATACAATATTAATATTTGTTATCAGAGTGATGTCAAAGGGACCTTTATGCATTAGATATTTGACATGAGTTGCATTTCAACACGTTGTCAAAGAAACCCCACATTCGGAGTAACTTTAAAACTTTATATATATATATATGCATAAACGTTTGGGGGGCTAGTGGGGTTTCATATTGATGTGAATTTGATAGCCAAAGGACACATTGTTGTTTTCGAGCAAAAAATAATAATTTTGGATGTTAAAAAAAGTAACCACCAGAAAACTATCGAAACATGTGCAAAGTAGCCCGCATTTTACGGTATGATAGTGTATTTAGTAAGGGAGTTTTGAATTCTTTTGTCAACCCTTGTTTTTCATCCCTTCGCAATAATATTTTTTATCACTAAAAACTGTTTCTGTCAAAAGTTTTAGTAAATGTTTAGGATTTTTACAATCAATTGAAACGGATTAAGTAGTACACCTACTACAAGAGTTGCGTTTTTTTACCGTCCTTCAAACAATATTTTCATCCCTTATAGTAATAATTGATCGTATCAAAATTTATTATTTTAAAAAATGTTTAGGATACATTTAGAAGAATTAAAATAAACAATAACGGATAGTATAGTTATTCTATGGTTTTTTCAACCATTGATTTTTTAACCCCTTTCAGTAATGGTTCGTCTTATCAAAAATTGTTTTAGACAAAAGTTTTAGATAATATTTAGACATTTTACAATAAACTTTAACACATTTGTTAGAACAATTTATAGGTTGTTTTAGATTTGGATGTCCTTTAACACCTTTTTTTCCCCACTGTTTGCAAGAATTAGTTGGATAGTTGGTTGTATAAAAATAGTTTCAGTCAAAGATTTTATATTATATTTATTAGGTTTACAAACAATGCAAACAGATTTGATGGAGTGCCTACTAAAGGAGTTACAAATTTGTTGGTCTTCCTACCCCTTGCAGTTATGATTGGTCAAAAAAAATTATTTTCAAAAGTTTTTTATATTTCTCTAACGCGATACAATAACTTTATACAGACGCTATATTTGTAATATTAAGAGAACTATAGTTTTTTTTCTATTTTTCCAAAATCTTCCCTTTGATTGAAATTTACGCATTAACGAACTCACTCGAGATTGGTCATTACTCTATTTTATGTATCAATTGGGAATGACTTGTGCACAATTACGGCAATTATTGTGTCCATAAAAAATTGTGTGTGTGTAAATACATTTAAAGTTTTGTAATGATGATGTTTTTAGGGTCCATTTACCATGAAACAAAAAACTATGTAATAATTTTCCGGAAGTCGCACCATGGTAACAGCTACAATTTAAAGCAGACTAAATCCAAACTTTTAGTTATGCCAGACAAACGTCAAATCCATTTACAATGTTATGTACCTGTGGCTTTTGAAAAATTTCTGCTATTTGGAAGAAATTAATCTTGAGTTCCTTCGTACCAGCCACACGCATACGAAGGCAGATAATAAAAAAAATAATGCAGTATAACTGAAAGAACAGTTTTGTTTTACTCTCCTGTGAAGTTGTTTGTTTTTAACTAAAACTGTTTTGGTTTTGAGAGGACAGAAAAGTCCCTTCTTCCGTTCTTTCCACTTGCTCGGCGTCTTGTTGAGGCAGATGTCGCTGTGCACCGAATTCCAAAGATTTCCAGGTCTGGACGTAAGGTCATCCGCCGCCGGTGTGCCATTAATTGTTCCGCAAAAATAAAAAGGGGGGGGGGTATTTACACCATTCCCCCTCCAGCGCCGCTTCACGCTCTCACCCCTCCACAACCCCCCCCCCTTTTTTTTAAAGATCGGCGAATATATATACCCCGCTCATGCGTTGCTGCGTCACTGCCAGCCGGACCAGAAAGAGACGATGACACTGTACGCACAGTGTAATTTTTATTTTATGGAACAGAAATATTCATGTAAAAGTATAGATTTTTACATGAAAAGAACTGTATCACTACAAAACTGTGTTCTTAGAAATACTGGGTTCGGATTGTTACCCGGCCATTTATGATTTGTGTTGTCGCAGTACCTCCAACAGTTAAAGTTTTTTGTAAACAGTTCCCTGATTAGTTTTCCAGTATTAACTGCGCCCGTAATAAGTATGACAAAATAAAATGCAATCCAATTATTCTTTTTCGATTACATTTTTCATTGTTTTAAGAAAATATATGCTTGAATGAAACATAAGTTAAAATATAAAATTATCCGCCAATTTTCTTAAAAAATATAATTATCTCGAAAAAAGTATTTTTAATGTGCAAAAATAACCATAGACGTGTGTTGTAAAAATTTGGAAAATCTTTCTTATAGTACTAAAAACCATTTCTTGGAAAATGGGTTCCAAAGGAATCTTTCGTAAAAGTATAAACATTTTTTTTTCTGTGTAGGGTCGGGAGAATCACCTCTTCCAAACCAGTCGGAGAAAAAATTATCATTTACCACCATCTTGGTTTCTTTGTTACCTACCAGCTACAGATTTCAGTGTAGACTCATTACATTATTTTTTTTACTATCTTTTGTTCGACAAACCCGCAGTATATATAGCCTGTGTCATGTAACTTGTCTACAATTGTACAGTTCTCGTTTAGTATTAACATCGGCGCCGATTTACCGACTGCAATTTGCAAAGCATCACGCTATGTTTATTCTTTTTTTTCTGACGAACACTGATAACCACCTGAAGTTTTTTACAAACACTCTTGGCAGAACAACAGCGCCAGAAGGATACGCTACTTTACAATGACCTGTACTAAAGCTGACTCTAGTGAAACTCTTAGACATCTGCAGTTTGCGCTCGTGAAAAAATAAAAGATTCTAAATTTTTTTTGTCTGGTGCAATTTTACTTGGAAGAAAAAGGAAAAAAAAAATTATTAATCCAAAATGTCGTGATGTTTAATTTCCTCGGCACACATACAGTGGGAAAACGTCACGTGATATGAAATCTGCTCGACATGTCCGAGTGGTTTCTGTTTACGAAAGTCATTTAAGAAAACACTAAAAACGTTTGAGTAGATATGTTTCGTATTTTGTTTTACTACTGTATTTATAGAAAAGTAAAAAGAAATGGCTAGAATGCGTTTTTTAAAAATAATTTTTAGGTATGAAGCGTTCTTTAAACCACTCGTAGGACTGCCATTTCACATTTATCTTCGTTGCTCTGCCATATAATGTTGTGGTTAACCGCTGAAATCTCACTGTTGGCTTATGCACGACGAGAAGACTGCGCGCCAGTCCAGAGGAGATTCCGCGCTAGAAGCACCAGCGAGCGTCGCGCCTATCATCCCGCCTCACTAACACAGATGCACCTCTGAACAGGCGGCTGCCTTAACAACAGCTGTGCGACGCGAACCGATCTCAGCCGGACAGCGGAACATAACAAGAGTTGGCCGAGCCGCGGCGTGAAGTGGCCAATCGGTGGCGAAGGACGTTTACGAGTGCGTTACTCCCCTACTACCCCCTTCTTTCCCATAATCGAATGATTCACCACACGTTTTCCCTCCCACCGGGATTATTCTGTGCTAACTTTTTTGATGATTTCCACAGTTATCTTTGACACGCCCTGAATAATTTCGAGTCGATGATTAATAAAGCAACGATTATTTCCCGAGTCGATTTTAACTCCAGGCTAGACTCGTATATATATATATATATATATATATATTACAGCAAATAAGTGTGCTCGTTGGTCTATTGCCGGGTCTTCTTGTTTATAACTGGTTCATAGTCGTCAAGAGCACTTTAATCCAACCAGCACCTTGAAGAGAGAGAGAAGATGTATATGTGCTTCAAGTCTACTCTGATGAGTCAAAGAAAAAGAAGGTAATCGTGGCTCTACCGGAGAGTAGGGACCTGAAAAAAAAAATTCGCGTTTTCAATGACCTCTAGGGTAGACTCCGGTGTCCTCTGTACTCTCGGGCAAATGTCACCGGGCGAGACGTTTCAACTTGGTAGGCTGTGATTCGGTAGTTCTTCAGACGAGGAAGTCGTACTGACCGAGAACATCGCGCCAATGGTGGAAGTAGCTTAGAGGTATGAATAGAGACCGGAAATATTCGCGATTTCGATGACCTGAAGGATAGACTCCATGATCCTCTATGCACGCAAGAGAATTACATCTGCTCACTGGCTACTGACTCGTGTCGCCTGTTAACTGGAACGTTAATCATTCGATACTTCTTCTGTTGAAAGTTTTTCATTGGCCGAGTGTCGTTTAGATAAAACTGTGGCCCAATCACCGATGCAGTAAAAAGGCAAACGCTTTTGATTCTAGACTATCACGAAATGAATCCGCGAATTTTTCAGGTCTCTAGGTATGAATCACGGAAAGAATCCCCCAAGAGTTTTCCGGTCCCTGGTGTCGAACGAGGCGAGGTTGAGTTGACCCGTTCGCGCGACACGTGGTCCGGAGGACGATGAAGACTGTGGCGCTGGCGGAGTCCAGCCCGGAGAGAAAATAGTCCGCGCCGTGACCTCGGCCGGCACTTCGCGCGCGCCCGGGCTTCGAACCCCGCGACGACCACTTCCCCCGGAGGAAAGCCGCTCCGGGCGTCTTCGAGTCCGCGTCGGCACTGGCGTCGGCGTCCCCTCTCCACGAACCTTATATAGAGTTGCCGAATTTTGTGGACCACTTAACTGTAAAACTTTACGCTTGTACAACCTCTCTCTCTCTGTCTCTCTCTCTCTATCTCTTCCCCGACTCCACCTCCTCTCTTTTCGGTGTTCCCCCCTTTTCGCCCCGTCGTGGCTCTTGGTCCGAGCCAGTGCCTCCGACTCCCTTCTCGTCCCCCCCTTTCATCGTCCTTTCCTTTCCGAATCGTCTCCTCTCTCGGTCCCTCTCTCTTTCCGCTGGGAAACACAAGCGTGTGGAGAGAAGAGGGCTTTACGCGCCGAGGAGCCATCCGGCGGCAAATGCAAAATTACACGTTCAACTAAGCTGGCCGTGCAAACCGGTCCCCGCTGCTTCTGGGGGGTGGAAAAAAAAATATACCCTGGACGGAGGAGGGGGGTGGGTGCTGAACGGCGGAAGAGGTGACTCGCCAAAGGAGGAGGGGGTAGTGGTGGCCGGATCACCAAGACCGCTCGCGGATGGCTACATTCGGGGCTCGCGAACCGGCGAAGAGAGAGAGAGAGAGAGAGAGAGAGAGAGCCAGGACCTTGCTCCTTCTCTCTCCTGGCTCTTCCTCCGAACCCTTTCCCTCCCCGTGTCGTTCATTCAGCGTAATGGCGCGCGCAAAGACAGGGAGAAACGGACCCGATGGTGATTGAACCGGATTGAGCCGACCGTCGCTCTCTGAGAGAGAAAGAAAGAGAGACACAGAGAGAGAAATATAGTGTGTGCGCGCGCGGTCTCTCCAATAGAGAAAGAGACAAGAGGCATAAAAAAGTGTCGAAGTGGACCTCAAAGCCAGCTTGTAAAAGCGAAGCCTACGTTTCACTTCACCCCCCCCCCCCCCCTAAAAAAAACAGTCAAGAACACATCTCAAGTTTGCGTTCGAGCATTAAAAATTAAAAAAAAAAAAAGTTCTAAATGTCCTACATTTTGGCAATTTTTTTTTAGACAATTTTAAATGTCTCTGGCCTTAAAATATACAACCTTAAGTTTTAGTTACGATGAATGATTGAATGTAATTTTTCGGTGTACATAGCTTCACATAAAACCACGCGATTCGAAAACTTCTCAGGATATCACCGAGTGGTTTGTGTTTACGAGAAATACGCTGAGGACAGACGGGGAGTTCTGTTTCCGTATTTATTTTTTTAAACAGTGTCTATAGGACAGTGAAATTTGCCAATACGTGTGTTTTTAGAAATTATTTTTAGGCTTGAAACATCCGGTACAGATTCTTGTAAACGGGACTTACATGACACCTTTTTCTTTATTTCTCCACCAATTAATGCTATGGTTACAGCTCAGATATCATCGTGGGCATATGCGAGACGAGAAGACTGCGCGCCAGTACACAATCTTGCGCATAGAAGCGATACCGCGTTAGAAGCACCAGCGAGAGTCGCACTTATCATCCCGCTTTACTAACACAGCTACACCCCTGATAGAACAATCGAAATGGTACGTTAGGGGGGGGGGGGGAAGAGAAAACATTAAAAAAAAAATGGGATGTAGCTGTATCATGGACACCCTATTTTTTCTTTTAACACCATATATATTCACTGTAACTATTTTACACTAATGTTTTATATATTCAATCGATGGATTTTGACGAGAGCTGACGATTGAAACCCAAACGAAAGTCGTACCTTCTCCGAGTCAAAAGTTATATAAAATGTAAATCTCGATACGCAGCAAAATGACCTCAAAATGGCGGCGCTTCCCCCTCCACCGCGCGCGATGCGTCACAGTCTTCATTTAGCGTAACGAATTCTTTCATCCTTTAACCATCCAGTAGTGTAATTGAATTTTGTATGGAGATGATAGATATGTAGATGAAACAGCAAACGGTATCCCCCGATTTTGCTATCATTTGTTTTTTGGATTGCCTCCCAACATGGAAGCAGTTTTAAAGACGTGTTCACGACAAAAAACTGACCCGTCACGTAGCGCTCTCCAGCGACCGGTTGTCGAACCACGCCGCGCTAGGGGTGGAGCGCTGGTGGGGAAAGGAGGAGTGATGAACCCACCCACCCCTTCCCTTGCCAACCCCCGCACGCCACACCCAAAGACGTCATCCTCAGACGACGGGTTGCACCTCGATGACCGGCACTTCAAAGGTACACGTGTCCGGACGGAACTCAACCAGCCTCCAGAGACAACCCCTTCCTTATCCAGTGGTGGCTGCAGGAAGAATGTTTAGGAGGGGCCACTGAAAAAAAACAAACAGAAGGTTCTAATTGGAAGTTTTGCTGACAAACAGGAGTGAGTTCAGGTGTTTTTTTTTTGTAATAACAACTAGAAATGTTTTTAAACTAAATTTAAAAATAACGCACCTGGTCTCATTTTAGAATTATTATTTTTCCGTAAAAAAACAGAATACATAATTAAAGAAGTGTTAATTTCGTGATATGTTGAATTCCAAACCACTACACCTTTGTCAGACTGTGGCCTAAATGTTATGTGAAGAATTGTCAGGCAATGAGAAACAATCAACCAAGAAAGTACCTTATCATTGACAACCCAGGTGAGACGTCTTGAAAAGTCAGCAGCCGACGAATAGATGACAGTGACCCTATTATACACGGGTCAGTGGAGTCTGTCCTAGAGGAAAATGAAAACCCGAATTTTTCCATACCCTTCTGATTGAAATTAGTAAGAAATCGTCACTACAGACCGGGAAAATTCGCGGGTTCAACGACCTCCAGTATAGCCTCCATATCACTTCACATAATCGGGCAGCTGTCAAATTTTCATTGACTTCTCACTTGAGAGACTTGTGAACTGGGTAGCCTGTGATTCGATCATTCGTTGGCCCAGATTCTTCTAAATGAACCGTAAACCAATAGCAGAAGCACCTCAAAGTAGTCTGAATTTTTAGACTATCAACAAATAAATCGGCCGTTTATTCCTGTACCTCTTAATTATGTTCAATTTCGCATATTGTTTTAACGACGTCCTATTCAAGCTACAGCATTGCATATTAGATTTGCTACTGGCTTGAAAGAAAGGAATGTTTCGTAGCTAGGGACTGGTAAGTTTGCGGTCCACAATGACCTACAGGATAGACTTCACATTCTATGCATACTTGGGAAAATGCCACCTGCTCATACTTTACTGACGTGCGAGACGCGTTTACTGGAATGTCTTTTGATCAGATTGAACTCTTTTTTTAATTATTTTTGTTCAAAGACCTTTATATGTTATGATTAGAGACCGGAAAAATTCGCGGATTCATTTCACGATATGCTAGAATCCAAACCACTGTACATTTATATTGCTTCTGTGATTGGCTTACAGTTTATCTGAAGGACTTTTAGCCAATGGGAAACCTTCAACCAAAAAAGTATCGAATCGCAAGCGTCCCAGTTGACAAGTGTCACGAGTCAATAGCCAATGAGCAAGTGGCAATTACCTGAGTATGTAGAGGGTTGTGGAGTCTATCCTAGAGGTCATCAAAAGCGCGAATTGTTCCAGTCTCTAGTTATGATGTAGAGACCTGCAAAATTCGCGGATTCATTCGGTGATAGGCTAGAATTCAAACACATATACCTCTTAGATAATTTTGCTATTGGCTTACTGTTCATCTGGACGAATCTCAACCAGTTATATACCCTCAACCAAAGAAGGGTCGAATCACAGACAAACCAGCTGAGACGACTTACAAGTCGGCAGCCAGTGAACTTGCGTTATTTGTCCGAGTGTACAGGGGTATGTGCAGTCTATCCTGAAGGCCATGGACAGTCGGGCAAATAATGCCAGTTCACGGGCTGCTGACTTGTGAGTCGTCTCAACAGGTTTGTCTGTGATTCGATACTTCTATGATTGAGGGTTTTTCATTGGCCCGAAGTTGTCCAAATGAACAGTGAGTCAATATCAAAAGCAGCTTAAAGGTATACGTATTTGAATTTTAGCCTATGGCCAAAATTAATCCGCGAATTTTTCCTGTCCCTATTTAACCACAGCTCCTATAACTAGAGATCTCATCTATCTGCAGCATATTTTACCATCAGGCATACTCGAGGGATGGTAAAGTATTTCATTGGTTCCCGCTTGTGTTTCATTATAACCTTCTTACACTGTTTTAATAGCGTGGCCTAAAGCTAGATACACCTGTATTTCGCGGATACACTTCGTGTCAAGGTATTTCACAAAAACACTAGCTTTTTCCTAGAGCTATGATAAATGTGGGCGTGTAGCATTACGGTTTGCCACTTTCTCATTGGCCCCGTCAAGTGCGGAAGAACACCTACCACCGACTAAGAAGCTACAGTGTTTTGTGAAATACCGTTGAATCAAAATGTATTGGCGAAGTACAGGTGTCCCTGATAGCTACAGCTACGATTAGGTAGCGGATTCATTGCGTGATAGCCTAACCTTAAAATTACTGAATACTTTTAATTGGCTCACTCTTCACCTGGACGACTCTGGACCAATGAGAAACTCTTAACAAATGAAGTAACTAATCAAAGACAAAAAAGTTGAGACGTCTCATTCATAAGTCAACAGCCAATGAACTTGCGTTATTTACCTGAGTTGCAGAGTACTATGAAGTCTATCCTGAAGGCCATCGAAACCGCAAATATTTCAGGTCCCTACAGATAGCTAGAGCTACCATTCCATAGAGGATTCATTTCACTTTACGCTAGATGTTTAATCATACCGATTTAGAGTGCTCATTGGTCGATAATAGTCAAATTATTTGGTGGTTTACTCGTGGTTGAGGAAACCACTTCTTCTCCTTGCTTATTACTGGCCCCAGTGTCGACAAGGGCGTAACTAGAGCACTGTAGTCCAATCATGAACGCGAAGCAGATGTGTATGAGCTTCAAGTCTAATTTGCTGCCCAATAAATCAGACGCTAAAATACTGCCATTCACCTGACATACTCTACACTGTAAGAAATTACATTAAAATAAGGGTCTTTTCAACTAAGAATGCACCTCAAACAAAGCTGTAGTTCTTCGTAGTTCCATAAAGCTGGATCGTGTACCGAGTTTCAAGTTCTGAGTTCCGTTGTGAACAAGGCAAACATGTTAGTTTAATTGCAGGTTCGAAATATGTAAGCTCAATTCACGAAGATGTACGGAAATCTACGTAGCACCCTGGATAATTTAAGTTTACTCAAAACTTACTTTGCTCAAAACACACAAGGCGTGGAAACGCACAGATTTTTCGTAGGTCATTTTTTTTTCTCGTAACTGCAGGGATTGCACCGAAATTGTGTCGTAAAATACTTCGGAAGCCCATCTTACAAAGTGGCAAGTTTGGAAAAGTTTTCAAAATTCGTGGTGCATGTGTTAGACGGCGATAGTACGTTACAAACAAAAAAAAAATACAATTCACCGTACAGTGTATGCTAAAACCCAACAAGTGAAGCGCTATAGATGCTCCCCAGCAAACGATACAAAGGCGCGAGGGAATCACGAAGATGGCACCAGAGGATGTTCTTGCAAGATGCTTGTTTAAGCAATTCTGAGCAGTTGTGATGTGAGGATTTTGTGCGTTTTAAAGTTGTCGAATATAAAATTATCCTTAATCAATCGGTGTCATGTAATTGCGTCTCTTTTTGAATCTTGTTTTCTGGTAATTTCATTGCACAGCATTTACCGCCCTTCAATTGAGTACTGGGGAACCATTGTAAGGAAAATTATTGTCTGAGTTTAGTAATCAGTTATTTTTTCCTATCAGCCATCAATAGGGTTTTTAAAATAATTTTGTTTGTTATCCAACTTTGAACAATTTTTTTCTACTAGCTTCTTCTCTGTACTTAAACATTTGTACAGATAACTAGTTATCTGGACTTTCACTATTATTCAGCTTAAACGTTTAGAGTCAATGACAGTTACACCAGTAGTTTGAATATTTTGCATTGCTAACATTCGAGTGATTTTTTTTAGGTTGGTTTCAAGTAGGGGCTGCATTACGTTAACTTGAGGGGTAAGTTTGTTGTTGCTTTGTGTGTTTAATTTGTGGAATTTTGTGTGGATGCGTTGGTTCGAGATTACGCACGCAGACCTTTTCCGTGAGTGGCTATCCACGAGTTTTTTTTCTTCTTTTAATTACGTTACGTCGAGCCTCCTCCGACCTCCGACGGGAATTTGTGTTTGTGTTCGTTGTCCTCGGCACGCAGTTCCGTGGCGTGTTTCCAGGGGATTCCGCGCCTGGTGCGCGGTACACCCCGAGACGCCCCCGGCAGAGGGTGTGAAGGTGAGAGGCGAGCTCTCTCAGGGGGCCGCAAGTCACCAGGACAAGCAAACTCACCAAACAAAGGAAGATCTCGCCCGGTGAGGATGGGGGGAGGGTTGTGTTTATGCCTCACCCGCTGGGGGAATGTCCGGCGACACGCAGGCACGTGGTAAACAGCTCCTGGGACAAGTCGTCCGACACGAGGTCTTCGCTGAAGCGTCTCCCAAAAGTACCTCGGCGATGTCCGGGCACATCCACCTAAACACACCTCTGTCATTTTATTCTTTTGTGAACGTAAAATGAAAAAAAAAATACAGAAATTTGTAAATTTCCACTCGTTCACACGAAAACAAACCGTTTCACTACCGAATACTGATTACTAGAGACCTGTAAAATTCGCGGATTCATTTCGCGATGGGATAGAGTCCAAATACTTTTGACATTATTTTGCTTCAGTGATTGGGCCACAGTTTATCTGAAGGACTCTGGGCCAACAATGAAAAATCTTTAACAGAAGAATTAGCGAATCACGATCATTCCAGTCAACAGGTGTTACGAGTCGGTAACCAATCAGCAGATGTAATTTGCACGAGTGCGTAGAGGATCACGGAGTATATCCTTTAAAGATTAGAAATCGCGAATTTTACAGGTCTCTAGTGATTTCTGGGTTCGGATTATTACCCGGGCATTCGTGCTTTTTGAGTTGTGCCGTTCCCTGAATAGCTTTCCAGGCGTTAACTGCGCACGTTAATCAGCATAATTACTGAATATACGATCATCTTTTTTCATGGTCACATGAAAATTTTATGCTTTGATGAAACATCAATTAAAAATGTACAATCATGCGCCTATTTTCGTAAGAAATACTCAGTGTTATCGCGAAATACGTATTTCATAAATGCAGAAATATCTATGGCCATATATTGCATAAAGTTACAATATCTTTCTTGATAATTGGTTTCCAAAGAAATCTTTTATAATAGTACAGAACTTTTTTTTATCTGTTAACAACTCACCATCTTAGCACGCGGCAGTAATAGTAAATTGTTTTTCGGATTAGGAAGAGCTAATTCTACGTCATACAGCCTAAATACAGCATAACATTGTAAAAGACGATGTGATGTAAAAGTACGTGTATTTACATATAGCATCTGAATTTTCGTTAAGGGGAAGGTATATAAACAGAAAGACGCTACATTGATGTCAACAGTTTTTATGCAATAATCAATTATATCAATTTAAATATCAATAATTAATCTTCGTTAGGAGCCGGGACCACACATTTAAAGATTTCTAAAGACCATAACATAAGGACTGTTGACAGTATCATTACAGTTGGAGGCCTTTCCAAAAAAAAAAAAAAAAGTTGTTTTTACCATGCCATGTCAATTTTTTTTTAAACCTTACTATTAGTTTACGGAAATTTCTGTTAAATTAGCAACAATTTATCTCTGGGGGCAAAGGTTTTTCGTGAAAAAAAAAAAAGAGTGCTCGTTGGACTTCAATAAAGCATACCCAAGCCAACAGTTTCTTCCTAGTAACTGGCGGCCGTCTGCAAGAGACGCCATTGCCCTATTTGACCAGGCCAATCAGGACGCGTTTGTTCCTGCGCGATATAGCTGCGATTCGTGTACCGACAGTAGACACGTAACTGAAGAAAACTCAACCAACCACGAAACACAGACGATGCTACAATGTTTCATCATACAGTCAGTCTCGAAATATTTTCGCGAAAAATACGTGCCATTATTATCTCCTTTACATGCTTTGGTTGTTCTGTCACAGATATTTTAAACGGATATTTACTAAGTGTCAATTTTGCACAATGCTCGTATTAACTATTACCTGCGTGACTCTTATTACACCCGTTACCATACACTTACTAAATATCTCCGTTGAAAATATTTGTAACAGAAAAAATGCAAGATAGGTTTAGTTTAGACAAAAAGTTCTTAACTAACAGTAATGAATAGGAATCGGGAAATAAATCGCTGTTTCGATGACCTTCAGAATAGACTACACAGTTCTGTGGACACTCGGGCAAATAACGCCAGTTCACTGGCTGCTGGCTTGTGAATCCTCTCAACTGATTTGCCTGCGATTCGATACTTCTATGGTCGATGGTTTCTCATTGGCCCAGAGTCGTCCAGACAAACAGTGAGCCAATAGCAAAAGCAACTTGAATTGAAGCCTACCTCTAGTTACGACGAAAACGTGACAAAAAAATCACCATGGCGTACAAAACCCAGCATTAACGCAGGTTATTTAACAAGGGTAACAATTTGTATCAAAAAGTCAAAACTAACTCCAACTACTCCATTTACTTATACATTATTTTTTTAAAGAATATAAATTTTGAAAATTAAATGGCACGCTACATATTGTTTAAACTAAGATGGCACATTTCAGTTACTATGGTTCCCTATTAAACGGTGGTAGATGACTGCGGAAATAAATTATTGTCGACGTGCGTCGGTGCAGATCATTTCAATGTTGCAGAAGACAAAGAGGTTGTTAATGATAAGATGTTCAGGCACTCAAGAAAATAATCTGAGATTAGTTGTTACCGAGTTATAATTTCAGCTGATTTTATTATGTTCCGCACCTACACAGGACGTTCGGACACTCAATGGAAATAGTTTGGAATTAGATTTACTATGGAAGATGAGTTTAGGTGTACGCAAGAACCAATGTTTTGTTCCTAAGGGTACGATTCTCACATCAAAATCTGTGTTAGAAATGTATTTTTTTTTTTTTTTTTTTTTAGTTTTATGCAACTCAAACATGCTATTTGGCTAATTTTATATATAAAAAAATTTCAGTGGTCATCTCAACGCTCGTTGCAGAGACGTGCGGAAAGTTGTTTTTGGGGAGGGGTGATATCTCCCGCAGAAATCCTAAAAAAAATTATTCCCACTAAAAGAAAGAAAGGAATTTGAAAGCAAAGAGGTTCTGTCCCCTCCCCTTTTTTTTCCATCGCCCGAAATGAAATTATGCGAACACTTTTGGTTTGTTGCAGCACCTGTCATGGATGTCTCACACTCACCATGTGACGAACAGGGGTTAGAGAAGTGAGTGGGAAAATATTATTTTTTTTCCATTTACCAACTAATATTTAGATCATTTAAGAAAGATTAATATGCTTTTTACAAAATTAATATTCTGCAGATAAACAGGTACTGTTTAACCAACCATATTTTGTTGCTATGAGTTGATGGATGGTACCATTGGCCTCACACTGTAAAATATTTTTGTACATGGAACTGAAAAAATCATGTAAAGTTACAGATATTTGTAAATTTGCCTCTCACCTATATAAAAGCAACTGTATCTCTAAAAAAAAAAATTAAATGCTCGCAGTAATACTGGGTTTGTATTCTTGCCCGGGAAGTCAATATTTTTTTGTCAAATACTTTCATTAGTACATTATTTGTAAACCATTAACCTGAATAGCTTTCCAGTATTAACTTCACACATAGATAACCACAATAAAACAAAATAAAGTCAAAGCGTTAAAGATTTGATTATCTTTTCAAAGGTTTAAATAATTATGCTAGTATAAACTTCAATCAAATTTTAAACTATTTGCCTATTTTCGTAAGCACGACAAGAAAACCGTATTTCACATATTTGGGAGAATAGCAATGTGTTGTACAAATTTGCAATTATTTTTTGTGTTATTAGTATCAAAAGGAGTCTTTGGTAAAATTATATCAATATATTTCGGTGTATCCAATTCTCAAATGTCAATTTGGTGGCAAAGAAAGATAAAACAAAACGATAAAAAAAAATATAATTATATAAATAGGTGATAACATTTACGTGTGTGTTTCTCTTAAAATAATAAACTGTTGGAAAATTTACGGTTTTGCAGATAGTTTTTCGGGAAATTACAGGGAAATTTCCCCAGAATATTTTTCCGGAAAACTAACATCTGTTAACAGGGACGTTATCGGGATCGTCCCGACATTTTTTCAACCCTTCGACGACGGGAACGCAGGGAATTATTTTTTTTTAACTTTTTATTTTTTAATTTCCAACGCGAGCGGGTAAAAAAAAATCCCGGCTCGCTTGACGAACTCGCTCCTAATGGCGCGATTTACAGTTGTTTTTGTTTGTCAAATACTCCAGCTCGAGCGATAGCAACGTTCTCGCTATGCACACCCGTGACCCCCCCCCCCCCCCCCCTTTTTTTTTTAATCGTTCCCGGCTCCGAATCGATTATTATTATATATTTCTCTCTCTCGTCGTTAATCAGTCGTAACCTTTATGTGTTTCGAAAACCACACCACGACTTTTCACCGACTGACAAATACACGCTGCCGTGCTGTATTTTTTTTTTTTTTTCGGATTTTTTTTCCACTCCGTTTCGTTTCGGGCGGATCGTACAAATAATTATTTTAGGCGGCAGATCCATCAAAGCCGAAAACGTTCGGTGGACGGACGTTGGCAATTAGATGACCAGTGGTGCATGGGGGGAGGGGAGGGGCACCAAACACGACGTCAGCGGACGATAAACGATTTCGGAAGAGTAGTTGGTTGTTGGACGTGGGTTGGTGGAATGAAAAAAAAATGTTGGCGGTGGTGTGGGGAAGGGGGTTCGAAAGCTTTGCTGCGGGCCGTTGTCATTACCGTTGTGTCACGCGGCCGCGTTTTCGAAAAGCCATCGCTCCCGCCCGCAAATGAAAAATAAACACGCCGAGCGTCATTGGAACTAATCTCGCGGAAGTTTCTGGTCAGGGATGGAAAGCAGGGATAGAGAAAAAAAAAAAAAATACGTACGTACCCCTGGCGTGAGCTGTTGGGAATGATTTTCCCAACCCCCTTTACCGTAACCAACCACGTAGCGATGTACTATGCGATGCATCCCCGATTTTATAACTCGCGAACAAGGATATTATCGGGTGGATTGTCCCAAAACTTAAAATTTCTCCAAAAAAAAAAAAAAAATAGCGCCCAAATTTCACTGGTGAAGCAAACCCATTCTCTTAAAAAAAAATTAACCTTCAATTTACGAACTAAAACTGGTTTATAATACTGCAAAACACTAAATTATTGCTTCCACAAGTGTGTTAACGCGGTTTATACCGAAAAACGAAACTCAGAAGTCGAAATACAACGTATCACGGTTAAAAAAAAAAGTTCACCTTCAGTTTACTAAGGTGATCCAGGATCTTCGTGAATTTACGGATACCGAGTTCACTTTCATTGAACATGAATCCAAAATAATATTCTTGGTGTATTAACAAAACATTCAAAAAATGAAGTTATACAGCAAGAACAATCTTCTTTTATGTACAAGTGTGAGTTCAACTTTGCTTAGAACGAAACATACAACTCGGAAGTCGAAATACGGCGTAGTTTCTACAAAAATTCAGTTATTTGAAATTAGGTATAACTAGAGACCTGCAAAATTCGCGGATTCATTTCATGATATGCTACAATTCAAATAATTATACCTTAGCGCTGCTTCTGCCACTGGTTCACTGTTAATATAGATTAATGAGGGCCAATTAGAGACCCTCACTCATAGAAGTGTCGAATCACAGACACTCGGTCGAGACGACTCACAAGTCAGCAGCCAATGAACAGGTGGCATTTGCCCGAGTGTGTAGAGTGTAGTAGAGTCTATCCTGGAGGTCATTGAACCCGCGAATTTTGCAGGTCTCTAGGTATAACTCTTCGTTTATTTCAGTTAAATTCTTCGTTTAAAAGTCCGTATATTCACCGTTATTTCTAACAGCGCATGTTTGTGTTGTTCACGAATACCGACGACCGCGTAATGTTCGGTTTACATAACATTGTTGGACAGGACAACACGTCAAACATTATTTATTTATTTCTTTATTTTTAGTTTTTAGTTTTTCTTCAACAGAAAAAGTTCTTAGCAATGGCGTATGTCCAAAAACTTACATAAAGTCACGTCAACCATTAGATTTTCTTTTGAGAACAATTCAAAACTTGAGTCACGTTACTCGGCACAGAATAAACCAATACATACTTCGTACGGGTGACAACGAACTACACGGCTACGCGATTTTTTTTCCCAAAGAAAAAAAGGCCATCTAGGATAGACTCCATGGTACACTCGGGCAAATGTCGCCTGTTCATTGGTGAGACGTCTCAACTTGGTAGCCCGTGATTCGGAGATTCTTATGGACCAAGAGTGTTTCCTTATAGATTATGTGCCAATAGCGGAAGTAACTAATGCACACTATCACGAACTGTTCTCCGCGAAAATGGCAGTAAAATGTTGTAATTGAAATGGCCCTTTGGTAGACCGCGCAGACACCAGATGTGGTTGAAGGGTCGGGCTGGGTAACAGCTTGAGATAGAGGAGGGGGTTGCTGGTTAGGGGAGGGGGTCGGGGGTTGTTACCCCGTTGCGCTTGCTCCGCTGGGAGACACGGCCCATTGTGCTGTGTCCCTAAAAGGGGCCACGACCATGACGGACAGTGGGAAGGGGGGGGGGGGAGGGGAAACCAGGATGCCAACATTGCAGCACATCTGCCTATTCTCTCCCTCCACCGCAACCACGGCCTAGACGCGCCATCTTCCCTTTATTTTTTTTTCTTCCTGCACTCCTCGTCCCATTTCCATGTTTCGGCGAGAGGCGGAGTGTAAGGGGAGGTGGTTTAGTCCCTTCCCACCTGGCTCCGACGCAATGACTGGAAACCAACCACGAAATTGAACACGGTTAAGGGGAAAAGGGGAGAGAGGGGTGGGTGGGTTGTGGCTTCGGGTCGCACACAAAAGAAAATAACTAGGGGAGGGGGCAGATTTGAGTGGAGGCTGGTTGTTATCTGGCTGTAGCGGGATGCGCCCCCTTCGGACCAATTTGAATGTGGCCGAGGGTGAGGTGGTGGGGGGTTGACCGTGCATGAGCCCGAGGGAGGGGGGGATCAGATTACATCGGAAGGAAAATTAGAATTTCATTCTTGTGCCTGTCGATCGCAGCCCGCGCGGGGGCTGATGGGATATTCGTTGCTGATGGCGTTTTTTTGGGTGAAGGAGTGGTGAGCGCTATGGGGGGGAGGATTGCAATCGTCGGTGAAATCCACTAAACAGCGGGAGAATATCATCGCGAGCGCTCGATAACCCGATCGGAAATCCCCCATACACCCATCCTCCTTTTTCCCAAAAATCCTTGTCGGAACCGTTTTCTTGTCGGGCCCCGAGGAAGGAAGAATTGCGGGCGCGCTACGCGATAGCTTTTAGCACATACACGACAGCTAATTCCCCGCGTCTTTCACTCGTGCAATGTCGCGGGTAGAGACCTGCAAAATTCGCGGATTCATTCGGTGATATGCTATAATTCAAACACATATACCTCTTAGATGATTTTGTTATTGGCTTGCTGTTCATCTGGACGAATCTCAACCAGTTAAAAACCCTCAACCAAAGAAGGGCCGAATCACAGACAAACCAGCTGAGACGACTTACAAGTCGGCAGCCAATGAACTTGCGTTATATGCCAGAGTGTACAAAGGTATGTGCAGTCTATCCTGAAGGCCATCGAAACCGCGAATTTTGCAGGTCTCTAGTCGCGAGCATTGCTGATGCTGCACTATTTTAAGGAAAGTGTGCAATTAATTTCAATATTTTTGAAGAAAGAAATAGACGCACTTAACTGTCAGGGGTATAAAATATTTAATTCATAAAAAAAAAAAACGGGTGCGTGAACTTGTGTACGCACGTTGGAAGATAAACTAAATTGGCGTAATAAAAATAAACTAACTTTAATTTTTCATAGATTATTTTAATATAAATAATATAATAAAATGATTGGTATGATATTATAAACACAGTGAAGTATAATTTAAATAAAATAAAAAAATGTAAATGAAAAAAACTTTTTTCAATACTAATATAAACACGTGTAAAAATTTAAATATTTATTTTGTAAAACAATCCAGATAACTTTTAATTAATAATGAAAATCAATATATATGCTAAAAGTTAATTCTAATTTAGAAATTTTAATGATTTATTAAATAATAATGTAATAATTTATAATTAAAAAGCAAATAAATTGTACATATGGAAACATAACCTCACTTAGCCAATATAAATATATTTGTAAAAGGTTATAAACCAAATTTTTATCTCAATAAAAAAATATTAATTATATGGACCAGCATTGAAAATCAATTACTAATATTTATGATTTAAAATTACATATATAATTTTTATTTGTATGTAGACTTATTTGTATGTAGCCTTTAGTGAAAATTTCGTTGCATGGTGCGCACGCATTGTAAAAATTCACATTCATCATTTTTTCATAAGAAAAAAAATGATAAAATGATAAAATTTTTACGCGTATGCCTCTTTTAATTTTTAGAATAGATTAACTATAGGTTTTTATAATTATTCTTTTAGATGTTTGAGCATATATTTTGCATTGATGAAATCACCCTTAACTTCTTTTCCATTTCATGAATTGACAAAATAAAAAATTGTGAAACATGCATTTAGTTAAACGTTATGAAATCGTTTACACCTACACTTTCATTATTTTTTTTATATCCATGCTTAGAATAATGAAATATTTTCGCCTTTTTACAAATTATTTCCAGTTTTTGGAACAGTTACAGCTTTATTTTAAATGTAGAGTGATCATATTTATTATGCTTAGTATGACTTTAAAAAAAATTCTAAAATTTCACCCCTCTATTTATTCCTACGGAGGTAACTATGTGAAAATTTAGATCTACAGTAATAAATGTTCACCCCTTTAACAACTTAGAGGTGAAGAGAAGGTAGTTTAAAGTATGTTGATTAATAATTGCAAATATTGTAGTGTGAACTTTTGAAAGTTTTACATCTCCTAAGTTATTAATTAAATCGATTTTAACCAAGTAATTCTCGGAAATGACAAACAAATTTTAAGTAATCTCGAAAATAACAAAATGAAAAATTATCTCAAATAAATCAAAACTGAAATTAATAATAAACGTTTTCTTGATCAGATTACGTGAACAACGTACCTTACGAATTGGTCAAGTATAATTTACCAATGGGAAATATGGACAAATACGTTTTGGTCCAAATGAAGCTAAGTTAGCTACTAAATTCTATCAGCTCAAGAAACAAACTAGATCAGATTATCATTCAATTTGTCATATTCAAAATATTGACTTCGCATGAAATAAAATTCACTATCAAATTTTTTTAAGTAGGCCTACTCGCACTTGAACTCAATTTAAATAACCTAAGTTCATTATTAAATCAAACTTAACAAATAAGTAAATCGAATATTTAGGAACCTCTAAGATCATAAAGTTAAAACAGTTTAAATCAGAGTATTAGTGTTTGAACAATATTAAAAAAAAATACAATTACTGGAAGTTTTTGTTCTTCTAATCGGTATTCTCGTTGTTCGTAATTTTCAGCGGCTACACGTTGTGACGCAATTTCAAAATTAAAACTGTGATTACAAATATATATATATATATATATATATATATATATATATATATATATATATATATATATACTGCTGCGAGCTCCACTAAGCGGGCTGGTCTTACCAAGGAGAAAAATATGAATTTGACAGACCTTACTATGTGTATGATCGTGTGGCAGACATAAAGAAATGACACTCACTCACTATTTGTATGTCTATGTATGTCTATGACCTATGATTTTTTCTGTTATAAAATGAAATTATCACTTTTTCACTACCTTAGGGATGGAATTTCATATTTATATGTGGTCTATGTGTTAATCCAGGCAATGAGCTCGATGTAGGCGGGGAAGGTTGATCAAGTGTTAATTGATCAGCTATCGACCGGGGTTGAAAAATATAAAATTCTATTAAAAATTAGGGGTTGGTGATAGAAGGGTGAAAATTTAGGGTTGTATGTAATTTTTAATGCAACATTATAAAAAAAAATAAAAAAAAAATTTTTTGTCCAAAAATTAAAAAAAAAATGTTTGGGGTGGACAACCCTTATCACTTAGGGGTATGAAAAACAGATAGTAGCCAATTCTCAGACCTACTGAATATGCATACAAAATTTGATAAAAATCGGTCAAGCCGTTTCGGAGGAGTATGATAACTAACACTGTGACACGAGAATTTTATATATATATATATATATACTTACGTAGTTGATTGATAAAATGTAAAAAATTAAGTATTTGTTTCTAATAAAATATTAAAATAATTGCACTCGGGTTTTTTTATTTTAATAACCAGTTCATATTTTTTATCATTATGTCGGTAAGATAGAAAAATATTATTCATATTTCATCATTTCATCAGTATTGAAATATAATTTCTAAAAAAAAAAACAGTTTACCAACAAAAAATATACCGAGCATAGCTCGGTCATCCAGGTACTATTACTTTTATAATAAAACCAAACCGACTGCCTTAACATACCTTATGCTATTGTAAAGGTAAAAAAAAATGCTAGGAAATAATATAAGTTAAGGTTTTCTAATTCAATTTTTTACCTGCAGCTTAATTTACATCGATTTTATTTTCTTACCGTAAAACTAACGTACCCGCGTTTCACTGCATTTGGGGCGGATTTAGAAAATTGGTAAGAGCACCCCCACGTAAATAATTATTTAAGTTATTTATCCTCAGTTCCTTACATCTAGCTTAATGTGCAGTGGAGATTTAATGTCTTTAATGATTAAACAACCTACCCCTTTTTCACTCCCTTAAAGGTTGAATTAACGCAAATTGAAAAATTTAAAATCGTAACTCTATAAGTTATGCTTATTGAACATTCTCATTGCTTAGCCTTAGATCTACTAGATTCGGAAGTTTGCATTTTTGCTTAAAACCAAATTTACCCCTATTACCCCTTTAGGACTGGAATCTCGCAAAGTGGTAAAATAATAATGTAATGTTTATTTAATATTGCTAGCAAATAATTTACGTATTAATTAATTTGTTTCGAAAATATTTATTAAAAAATAAATAAATACATTTTCATCCCCTCTCCCCCCCCCCCCCAAACCAAAAAAAGTAGATTATTTATAAATGAAAAAAATTAGAATATGTAAATCTACATGCAATTTTGTCTTTCTTAGTTTCAAACCTCCAGTTCTGACATAACGTGGAGATTTTATTTTTTGTTTTAAAACCATAGTTATCCCTTTTAATTTACTTAGGGTTTTAAATTTTGCAAACTGGTCGAATTATTATTGTTGGTTTTCGCATGTTTATTATTGCTGCTAAATAATTTTCTTTTCTTTATTATTTTCGGAGATAATATTTAACCCATTTCCACCCCTTATGTATTGTATTTAAAAAAATTGTCAATCTATTGGTAGATTTCTTATGTTTATTATTGGTTCCCTATAATATGATTAGATTAGACTTGATTAGATTCGGCGATATAATTATATAACCAAATGGTGAAACTATGATTGTTAGTTTTGTTTGTTTATTATTTGTACCGAATATAGTTTTTATGCTTTATTTTATTCAAGGCTATAATTATTTATCTTAAAAAAAATTTTACAACTTTTTCGCCGATTTAGGGGTTGAATTTCGTAAAATTGTAAGATTATTATTGTTTATTTATTGTATTTAATAATTGTAACACTTGCAATAACTAATTTTATGAAATAATTGTGGTAATTAATTTTATTGTAGATTATTATCGTTAAATTTATTTTTGGCACCCATTATTTTTTTTCTTATGCTTGATTAGATTCGCAGGTATAATTAACTACCTTGAAACCATATTTACTCCTTTTCACTTTCTTAGGGGTGGAATACTGTATTTATTTATATCTACTACTGCTACTGCTGCACAAATCGATTGTAAGGCAAATTATATAATTAGGTTATTTTATACCAGTTATGTGTGCTGATAATAATATTAAATTCAATCAGAATACCACCTTGAGCTTAATTACCTATCACTGTTACTTGCAGTAGTGTTGTGATGAGAGAAATATATATTAATCACTACAAACATGAAAATGTAAGGTAAAATAATTCAGCAATATACTACACAAAAAAATATACTTGCAAATAAGGTATTTATAGTGATTTATATGTGCAAATTTTAATTAACACGACAAAATACAGTAAAATTTGTACTGTAAAATAAACACATATCATAAACACTCAATAGTTATAGTTTTAAATTAAAAAATGGCTAACTCAGTTAAAATATTAATATTTAACCGTTTAAAATAGCAATGGCCTATTTAATATGAAATCTCTAAGTCCTCTGTATCAGCTCTAGCTTGTTAATGTTCTTGTTGTTCGGGTGGGAACCTCTTCAAACACATGTTTATGTTGTATTGGAATATTCAAAATTAAGATTCTGTTTCACAACACTATAGGTTCGTTGATACTGTTTATAGTTTCAGTCAAGACCACTGAGAATACGAACATTAATCTTACTTTAAGTCAATGTATGAATTTAAATGTCACTATCACTCTTTAAATTGCATGTATTTTTTTCAATTAAAGAAAAATCAAGTTTTCATTTAGTCTTTGAATATAACGTCTCAGTTACGCAGTTTTTGAATAATAGGACTGGCGTCTTGTAACCGTCACTAATAACGGAGGTCAATGGTAAAGTCAGAGGCTTACGGTATTCACGCATTTATGAGTTACACCTAAGTACAATACATTCAATTACTGCCCTTACTACCTCACTAGCTAACACATTTGCAGCACAACCTGAGTATCAAAATAATGTATGGATGTAATCTCTGCTAGCTAACACTATCCGGTTTTTACGGTGCTACTCATACATATTACTAGAGACCTGCAAAATTCGCGGATTCATTCGGTGATAGGCTAGTATTCAAACAAATATACCTCTTAGATAATTTTTCTATTGGCTTACTGTTCATCTGGACGAATCTCAACCAGTTATAAACCCTCAACCAAAGAAGGATCGAATCACAGACAAACCAGCTGAAATGTCTTACAAGTCGGCAGCCAATGAACTTGCGTTATTTGCCCGAGTGTACAGGGGTATATGCAGTCTATCCTGAAGGCCATCGAAACCGCGAATTTTGCAGGTCTCTACATATTACGCCATTTCAGTCGTAACAAAATTTTTCACAAAAGTTCTGTTCAGAGTGGTGCCTTCTGATTGGTCCGTTTGCACTGGAGCAGCGGCGCCAAGCGCAAAAATTACAAATTCACATGCCATACAAAACTTTAAAATATCTGCAAATTTACTATTTTTTTTTAAATTATGAATGCTGGTGGAGTTCATGTTTATAATTTATTGATACATCAAAAATTCATTTATTGCTTTTGCCAGCGTCCAATTGACATCACACTCCATGATGTCAATTGGACGCTGGCAAAAGCAATAAATGAATTCTTGATGTGTCTGTTTTTAAATGCAGTATAATGCTGAAGCATCTCAAAGAATACATAGTTCAGAAACGTAAACAAACAATGTTTTTAAAAAATAACAAATTATCAGTTCCGTTGTTTCAGCACACAAGTCTTTAATTTTTACAAGGTCCTTATAATGAAAAATGGTTTCATAAAAATCCTTCAAGTAGTTTTTATTTCATGCTGGGACATAAAAACCAATAGGCAAAAATTTTCCGTTCTAAATAATTTAAATAACCAATTCGCGGTATGCTATACTCCAAATACGATTGCTTTTTTTGCTGCTTCAGTGCTTGGGCCACAGTTTATTGGAAGACCTCTGGGCGAATGAAAAAAAAATCAACAAAAGACGTATCAAATCACGAGCATACCAGGTAATACGTGTCAAGAGTCAGTGGCCATTGAGCATACGTAATTTGCCCGAGTGCGTAGAGTTTCGTGGAGTCTATTCTGTAGGACACTGAAATTTTCGAATTATTCCGGTCTCTAGTTATCATGTTGCAAATACACTTATAAAACGTAACTCGGACACGAAATTAAACTTATATTATTTAAAATAATGCCGAGCGAGATAAAAATAAATATTAGCAAATCGTGTTTTCAACTGCATTTCTGGTCGCGAATCGCACGTAGTTTCCGCACCCGCCACTAGAATTCGTTCCCAGAGAATCTGCGCCGACTATCCAATCATCGATTAGCAGACCGAAATTTTAAATTTATACAATGAAATGTCTGCGGCAATAGCTTAAAAAAAACTGTTAAAAAAAATCCCGAAATTGTACTTGATTTTCGACAATGTTATTTTATCAAAAATACCGCCCATCTTGTTAAAATTCACCAAACAGTTTCTATTTGGCTTTGTGAAAGTTTGGTTAGCCACAGATGGCAGCGCCGTGGTCACATTCGCGAAATTACTCCTTCCAAATGTCGAATATCGAGAGCTAAGATGTTACACGTGAAAAATAGTTTTTTTCTAATTTCGCGAAATTATCCCGAGAGTAGCTGGAAGTTAAAACACTGTAGCATCGTCTGTGTTTCGTGATTGGGTGAGTTACTTTGAGGTGCGTGTCGATTGTTACAACAACCAATCATACTAATTCAGTGTGGAAGCAAACTATATTCCTTAGTGGCTCGTGCAAACAAGGCAACGACTTCTCTCGCAGTCGGCCGCCGATCACAAGGAAGGAAACCGCTGGTGTGGGTATACCTTGTTGCAGTCTAGTAGGCGTTCAGATTTTTTTCGCGAGAATTTCCTGCCCCTACTAATCAGCTTAGTAATGAATAGAGACCTGCAAAATTCGCGGTTTCGATGGCCTTGAGAATAGACTCCACATACCCCTGTACACTCGGGCAAATAACGCAAGTTCATTGGCTGCCGACTTGTAAGTCGTCTCAGCTGGTTTGTCTGTGACTCGATCCTTCTTTGGTTGAGGGTTTATAACTGGTTGAGATTCGTCCAGATGAACAGTAAGCCAATAGCAAAATTATCTAAGAGGTATATGTGTTTGAATTCTAGCCTATCACCGAATGAATCCGCGAATTTTGCAGCTCTCTGCTAATCAGCTAGTAATGAAGGTTTCGACGGGACGCGAGAGGCGTCGAGGAGAACGGTCGTCGGCGCAGATGGCGCTGCTTCGAGGGCCTGCGTGGTTGCCGAGGGTGCTGCAAGTGGCAGGGGTGAGGGGGGAACAGGGTCGCACGGCCTCCGTCGAGGAGTTGGCGCGTGACGCGGGCATTAGTGGCAATTACCGTCGAGTGCCGGACCTCCGACGGTTCGTCCGTCAGTCGAGAGGCCTCTGGCCGGCGGAGCCACCTCCTCTGGGTTCCCCCCTCGTCTCCTACAAGCCCTTCGAGTGGTCTGCACTCTTCGGCCAGTGATTCACGACAGACCTGACTTCTCCGCTGTTTCACTTCACCGTTAAGGAAAAAAAAAACGCTGATTAGAGACCCGTAAAATTCGCGGGTTCATTTCGTGTTATGCTAAAATTCAAATAAATATACCTAAGTTTTGCTTCTGCCACTGGCTCAATGTTAATCTGGAGGACTGAGGGCCAATTAGAGACCCTCACTCATAGAAGTGTCGAATCACAGGCCACCCAGTCGAGACGACTCACAAGTTAGCAGCCAATGTACAGTTGGCATTTGCCCGAGTGTGTAGAGGATATTGGAGTCTATCCTGGAGGTCATCGAACCCGCGAATTTTACGGGCCTCTAACGATGATTACTAGGGACAGGAAAAATTCGCGGGTTCAATGACCTCCAAGATTAACACCATTGTTCTGCGTACACTCGGTCAAATGCCACCCACTCATTGGCTGCTGTCTTGTGAGACGTCCCAACGTAGCAGCCTGTGATTCGATAAAGCTTTGGTCGGGTGTTTCTCATCGGCACAGAGTCATCCAGGTGAGTTGTGAGCCAATGGCAGAGGCAGCATTGAGGTATAACTGTTTGTATTTTAGCCTATCGCGATATGAATTCGCGAATTTTTCCGGTCTCTAATGATTACACACAACACATTTTCTGTACTTTTGAGACCAGTTGCCAAAAAAATTGTTTCCAGTACGACAAGAAAGATATTGTAACTTACGAGATGATACTGAGTATTTCTCGTGAAAACTGCAGCCGTTGCTTTAGGCTGTCACGTTTTTAAAACGTATGCAACAATTTCTATGTTGTGAAACAAAGCCGAAGCTATGATTGATTTCAGAGTGAAATTAAAATCTGTGCCACGATTAAAAAGGTTATTTCTCTACTCGAACGCCCGCACGTCCACAACATAACCCTCTACAACGGGTTGCCTACGCTGACTATTTCTGGGGCTACAGGGGCTTAAATACGCGTTTCCGGCAACATGTTTATTGGAAAAAATGGTTGCAAATAATAAGAGCTTTCTACTCTCAAGCGTTGTAACATGAATTTTGATACATCCTGTATATGTACGCACGTGTTTGTGTGTGAGAAATATTTTGAAGTGCACCTCGTACCGATGCAATATTTAGTTATTGTTAGAGACCTGCAAAATTCGCGGATTCATTCGGTGATAGGCTAGTATTCAAACACATATACCTCTGAGATAATTTTGCTATTGGCTTACTGTTCATCTGGACGAATCTCAACCAGTTATAAACCCTCAACCAAAGAAGGATCGAATCACAGACAAACCAGCTGAGATGTCTTACAAGTCGGCAGCCAATGAACTTGCGTTATTTGCCCGAGTGTACAGGGGTATATTCAGTCTATCCTGAAGGCCATCGAAACCGCGAATTTTGCAGGTCTCTAGTTATTGTTATATTTGTAACTGCTGAATCACCGTAAACCTATTATCAGTCAATAATTACGTCGTTTTTATACGTTTTTAGTTACTAATGTTTATATACTTCGCGGAATCGAATGTTTCCAAAATAAAACACACAAAATTAATCCGGAGTAACGTAGATTTATCACAGTGGAAGAATGTTTTATATCTGTCCAGTAGTTTGCGAGTTAACCTCGTACAAACAAATTCCCATAAGCCTTTTGCATGTTTCTTTAAACCATTAGTTTCATATATTTCTCAGAAAAGTGTTTTAAAGCTTGCACTGTTCTTTGTCTGTGTTACATGAAATATTTGGACGGCTGGTTTCCAAGTAATATATTTTTTTAATGTAGAAATTAAATAATATGTTTAGCACGCGGATAAATATTTTTTAGCTTAGTTAATACCAATGCATTAAATTTATCACAAGAATGACTGAATCCACGTTCATCCTAATGGGCTTGACCATACCCTGTGTATAACCAATTACACACAACTCAGCTGACAAGTTACCTCCTTTTGTGCAATGGAATTTTCCATTTATTAGCTTCTTGTTCTGAGTTTTGTATATTGGTTGAAATTGTTAGCGACCACTATCACATTAATGAATCTGAATGATCAGTTCAATAGATTATATCTTCAAATAAATCTTTAAAAAATATGCAAAAAAATTATTTGCCTGCTCATAGAAAAAATAAAAACTATCTGTACCTGTTTTGAAAATTTTAACTTATTTAAATAAGTTTGTTGTATTCTAAAATATTGAGTTGATTAATTTTCAGTATTTTTTTATTACATAATGAGCTTTGTTAAATACGAAATGATAACCACTCAACTTATGAAACAATAAATTAATATTCTGTAGTATCTAAAAACATATGAATTGTTAAAAAATTCGTACAAAATATTCATGTGCGTTTTTACAAACTGCAAATCATGCATATAAGCGGTTTGAGAAAATTACACAATTTTAATCTAATATAAAATATTTCATTTTATGACTTTGATAAAATTTCCAATTTAGTCATTTTTTTTAATATTTCTTCCAATAATTCTATTGAATCTCATTAAGTATTAGTTGATAATCTTTTGCGCATAACGTAAGCCTCGAATTTGTGTTAATATTCTAAATCACCGAAAATATAAAAGGTTTAAAAAATTATTAGTTACTAAGTTATAATTTAGCGTCTGTACAAGAACAACAAAAAAACTTATCACAGATTTGAATCATTTATAATATTTCTATTAAATACGTGATGGTTTTGAACCATTTTAATTCACAAATCAAACAAAAATTGTATATACTTTTACTTAGTTTTTTATCCCATATTTTTTAAATAACGAATATCAGAGACTATCAGTTGAAAAACACTATAAATCTCAAGAAACATTTAAGGGAAAGTTACATTCAAGGGCATACTTTTATATTGACACTAAACTGTCTTAAACGTGAAGACTTTTTAAATGATTATTAGAGATTTGATAGGCTAGGTAAAAGAACATAAATTGTTTTGAATTAAATTTCAAACATATACTGAAGTAATCTGCACGAATTAACAGATTTTATAACCAAGATCCCACTACACAGCAACAAAACTATTTTTTGTCTTCTAGAAAGCAGCTAAATATGTTAATAATGGGGCTTTCTTAATTGAATTCACGTTGCAAGCATGTTTGCACTCGAGCCAATGCAAGCAGCCGTAATGTTCGACGCAAGATGCTGTGTCATGGCTGGGGCCCTGTGGAAACATGATCTTCCCAGCCAACCAAAAATATCTCCCCCCGGTACCCCGTACACCCCCCCCCCCCCCCCCCAAACGTGCATCCCGGCTTCCTCTTCGTCACATGACAAGGACGAAGCTCTTCAATCTCCGAAGTCAATACACAGAAGTAATTCGATTTGTATGTAAATTTTCCTCTAGTCATCATGTTCTAGATTTCCGCGCGTATTTACGAAGTCGAAAGACAGCCACCTCATAAGCACGGGAAAGTGCGCACTCTTCAACTAGTTTTGATTGCAGCATATTTCTCCTATGCAGAGCATCCTTAAAACTTATATTTTTTATTTTTATTTTTACATTTTTACACTTGTGAGGTACTTCCATATTTCATGATTAAGTTACATTTAAAAAATGAAGTGGGACCCACGTATTTCTTATATATTCCCTCCAAATTAATTAGATGTAAAATAACGAAAAATTGTGTAAAAATTTTAATGCATGTTAGTATTGAAGTAGCATGGCTTCTGGATTGTAGCCGCGCCAAAGCCGAATATATCGTTAACGTTTCGGTCGACATTGCTGTCACCATCATCAGGGTAGAGTTACCTACAGTAGGTACCTACAGTAACTACCTACTGCAGTAGGTAACCGAAACGTCGGTGATGTATTCGCCTTGGACGCGGCTACAACCAAGAAGCCAAGCTACTTTCAGACAGTAGTCGCGAAAGCCTGCGATGTTTATGTATGTTAGTATTGATGTAATAATTAGGATTCTCATTTATTCTTATATGTAAAATGAGTATCTTTTATTTATGAGTTGGAAATAACTCTCTATAAATATATTTATTACCAAATCTATAGAGATCGGAAAAATTTGTGTATCATTTTGCGACGGACTAGAATACAAATTCGCTTACCTTTTTGCTGATTCAGTGATTGGGCCACACACAGTATACTCTGAGACAGTTGAAAATCCTCAACAAATAATTACTATCGAACTATACGCATTGCAGTTAACAGTTGTCACGAGCCAGTCAATGATCAGGTGATATTTGCTTGCGTTCATAGACGATAGTGGAGTCTATCCTAGAGGTGTTTGAAACCACGAATTATCAATTCCCTAACCAGTTGTAAGCAAACGCACCTTGAATTTTTTTAATGAGTTCATACTGACAGTTATATTGAAAATTCGTAGGCTAGTAGATTACAAAACAAATTTTGATACATTATGACCTGCATAATTAGTTTTTTTTATCAGTACAGACTGGAAAACTAAAAAAAAATGTTATTTTACAAGTAAAGTCCTTGGAAACTCATTTGCCAACGATATCACTTGTGAAATCGTAATGCAGAGCTTTGTACCATTTGTAATTTTACAAAGATCTACCTTGTATTTTTCAAGTGATAGTGTTGGCAACTGAGTTTCCAAGGACTACCCTTGTACAAAGGACCAGACATTTTTGCAATGTATTATTTGTAACCAGAAAAATTACGTGATTTGAATGCCTCTAGTTAGACTCCACAATCCTTTGCGTATTAGGACAAATGTCTCCTGCTCATTAGCTGCTGACTTGTTGTGAAACGTCAGTATAGAGTAGCCTGTTATTACAATCTTTCATTGTTGCTCATCTCTCGTGCAATTAGTAGAAATATTGCAAAAGTATAAGTATTTGATTTGAAACTATCGAAACGAGTGTGCTAACATTTTCAGTCACTACAAACTTCACCATGCTGATTTCGTAAAAGAGTGTGGATCCTATCCTATCGAGATAAAAAAAATCAAACAAGTATTTCGCAATCATCTTCAGGCTAGATTTGGTGGTAAGTCCCAGCCATTTGTTCATTGGCTGTTCAGCTCGAGAAAATACTTTTTTCTCTGAGAGGCCCAAATGTGCTTCGATCGTGAAGTTGCTGGTGGTTTGTTACCGGATTAGTAGTAAAGACCCATAAATTTCGCGGATTCCTTTTGTCACCATTTGGACGGCAAACAAATATACCTTCGCATTGCGTTAATGATAGGTTCACCATTTTCCCGCCACTTTCTTCTTCGACTGTGAGCCAGTCAAATAACTACCAGTTAGCAGTTGAGGGACCGAATAACATCCATCTACTCAAAAGAAGGGGAGGTTCTGCAGTAATGATGTAAGTAGAATATGCACAGGTCTGTGAATTTTATCTTGACACCAAAATTGTCCTGACTTCTATGGATTAAGCTATCTTGAGGCATTTATAGGGACCGAAAAAATTCGCGGGTTACATTTCGTGATATGCTTAAATTCAAATAAATATACCTTTTTTGCTGCTTCTTCTATTGGTGCTCTGTTTATCCGGATTTTTAATAATAGAAGTATCGAATCTCATAATACCCAGTTGAGACGTCTCACAGATCTGCAGCCAATGGAAAGGTGACGTTGCCCAAGAAAGCAGAGGATGAATATCCTGCAGGTTACTGAACCCGTTAATTCTTTTGTCTCTAGGCATGTCTGGTCAACTGTGGTCTAATGGGAGACGTCGTATAACTTTTCGTATAATTTGACCGCGAAATGTCCGGGTGTTGACACCTGGAGGGTCCGGACGGTGTTAAAAATTAGTCAAGGCAGTGTGCGCTGCTCGAGTGAGGAACAACAAAGTACTTGCTTGATAGAAGTGGGTTGACGCGGGGAGGAGGAAGAGCGGGTGAAGTGCTGTGTGAAGGGGGTGGGGGGCAGATGGCGAACGAGGTAAAGTTGGGAAAAGGAGGGCTGGTTTTCGACGAGGGGCCTCAAGAGTGTTAACGACTCACGAAGGGAAACGCGACGAGAAGCTAGTTTATCTCACTAATAGGAAATTTGGTAAGTAAATCAAGCGTGCAAGAATTTTGAGGGGATGAGGGAAACTAACCCAAGATGCCGAAGAGCATCGGCGAAACTTGGAGGGCGTAAAGTTGAGGTTGCCAGACCCTAAGGAGCTGTTTGGTCGGAGGCGATGTTCGAGTAGCTTGGCTCAAAGTATCTCCAAGACTTGAGGTCCAGCGACGCTCGCTTGTTTTAGGTAAACCGATTCTTTTGACTCGAGGAAATACTCCTGCGTACGCGATGAAAAGAGCCTTGCACATTCATGTACAAAATAGGTACAGTTTAATTGGTTCGTTGAATGCTGCCACTTTACATGCTGTGCGCTGATAAAACATATCTTTCTTTTTATTAAATTTGTGATTGCCTTCTAGTCCTCTAGGATGTAAAAAACGATTTAAGTCAACTAAAAGTATAAACGTTTGCAGTAAAGTCTGTCACGCAATAATTTGAGGTCCCACGCAATAAGAGGGGCGTGTATTTTTTTGCGAAATAATCTGTTCACTCATTAGATTGCAATGAGGTTTGCCCATTCTAGCGATTGTTTCCTTATGACTGGCGGCCGTCTGTGAGGGTAGACATTGCCTTGTTTGGCCGGGCCATTCTGAACGCTTTTACTTCCGCACTGGATGGCTTCGATTGGTGTGTTGACAGTAGATACGTACCTACCTGAAATGAACCCAGCCAACCCCAAAACTCAGACAATGCTACAGATTTTTAACACACGGCTGGTATGGAAATCTTTTCGCGAAAAATGCATGGCCCTAACAATAAGTCAAACGTGCTGAATTGCATTAGGCCATTTATTTTGTTTTGAGGAATAGTTGGGTGTACATTGTGTAATGCCTACTTGTCAGGAAAATTTAATCTACCATTTGGCATTTGTGTACCCGTTTCCCGAAAACGACTTACCTGAGAGCGCAACCATAATACCACTCTTTGTTTTAATTTTGACATAAGTTCTTTTTTAATGTATTCCATTAAAATAAATGAGTCCTTCCTCATTTAAATACTGTCGGATGATAATACTGTCATAAGTCAAGCATGTTTTCACAGCTGTAGTATATCCCCAGAGGAAAAAATATATTTCCCGATATGTTGCTAAGCTGCAAGTAAATTCCTTTTTTTCTAAACGGTGCCATAAAATTTAGTATTTAATGTTGTATTACTCATTTTGTAATCACTTTAACTAAATTACGATTATGGATTTTGTTTTAAAACACGTATAAGAAAGCACCTGTTGGTCGATTTCGGCGTTGTTCCGAAACGTAATGTATACTGATAATATCGGTTTCGTTTACATTTGTCTCCAAAATACCATCATCGCCAATTCGAAATCGCAAAACTTGACCAAGTTCAAACTCTACGTTTTGAATTTTGACTTCGCCAATATTAACATTGCCAAAAAAACACATCCTAACGGTAATACAGAAATAGTAAATACGTTACAGATATTGACACAAACATCGAAAATATTCAGCAAATATATGATACTGTTTGAATAGAAACGGGAGAAAAAAATATTGATATCGCAAATATTGTGATATGCGTTTCATCGAATATCAACTAAATATTTATTTTGTTTTAATCTCGCGTCTTTACAGCGAAGTCATTTGACACGGACAAACACATGTCATACAAATAGGAAAAGAAATCGTAATTATCGGGCCTACAATAATTGGGTCTGTAATAATACTTACATGTGTTATAAGTAATGTACATATGTAATATTTATTGTAGGCGATATGGCCAAAACAATGTGGATAAAGTTGCGGGATGCCTACCGAAGTAGTGTAAAGCGTTCGAAAGCTAATTTTAGAAGTGGAAACGAGGCTACTCCTTCCAAGCCGTGGATAAATTCACAAAAAATGGCATTTCTGCAGACATGCATAAAATATAGGCCAAGCCACACAAACAAGGATTCATGCCACACCTCTGAGCTAGATAACACAGAAGATTTAGCGAATGAAGTTGAAAACAGTATGCAGCCACGATCTGATGCTACATCTTCATCTACTGAGGCTTCACAGAATAAGAAAAATGTAAAAAAAAAAAAAAAAAGCTAAGGTTTCAGAATCAACCCTTTAATCAAACAAGCGAGAATTAGAGATGCAAGGTCTCAAGAAAGAGACACATGATGACGTGAATCAATGCAACTTCCTAATGGTTTCAAACTGTTTTTCGACTCTAAGTACGCGGAAAACAAAACAAAAACAACAACCCTTCAGAGGGTTGTTGTTTACTGCTGTCTCCGAAGCTGAAGATCAGATGGAGAACCTGTCTTCTTCTCCAGCTCCAAAAGATGTAGCATCCTCATGTCCACGTCGCTGTACAGAATTCGTAAACGTCTCTCCTACCAGTGGAAGTATGAGTGGACTACTAATAAGTATAGACCGGCAAAATTCGCGGATTCATTGACCTCTAGGATAGACTCCACAGACCTTTAAATACTCGCGGAAATGACACCTGTTCATTGGCTACTGACGCGTGAGACGTCTCAGCTAGGCTGTCCGTAATTCGGCACTTTCTTGGTTTACTGTTTATCATTGGCTCACAGTTCCCCGGATAAAATGTGGGCCAATCGCAGAAGCGGTACGAAGGTATAGTTGTTTTGATGCTAGCCTATCGCGAAATGAATCCGCGAATTTTGCATGTCTCTACCAATAAGTGATATTTTTAAAAGTTACACGAAAACTGTACACAGTAACGTTTAGTTATGTCCTCCCTACCTCAAAATATATTATTATTACGTCGTATTAATTATCAAGGTTTGCATTGTTGTGTTGTTTCAATAGATATATATTGCAACAAAGTATGGTGTCATTTAAATTTTTATTGTTACAGATCCATGTGGTGTAGTATATTTTATTCTCTTAGTTTAGAAGTACATTATTTTTATTCTTGATTCGTTTTCGTACTGTTATTTTCAAAGCGAATAAAAAAGTTCAATTTTAGATGCTACACAATTCTCACCCAGGCAGCTACTTCGGCACCAGCAGTTCTGCAGATACAGTACTTTATAAGTACGTAATATTTTCATCTGTATACACACTCATGTTATCATTAAATTAAATAATAAACAGACGTTTTTGTTTTGTTGCAAAACATGAAATTGTAATTATTATAAGAACAGTAAAAAATTATGTGCGTATTATTAACTATCTTTAAACTACCTTCCACTGTACATTCACGGTACTTCACCATGCTGCGAATTGAAATACAGCATGAAGGAATCCTTCACTTCGAATGATTCTTTCTTCAATATCAACTTCATTCAGATGAACTTTGTTGTCACTTGCATCTCTGGTCACTAAGTAACTGTGGAGGATACAAGTGGCTTTCACTACCTTATCAACTAATTCCACTGATACTTCTAAAGTTTTGTAGAAGACTCTCCATCGAGAAGCCAATATGCCGAACGCATTTTCTACAACTCTTCTTGCACGTGACAACCTATAATTATATATTAAACACTCTCTACTTAGGGTATTACCTGGGTAAGGACGCCTAATCTTCAACTGCTACGTAAGGCATTGCTTCTCCTCCATTATATAATGCATCATCGAAAGGTATATTCTGCCCTGTCTTCAACCGCTCTCCTATAAAGATACTGGAGAAAATTCCGCCATCACTGAAACGTCCTTTAGCACCAACATCCAGCACGTTAAATGCATAGTGGGCGACTGCTAAGGCCAACAACACAATCAAAACTGTTTTCTAGTAGTTAAAATACGATGAACCTCGTTCATGATTGCCTCCCAACGCACATAATACAGTGATCAATGTTTCACGTCTTCTTAAACCCTTCAGATATTAATTTCATTTGTTCGGTTGTAAGTTCAGGCATTTCAGTCGGTTTTAAACGAAGCCAAATTGCATCACATACTTCACTGACAACACGTGCTACATTTATGTGTCCGAGTCGATAGCTATATTCCAGTGATTTGAACGAATTACCAGAAGCCATGTTCATGTCCAGCAGAGACGACACATTAAAAAAAAAAACACTTTTAGCTTATAAAGAATGTAAAGTGACAAAGAAAATACATCAATAAAGTATACTGATAGCAATTTATAATGTCTACTGTTACACATAACTAGAGACCCGTGAATTTCGCGGATTATTTTCGTGTTATGCTAAAATTCAAATAATTATACCTTAGTGCTGCTTCTGTCATTGGTTCTCTGTTAATCTGGAGGACTGAGGGCCAATTAGAGACCCTCACTCATAGAAATGTCGAATCACAGGCCACCCAGTCGACACGACTCACAAGTCAACAGCCAATGAACAGTTGGCATTTGCCCGAGTGTGTAGAGGATATTGGAGTCTATCCTGGAGGTAATTGAATCCGCGAAATTCACGGGTCTCTACACATAACTGCCACGATAGGGCATTTGATACACATACTCTCTCTTTTGCACTTGTGTAACTTAAATGTCTCCTTTAAAATGACTTTGGGAGACTGGTGGATCTTTTAGTTTCAAAAGGCTGAACAATGAAAACAAGTGATTTCGTCTATATATAAGTACCTCTAAGTTTATTTAACTCTTAATTATTTTCACATTAAAATTATAACATTTGATAAAATTATTGACAAATATATTCTAATGTTACATGGTTTGATTACCTTGTTGTGATCGGTAAATTTACACCTACTACGTTGGTGTTATTTTACGACAAAACTGTGTCTTTATACAACCATGTGTGGTTTTAAATATACACACATGTTGGGGTAAAAGTATACCTAGATCGGTGTGGATATAGCAGCTACATACATCGGTGTAAATTATAAATTTATTTTATAGTGTAGTCTCTTACGATTGCAAAAAAATATATAATTAATTGTGTGTAATATATTAGCTCTTGGTATAAGGTATTTTTAGGAGTAATTTCGTGAATGTAACGGAAATCATGGTACGTAAATGTGTAACAACCACAGTACTGCCATCTGTGGCATAATGACAAAAAGAAAACTTTATAGTATTAACCGTTTAATGAATTTCAACAAATTTGGTAGTATTTTTATAAAATTCATTCTCGAAAATAGTAACTAAAGCCGTGGTTTATTATTGCTTTCATCGAAGCCATTACATAAAATAGTTTAAAATTTCGCTCCGCAAATCGAATGATCCTATAGTCCACGTAGCTGCTCACGCAGCGATTTATAATTCATGAGAACACACACACATGAATTTGCTCGTTACTGAGGTTATATGTCGCTCACCAATGGCGAGTACTGAAAAGACTTACTTGTATGGAATAGTTATTTTACGGTGTATCGCAGAAATGTGGGTTTCCTGGTTTGCAGAGTTAAATGGGGAATGATCTTCTCGATAAAGTATCATATGTGGCCATTCATTGAGCATTAAGTTACTTGGCTTCTGGGTTGTAGCCGTGTCCTCGGCAAATAATTCACTGACGTTTCGGTCGACATTGCGGTCGCCATCATCAGGGAGCAGTAACCTACTGAGGTTCCTTACCTGTTGTCCTGCCTTTATGTACTCTCGCCTGAGGGGAAGGTGGTTCCATATTTGGCTGCTGCTGTTGGCCAATCAGAGCCTTCCGTTTCTTTTGGTTGGCTGGGCTTGTTTTGCCAATCAGGGGGCGACTTGTCTGATGTTGGCTGTGGAGCTATGTTTTGAGGATTTCTAAAAGGTGTGTTACAGTTTTGCTTAATTTGTAGCCATATTCTCTGCGAACATTATTAATTCATTGATAGGGACACCTGTATTTCGCGAATACATTTCGTGTCAAGGTATTTCACAAAACACTGTAGCTTTTCTCCTGTGGTTATTGACTGAGGTCGGCGAGAGGTGTCGTCCCGCTCTTGACGGGGCCAATGAGAATGTGGTCACCGTACTGCTGCACCCTCACAATTTGCCATGAGACTCTTAGAAAAAAGCTACAGTGTTTTGCGAAAAACCTTGACATGAAATGAACTCGCGAAATACAGGTGTCCCTATTCGTTGAGCATGTATATGACGTCGATGACCGGAGGAGAATTGATCGTACCTACAGGGCTTAAGAAGCCCGCCCCGGAAGGAAGTGCAAGCGAACAGTCGAGGGCGACTCGAAGGAGGAAATGGGGAGGCAGATTCTAGAGTCCTGAGGGAGACCGAATGAGGAGCGTGGAGGAGTGTCACCCGGGGGAGAGGGGGGGTGGGTTGAAGCCAGAAGGAAGCTCGGTGGGAGGAGACCTCCTATAATTAAGCGTCTAATTGCGAGTGGCGGAGAATGGAGCAATCGGCCGTGAGAAGCGGCAGTCGGGCGGACTTCCTGCCCCCGCGAGTAGGGGAGGCGTCGACGAGATCCGTCGAGCAAGTCCCCACCCCCCCCCCCCCCTTGGGGGGTCCTCACTGGCCTGCGACACCAGGTCTGCCACCCTACTAGACATCTCCTCCCGCGACTCAGGTGAACACTTTTACGAATTCAAACTACCGGGCACCGCAGATAAGAAGGACAAAAAATTCACACTCTCATACAAATTCATACTCCCACTTTCCCAAGTATCAACTAAAAAAAAACGTGCAACTATAATAAATTGTGTAGTTCAAGACTATAAACACTGAAATATGAAAGTCAAAAGTCATAGATTAAAAAGAAAATAATTATTTAACTTATATATAGTGTTATATATATATATCCATTACTACGCTAGTAATTAAATCTCTCAATGACAGCTAAATAAGAATTGATTTTAATACCATGTCATATTGAATTCAATTACGTTTGTTATGAGAAGGGAGGAGCCAGAAGGTAAAATTAAAATTTAAAAAAAAAACATATTTATCTGTTTAGCCTTAACATAAGACTTTACTTTGACTTAAAGTTATGTTCAGTGTTGTAGTTCAGTTAAGTACTCTAGCATTTTGATTTCTCTCTCTCCCTTTTTGCCGCCCCTAATATGTAACGGACCTGCGGATATGCGCCATGCGCCTGTTTGGACACGCGAATTAACGCAAATGAGCACGGAAGAGCCTCGAATAACCGAGTTGATGTGGACCGCGGAAAACTCGAACAAACAGGATCTCGGATGACACGGATGCTCAGCATTTTCACAAAATATTCCTTTGGAAACCGGTTGCCAAGAGATAGTTCGTAACACCACATGAAGTATATTGTAACTTTGCACAAAACATGGCTATGGTTATTTTTGCATGTATGAAATACGTTTTTTTTTTCGAGATAATACTGAAGTATTAAGTATACGGAAATTGGCGCTTGTATTTTATATTTTTACTTTACAGACATAGCCTACAGGATGAAGCATCGATGCCGAATGTTGCTAAAGCCTGCCCCACACGACACCCATTTCCTTAGCAGTTTTCATGTAATTTTTATGCTAGCGCGCCTGCTCCCGTGTGGGTAACATTTCAGCACCCTTCCAAGGGGTCTGGCTCTGGGTATGCTTCTGCTCACGATGCCAAGATGCGCGCGCTGATTCAGGCTGATGCAGAAAAAAAAGTCTGAGCGAGTGTTTCAGTAGGCCTACTCGCCATAGATGTGTAAACATCTGACCTCGGGAACGAGCAAACTCACGTGTTCACATGTTGTTCATGTTGAAAATTAACCTATAATATGAAACTCGGACTTTAAAAAAAATGCCGAGCTTAATAAACAAATTTATAAAAATTAAATAGTCGTTTTTCAAATAAGAAAATTTCAGGAAGCGAATCACATACACTTTCTGCTCACGCCGCTAAAATTCGCTGCCTAAATCGTATATGTGGTTGCCACCATACAACACAGAGAGCAATTAGCACCACGAAACAATCGGATATTTTTAACCACCTATTAAAAACGGCTCCATAAAATTTTATAATAACAGTTTTTGGGTTCAATTATACAAGTTCCAGGAAAGTAGACAACACTATATATAGTCACTTTATATAAATAACCAAGGTGCTGTGTATAAATTTTTCATTAAAAATATCTTATTCCATAAGTAATTTTTTAAGCCGATATCGAAAAAAAATAACTACTTACTTGAAAACAAATAAACAAGAATTTTTTTTATAAATACAGTGATAACAAATGAAATACAATTAAACAAAGGCATGCGAATTGAGTCACACATTACAGATTTGTTATAGCCTACAACAACTTAATTTTAAACTTAAGTCAGTTTTAGTTTTTTTATCAAGTCCATAAACTTGTGACGTAAATCGCTATCTTCAGTCACTTCTATGTAACTAGATATCTTATAGCACAATACTATAATATTACATTATAATTTTATTACAGAATTCTATCATAAAATAATTTTATAGTTAGTTAAAATATTATAGAGTAAATTGTTATGCATTTGTAATTATTTTATAATATTGTAATAGACTCACGAAATTTGTTTTTTCTTGGATGACAAGTGGTTTTTAAAATAATTCTGAAATATTTTATGCATGTATCTATAAACTGTAGGTCGTTTTGGATCAATACTCTATCGTAAAATTTTATCTTCGCTATAAGTTTTAAGCCAGACGTTTTTAATTACCAAAACTAACACGTTTAGTTGGCCTTTGTTAAGACGAGAAAAGGCCATATGTCCAAACCAGTACCAGTACTGTAAAAAGTAGGTAGGCCTATACAAGCCCGAGGTGTACCTACAGTGAATGGTCAGAACGAAGACAGCATATTGGGTTGCTCCCATAGTTACAAAGTTGTCTAATATTCATATGTCCTCAGTCACACCCCCAAAAAATTATCTTTTAAAAATTTCAAAAATTTATTCTTTTTCGATTATGGAGTGTTTCCGAGCCGTTTAGGGTCCTCAACCGCCCACTCGCCTCCCCCCCTTAGGGGAAAGGTCATTTGCCCTGAATTTTATGAAAACCGGGACAATTAAATTACGTTAATTTTGAAGTGCCTCCGGGGCCTTTGGGCACCAACGGACCTCATTTTGGGGTTTGTTGCCCCCCAAAATGTTCGAGAATTTGAAAATGGATTTTGAAGTGCACTTCGAGGATTTTATGAAAAATATTAGTCACGTGTAATCAAATCTTAATATTTGATTTTAACCTACTCCTAATTGTCCTATCGATTAGAAACTTTAGAAGTATATGTAATCCGGATAACCATTCAATAATTTCATGACTTTAACCTGAAGTGATAAGGGGGATAGGGTCATAGAGGCAAAAAACACTGCTTTCGTGCTATGGGCAATAACCATGGTTTTTGTATATCTATAAGCCCGGGGCATGGTTGCAAATTTGCCTAACGGCTGGCTGCCCCACTTCCACCCCCCCCCCCCCCATTTTTTCAGGAAGTCTAAGGTCCACCGCAGAAATTTAGACAATTTTAAAAATCGATTCCTTTTCGATTTGTATTGTTACAGTTTCAAGATGCTGGAGCATCGGGGATTCGACATTACCCCCCCCCCCCCCCTCAAAGGGCGGTTACGTGCCCCCGATTTTCAAAATTCAGGAAAATTAGTCTGTTGATTCTGACGTGCTCCCAAGGTCTTCAGGCACCATCTGCCACCCTTGGATGATACTTGGGGGGGGGGGGGCAAAAAACTATTTCCTCCGAAATTCTTGTGACTCTGAAAATTTATTTGGTAGTGTATTTCAAGGAAATGTTCTTTTTCTCAAAAATAATGTTTACTGGGTCACTCTTTTGGAGAAACATATCACAAAATGTATAGAATATATATTTTTAGTATTTAATGGTGTAATATTGTTTTCCTTAGAGGAATGATTAGTCTATGAGTATCAGCATTCTCTTTGTAATTTATTGTTATATCCGTGCTTCTGATGATACAAATTGATACTGTGGTTGATTTAGAGGAATTTATAAAAAATAATTAAATATAAACTAACAAGTTAAACTTAAAATTATATTTTTAAAAACTAAAAAAAAACACGCTTTCTATGTTGTATGAACTAAAAAGTAAAAAATTATCTTTAATTTTAAGTAATTTTTTCAAAAGCAAAAGAACATACTACAAAGCTGTATACTGTAATTTTTTTAATAGTCTTAAAATAAGAATCAAGTAAAAAATTAAACTTTTAATTTTAATGAAAAAAATTGTGGGGTGCTTCATATCAGGTATCTTAAATGTTAAACCACAAATGGATATTCTTTAGGACCGAGTCACTATGAAAATATACTCTCAGTCATTATCAAGCAGTAGATCTTGAATTTTTTCTCCAAACTTCTCTTGTTGGTATTTAGGGGTGAGATTTATTGGTACTATCTTGTCTGATTATGTTGCAGCATTTTATTTTCGCTCTTGAATGTTCTCCATAAATGTGATAGTTTTAGGGGTCTGTTTACTTAATTATTCTTTTTTATTGCGGGAATTTGAATTTTTTGTTCCAGCTGCTATTTCTTAACAAGTGATGCGATTCACAACTCACTGAGCCCTTCCGTAGATAATTCTAAGTCCGGTAATCATATGCCAACAACGGGTACTTCTAGAGAAACGCCAACAAAACTATTGCGTTAGATTTCTCATTATTGGGGGGGGGGGGGGGGGGGGGGGGTTCGCAGCCCTTTCGACCGACGTATTCATTAGTGCTTTTCGGTGTTATTTCGTTTTTATCTCAATTCACAGTATAATCTTGTATCTATAGTCATAACATGCATGATTACATGGACACTTAGTGAGGTCCCCTGTTTGTCCAGCTGATAATCCGCACTCGAAACATTGGATGAAGTGAAGTAAGTGTTTGTTTTGTGGAAACGGTTCAAGGTACTGTACTCTATGGAAGTGACTGGCTTAGAAGACGGATATTCTACTTCATACTTACGTTACGAGGGACATTTTTCAAGTAAACTTTGTTTGGTCATTAAAAAAAATCGCGAGAAAATGTTTTTTTATTGGCAGTTTAAGTTTATTACAGATCTACTTTAAATTTTCACATTATCGCTATTCAGTTCTAAGAACTTTTTGCAACGTTGCATCAGTTTCTTGAACCCTTCTCCATAGACCTTATGGAAATTAAACCAGTTGACAATTGTGATTTTTGGAATTTTTGCTGTAATTATTGACCCACGTTTTATTACATCAACCAAAATGACATCTTTTTCGTCCCAAGAAACGAGAGCCATCAATTTTCGACTCGAGTACGGAGACTGCATAAACTTTTTCTGGATATGTTTACTAGACGCCTGTATGTAGTCTAAACGCATTGCGTAATTCGAAGTCCATGATGCCTAATGGCCAAAGCGATCGTTTTAGGAAAAAGGAAAGGTTGAAAGAAACAAACACAAACAGTATAATGTTTTCATAAATACTCTTTAATTTTTAAATATCCCTAAGAAATTCGAATAAAATACTAACAATCACATGATGCCGAACAAAATTTACAGATGCAACTTTTCACCAACGGAACACAAAACATAATTCTCACAAAATTGGCGTTCTATAATTGCTTCTATTTTTTTTTTTTTTTAGTTACGATCATAAATAACACGCAAAGCAATATCACACAAAAAACAGCCAATATTTTGTTCTGAGTATCTCCTTTATATAGTGTTTATTTTTCCACTTCCCAAATGTTTTGAAACGATATATTTCTTCGCCATGCACACACACTAAGAACAAATATACAGTCACAACCAGTCTCTCATTACGCATATCAGCCTTCATTTGACAGTCAGGATAAATTATTTTGGCGAATGTGCCTACACCAGCACCTTTTTTATGATTGCCATGACAGGCACTCTCAAATATAATATAGGTAAAACACATGTGAGGCGTATGTAAGCCAGAAAAAAGTAGGTAAACTGTTTGATAAACACAGAAATCAACATTAGTTTAAAGACTACCGCCTTGAATATTTACATAGTTTTCCACATATCCACACAAAATAACAACTAATACACTTATACCGTTTTCACTGGCAATGTTCATAATTTTTTAAAACACTAAACCACCTTTTTGATAGAATTAAAAACTATATCCTAGGTGTTGTGGCAATGTTTGACGTAGTTCTAACATCCTTTGTTAGTCTTAGACAAGAAACTTTCAGACAGAGCGATGCGGTAGTAAAAACAACAAACTAGCCAAATACATTTTCGAAAGAAAAAAAAATTATACTAGCTAGCATATTTTCTCCCATCCTACTTTGTTCCAGTACGTTATCAAGTTATGAAGTGGCACAGAAACTGGAGGGTGTATTTTATTTCCGTTAACGTAAGTTCTAATAGCGCAAGTCTACTGAGAAATTGCGAATTCTGCAATGCAATGAATTAGTGCAATATAATGTTATTTCGGGTTTTGGCCTAAATTTATATTTTCTCATCAAAATAAAAAAATATATAAATAAATTAGTTTAAAATCCAACAGGTTGTGTAACATTAAAATTTAAAAGAGTTTTCATGCATATAACGCTGAAAGTAACTATAAACCATTTTCAGGATCGACATCACGTTTAGATCCCAAAATTTTTTAGTATCTATAATGATTTCATTTAGAGAAATATTCGAAATTGTAGTGGAAAGAAACAATTTTTGTTGAACAAATCTTTTTTTTTTTAAATATTAAAATGTAAATAGGCTAACATTTTACAATTTTAACAATCTGTAAAAAGTGTAACTTTCATCTTAAGCTATCAGTAATTATTGTTAAAGGTGAACTATGTAAATGTTGTTGACTCGATACATTTTTATCACTTTGGATTAGTAATATTTGATAAACTGCAACTTTATGAAATTATTTTTGAGAGAAACAAAACATATTTAAACTAAAATTAAATACATATTCGAAATATACCCTAACTCAATATTTCAAAACCCGAAATAAATATATTGAAGGAAAAAAATTTCAACCATACAGCTGGTACATATTTCACTTCTAAAATAACTTTTTTTTTTATTTGTCGTGTAGTTTTTAAAACCAAGAAATCTCCACAGAAAAATATTTAGCATATAATATTTGAACTCAAAAAATAAGCGCTGAAATTTTTTTTTGACAAGCCAGATTGTGTTTAGTGTCTAAATAATTCTGACAATCATTCACAACTAGGTTTCTCACAAACTGTAGCCTTTACGCAGCCTGAATGTAACTTAAGGACCACGCCTACCCGAGAACACATGCGGTGTTCAGAGGTTCAGGGAAAAAAAAAACAACACGTGATTTGCAAACTGATCGAGATATCCGATTGGTGTCTGTTTACGAAAAACATTTAAGAATATGCTGAGAAAGGATGAATAGTAGAGACCTGCAAAATTCGCGTTTTCGATGGCCTTCAGGATAGACTGCACATACCCCTGTACACTCAGGCAAATAACGCAAGTTCATTGGCTGCCGACTTGTAAGTCGTCTCAGCTTCTTTGTCTGTGATTCGATCCTTCTTTGGTTGAGGGTTTATAACTGGTTGAGATTCGTCCAGATGAACAGTAAGCCAATAGCAAAATTATCTAAGAGGTATATGTGTTTGAATTCTAGCCTATCACATAATGAATCCGCGAATTTTGCAGGTCTCTAATGATTTGTTCTGTTTCTGTGTTTCGTTTTAAAACTGCACTTTCAGGAGAGTGAAAATGGCTAAAACGGATGTTTTCTTAATAACTTGTAGGCATGGAACACCCGGTAAAGGTTATTGAAAGCACTCAAGGGACTTGCAGTACAATTTTATCCACATTCCGCCGCCATGTAATATCACGATTGCCAATCTCAGCTCAAAGTTTCCCTCAAGCAGGTCGAGAAGACACTGTCTCGTGCTTGAAGGCGATGACGCGCTAGAAGCACCAGCGAGTATCGCCCTTATCAGCCTGCCTCAACACAAATACACCTCCGGCTCCTTTTTAGCAGCCTTTTTAACAACCTGAGTCACCACGATCAATTTATCATTAGGGGCATGCATTTTTCGCGAAAAAGATTCCGAGAGTAGATGAAAGTTAAAACTCTATAGCATTGTCTGTGTGGTTAGTGATTGGGTGAGTTTTTTCCAGGTTCATATCTACTGTTACAACACCATTCACAGTCATTCAGTGCGGAAGCAAACGCGTCCTGGGTGGCTGAGTTAAATAAGGCAATTTAGTTTCTTGCAGGTGGCCGCCAATCACAGAGAAAAAACCGCTGATATGGGTAGGCCTACAGCTTGTTTCAGTCTTATAGGCATTCAGAATTTTTTTTCGCGAAACTTGCCTGCCCCTACTTATCATGACTAGAGACCTGCAAAATTCGCGGATTCATTTCGTGATATGCTACAATTCAAATAATTATACCTTAGCGCTGCTTCTGCCACTGGTTCACTGTTAATCTGGATTAATGAGGGCCATTTAGAGACCCTCACTCATAGAAGTGTCGAATCACAGACACTCAGTCGAGACGACTCACAAGTCAGCAGCCAATGAACAGGTGGCATTTGCCCGAGTGTGTTGAGTGTAGTAGAGTCTATCCTGGAGGTCATTGAACCCGCGAATTTTGCAGGTATCTAATCATCGCGTATGTCGGTAATTATTGTAGTTATTTACACGACATGAGAAAAAAATAATAATAATGGAAAGTTTTGTATAGTTCGTTCCTGACCGAACGCGGATTTTTTTTTTTTTTTTTTTTTTTGCGAGCAAACTTTCCGTCTCTTTTCGCGTGAGCTACTCTGTCATTGGAGGACGGAGCGAGCGTGACGTCAAATTCCGCCGCGAACCACAATCCACAAAAGCATAATCAGTCGCGAAAAATATTTGCACGCGTCAAACGGGACTCGGCCTGCGGTCGTTCGACTTCCACTGACGCGTGCAAACACGCGCGAGCGGTTGTAATGACCTCGCACGGACGCGATTCCTCGATATTAGAGCATATCGATTGTCAACACGGAGATGGGGAATTATTATTATTTTTTTTTTCAATTGCAAGAGTCACGTTTTGTTTTTAATTTCTGCGAACAGGACAGGTCGCGACACGTATTTACCTCCGTAAACATTCTGGTGCACGCGGGAAGTATAATTTAAAAAAAAAAAAACCTGCACACATGATTTTTTTTCTTCTTGCGAGCGTTGAAACAATCGAAACGCTATCAGGAAAGCAAGAGAAAAATTATCGTGGCAGAAATATCCCGTCGTTTTCACGATACGTTTACTGGCGTAAATCCACTCTGAGAGAATATTTTCCAAGTATTCCACGTATGCTTAAAGTTCACCTCAAATTATATATATTTATATATTTATTTGTAATCAGCTTCGGAAAGAGTGTAGCCCGAGTGTAAAGCTTTCGCCTTACAGTTAAGTTATAAAATATGTCTGGGAACCCAAGCTAACAAAAAAAAAAATTAAAAGTATTTTATTTAGAGCTGATAGATATAATTGATTTTTAACTGTGTTATTTGCAAAATGCCATTATACGATGATGATTAAAAAATTGACGAAAATAAAACCACAAAAAAAATCAAGAATAAATCATTACTTTTAAGATATTTTGATCATTAATTTCAACTTTTTACTTTTAAAATTTTTACTCACTTGAGAAAGCTTAAAGTTATATTACTGAATTTAAATTTATAGAGTACCTACAAAGCAGTAAAGGAGACATGGGGTATCTAATAAATATTTTGATCACTATTCGACTCTACTCAAAATAATAATGACTATTTTTACCGAGTAGTGAGCAAGTATTTTAAATTTCGTTTACGTTTTAAATAATAACATAATAATGATAACCCAGCGAAACCATTTTCTTCAAAAATAGGTACCAATCAATTTCCAAAGCAACGCAATGAAGAAACAAAATTTCCACATTGACCAATGTTAAGAGTTTTTATTTTTTATGGGCTTTGTTTGAATAAAAGAGGACAAAATGAGAATGTACTAGTTTCATCTTTTAAAATGGGCGTAAATAAGACGGCAGCATCCTCTTCAAGAAAATAACATAACTTACTGGAAAAAATACTACCCTCTACAGTTTCAGCCACGATTAAAATTTTGTTTATCTTTATAAACTCTATGTTTGAATAAAGCAGTTAGCGTGTTGAAGGAACATATTTCAAAAGAATATGTTTTTTTAAAACATTTTAATAGTCTAAGTAAACCTACATTTTTTGATCTTTGTGAGTCTGAATTAATGCATATATTTGGTTTTGTTGGAGCTCATTTGTGTTAGAAAAAAATATTAAGTTTAGGGTTTTTTGCGCCACGTGTTTTTGTACACGGAAGGCTTAATACCGAATTAAATCCATTTCAGACGAGTTTCCACCGGTTGAAGGGACGGGTGTGTGTGAATGGAGTGTAGGTGGCGATGTAGCAGATGACTGGGAACCGTCCTCTCTGGCGGGCGGCCAATAGGAGCCCGTGTCGCTCACCTTCTCACCCCCACCAGGAGACTCAACACAAGACTCTACTCGGCATTCGTCCTTCACACCAGTCGCCTAGCAGAGTCCACCGAGGACGTTTCAATGTGGAGCAGTTTAGAGAAGACACCCGTAGTAGTTCCACGATATGGGATACGATGTGTGAGGAATACGGGGATAAAACCAAAAGCAGTGAAGCTTGGTGGGAAGTGGCACGAAAATGCTATGCCGATTTTGCTGCTCTTCTTGCAGGAGTACAAGCACAATAAATGCTTCCTCGGGTTCTACCATCGTGCTGACTGCTCGCTGGGTAGAGAAGTTGCCTGGTGTGAATCCAGCCCAAAACAGATTTAATTACAATGTCACTTAAATAATTAAATATTAAGTTATTCAAGACAACCAAAAACGAATTTCTGAGAAACTGAAGTTCGCATTTATAAACTAAAAAAGAGAAAATACGCAAAATATTTTTTTATAGAAAATATTTTCTTATAATCGAAAAAATCATTTTTTTTAAAAATAAAGTGCGTTTTTACACGTTTAACTTACCTACGGATATACATTTTTATGTAATCTTGAAGTGTTTGTTAGTCTGTGCAAGCCTAGTTTCTGAACGATGCAGTAGCGTAGCCAGGATTTGTGTATAGGGGGGGGGGGGGGTTGAGAAGCATGGCCCCCCCCCCCCCCTATTTAAGCGGGGGGTTCGGGGCTCCTCCCCCGTAAAAATTTGGATTCTAAGGTGTAAAATAGTGCTATTTGAGCAGTTTTCGGTACTTAACTTTAAATATTGTAATGGTAAAAATATTAATTTTTTAATAAAAAAAATTGGTTGTCTGTAAAGTCGGTTTACGGACGATAGTTTAACGTGACAACGTCATAACAAAACATTGATGAAATGATTGATCCAGAAGAAAAGGAAATATCATATTCGGCCTGAGACTGAGCCGTAATAGTTTTTTGCAACCAAACCATTTAGGCATTAAAAATATTATATTCTTTGAGGAAGAATTTTCTTTAATTTTTCCATCTTTTGCATGATAAAATCTACCTCTGCATACTTTTATGAATAAAATTGAATCATTTTTATTGAATTATCTCTATTTTGTATGGATACAAAGGAGTGAAATTAAATGTGCAATTGAATTAATAAATTTACTTTTATTTGCATTCATTAATTCAAATATATTTATTACTTTTGAAATGTTGCGTGCGCCGTATTTATTTTTTCAAGAACAAATTTTTTTTTTTTGCAGCTGCCGGGATTTGAACCAACATTTGTACGCTTACCACACGCCCACGAGGCCATTCTAATGTAATGTAGTTTCAGATGTCATATATATATTTATAAAAATTTTGTTCACGGTAGGGGAATAATATGAACACGATTTTATAACAAATACGCATTCCAAATACACCAAACTTATTTATAATGTGTTACATGTGCAAAAGATCCCGGGTGTAATTTGAATTATTATGTAAAACTGTAAAACACCATTGTTGGTTCAAAACGTATTTGAATTTTCAACATTACGTTTAAATAACCGTACCGATTGTGCTGAAAATCGGTGGACGATCGTTAAATTACATAGTATTAATAATTAAAACGACGAAAATATGATTGAAAAGTCAAATCGATGGTTGTTCCAATCGAGTGGAAGAGAGATGCCACGCATGCGTACAATGAGCATGAAGAGAGATGCCACGCATGCGTACAATGAGCAAAAAGGACACATCCGTAGTGGGACATCCGTAGTGGGACACTTTTTCGTGCGTGCAGCCGGCGTTCATCGATTTATTATACGTTGTCATGTCAAAAAATTGTTTGAGTGATGAAGTAAGAAATTAATTAAAGATATTTTAATCAATCCAAGTGCCTTGTCCACGTCCACTCAAAATCATAAATCATGCTCGAAGCTCGACAATACAAAAAAAAGGAATAAAAATGGTTGGATTTCGGCAGAACTGGCCTATTCCTGGAAACAATTAGCTTTAGCTTGAAGAGTTACCCAGTCACCACCTGCATATAATTACCGCGCTGGTTAAATAAAGTAGGTGTAAGATATTTGAAAGCTTGGGACCCGTCACGGCGTCACAACCCCTAAACCCCCCCCCCCCCCCTGGCTTCGCCACTGGGGCTCCCCCATTGCACAACATTATTGGAGCCAAAATATTTAATTATATTCGATAGTAATACAATACCAAATACATCTTCATTCCAATAATACTTTAAAGCTAAAACTGTAGCACAGATCATTTTATTTCAGTGATCTTTTAAGTAGCTTTTATAAGCTTTAAGTAATTTGCTATTTTATTATTTACTTTACATGTGTTATTTGTGTTAGAAACTTTATCATTATAAATTACCCATTAAATAAACAACTAAATTTAATTAATGAGTTAAATGCTTTAAAAGTACATAGTTGCTATGTACCAGAGTATGTATGCAGAGTGCAATTTTCCAATTAGCATTGGAACTGAGTATATGGGTGAACAAACACAATACTGCCTAAATAAAATGACTTTTCAAACGCTGAAACGTTCGAAATTATCCAATTATAGGTAAACCAAAAAATAAAACACATCATTCTGAGCTCTCAAAGATACTAAAAACATTCAGAAAATATGTAAAAACAACATTTATCTAATTATTTAAGAAATTTTAGAATTAATTTATTAGAGGATAAGGAACTTTCGGCCATATATTTTTTTTATGATAAAATATTATTTTGGCTAACTATAAAACATAATACCTTCCTAATTCATCTATATAATTCTAACAGTAAAAAAAATTATACGCTGGCTTTGTCAGTACGTTTACTTTTGGTCAGGTTGTCTTGTTTTTATTCTCATCAGCAATAATAAAAAAAACTTAATTTACATCCATCACTTTACAATGTCCCAAATGCACTGAACAACACTTGTGCGAATAAGTAATATGTACAACTATCCAAAAACTTTACTACAGGAAAATAGAGGATTATCTTAAACGTGCGTTTACATTGAAATTGATGATATTAAACAATAAAAGTAGTATTTCATGTATTATTCTCTGTTATCTTAAACTATCACGAAAAAAATCGCGATACTATAAAAAAAAGTATGTAGTTTAGAAGATTGCAAAGGGGGTTATCAAACAAAATAGAGGATTCAGTTGAAAACATGAACCCGGAAAAAAAATTGATTAACAAAAATACTTTTTCCAAGAATCAGAGACAAGCACAGCCTTACTAAATTTGTGCTACTTGGAAAACGCTTTACGAATTCATCATTTTAAAAGTGTTTGAAACAACTGATGCAAGATTTTAAAACACATATTACTAAAATAAAATTCCTTAGAAACTATCAGACTTCAAGCTTGGTGTCATTTTCCTAACTAGGCCGGCACTTTTTAATCCTTGCCTGAAGTATACACCAGTGCAACAAAAGTTCCCAACATCTTGTTGCATTCATATATACTCTACAATTAAAATAGAAAGCCTTAAAATTATATTTGTACTTAAAACGTTTAAAGTCAAACATTGTGCTAAACGACTCATACTGTGAATACTCATACTACAAGAACTTTAAACTAGTGCATGAAAACCATAATGTACAAAATATTTCACAATTAAGTTATCCGATACTACACATTAACTATGGTATGATATTTATAACGTCACATATTTTGTTGGTAACATGGGATAAAGTAATTGGGCGAAATCTTGAATGAATTTGAAACTCTTGAAAATATTTAGTTTCATATCAGGACAGAATGTTGTAGAACCATCACTCGGAACTTCATGTTCATATCACATTTTCTCATTAAACATGTGCTCTCGGTTCTCTCAGACTAGCAGGTAAAATGTATCAAGCTGAACGTAAAATACAAGTTTAAAATGTGAATCATTAACTACGTGAATAACGAGAAAACCTGTTTATTTTATCGTTTAAGCACAATTTGTAACAACACATCAAATATGGTATTTTCTTGTCCAAGAAATATGTGGGTAACTAAGCTTCAAAATATGTTCACTTATTATATTTAGCGAAAGTAAACACTATTTTACTAATATTTTTAATAAAGTATGTTTAAAAACTATTTCTATCTTCTGTTTTGAAAATATGTTACTCGAGGATAAACATAAAAACGCTATAGAATGATTATGATTAACATTTGTTCCGGCCAACCCACCAAAAACTGTATACAACACGTAATTACAAAAACTACTGAGGTAATAATCATCCTTAGAAACAAAGGTGCCATGGTCCGCTGTATAAATGGAGTTTAAAAGGGCGCCTTTGTTGTTATATTCGCTAAAAAGGTGTTTTCAGGAGAGAAATAATCATATAAAACAACATTACACATATTCTCTATGCTAAATGGAGTGTTTTTTTCACTATGCTAAATGTGTATATTTAGAAAACTATTTCGACCCTAAAGCCGAATCAACAGTTAATTCTGGGAATGACTGGTAAACCATTGGCACACATTGAGAATAAATATTAATCAATAGTTGAAACAAGGGCCGCAACTAGAGTGGGGGGGGGGGGGGGGGGGCAAGCGGGGCATACGCCCCGGGTGCAAAGCTGTGGGGGCGCCGAAATCGCTTGCATTGTAATTCCTACTACAACTGGTTTTTGCATGGAAGTTACAGTAGCACAGAAACTGTTACATGTAGGTATGTAAAATGCTTAAATAGCACCATTTTTCCGCGGGAGGGCCCCCGAACATCCGCTTTATTGGTGTGGTATGTGCTAAACAAGAGGGGGGGGGGGGGGGGGGCGCATGAATCCATTCATGCCCCGGTTGCCAGAGACTCTAGTTGCGGCCCTGGCGGATAGCGAATTTCCAGCTTAGAAATTAAAACCGACTTGGAGCAATATTTTCAATGCTTCAACTTCAGTGTGTGACAAATTTCTTACAACCCTTTCTAAAAACAATACATTCAAAAACTGTATTCTCCTAAAGTGTACTTAACACGAATGGAACATAATTTTTACATTGCATTAAATATACAGCCTAGGGTAGGTAGGGGAAAGCTGCCAGCGAGGTTAAGTCCGTTATAACCCTTGCCAACGCGGGCACTCGATGGACACGCAAACACACAGCAGCGATATGTAAGCTCCTGTCCTTAACAGCGGGGCGATGAAAACACTAGCAAAGGCAAACAAGGAGAGGAAGCTACAGTTCCTACAGTTCCGTGCAGGGCTGGAGAAAAAGAAACAGGAGAGGAACAATTATACAATTTTTTTAAGGATGAGCAGGGTGACTGGGAAAAAAAGGAAAGCGAGAAAGGAGAGGAAAATACTTTTCCTTAGAGATCACAGAGGCAATAGCGGGGTGGGAGAAGGAGAAATCAGAGAAGAGCGATGATACGATAGCCAGGGAGGGTGGGAGAGGGAGATACAGGGGGAAGCGAGAAAGGAGAGGAAACCACATTTCCTTTGAGATCACAGAGGCAGTTGCGGGGCGGGAGAAGGAGGGACAGGAGAGGGGCGGTAGTACGACAGGCAGGGAGGGCGGGGAGAGGGAGATACAGGTGGAAGCGGGTAAGGAGAGGAAACCACATTTCCTTTGAGATCACAGAGGCAGTTGCGGGGCGGGAGAAGGAGGGACAGGAGAGGGGCGATAGTGCGACAGCCTGGGAGGGTGGGAGAGGGAGATACAGGGGGAGGCGAGAAAGGAGAGGAAACCACATTTCCTTTGAGATCACAGAGGCAGTTGCGGGGCGGGAGAAGGAGGGACAGGAGAGGGGCGACGGAGCGATAGTACGATCACCAGGGAGGGCGGGACCACGGGGACACTAGAGTTCCTCGGTCTGCACGATGGGCGCCTGGGACGGCGTCGTCGCCTTGGGCGTGTGAGGGGCGGAGGGAGCGGGCGGCGGGGCCGACTCCTGCTGGCCGTTCAGCCGCACCTCGTCTACGGACAGGGATCGCGCGTGTCCGGCGGCGAGCAGCGGCAGGATCTGGTTGGCCGACTGCGAGCGCGTGTGGCCGTTGCGGGCGGCGGCCGGGGCCGGCGGCGCCTGGTCTCGCAGCGCCATCTGGTACGCCACCTCGAAGGCCTGGCCCAGCGTCAGTATCACCTCGGTCGCCTGGTCCTGCGAATACAATGCACCAGATGTATCTTGATTGTTCTTCTATGGCATCAATCTGGCACTAACTCTCAAAATTTATCAATTGCTTTATTGTTATTTACGCAATATAATATAATAGGGATCGCAGACTTACACAACCATTGTCAGAATTTCCTTATGAGTCAACTACTGCTTAGCTGAATGGTTAAGAGGGCTTGGGTCATGGGCGTATACATGGGGGAGGGGGAAGACGAAGGCCTGGGGCCTCCTCTGCGCTTGCAAAAGCATGACTGTGAAACGGAATTGATAAACATTGTGAAATGAGATTGATAAAGATAAATATAAAAACTACGTTTTACAGTAAACCTTCTGTATATATTATAGTTTTCGGCTGACTGAATGCTTTTAGGCCAAAATATTGGAGATATACAACATAAAAACAACCCATCCAGATATGACTTGTGTCTCCCATGTGCAAAGCTCTTGGGTCAGGAGTCTCCTCCCCTCTCGTACGAATTTCTACCGGTCCATCTTGCGAATCATACATATTTGCGCATTTCCGTGGGGGGGGGGGGGGGGGGTGGCAATGATCCTGGGATGGGCTCTGCCTCAGCCTTTCATTGTAGCACTTCCCCAAACACCTTAGAGTCACCATGAAATGGTGTATCCGTTTCATCCATGGCTCTAGAGAGCCCGTGTCGATGGTGTTACTTCCGCCCTGACGGGATATGTATGCAATGACACCTGTCATTGCGTACGTATCCCGTCAGTATTTCCTGAAACAACGTTTAATATCGCTTGGCTTTTGTCGTTTCGGTCGCCATCTTCAGTACATAAATGCTAACCTAAAGATGGAAACTGCAAGTTGGACCTAAAGGTCAGTGAAATCTTAAACTTCGACGCGGCTAGAACTCAGATCACCTATCTTGAACATAATTACGAAACATAGTAAAATAATCCAAGAACCTCCCAAATTGAGAATTTTGGATGAATTGAGGATACGATAAAGCCAACACTAGCACACGCAAGTCCCGTAACTGTCATTCTGCAAGTAAATGTTCAAATTTGGCATTTTTGATGCAAATTTTTCAATACAGGGCGAATTAATTAGTCATTAAATGTGTGCAAACTGTTCGTTATGTATCCAAAAGTATCTAATGCACACAGCAGCCTAAATTCGTGTAGTCTAGCCAGACTTGCTGTGGTCAGAACGTTGGGCGCCAGACTGACATGTTTAACAGTAGTAGGGTTCCTGTGGGTAGGAAGGAGGTTTGAGCAAAGCCAGTACCTGTTCAATAGTAAGGCTTACTTCTTCAGAGTAATTTTAATTTGGCCTGATACACACTCACACACACATCAATTTTTGCCTTTCCTGTCATTAGTATTATCTGAGAAAGTGCTTTCTTGAATTTAATGTTTATTGTAAATTTTTATTAACAGATGTTTACTAAATATTATCTAAAAGCTGTGGTAATAATTATTTCTCCTGACTTATCTTTAACAGCTACAAATAATGTTTAGTACAGGAGCAGGGCATTTTTTTCTATTTTGTTTTACTTGTTGTCTTGTGTTCATTTAAAAATATTGACTTTAATGGGAAAAAGGAAAATGTTTTATTGCCACGTATAATCATGCGATTACACCAGAATTTGATCGTCAGCATTTATGAAACTGACCCGAAGATAATTTATCAGGAAAGGATATATAAACATTTCCTAAGATAAATGACCAAATAAATCGCCGAGACTTAAGTTCTAGGTTGGTTTGAAATTTTGTTTTAAATAGTTATTATTTTTTTATTTTTCCATAAAAGTAAAATAGCCCAGGTCCCACAAAATCTAGGGTCGCTACTGGTTTAATAAATATTTGGTAATAAATGCTATAACCCAATTACAATTACAAGAGAGATACATCTAAAAGAAAGAGTACATATGATAGAACAAAAACTTTTCGCAATTAAAACCTCGACTTGTAAGAATATTGTAAGGGGTAAAACGGAGAGAGACAGAGAAAGAGAAAGATATAAGGAAAACAGTTCAAAATAACTAAGAATTAACAAAATACCTTAAAATAATTGCTTAGGATATCAATAATAATTGACCAATTAGTAATAATTAATTAACAATATATATTTTTTACGGTTTAAATACTCCTACCACAAAGAAAAAATTGTGCGTATTACTTTCAAAAAATTCTGCCATTTGTAACAGGCCAAATCTCTGAACGAAATATAAAATTCATAACAGGTAGCGCTAGCTTTGTGGGAAATGCAGAGACTGTAACAACTTCGCTCTCTACGCTGCTGGTTGAACAAGTAGGAACGCGAGCGCGCTGGTAGCAAATATAAAATTCAAGGCCCTCACAGTTGATTGCATGGGATACCTATACCTATTTTCTGGGGAAAAAAAAGCGCATCCACGCATTATATGTCTTATTCTTTCTTTCATGATTTTCTTTCGGTTCTTTTTTTTTGTGCACAAAGAGGAAAACTAAATAGAGCCCAACAACGTGTATAGCATAGTGCTCTTTTTATATATTTTCGCCCAAGTAGCTATTATCTGTCCTTTTCGCGTCAGAATAGTATCACAAAAATGGTTCGCGAAAACGCTGCATTAAAATTTCGGCCTTGAAATTCAACTCTCAACGCGCCCAAAGCATGAACAGCAAATGAAGAGGTGATGAAACAACTGGGGGTGAACGGGGTGACGGGGGTGGCAACTCACCATGGTCAGCACGCAGAACACGTGGCAGTAGTGGCTCTTGCTGGCGTGGTCCTTGGTGATGTAGGCGAAGTGCGTAAGGTCGTCGGCGTCCTGGCAGGCGCAGTGGATGTTGCGTATCTCGTGCTCGCACACCAGCTCCTGCGGGCAGGCGCGGCCACTGAGTCGGCTGGTTCGCCCGGGATTCGACACTTGTTTGGCCCGGAGTCGTCCAGGTGAAACAGTGACACAATAGCAAGAGACGCTTAGATGTACATGTAGTTAAACTTCAGCATATCGCCGACTGAACCCGCTAATTTTTTTTCCGGCCACTAGTTATTTACACTCCCTGAAGGACCAAAAAAAACCTATGAAAAACACCAATGAAAACATCTCACCAAATCGCGAGTGACCCGGATATAAGATTAAATGACACATGGCATCGACACGATTAGGCAAACTGTTATGGATTCCAGCGTGGCAACAGGAAATAACGAAATGCGCAGGTATTCGCTGATGACTAGGAACTGACAAAAAAAATTGCGACCTCGACGACCTACAGGATGGACTACACGGTCCTCTGTATACTCGGGCAAATAACGCCAGTTCACTGGCCGCTGGCTTATGAGTCGTCTGAACTGTTTGCTGTAATTCGATACTTCTTTGGTTTAGTCTCCCTTTCTCATTGGCTCAGAGACGTCCTGATTATCAGTGAGCCAATAGCATAAGCAGCATATGGTATATGTATTGGAATTTTTAGTCTATTACGAATTTTTCCGGTCTCAGCTGATGAGGCACACTGTTAGGAATTACAGTAAATCTACGAACTTTTCAAACGAAGAATAAAACTGAAATAACAGAATTCTTCTTCTTCGTCTCAGGTAACTTGATCCAAGCAGAAACTACGCCTGATTATGACTTCGAGTTTAGTGTTTCGTAGTAAACAGAGTAATAAAAGAAGGTTTTTGATGTATATTCAACAAGATTTCGAATGTTTTGTTAATATAATAAGATTGTTATTAGTGTTTATCCGTGTTAAAAATAAGCCAACTCTGTATCATACATTTTCGAAGATAAACAGTAAATTTACGAAGATCTCTGTATAATTTGTAACCTGCCTTCAACTCAAATTTAAGGTGGAATTTTTTCACAGTGCAGTAGACTCCCTATTCTCAAAATCAGGCACTTCTTCAAATTCCTCCAAATATCATAACTTCATTCCCTTATAAAGTGTAACCTAGAGGTTAGCTGTGTGAGTAACCCACGTGAGGGTGTGGTCATTTCGGTTTGCAATGCTCCTCGGTACTAAACGATGCATATTTATCACAGAAATCATCTTCAGGTTCGACCGTAAACTCAACCGGTAGTTTAGCTCCGTCAAAATCTACTGCAATCAGCTGGTGCATCCAAATAAAAACTACAAATGAATCGGCACATGCTAAAAGGACCTCAGTCACAAAAAAAAATTACAAAAGTGAGTTAAGAATGAAAATCGCATGCTAAAGGATAGCTTTAACTATCTATGTTAAAAAGGATAGCTAATATTATCTAGGGAAATTCTTAATGTACGCTAAAAGGGTTCCTTGGAGACAAATTTATTAATTTTTCTCATAACTGTGTTGCTTGGTCTGAGGCACTTTTAGCATGTGCCGATTGAAATAATCTTTAACTGTGACACATATTACTGTAAAAAAAAGAACACTTGCAGTTCACATTTAATTAATAGAGACCTGTAAAATTCGCGATTTCAAATCCCTAAAGGATAGACTCCATGATCCTCTATGCACTCGTGCAAATTACATCTGCTGAATGGTTACACCTGTTGACTGGAATGATCGTGATTCGCTAATTCTTCTGTTAAAGATATTTTCATTGGTCCAGAGTCCTTCAGATGAACTGTGGCCCAATCACTGAAGCAAAATAATGTCAAAAAAGTATTTGGACTCTATCCTATCGCGAAATGAATCCGCGGATTTCACAGGTCTCTATTCATCAACTGAAGAAACAAAGTGATCCAGTTCGGAAGCTCGAGGGGAGTCGAGCGGAGCTGACCTGGTCGGCGGGGTTGAGGAACTGCACTCCGTGGTAGGAGATGGCGAGCACGATGTCCGGACTGGTCTTGGGCTCCTTCGTGGCCTTCTTCAGCTTCTGGATCGACTTCTTGGTGGACTCGGTGCCGCGGAGCTCCTTCACCACGGTCGAGCCCAGGTACTGCGAGCACAACACCGCCGGGTCCAAGGTCAACCTGGTTCGCCCGCCAAACGCGTGAACTCTCATCAGCTAGGGACACCTGTATTTCGCGATTTCATTTCATGTCAAGGTATTTCACCAAAACAATGTAGCTTTTTCTAAGAGTCATGGCTAACCTGTAGGATGAACTCCATAGTTCTACGTACACTAGGTCAAATGCCACCCACTCATTGTCTACTGTCTTGTGAGACGTCCCAACGTAGCAGCCTGTGATTCGATACAGCTTTTGTTGGTTGTTTATCATTGGCCGAGAGTCCTCCATGTGAGTTGTGAGCCAATAGCAGAGGCAGCACTGAGGTATAACTATTTGTATTTAAGCCTAGCGCGAAATGAACCCGCGAATTTTTCCGGTCTCTAGCATGGCAAATTGTGAGGGTGCAGCTGTACGGTGACCACATTCTCATTGGCTCCGTCAAGAGCGGGACGACACCTCTCACCGACCTCAGCCAATAACCACAGGAGAAAAGCTACAGTATTTTGCGAAATACCTTGACACGAAATGTATTCGTGAAATACAGGTGTCCCTACTCATCATCACATAACTAGGGACTCCTCGATCATCCATGCACTCGGACAAATACCACCTGCTCATTGGCTACTGACGTGTTGAGCTGCTTTTGTTGGGATTTATTTTAATCGGCTCGGAGTCCTACAGATGACCTGTGGTCCAGTCAATGCAGCGGCAAAAAGAGGTACACCTATTTGGATTCAAGTATGTCACCCACAATTATCTCGCAATGCAGACTTGAAGCACATACAAGCATACCATTATTTCTCGTTAATGACACGCCCATGAAAACCCTGAGCCAGCTGTAAACAAGGAGAAGAAGTGGTTCTTAGATCACGTGTAACCAGCCTTGTTATCGACCAGAGCACACTAACAAGGCTTCACTTTTACCAGAGCCATTACATTAAATTTAAGTTTAAATTTTCGGTCTGCTAATTGAATGATTCGACAGTCGACGTAGCTGCTCCGGCACTGAATTCTAGCGGCAGATGCGGAAACTACGTGTGCTTCGCGTCTAGAAATGTAGTTGTAAATATTTATCACGCCCGGCATTATTTTAAAGAATTATAAGTTAATTTAGTGTCCGAGTTACGTATTACAAGTGTATTTTCAACACGAGAACACATTAATTTGCTCGTTGCCGAGGTTAGATGTTACACATCTCTGGCGAGTGCTGAACGATTCGCATATTTTTGTTCTCGGGTGTAATTTATCCGACGCAGGGCGTCTGCAGGTATTCAAAGCACACTCGGTCTAGCGGCGCTCGGGTCGTAAGTCCCCGCCGCGGAAAGACAGCCGTAAATTCGTCGCGAGGTAGCAGTTGCGTGCCTCGCAAAGCACACGGCTATAATACATAACGCGGAGTCAAAACTGGAGAGGGGACAGATTTACAGCTGAGAAATTCGTGAGAAAGTACTGTAGTTCTTCGTGGTTGTTCTACCTGCAGACCACGTAACTGCGTGCGCTGTCTGAATAACGTTTTGATTTTAGAAGACATAACTGGATATGAGAGAAAAAAATCAAAATGCACATAGCAAAAATTATCGATGGATAGGGACACCTGTATTTCACGAATACATTTCGTGTCAAGGTATTTCACAAAATACTGTAGTTTTTCTCCTGTGGTTATTGGCTGAGGTCGGTGAGAGGTGTCGTCCCGCTCTTGACGGGGCCAATGAGAATGTGGTCACCGTACTGCTGCACCCTCACAGTTTGCCATGACTCTTAGAAAAAGCTACAGTGTTTTGTGAAATACCTTGACATGAAATGAAATCGCGAAATACAGGTGTCCCTACCGATTGATACCTGCGAAATTCACGGTATTTTTTTTTAGCAGCAGGATTAATTCTACACGCGTGTACACACAAACATTGGTAAATGTTGTAAGGGTCTGAAACATTTAGCGTTTTAGATGACCTTCAGGATAGTCTGCACAGTCCTCTGTATACTTGGGCAAATAACGCTAGTCCATTGGCAGCTAACTTGTAAGTCATCTTAACTGGTTTATCTGTGATTCGATACTTCTTAGGTAGAGTGTTTCCCATTGGCCTAGAGTCGTCCAGAAACTCCAGATGAACAGTGAGCCAGAAGCAAAAGCAGCTTAAAGGCATATGTATTTGAATTTAAGCCTACCTGTAAGCACTCGGCGAGTTTTTCCCGTCTTTAACTATATGAATAAAAGTGTAAATGTCTGTTCGTTCTAAAGCTTAAATTTCCGTCGTACGTGTAACAAGTAAAAATATGGATAAAAAATATATAGGTAAAAAAATATACATAAATGAATGTCTGTGTGTTCGTCTTCTGTTTTGTAAAGATAAAGATTGAGATAGGAAGGTATAAAGAGAGGTTAAGAGGGATAGAGGGAGAAATACAGATAAATAGAGTTATATATAGGGGCATGCATATTTCGCGAAAAGATTCGGAGACTAGTTGGAAGTTAAAACGCTGTAGAATCATCTGTGTTTCATGACTGGGTGAGTTTATTTCAGGTACATGTCGATTGTTACAGCACCAGTCACAGTGATTTAGTGCGGAAGCAAACGCGTCCTGAGTGGCTCGATCAAAATAATAAGGTAACATACTTCTCTCGCAAACGGCCGCCAACCACAAGGTTGGTGCGGGTATACCTTTTTGCAGTCTCATGATCGTTCAGATTTTTTTTCCGCGAAAAATGCCAGCCCCTAGAGAGAGAGAGAGAGAGAGAGAGGGATGTACGTAGAAAGAGAAATGGGGAGGTATGGATAGTGATATAAAGACAAGAGGTATAGAGAGAAATATAGTTAAAGATCCTGAAATTTCGTGAATTCAGTTTGTGTCAGGCAAAAATTCAAAGCCTTGTGTTTTATCTACCTACCATTGCTTTCCTATTGGCTTATTTCAAAGCGAGAACCTTTTTAATCTCTTTAATTGGCACTGGCTGATTCGCTGATTCTCTCCTAGCGGGGCGCCATTGGCCCACAGTCGCCGAGGGGGCGTGTCCAGATAACTGCGGTCCAATAAAGGACACAGAGCAAGCGTACGAACAGTTGCATTCTATCTTGCGACCAAATTGATACGCGAAATTTCCGTACCTCTACATATAGTGATAGAGGGACATGTACGCATGTGTGTAACTACTCCAGACAGATGAAAGAAGCGCACAAGGCATGCCCGGCACAGTAATGACGTGGTCGTGCTCAAGTTTTTTTTCCTAACCTAACTTAAAGCTATAAGTGTGCGGGAGAGGTCTGAGTAGGGAAGAAGACTCTAAGCGCGTCTCAGGCATTGGCGTAGCTATGTTCATAATGTTGGGGGGGACAAATAATGATTTTGATGTCATGTAAACCCATTCCGCTCTTACTATGACGGGGGGTCCGGGGGTCGTCCACCTGAAAATTTTGATTTTAAAAGTGCAAAATAGCGCTTTTTAAGCAGTTTTTGATTCTAACCATTGGATACATCGATGTTAAAATTATTATTGTTTCCTTAAGATAAAATTTGATGAGTGAAGAAATTACAAATAAAGTTGGGCAGAATAATATTATAAAATAAAAATATCACGGTCTAGAAAGTTGGGGGGGGGGGAGACAGTCCCCGCCACCCGAAATGTTCAGGGGGACACGTCCCCCCTGTCCCCCCGGTTCCTACGCCCCTGGTCAAAGGCCGAAGCCTATACGTTCTAATCATGCAGGTTGTGAACCATGCAGGAGAGGTAGCATGCATCATGTGAAGGAAGGGGGATTGGCCAGCCATGGCAACGTTTTAGCCATAGATACCTGCAAAATTCGCGGTTTCGATGGCCTTCAGGATAGACTGCACATACCCCTGTACACTCGGGCAAATAACGCAAGTTCATTGGCTGCCGACTTGTAAGTCGTCTCAGCTGGTTTGTCTGTGATTCGATCCTTCTTTGGTTGAGGGTTCATAACTGGTTGAGATTCGTCGAGATGAACAGCAAGCCAATAGCAAAATTATCTAAGAGGTATATGTGTTTGAATTCTAGCGTATCACCGAATGAATCCGCGAATTTTGCAGGTCTCTAGCCATGACTAACTCCCCTCACTGACTATTCTAGACTAAAAATTAGATAAATTGGGCCCCAGGTTAAAACCTGCACAGACACAGGGAACAAACACCCTGGGCACTGACATGCGGGATGCAAGAATTTCATGCATTAATTACAAGCATGTTGGTTACAGGAAACTGAAGGATGGTTCCGGAAGAAGAGTTGGGCAGAGTAGAAAGACTAATTAGTAGGGACACCTGTATTTCGCGAACACATTTAGTGTCAAGGTATTTCACAAAATACTGTAGCTTTTCTCCTGTGGTTATTGGCTGAGGTCGGTGAGAGGTGTCGTCCCGCTCTTGACGGGGCCAATGAGAATGTGGTCACCGTACTGCTGCACCCTCACAATTTGCCATGACTCTTAGAAAAAGCTACAGTGTTTTGTGAAATACCTTGACATGAAATGAAATCGCGAAATACAGGTGTCCCTACTACTAAGCAAAAGGGCGGGAGCTTGGACATTGCTGTCCGCATTGGGTTTTGGGTGGCACTGGTTGTTTCGGGGGGCGACCTTGCCGGCCTGGGAAGTTGAGTGGTAGCTCGCGCCACTCACGTTGGCGAGGTAGGTGACGGCGCCGCTGAGCAGCGCGCGCGGGTGGTGCCTCCACTGGGTGGTGAGCGTGGCCGGGACCCCCACCAGCAGCTCCGACGGCTCGCGGATCTGCAGCTCGGCGGGGGCGGCGGGGGCGGACCCCGGGGGCGGCGGCGCCGGCCGGGACTTCTTGTGGCTGTGCCGCAGCGTGCCGCCGCCCCCGGGGGCGGGCAGCTTCTCCTTGATCTCCTCCTTCAGCTGCTGGATGTTGCACTTCTGCGGAACGTCAGAGGGGAGGTCGTCAGCTGCGCAAGACTACGGAGAGATCACTTCAGAACAAGGGCGCAACAACTACATTTCCAAAAGGGGGGGGGGGGGCAATATACCTTTTCATAAAGAATCATCGATCCCCCCCCCCCCCTTTTGATTCGGGGGGTCCGGGGGTCCTCCCCCGGGAAAAAATTTGTATTTCAAGGTAGAAAATGGTGCTATTTAAGCAGTTTTATTATCTAAAAATTGATTACACAGCACTTTCTTTGCCCCCGTTTGCCCCCACTTCAAGGTTTCGGAGGAGGGGGGGGGGGCTGCAAAATACCCTTGCCCCCCCCCCCCCCCCTTGTTGTTGCGCCCCTGCTTTAGAAGGATCTTGACGCTCTACATTTACTGCGCTCTGGTGACTACATCGCCATTATAGACAGGGATGTTTCCCAAGTGACAATGTCACGTCGTTCACATCAGGATGCGGACACGGGCCTCCCATAGGTTAGGACTGTTGCAGCCGGGCCTGAAGTGTTACGATGGCCCGCTGTTCGACGTATGTATTGGCTCAACGGTGAAATCTGTTGCATAATTTTAAAAAAAAAATAATATTTTTTTTTAATGTCGTGTATATTAAATTAAAATGTTTATTGTATTTATCAATTTTTCAACCTGTGCCTTAAGCGTCTTACAACATAGTAGACATAATTTTCGTATTCTCTTACTGTCGTCCCCATACCCACAATTCTGTTTCCCACCTCAACGTCACTGGTTTCGGTTTTGCTAAAGGTGTATATTTTCTAAATGTGTTATTTCGCACGGTCATGCACGCAGTTTTCTAAACCTCCTACATCATAGTTAGCTACGAACTTACAGTTGATTTTGCGAGAAGTATTTTAAGTATTTTTTATGTAGGCCTACATTTAAACTTTTTAAAGGCCTGACTACTACGTTTGTATTTTTACATGCTTTATATTAGCTTCACCTGTATGTTTGTTTGTCCGTCTGTAACTCTTTCGACTAAGAGTGAGCGGTTCATCACTGTAAAATGTTCCACCAATTTCATCACGTTCGTTAGCCGAGCGGTCTAAGGCGCGCGACTTCTGAGACGTCAGCTTTCGGATTCAGCGATCGTGGGTTCTACTTCCGGCCACGCCGAAAAAAAAAAGGTTTTTTTTCTTTTTTTTCTCGTAAATTCTAAGATTATATCCATACATCTAACTGTAAATGATTCGGAGAGACTTTACCATTTCTTTGTGACGTTGCAACTCCAAATAGTTATCTCAGATGGTAATAGGTAGTGTCGGTAACTCATTTCCCTATGATAATTATACATAAATATAGTTTAAAAAACTAAAAAACATGCTTTTAAAGAATATCAAACTAAAAAGTTAAAAATAAATATAGTTTAAAAAACTAAAGAAACATGCTTTTAAAGATTATCAAACTAAAAAGTTAAAAATAATTTTAAAATTTAATTTATGACAATAGTATATAAGCAATACTAGTATAAATGAGAAAAAAAGCATGGGGCGCTTAATATACAAAAAATATGGCACAAAGCGCCTCAAGCTTTTTTTCTCATTTATAATAGTATTGCTTATATACTATCGTCATAAATTAAATTTTAAAATTATTTTTAACTTTTTAGTTTGATAATCTTTAAAAGCATGTTTCTTTAGTTTTTTAAACTATATTTATTTTGTAAACGGAACAGAAACATTCTTGTCAAATTACAGATATTCGTAGATTCGTACATTTAAATTAAAACAATTATATCACTAAAAAATAGTGTTCGCAGTAATACTGGGTTCGGATTCTTACCCGGGAATTTATATTTTGTGTTGTTCCAGTACCTCCAATAGTTAAAGTTATTTGTAAACCGTTCCCTGAATAACTTCCCAGTAATAACAGAACACGTCAATCAGCATAATAAAACAAAATATTCACATTAATGAAAACTCGATTATTTTTCCCGTGATTAAAAAAATGATGCCCTAATGCAACATTATTTAAAATACTTCGTATTATCTAAAAAAAATTATTTAATATATGCAAAACTAACAGTAAAGATGAACACATTGGGCTAACAAACGACTAGACAGGTGCAGAAAATAGTAAATACATACAGACAACACAGCGAACAGACAGACCCAACGATGATAGTAAACCGGTATAGGCCTAGTGGACAACTTAACAATAGCAGCGCAGACCAACACAGTAGGGGTCTCTATGTTTTGTTATTTTTGCATGACTATAAGGTAGTGGAGGGTAAGTGTGCGCAGGCGGGAAAGTGTGCGCAGTGACGTTTTTCAGTAATTAGTAACACTGGTGCAGCAATTGACATGCTAGTATTGTAGCGAGTTGGGAAAGAAGCAAGAAGAATGAACAGTGAAGATTCCTAATCGAATTCTGCGATTTGTATAGGCAATATGCTAGTTTTCACTGTATATAATGTAATATTTTGGTATGTCAATATAAGGGCTTAAGCCTTTGAAAATAATTCAATCGTGTTCTCGCAGCTGTCGCGTAAAAACTGACAGGCGTAGCTTACGTTTGCTGTAGCTCACTTGTGAAAATGTTCCTTCTTATGCCATCTAGCGGGACTATTATAAACTAGTGTTGCAGGCGTGCAAGTGTGCGCGCCAATATTGTTAATGCGCACACTTACCCGCCTGCGTACACTTTGCCTCTCGTTCCCAAAAAATACATTCAATTAGTTTATTATTAGAATTTTGCTATTACATAATTCCTTTATTGGAATCATAGGTTCATATTATTATTTTTTCCAGTTATAGAAGTTGCAGAATTGGAGGATAAAATAACAGGAGAAGAAACAAAGACGCAAGAAAACACAAACGTGTCACAAATAGAAATCATTCCAATTGCTGGTACTTCGTCAGGACCAACTGTCTCAGTCACAGCGATTTATCCCTTGCCCAAAGCTCAAAAGCAAACCAAAAAGAAAAGAATTGAGCAGAAATCTGAGATTTTAACTGCAACACCTTACAAAATTTTGCTCTTAGAAAAAAAAAGAAACTTAAAGAAGAGGAAGAAAAGAAAAAAAAATTGAAAATGCGAAAGCAAGAGCTGAAAGAAAGCTACTGAAGTCAAACACTCAGTTGTTGAAAAACAACAAAGAAGAGAAATGTGAAACATTGAAGTTACTTACAGCCAAACGCAAACTAACATTCAATACGAGAAGTGCATCCGATCAGCAATCTCCTTCACAAGACTACATCTGCCCTGGATGTGATGAATCATGCAGTGATGAGGACTGGGTGCAATGTTGTGAGTGTAGTGAATGGTGGCATGAACTTTGCTCATCTTATGAAGGGTGCGGAGTTTTTTTTATTGTGATTATTGTTTAAAGAATATGTGATGATTTTGACTGGGTGCGAGTAGCGTGTGTAGGGATTAGTAGCATCAGATTTATTGGTGTATAAAAAGAAATTCTAAATGTTTTAATTATCAAAATAATATGTTACTTTTATGTATAAATGTTCGTCCAGTACGATTTTATGTGTAAAAGTGAATACAGTGGGTACAGAAATATAAAGTATAAAATGTACAACTCTTAAGAATTATGCGCACACTTACCCTCCCACAGAGGGTAAGTGTGCGCAAATGCCGACTTTTACCATTTTGCTTATTAAAAGAGAATCTCCTGCTGTACAATTACTTGGGCTCTCCAGGACATTCTCGAATAATTATTCTATCATCCTGTATGATTAATTTTCTTCAAATGCGTATTGGTAAATATTTATGCCAAATATTCCACTAAATGCGCACACTTACCGTAAAAACATCTTTCTTGTGGTATTATGAACTATTTCTTGGCAACTGGTTTCCAAAGGAATCTTTTGTAAAAGAACGGACATATGGTGAGAATTTTTGTGACCCAGAAAAAGAAAGCTATTGGAGTACATTTACAGGGAAATATTTTAATTAATGGCGACGTGCGAGACCGCGGCTTCATACTGGAAACGTGAGTTATCTCACCTCTTGTAAACCAGCGCTCCTAATGTTGCACGTGCAAGGTTAGCACGATGCCGGATAAACGTGGCCAGCCGCAGGAAATTAAAGTCACGTCAAAGCGAAAATACGAACAGTAAATCTTCTCGTGCGACGTCAACGCTAATAATTGCCACGTGCTCGCTTGAAGGAAACCAGATTCTTTGCTGTCATGCACAGTTTTTCGCCTGACGTTTCGTAATATTTTTTTTTTTTTGCAAGGAAGCGAGTAAGGCTCATGTGAACTTGTGCGTTTGCGCTACACAGCCTTTGTAAAACACCGTTAATACACATGCTGCAGGCATCTCTACACCTAAACACTGTATCTAATGTAGACCCAATTGAGCTATCAGAAAAAAAAAGAAATTTCATTAACTCACGTGAAAAAAAGAAATATGTAATTTTTTTTTCTTAGTTTTTAAATTTTTCTTTATTAACGTGAACTGAAATTAAGTAAGGTCTGGAACAGTAAAAACGTTTATAGTACCCATTTAAGTCATAAACCATTCGCAAAGTGATTTTCGAAGCGACCGAATAATTAACGATAGGCTATGCTGACACCACATTTTTATGTTGGCTTCTAAATGAGGCCAACTAAATGGTAACATTAGAATGTAATCTTCACATACATACTTAAATGATTCTTGCATTGGGGAATTTTGACTTAATACAACTCTTTGTAAATGCGCAATTATAGTTTTGTACTTTTTATTATGGGTAATATTAAAGATCGCAAAAAAAAAAATGAAAACATAAACCGCAGAGAACAAGTTTAAAATAGCTGATGTCCAACTTGAAATGTCAGAAAGCACAGAATATTCAGTGGAAGGGATTTAGTCATGCAAAAATAATAAAACATAGAAGCCTACTATTTACCAGTTGTTTTACGCCTAAAGATTACTCTAATCTGAAAACGCGCCAATTTGTGATTTAACTCTTCTAAAAATACAGTTTTAAAAAGAATCCGAAACCAAAAGAACTTTTCTGCTCTCAGCGAATTCTTAAAAGCTTTTCGTAAACAGACGCCACTCGGATATTGAGTAATAATAAAAAAATGCGCTGTTTTTTTTTTCCTGAAGCTCTGCGCTCCGTGTGTGTGCCCGGGTAGGCGGGGGCCTTAAATGTAACAGTTTTATAAAGTAGTAAATGGCATAAATATCCTTGGGCCACTGTTTCTCTGTCAACGGTGATTGTGAACAACTTCATGCGGTTGTCTGCGTTCGTAAAAAAAAAAAAAAACACCGATGGTAGGTATATATATTGCAAAGTTTTAATAACCACAGTTCACAGGGATTAAAGTCGAAAGAACAATCCGAGCAAATCCTAAGTTTACCGAAGTAAAAGGTTAGGTTTGGTCAGTGCACTAAATAAAAGCTCTTTATTATTTTCCGGGATGCTAGGTTATGTAAGGTTACGTTATCGTAACTAAAATGAAGGTGGTTACGTTATGTTAGCGTTATTTAAAATAATATATGACCTTTTTTTTTCAAAAGGAAAATCATGTGTTCTCATGTTGCAAATACACTTATAATACGAAACTCAGACAAGAAATTTAACGTGCCATTTTTTGCAATACTACCGAGCGTGATTGTATTTTCAACTACATTTCTTTACGCAATCACACGTAGTTTCCGCACCCGCCGCTAGAATTCCCTGTCGGAGCAGCTACGTCGACTATCGAATTATTATATCTACAGAGCGAAATTTTAAACTATCTAAACTCGATTAAAGGGAGAAAGACTTGAAAAATACTGAACCCCTGCTTTGGGCCTGATTTTCGACAAGTAATATTGCAAAAATACTACTTATCTTATTGAAATTAATCAAACAGTCAATACTACATCATTTACTGTCACGGTAAAAGTTATACGTCTGTGTGATTACTAAAATATTAACACGAAACATTTTATAGCATAATATATCGACACTAAGTATACGTTTGTATATCTGTTTTTGCTAAAACGACTGAAATCAGGCTATGAACAAACCTTAACATTACTGAGCTGACTCAATATTAATATCACATAGTATTTTATTATTATGTTTGTATAAAAAGTAAAAAAAAATAAAAATCCAGTGACGATATTTCAACCAAATCCATTAAGGTTATCAATCGCGCGCTCTATCGCTGGCTACCAAGCTGTTGCCATGTTGCAAGGAGAATAAGTCTGTCTTATAGTCATTGTAGTGCCAGATATCTTAAACGTATTTTTAAAACTTGGTATTACTTTTACGATAACCATTTCAGTTTACCAAATATATTCCGAAATTTTATTTTCCACCGCCATGAAGTTTCATTTGGCACGTCAATACGGTTGGAATGCCCCAATGTTAAAGAAAGTGAACATTCACGGGTTTATGGAGCTGCAACATGTGTCCGCCCATCTTAGTGTCACATTTTCCGTTCATCGACTAGCGTTCCAATTTTTTGGTTCTTCAGGAAATTACCCCTACCAAATGCCGCGCACCGAAAGATAAGATGTTTTAAAATTGAAAAAAAATGGGTTGTCTGTAAAGTCGGTTAACGGACGATAGTTGAAATGATTGCATACTTTTATGAATAAAATTGAATCTTTTTTATTGAATTATCACTATTTTGTATGGATACAAAGAAGGAGTAAAATGAAATCTACAATTTAATTGATAAATTTACTTTTATTTGCACTCATTAATTCAAATATGTTTATTACTTTAACGAAGAGATTATTTTAACTATAACGTTTATACATGTTTGCTATTTAACTTCTTCCAATCTGTGTTATTCTGTTAAGGATAGGACGATGATAGGAAAAGTAGGAAACGAATGGGAGTGTTTCAAGTTTAATGTGCCTCGAAAAAGTCAAATCGATGGTTGTTCCGATCGAGTGGAAGAGAGATAGATGCGGCGCAAACGTACAATGAGCGTAACAGGTCAATGTGCGTAACGGGACAATGAGTCATCCTTTTCCGTGCGTGCAGCCGGCGTTCATCAATTTATTAGATGTCACGTAAAAAAAAAAAGCGGTCAAGGTGACTTTTAGCTCTGGGGTGCGGAAACTGAACCGGATGGTTTCGAGAACGTCGAACCGTTGGCGGAGAACCTGAAGCGAGGACTGCTTCGAGCTCGGTCGACGAAACACCTCGCACGACCCAACACATATCGATCGTCACGTACGGCCACGTCCTCCCCCCCCCCCCCCCTACCCACTCTCTCTCTGATCAGCCGCACGCGATAATATAACGATAACACAATTAGCAGCGTGTCCGCCACACTTGTAATTGATAATGAGCATGCGAGCTACATCGACGGACAGGCCTCCTCCACCCCCACCACTGGCCGGCTGGCGCTGACAAGGGGTTGTTGCGTGCAGGGGTTGTATGGGGGGAGGAAAGCTAAAAGCTAGCAACGTTCAACAGTCGTCGTCACACCGGCCCGGCAGCCCATATCAGCGGGCAGCAACACAAACACCCCGTTACGTACACAGACAGGTGTTAAAAACGGGCACGATAAACTTGCACAAGTATACACTGTAGTTTTTTTGAAGTGAAAACTTCTGTAGGAAGGTTTGGATAGGGAGTAAATTCATGTAAGTCGTCATCGACATGGTCACTTGACGTGAATGTGTGTATATGTATGTATGTATGTATTTACACACACACACACTCAACGGTGCGCGCGCAGCCAGTACACATAACACAGGTCGACAAGTAATGCACATGACATATATCTACCAATACATATCTTATTAATACGCGCCTTCAGTCCCTGTACATCAGTTGTGTGCATATGTGAATCGTGTGTGTGCATGCAGTAAAAAGTTGAGTATAAATTATATTCATATTCTCATATAGATGTATAGTTTGAATAACGAAGAAAACGGAGTCTTTGTAGCAATATAACCTAAAAATTAAGAACATCGTTATTTATTATTTTAATTTAACAATTATTATGCAATGCGTATTTTATAGTAATTTAGGAGTTATTTTACTAACGTGATAAAACAAATTTGTTGTGTGATAATATTTTTTCGTAAAATTGGCGAAAACGTCTCTGATTTTTATCAAAAATTAATTTGGATATCCAAAAATAACAACTGTTTGTTTATAGTTTTAAGTTTTCACTTCTGTCGGCAGTCCTCATGACTGTTTTGGAATTATTTTTTTTAAGGTAGGTGGAAAATAAATATTCATGTAAAATTACACATATTTGTAAATTTGTACACTCAAACGAAAACAATTGTATCCATTACAAAATAGTGTTCGCAGTTAACACTGGGTTCGGATTCTTCACCGGGTCATTTATGCTTCGTGTTGTCCCAGCACTTCCAATAGTTATGCTTGAATGAAACACGAATTATGAAATTACGCGCCAATACTTTCGTAAGGAAAATAATAAGGATTATCTCGAAAAAGAATTTATTTTTATGTGAGAAAAAATGACCATAGCCATGTGTTGAACAAAGTTACAACATATCTCATGTATTACAAAACTATTTCTCGGCAACAGGTTTCCAAAGGAAACTTTCGTAAAAGTATAGGAAATAATTTCTGTGCGCATAGCAACTCAAACGCCTCGTTATGTACCCAGGCAGTGTTTAAAATCGGCACGATAGACATTAGTATAGAGAAATGTTATTTGTAATTTCATAGAAAGCGTTCGTATTCAATATCAAATATAAATTTAAAAGTTTCATTAAGGAATTGAAAGTACGGATTAAATAATTAATTTTAGTAAAAAGATTTAAAAAATATTTTTTTAAACTATTATTTGTTAAATGTGTTTTTTTTTCTTACGATAATCCATTAACTCAAGAAAATGAAATTAAAAGGTGAAATTTTGTTCATATGTTTATATTAATAAGGTATTTTGACGAATTCCTGGCGTGAATTTGTATATTTGCTTTTTCTCACACGACTGAAATCAGTCTGTAAATACTTTCTACGAACAAACCTTAACATTACTGGGCTGATTGAACATGAATATCACACAGTACGTTATTATTATGTTTTCAAACAAAGTAACAAATAATAATCCATTCGCGATATTTCAAGATTATCAAGTGTGCGCTCTACCGCTGGCTACTAAGCTGTTAGTAGTTGGAAACAGAATATTGCGACGCGATATTTAAAAAAAAAAAAAAAAAAAAAAAAAAAAACCTTCTGGCACAGCCCACATTTTGAGGAACCTATTTTTTCTGGAAACGTTCTGTAAAATTCTATAAACTTCTGGAACAATTTAAGAACTTAATGTATTTCACATCCCATATGATGTATAATATTCCAAAATGTTTAATAAAACATTTTCTCATATTACATGCAACGAAAAAGTATGGAATGTTTTTTTTTTTTTAACTAAATACATACAGCATTGAATAGCTTAGAACGAATTTTATATTATGCTTACTAGGATAGTATGAAATTTTTTGACCTTTAAACACTATTTTTTTATCTTGCACTAATATGTAGACGTATAAAGAATTGCTTTGGACTAAGGTGTAAATAATTTTAAGATGGTTTAACATATTTATATACAAACGAATTTAATAGTAAGTATTAATATTTTTTTATTATTTAAACCTCTGTTTTTACAGTAAGAGTCCGTAAATTCATTGCGTATACACGGACAGTTTAATGTATTGGACGAATACGTATTTTCATAAGACTATTTTTTATGAAGGATCAATACAGTAAGTACACGTTGAACCTCAATAATTTTGGGTTGTGTGATAAGGGTCCTTTTGGTTATACTATTTTTGCAATTTAGGAGGTTTTGTATACGCATTTATAATGTAATTGGCACAACCCTTTGAAGCACGCATGTGGTTAAGATTAATACTGAAAATTATATTAAAAATATATGAAACGCGAAATCCTTACACGAGCAAAATTAAAAAAAAAAATGGGGGTTGTCTGTAAAGTCGGTTTACGGACGATAATTTTACGTGATAACGTCATAAGAAAACATTGTTGTGTGCTGCCGCTGTCTCTCTTCTACTCGGACGCATCGGCCGATGGAGTGGAAGAGAGACAGATGCGTCACAAGCCGATCCTGCCTCTCTATCGCTTGTTCCGCGCTCTCGCTTGCACGCTCGGCTCAGGAGGAACGTGACAATGAGTCATGTTTTTCGTGCGTGCAGCCAGCGTTCATCGATTTATTAGACGTTGTCACGTCAAAAAATGAATGGATTCGTAACACCTGCGCCACGTGGTCGATGAACGACTCCGGTAGCCTACAACTCACGTAGTTTCACTTCCCTACCACGTTCGTACAGTTGGGATTTCTCTCAAAAATTGAAATTAAAAAAAATCGAAGGGTTGGGTTAGGTTAGGTTCGATCAGTCACAACATGCTTGAACTTCTGATTTAGCGGCTGAAGTGGCGTTTTAATAGCAAAACTTCGGAAATCTTCGGAAATTCTTGCAGGGAACGGAAACTACGTGGGTTGTAGGCTGTGGCGAACGGCTGTGCAGCCACAGAAGCTCCAGTGGCGGACGCAGAGGGGCGACTCACCAGCAGGCTGAGGTCGGCGCTGATGCCCTCCAGGTCCGGCCCGCGCGGCTGCCCGCTGACGGCCGCCAGGATGCGCCGCCGGTGCCCCGCCTTGTGTATCTCCAGCACCGCCGTCAGCTCCACCTCCCACACGCGCCGCACGCGCCCCATGTCGCGGTACAGGTGGCGGCGGAACGTGTCCGCGTAGCCGCCCAGCCCGATGGCGCGCAGCCACGCGTCCACCGCCCCCTCCTCGTCGTCCTCGCCGCCTCCCGCCGCCGCCGCCACCGCCGCCGCCTTGGCCGGCAGGGCGCGCGCCGCCTCCAGGATGGCCGCCGCGTCGGCGGGCGCCGCGACGCCCATGTCGGCCAGGTCCTGCTCCTCCAGGACTCCGTTCTGCAAGGACCGCGCTCGTGCTATCTATCACCCGGCTCACTCCACCCCGGGCACACACACACGGTGCGCAGAGCTTCAGGGAAAACAACACGATTCAAGAGGCCACTCCAGTGTTTCAGGGGCACTACGGAACCCGCGTTAACCTCATAACATTCAATGCTATTTTCATTTTGCTTATAACTTATTAACTAATATAGGTTTCGAAATGATGCTTGCTTGATATGTAAGACAACGATGCTCTTATCAAAGCCCCTTTCTTCAAAAACGTGCATAAATTATGGTTCAAACCTAGACAATACACTTATGCATATTAGTAAATATTAGTATAAAACCATAATTTATGCACGTTTTTGATAAAAGGGGCTTTGATAAGAGCATCGTTATCTTACATATCAAGCAAGCATCATTTCGAAATCTATATTAGTTAATAAGTTATAAGCAAAATGAAAATAGCATTGAATCTTATGAGGTTAACGCGGGTTGCGTAGTGCCCCTGAAACACTGGAGTGGCCTCTTAAAAACTGCTCAAAATATCCGAGTGGGGTCTGCTCACGAAAAGCATTTAAGAGTTCGCTGAGGCCCGAAAAGTACTTTTGATTGCGGAATAAGTTTTTAAACTGTATTTTTAGATGAGTTAAATGGCTCAAACACATGTTTTCGGAGTAATGTTTTAGGCGTAAAACAACTGGTACAGATTCTTGAAAGCACTTAAGGGACTTGCATTACACCTTTATCTTCATTTCTCCGCAATATACTGTTACGGTCACCGCTCAAATGTCACAGTTATCCTGTGACGACGAGAAGACTGCGCGCCAGTCCAGAGGAGACACCGCGCTAGAAGCACCAGCGAGCGTCGCGCTTATCATCCCGCCTCACTAGCCCATCGCGTCTGTCCTCGTCCGTCAAACGCCGAGCGATTTATAACACTCCGCTCGACCATCATAATATTTTTTCTTGTTTCAGTGCTGACAACTGTTGAGAATACTTATGTTTTGGAAAAAAAATCCCTTATTTAATTCTCTTAGTTAAAAAATCATGCAAGCTTAGCACTTATAACTCATTAAAATCAGTTTTTTTTCCTCGCTGGTATTTATTTTTACGTTTCCAGAGTTCATTTTTGTTTCGAAAAATATTTTGATATTTATTCACACATTAATTTAATTTTTTTGATGCAGCTAAACCATTAAACAAACTTTAACACATTTTTGTATAATAAGATTTGACATGCAAAAACCTAGCTGACATTTAGAGGTTATAATTTCACCTGTCCGTCCATCAAAAGTATGAAATTACCAAACTTTTGAAATACGGATGAAGGCGACGGTTTATTGTAATTCGGCCTTAGATTGCAGTACAGAAAACATGGCGATCACTACTGTTGCCACTTTCACACTACCCAGCTTGTTAACATTTTAAAAAAAAATTATTTCACATACCACATTTAATTACAATAAGTTTTAGCATTATTTTAATTTTAATGTTTTTATTTATTTTTGATAACAATAAATTAGTGTTTTCACCATTTCTGGCAAATTAAAATAATTCATTCTTAAACACAAATTATAAAATCACAAAATAAATTATTTGTAGCAGTAAGTCTCTATAAATAACAAGGAATTGCATATAACTATGATATGTGTTCAAAAGAGTTAAATTTTAAATTTTAAATTGTACAAAAATTGTTGAAAAACCGTTGAAAAACCAGATGGCCTCTTTCAAGTCCCACTCCTTATAAATAAATAATTTATATTATCAAATGTTGCTCGTGATTAAGTAAAGCAACAAAAATGTATTTCCAAAATTCTCATTCCAAATTTTACTCTAAAAAAATACAATAATTCATATAAATTGAAAATTTTTTCCCCTTAGTTGTGTTTAAATAGTTTGTGTTCTCTGGTGTAGGTCTGGCAACCAAGCACACCGAAACAAGGACGGCGCTAATGACAGAAATCGTGCATTGAAAAGAGACAGTAAATGCCCATTTAAAAGCACACTGCAATCTAAGGCTGTGATGGGCTATAGCACTAAGTTTGACAGCAGCAGTTACAAGTTACATCTAGATCAACCGGACAATCTTGTGTCTGGCTTGTAGACAGCGAGCTTAGAAGGTCTCCTGACCCTATTCCGCCATTTGTTATTCCCCTGTGGTTATTGCTGTTAAACTAGAGTCTGGCAACATTCGCGGACTGACTAGGTGATACAACAAAATCAAAACAAAGTTACCTTTCAACTTCTTCTGCGATCGTCATACCCTTTATGTGAACGAAGGACTCTGAGATACTGAACCCAATAAGTATCGACTCTTTGGCAACCCAGTTTAGATACATGTAGATTGAGCAGCCAGTGAGAAAGGATGATTTGTCTGAGTACGTAGAGGTTTCTAAACAATATCCTAGAGGTCATTGGGTATTCTCCCAGCCCCTATGTTAAACTGTGCACTTCCAATTGAAATAAATACACTATTTGTGATGTTAATGTTCATTCTAAGTTTAAAACAAGTGAATTCGTGGGCTCGGCACATCAAAATCTGGGTCGATAGGAATTATATATGAATAAATTGGAGAATTTTGTGGTGTCAAACTTTGACGAGCTCAATGATGAGTTCAAAATAGCCATTTTATGCTCTTAATAAATAAACCGTATGATGCAGCTAGATGAAAATCTATTATAATAATCGATAATGTACAATAAAGGCACTAAAATGGCCTTTCTTGTATTATTAAATATCATCTTGACAGTTGACATGAGTGCTTTAATCTTGTAATTGCTACAACAACCACAAAGGTAATACAGTAATATCGCAAAGGTGAATTCTCAAGGGAAGCCTAGGATTCACAAGTCATTTTGCACACATCAAAACCAAACCAAGTATGTACTTCGCCAAAAAAATAACATCAATGTTATCTGAGGGCGAAATATTTTAGCTACCAAACATAAATAATTGATCTTCCAAACCTGTAGTATTAATAACCTTATCGTGGTCAACACCGCACAGATGACACGATATATTGTCTAGTCACCAGAAAAATCCACCAAACAACTTCAACAACATTTACCAAAAATAAATTTTGTTTTAAGGAAAATCTAACTCTACGGCCCAAGGCATATTATCTTCGACTTCCCCGAACAGAAATAAAATAAAACGCGAATGAGTTTTACCTAAATTTAAATTCAGTTAACAGTTTTGTAAGTACTGCTTACGATGTAATCGCATATAATTGGCATCCTTTAGCTGAATGTCAAAACTACCATTGACGCGAGTGTTTGAGATCATGTATAGATCATGTGCATAAGTAATACAATTTCTCAAGCATAAAAGAACACGAAGAAGTTACATTGACCACCAAGTCAAACATTAACAGTTTTAACAAACTCCCAACACTTCAAGCTACATTCCTCAAGCAGCTGCCAAAATTTAGATTGTGTCATGTACCTATTTCAAAAATTTGACAGTGCCTCTACTTGTACAGTGATAACCATATCCCTACTGTCACTAACAAAGCTTGTCATGATTTTGTTTAGAAACACTGATAATCACATGCAATGATTTTCAAACACCGTTTACAGAACAACAGTGGCAGAAGGAAATGCACTACTAATGTTGATAATTAACAATTTTGAGACACGTTACCTGGCACAGACTATGACCGGGATGGCTGTATACCAAGCACTCACTATATGAGTTGATTCATTCGTGTAACAAGCAGTGGATTTTTTTCAATGTTAAGTTACGAGAAGAGAACGGAAAAATTGGCGGATTCATTTAGTAATAGGCTAAAATTTAAAAACATGTACCTTTAAGCTTCCGCTATTGGCTCACTGTTCGTTTGGACGATTATGGGCAAATGAGAAACCGTCAACCAAAGAAGTATTGAATCCCGAGGCAAACCAGTTGAGACGACTCACAAGTGAGCAACCAATTAATTGGCGTTATTGGCCCGAGAATGCAGAGGACTGTGTAGTTTATCCTGAAGATCATAGAAAGTGCGAATTTTTTCCTCGATAAGCGTGAAATGTCCTGAGGCGCACTCACAATGAAGTCGAGGTCATCGAAGCCGTGGTTGTGGAAGACGGACTCGTACTCTGCCAGTCCCAGACTGGCGAGCCACTGGCCCACAGCGCTGCCAACCACCGGACTGTTGCTCGCCGACCGGTTCAAGCCTGCCAACATCATACAGCAGACAGTAATATGCAAGCATATCATCGCTATGCATCAAGTGTCTTCTGGGACTACCCCTCCCAATTGTTTTATGGGTTTAAAGCCGGAAGATACCGACTCGGTGCATGAGTAGTGTCACAAATTTCAGTAAATCCCAAAGAAGCTGGTTTTTATCCTTGTAGTTTCTCTCGTAGTGAGAATTTCCTAAATTTTTTGGTGCATGTTTTGTTTTAGTGCAGAAATGTTACATCTGGAACCTCTGCTACAGTGTAGATTACAAGAGCACTCAATTACCACAAAGAACCATCCAAAACCTTAATCGATGGTCCCAAAAATGGGAGTCATAAAAGGAAGACCGCAGCAAGGATTGCCACGTGTCACACATCGCCATAAGGACCAGTATCTGCTATTAAAATGTTAATCCTAATCAGACTATATTCATAACGAAACTGTCTTAAGATCTGATACACTATATAAACATTTGAAATATAAAAGTTTGTATGCTGCAGACTCAGGAATGCTTTTTTTTATGTCAAATAACCTGCAGCATGCTTCCCATTCAACACTCTAAACAAATGGCTATATTCACGGAATATTCAGAAATGTTGATAACGAACCTAAACCAGAAGAGTGATTAGTTCTTCTCAGATAGGTCCCGATCCATTTCACAAACCTTTTCCAGCTACTAACAATGGGAAGAGAACAATGTCCCCAAAACGATCCCAAGAACATATAACAAAAATATCAGTTCGATGGATGTATTGTATTTTTGTTTTTAAAATTCATCATTTTAAATACCTTCGCTGGATATACCTTTAGTTTTAGAGATTAAACTTCATATTTGATACATGATGATTGGCAATTTCAAATATATGTATTTATCTAGATGTCAAAAAAGATGGACATACTTCTTTTTGAGAGAAATTTATATTGCATACATAAAACATCAAGTACACAGATATGAAGAAATGTTTGTGTATTCCTAGAAAGGTGAACTGCAACATGCAGGCATCTCAGGAGTGATCTTTGCCTCCAGGAAAACTATTAACTTCCTTAAAAAAATTTCTCCTTGTAACTTGTTTGCTGGCAGTAGCGGGCCGCACCGGCCCTTTTATTACTGACACACCCATGGTATCAGAATATGTACTTACTAAAATTTTAACACTGACCACAGACAACGTACAGCTTAAACCTGTGGCTCTAGAAGCATAAAATTTCGCATGAGTTCCTTACATAACGTAGGTGAGCATTAAGAAAGGATTTTTCGAAAAGTCACCCCCTAAGGGCTTTAAATAGATTATGGAAGTTTGTATGGAAGTTTGTCATTTTTTAAGTTAGAAATATAGAAATTGGGTGTTTAGGTTTCTGTTTATAAATAAAAGTCCCTTGTATCGGCGTTTTTGATAATTCATCAAAAACGAGGATGGGAAATCCCATCGGGCACACGGTTAGCCTTAAGACGAATCAACAAATCCATCGTAAAAAACTGAAGTCATATGTTCACTTAGACATATTGTTTTCAACGATTCTTTTCTCTATGGGTTATTTCATTCCACAAAATCCACCCCCCTCTTTAAAGCCCCCCATTCAAAAATATTGGAGCCCCGCAAAAGTGAATGGCCCAGCAAATATCAGGGTTGTCACGGTTTGTTGGTGTGATCACACACGATGTAATCAACCTCATTCACTCCAGTCTCGAATCCTTGGTGGCCATTATATATTAAAGATAATTTCCTTGCGGCGAGGCCCTTGGGTTAGATTCTAACACCCTTCATACATTAATTAGCGAACACCGAGTCATTCACCAAGTTTCTCATAGCCCACTATTATTTTGAAAGTTCTGTTTGCCTTAGCCTCTGTGCACATCCGTGCGACATAAAAAAAATACGTTTTAAATACCTTTAACTCTTTATTTATGCCTCATCAAAAAAAATTCGAGTTAGTTTAATTTCGGTTTTGGATTTTTACTGAATTAAAGTGTTAGTATAGATATTTTTGGTTTGCTGTTTTGAATGAAACCATTTGTTGAAACTGATTAAAACTGTATGTTTCGTACCAGTCTAAGATTAACTATATGGCAAAGAATAATTTATCGGATTACATGTAGCTACCTGCAAGCCAAACGAATGAAACAGCGAAGGATTAAATTATGCTGGCAAAGTGCTAGAGCGACAGAGTTAATGGAGGGATGATATTTCACTATGGAGATCCGTGTATCATCTAAGTGTGTAAGGAATTAGGCGTCTAATGAAAGATTTTAAAAAAAATTGTTGCTTATTGGTGTTACAAAAAGAAAGAGAATAGACATATTTAGAATTTTTTTCAGGGGAAAACATGGCAAAAAACCGATGTAACTGGGATATATTGGCGAGGGGAGAAGCTAGTGGTGATGTTTCACGAGAAGACGTGAATTGATGGTTGAAAACACTTCGGAAATTTTTACGCCATTCCAGATGGTACAACTTGGTAATTGTGATAAAAGTATTGTGCTTTAAAGATTCTAGTCGACGGAAAAGTTAATGAAAGATTACGAAAAAAAAAAAAAAACCATGTTTATGTAATAAATCGATGGAAGAATATATGAGGTAGGATATGCAACCACAATGCCTGGGATTTGATTCCAAAGGGAATGCTATCAAACTGAGTTGAAATTTGTCCTGAAATAATCCATGAATTCGGTTTTGTCTTCGCAAGCAACTGCTACATCAAGCGATGGAAGTCCATCATCTTCTTTTTTTTTATGTGTAAGGACTGGAAAAATTCGCGGTTTCAATGACCACTAGGATAGACTCCACGATTCTCTATGTACTCGGGCAACTATCACCTGGTCATTGGCTACCGACTCGGGACACCTGTTTACTGCGATTCTTATGATTCGATACTTCTTTTGTTGAGTGTTTGCCATTGGCTCAGAGTCCTTCAGGTAAACTGCGGTCCAATCACTGGCGCAGCTAAACGAGTTTGGATTCCAGCCTGTCTCGAAAGGAATCCGCGAATTTTTCCGGTCTCTATTTATGTGTTAAATTCATGAACCCATTTCTTTTTACGTACACCTTATGCCAGACGACACAACCGAGTTTCGTGTGACGCCCACTTCGCTCGTCGCGGCGCCACCTTCGTGTCGCCCCGAGGCCGAGTGTTGGAGGTCAAAAGCCCACAGTCAGTGCCCCTCCGCCAGTTCGACGGGTCGTCCCCCGCGGCACTTCCCCCAACCCCCGCGCCATCACGTCGCGTAATGCGGACCATTATTTCTTTGCCCGAACTTGCACTCGTGCGCGAGCTGGTGCTGCCCCTTTCCCCCTCTCGCCCAGTCATTAGCGGCGGCTCCAGGCGAGGTCTTAATGAGACTTTTTACCGCGGCGACGGGTCAAGAGGGGAACCCCGCTCCCCCGACCCCCGACAAACTCCTCGTTCACGCTACGAGAAGTAGCGTGAGAGGGGCCGAGGGGGGGGGGGGGGGTGGAAGCAACGACGACTTGAACGTTTTAATTAAAAACTCCCGCGCCGAATGCTAGAGGGGGGGGGGGAAGGAGGAAAGAAACGAGGCAAACAGATTATTTATCCCTCGGAGGTCAAATATTCTGTAGACGACCATTTCAAGAAATTACTTGGGAATTAAGAGCTGGGCGTGGAAAGGTGGGGTCTGAACCTCACTAAGAAGGGCATAAGATCGTTCATAACAACCGAGAAGAGAAGCACTTCAGGACGGGGAAGGGACCGTCTACGTGCGGTCGTGATAATGACGTCCCATTACAGCTGCCCGCTCGTGCCTGCTTCTATTTCGGCGAATGAGACGTCGGTTCCCAAATGACCTCTCTTACACGCTCGCCTGTAAACTGGCACGTACTTATAAGGTTGTTCATTTTCGTTGTAAGTGTCGTACCGTGTAAGCTTACACAAGCTGGATTCGGAGAAAGGTTGAACGCGCCTTTTATTTTCCTGATTCTCCTCTTGCATTAGTCCACCAGAAACATGAAATGTAATCTTATCACTTCACCACGGCAAGTGCAGGTAAATAAATTTGATATTTTACAACCATGTTTTGATTTCCCATAATATTAGTCCTCAACTAGGAATTTATATTGCTTAAGGTTGTCAAACATCCTACTCTCTAGGTTTTATTGTATAAGGTCACTGCGTTGTTCCTAAATAACTTCTTTAAAAAATACACCAACTCATCCTTAGAAACTGTTTAAAGAAGCCTCATTTTTCGGTCGTATATAATACGTAATTAGCGTACTTCGTTTCCAGTTCATCTCCTTCTGTCATATCTACAATATCTTGCAGCTCTCTAACCACTAACCAACCACAACTCAGACACGAATGTTGACAGTAAGGAACAGTACTCCAAACTTTGGATCTTGGGTGTATTATACGGAAACTTGCTATTTTATATTTCACTGAGTTTTTTTTTTTACTTTTTCATATAACTGTTGCGATTTAGGCTGTCAATATCATTCTAGCATATCTATGTTCTATGTTAAAGAATTTCGAATTTGTGTCTGAACAGTTTCAAATAAAATCACTCAGCAAGTCATCATTCCGAAAATCGAATTCTTGTGACATAGTTGGTTGGTACAAGTTGTAGTGCGAGATATTTGGAGTTCAAATTCAAGGTAAAGCATAGGTTCATATCCCCAATTTTATGTATTTCACATTTTTGCTAAATAGGATAGTTTAGCAATGGCGTATGTCCAAAAGCTTACATCAAGTCTGGATAGTTTACAGTACAGATTTAATCTATAGCTCAACAAGGCACAAGATTTAGCTTCTTTCATTTGCTGGAGTGAACATTCATTTCGTAAATTTTGTCCAGCAGTTGCTTACGGAAGCATATCAAATACTGACTAGGGCTTCTAAAAGTAAGGAAGTAAGATACAAATTTCTCGTCGTGCCCATTATTTAAAAAAATTATATATTATTTATTAATACAATATTGTACCCATAAGGAACTAATCAATTATTTGTGCATGTATCAGTTTCTCCTATGTCCATCACAAATATACGAGGGTTATTTTTTTTTCAACCTCCGATCGGCTGTAATAAAAAAAACGGGACTGAATTGGGAAATTATTTTAATGTCAAAAGAAACGTACATCTTTTCTATTTTTCCACATAATCACCGTGCAGATTGAGGCATTTGTCGTACCGATGCACCAGCTTTCCAATACCCTCTGCATAAAATGATGCCTCCTGCCTATTCAGCCACGTTTTAACAGTGCTCTGCAGTTCATCATTGGTGTTGAAGCGTCGTCCTCCAAGCCACTTTTTCAACGTGGGGAAAAGGTGATAGTCACTCGGTGCCAAATCCGGACTGTAAGGAGGGTCATCAAACACAACTGAGGTGTAAGTTGGCCGCTCCACATGGTTGGTGGAAGGGGGTAAACACTACGAGACGTTTCGATTCGTGTACGAGCGATTAGGGTATCGATTAATGGGCATGCCATGGAGAAATGAAACTGTAATCACACTGCAGGGCACTGTTTAAACGTGGCTGAATAGGCAGGAGGCATCATTTTATGCAGAGGGTATTGGAAAGCTGGTGCATGGGTACGACAAATGCCTCAATCTGCACGGTGATTATGTGGAAAAATAGAGTAAAGATGTACGTTTCTTTTGACATTAAGATAATTTCCCAATTCATTCCCGTTTTTTTATTACAGCCGATCGGAGGTTGAAAAAAAAATAACCCTCGTACATTAATTTCTGACAACTACCAAGACATTTGGTTTCAACGGTAATTTATTCTTAAGCATGTTGTTGTATTTTAGTCAACGTTTCCCAACATGCATGCACACACATATGTATCAGGATGTCTCATAACAAAATGTCAAGCTGAGAACAGATGATAAGCCTATTAATTACGGTTCTGAATCAAAAACCAAAATTCAAAATAGGTCATACTTTTCAAGTTACAAGCATTTTTTCTGTACCAAATATTAGAGAATATAACTAGGATTTTTTTATAAATAACGCTGCTATTGATAACAATTCAAAATAAAATCTAACATGCTATACTTTTGGGGCAAAAATTATTTGCACGACTTAGGCGGCAAAAATTTTTAATCGGGGAAATTTGACTATTCACATGTTAAAAAAAAATTTCTAACTTAATATGTTATTTTTTTTTGATTTGCCACATTTTCAAATAAATTGCTAAACTAGCACAGTATTTTTTTTTTACAGTATGACTAGTTAAATTTCCCAATTCAACTATTTTTGTTTCCCCTCAAAAATATAGCATGGTTGATATTTTTAATTTTACCAATGGTAAGGATATTGGATAGAAAAAATTTTTAAGTCACAGTATCTAATAATTTAGTGCAAGGTGGGGATTAAAAAACGTTTGAAGAAAATTCAATAGTTTGACAACTACGACACATTTTTTAATTTTTTAATTTATATTCTATCTATTGTTTCTCGGCTTGACGTTTAGTTATGGAACATTCTAAATGTATATATACCTATACCACTAAAAGAATTCAGGCTGCTCTATAGTCGTCATTTCGAAGGGCGGTCTTCAAAACTCAATATTCCTGTTAAACTTTCGGGTAGACAGTGAATGTAATATAGCCTTTTGAAGAACAAGATTAAATGAATAAAACACAGACACTTAAGTGAATTATAGCTGTTTAGAATATTTCACTCTACAACTAGACTCGTGTTTGACCCCAAACTCAGCAGTTAATATATTTAGTCGTTACTAGTTTATAAGACATTCCGCTAAGGCAAAAGGCATAAAAAGGGAACATTAATATCATATCAATTAAGGTAAGAAATTGTTCGGAAACTTGGACATCTAGGTGTGTATAGAATGAAGCATCTAATGAAATACTATAAAATTATTTCTCACTGGTATTACAAAAAGAAAGAGAACTGAAGTCTTTGGAATGTTTTTTTTTCGGGCGAAAACATGGCAAAACTGATGTACCTGAGATTTATTGGCGAAGGCAGAAGCTAGAGATGATGACTGACGCGAAGAAGTGAATTGATGGTTGGAAAAACTTTGGAAATATTAACGTCATTCAGGACTGCACATCATAGTAAACGTGATGAAAGTAAAAGGTGTCATTTGAAAAGTTAAATAAACATGAAGATATGATGAGAAAATGAATTAAAGACTTGTTAGTTAAGGGGATCTATTGATAAGCATAGAAGTCCAAGGAGTGCGGTAGCAAACGGATGAAGATACCGATAACTTGATCAGTAACCACAAAAATAACGTGTGTGATAAATTTATGCATAGCATCAAGGATGAGATTACGAGTTTCGTACCTGTAAGTTTATCTCTATATATATCCAAACTTTCAAGACTTGGCGCTGGGCTGCCAAAGATGGTGATGAAGAGCGCTTTACGTGATGTAGCAGTTTCCCCGACTATTGCAGTCCACCTCTGCTCCACAATGATTTACTCACCCTCACCCATTCCATGGACTGTTGGAAGTCGATAGATCATAAATGTCAAAAGTGGCTGAGGCAGGAAATTTAATGGATGAAAATAAGTATAATAAACCAAAATAGTGAAATTTAAAATACAAAATCATATAAGTTATGTGGGTATTAGCTTTTGGGTCATTTCAGCGACAAAAAATAAAGATAAAATATTAGGTGTATATAAATCAAAAACACACGAGTTTTACCCTTGCACCAAATCCATTTTAGAAGACCTCAATTTAGAGATTTTGGTTTCTGCTGTTTAGTGTGTAAGGATTCTTGTGTTAGGAACCAGTTCTACGTTCAATGAAGAAAACATGAAACATGAAATGCATCTCTTAAGGTTAAAGATTTTTATTATAACACTTCAGTCTCATAACTTCAAAGGTCATTTTTTAACAATACGTCGAATTCGACAGACTGGAAATATATTAGGCTACAAGGTTCTTGGATGTCAAATTTCTTGAGAGCCCTGTGTGTCATTTAAAAGCGTGTTTGAATTATGTGAATACACATATGTTTATATAGTTAGGTGGTTACAAAAGCTTTTGATGAAAGCTTAATATACCATTCATATTGTGCAAAGGCACTCGAGCTATGCAACAAGGGGGACGCACCCAGTCTGCTCTGGAACTCGCGCTCCAGCTCGCTCACGAACAGCGAGTCCCGCACGAAGTCGCTGCCGAAGGACGCCATGATCTCGGATATCTTGGCCCACTCCTCCTGCTCGTCGAAGGGGCTGAGGATGGACAATGACTTGTCCGCCGCCCCCGGCGCCGCCGCCGCGCCGCCCCCGCGCGACGACGGAGGCGGCGCCCGCCGGCACACCACGGCGGCGGCGTCCTCCGGCCCGTCCAGCCTGCAGCCGGGCGTCGCAGCGCTCTCGTACACGCTGCGCAGCCGCCGCAGCGTCTTGGGGCGCTCCGCGGGCGCCGCCCTGTGGCACGGCTCCTGCGCCGTCGAGCCCTTCAGCAGCCCTGCAGCACCGCGCCAACACACACTCTCACAAGCTGCGCCACTCTGCTCGCTGTCACGTGCAACACTACACTCTGTACTCTGCAGCGCCCTGTGGCACGGCTCCTGTGCCGTCGAGCCCTTCAGCAGCCCTGCAGCACCGCGCCAACACACACTCTCACAAGCTGCGCCACTCTGCTCGCTGTCACGTGCAACACTACACTCTGTACTCTGCAGCGCCCTGTGGCACGGCTCCTGTGCCGTCGAGCCCTTCAGCAGCCCTGCAGCACCGCGCCAACACACACTCTCACAAGCTGCGCCACTCTGCTCGCTGTCACGTGCAACACTACACTCTGTACTCTGCAGCGCCCTGTGGCACGGCTCCTGTGCCGTCGAGCCCTTCAGCAGCCCTGCAGCACCGCGCCAACACACACTCTCACAAGCTGCGCCACTCTGCTCGCTGTCACGTGCAACACTACACTCTGTACTCTGCAGCGCCCTGTGGCACGGCTCCTGTGCCGTCGAGCCCTTCAGCAGCCCTGCAGCACCGCGCCAACACACACTCTCACAAGCTGCGCCACTCTGCTCGCTGTCACGTGCAACACTACACTCTGTACTCTGCGGCGCCCTGTGGCACGGCTCCTGCGCCGTCGAGCCCTTCAGCAGCCCTGCAGCACCGCGCCAACACACACTCTCACAAGCTGCGCCACTCTGCTCGCTGTCACGTGCAACACTACACTCTGTACTCTGCAGCGCCCTGTGGCACGGCTCCTGCGCCGTCGAGCCCTTCAGCAGCCCTGCAGCACCGCGCCAACACACACTCTCACAAGCTGCGCCACTCTGCTCGCTGTCACGTGCAACACTACACTCTGTACTCTGCAGCGCCCTGTGGCACGGCTCCTGCGCCGTCGAGCCCTTCAGCAGCCCTGCAGCACCGCGCCAACACACACTCTCACAAGCTGCGCCACTCTGCTCGCTGTCACGTGCAACACTACACTCTGTACTCTGCAGCGCCCTGTGGCACGGCTCCTGTGCCGTCGAGCCCTTCAGCAGCCCTGCAGCACCGAGCCAACACACACTCTCACAAGCTGCGCCACTCTGCTCGCTGTCACGTGCAACACTACACTCTGTACTCTGCAGCGCCCTGTGGCACGGCTCCTGTGCCGTCGAGCCCTTCAGCAGCCCTGCAGCACCGCGCCAACACACACTCTCACAAGCTGCGCCACTCTGCTCGCTGTCACGTGCAACACTACACTCTGTACTCTGCAGCGCCCTGTGGCACGGCTCCTGTGCCGTCGAGCCCTTCAGCAGCCCTGCAGCACCGAGCCAACACACACTCTCACAAGCTGCGCCACTCTGCTCGCTGTCACGTGCAACACTACACTCTGTACTCTGCGGCGCCCTGTGGCACGGCTCCTGTGCCGTCGAGCCCTTCAGCAGCCCTGCAGCACCGAGCCAACACACACTCTCACAAGCTGCGCCACTCTGCTCGCTGTCACGTGCAACACTACACTCTGTACTCTGCGGCGCCCTGTGGCACGGCTCCTGTGCCGTCGAGCCCTTCAGCAGCCCTGCAGCACCGCGCCAACACACACTCTCACAAGCTGCGCCACTCTGCTCGCTGTCACGTGCAACACTATACTCTGTACTCTGCAGCGCCCTGTGGCACGGCTCCTGTGCCGTCGAGCCCTTCAGCAGCCCTGCAGCACCGAGCCAACACACACTCTCACAAGCTGCGCCACTCTGCTCGCTGTCACGTGCAACACTACACTCTGTACTCTGCGGCGCCCTGTGGCACGGCTCCTGTGCCGTCGAGCCCTTCAGCAGCCCTGCAGCACCGCGCCAACACACACTCTCACAAGCTGCGCCACTCTGCTCGCTGTCACGTGCAACACTACACTCTGTACTCTGCAGCGCCCTGTGGCACGGCTCCTGTGCCGTCGAGCCCTTCAGCAGCCCTGCAGCACCGAGCCAACACACACTCTCACAAGCTGCGCCACTCTGCTCGCTGTCACGTGCAACACTACACTCTGTACTCTGCAGCGCCCTGTGGCACGGCTCCTGTGCCGTCGAGCCCTTCAGCAGCCCTGCAGCACCGAGCCAACACACACTCTCACAAGCTGCGCCACTCTGCTCGCTGTCACGTGCAACACTACACTCTGTACTCTGCAGCGCCCTGTGGCACGGCTCCTGCGCCGTCGAGCCCTTCAGCAGCCCTGCAGCACCGCGCCAACACACACTCTCACAAGCTGCGCCACTCTGCTCGCTGTCACGTGCAACACTACACTCTGTACTCTGCAGCGCCCTGTGGCACGGCTCCTGTGCCGTCGAGCCCTTCAGCAGCCCTGCAGCACCGAGCCAACACACACTCTCACAAGCTGCGCCACTCTGCTCGCTGTCACGTGCAACACTACACTCTGTACTCTGCAGCGCCCTGTGGCACGGCTCCTGCGCCGTCGAGCCCTTCAGCAGCCCTGCAGCACCGCGCCAACACACACTCTCACAAGCTGCGCCACTCTGCTCGCTGTCACGTGCAACACTACACTCTGTACTCTGCAGCGCCCTGTGGCACGGCTCCTGTGCCGTCGAGCCCTTCAGCAGCCCTGCAGCACCGCGCCAACACACACTCTCACAAGCTGCGCCACTCTGCTCGCTGTCACGTGCAACACTACACTCTGTACTCTGCAGCGCCCTGTGGCACGGCTCCTGTGCCGTCGAGCCCTTCAGCAGCCCTGCAGCACCGAGCCAACACACACTCTCACAAGCTGCGCCACTCTGCTCGCTGTCACGTGCAACACTACACTCTGTACTCTGCAGCGCCCTGTGGCACGGCTCCTGTGCCGTCGAGCCCTTCAGCAGCCCTGCAGCACCGCGCCAACACACACTCTCACAAGCTGCGCCACTCTGCTCGCTGTCACGTGCAACACTACACTCTGTACTCTGCAGCGCCCTGTGGCACGGCTCCTGTGCCGTCGAGCCCTTCAGCAGCCCTGCAGCACCGAGCCAACACACACTCTCACAAGCTGCGCCACTCTGCTCGCTGTCACGTGCAACACTACACTCTGTACTCTGCGGCGCCCTGTGGCACGGCTCCTGTGCCGTCGAGCCCTTCAGCAGCCCTGCAGCACCGAGCCAACACACACTCTCACAAGCTGCGCCACTCTGCTCGCTGTCACGTGCAACACTACACTCTGTACTCTGCGGCGCCCTGTGGCACGGCTCCTGTGCCGTCGAGCCCTTCAGCAGCCCTGCAGCACCGCGCCAACACACACTCTCACAAGCTGCGCCACTCTGCTCGCTGTCACGTGCAACACTACACTCTGTACTCTGCAGCGCCCTGTGGCACGGCTCCTGTGCCGTCGAGCCCTTCAGCAGCCCTGCAGCACCGAGCCAACACACACTCTCACAAGCTGCGCCACTCTGCTCGCTGTCACGTGCAACACTACACTCTGTACTCTGCGGCGCCCTGTGGCACGGCTCCTGTGCCGTCGAGCCCTTCAGCAGCCCTGCAGCACCGCGCCAACACACACTCTCACAAGCTGCGCCACTCTGCTCGCTGTCACGTGCAACACTACACTCTGTACTCTGCAGCGCCCTGTGGCACGGCTCCTGTGCCGTCGAGCCCTTCAGCAGCCCTGCAGCACCGAGCCAACACACACTCTCACAAGCTGCGCCACTCTGCTCGCTGTCACGTGCAACACTACACTCTGTACTCTGCAATGTTTCACACACTACCAGGGCTCACGGCTACAGCCACTCACTAGCTGACATATGTACACTGACTTTTTTTTTAATAAAACAGAAATAATCATGTAAAATTGTATATTTGTATATTTTCTTGAACACAACTGTTTCGCTACAAAAGAGTGTTTGCAGTAACACTGGATTCAGATTCTTTCCCGTGCATTTAAGCTTTGTGTTGTCTTATTAACTCTAATAATAAAAGTTATTTGTAAACCATTCCCTCAGTATCTTTTTAGAAAAAATTCTCCTATAATACGCATGATATAATAAAATTAAATAAAATTTTTGGATATTTGTTTATTTTTTCCACTGCTTAAAAAATCATGCTTGAATGAATCAACGATAAAATATAATATTATATGTCTTTTTCGTAAGAAATATACATTATTATCTAAAAAAAACTATTTATAAATGCAATAATAACCATAGTAATATGTTGCATAAAGTTACGATATCTGTCCTGTAGTATTACAAACTAATTTTCTTGGCAACTGGTTTCCAAAAAGGAAATTGTTGTTAAAGAACAGAATTTTTTTTATCATTAACACTCAAGACGTTCAATGGACGTCACTTCGGCTGCTGCCACAGAACTTCACACTTACTCGTGGTTTGTAATACACTCCTAACTTATCTATGTAACTTATCCCATTACACTTCTGTGAGATTATTTGTTCAAAGCCATTTACCATGACATGGTTTTCACAAGAGTCGGTCGTACGCTTTATAAATCTGTGATATATACTGTACAGGAGACACCATGTAGCCCTACAATAATTTTCATGATATGTGGTAACACGTCGGCTCTTATATACTGGTTTAGGGCACTGTGAACGGTCATAGTGAACGCGTGTTCAGTTTCGTTCGTAGGTGAAAACAACATGGACACGGCTGGAAAAAACTTTCCCCCTGATAACATTAAAATTTTTATGACGAGGTGTCTTTTACTTCCTGGGGTACAGAATATGAAACTGTTGGAACTACCGCGAATCTCACCGAATATTTGCAGTCGGATGTTATATACACTGTTAGAAATTACCGTAAATGTACGGACTTTTAATCGAAGAATCAACCTCAAATAAACGAAATGTTCTTTGTAATTTCAAATAACTGAATCTTCGTAGAAACTAAGATGTGTTTTTTTTTTATTTCCGGGTTGTATGTTACGTTATTTACAAAAAAATAGAGACACGCACGTAGACGAAATAAGAGTGTTCTAAACAAGTTTTTAAAGGTTTGTTAATATACCAAGACTATTCTTGGATATTGTTTAGGATTCGTATTCAAAGAAAGTTAACTCAGTGAACGTATCTACATTTCTGAAGATAGCTGTAACTTTACGAAGATCCCTGGATAATTTTTAACCAGCGTCTTTCAAAAACAAAAATTCAAATTCGGTCATACTTTTCAAGTTACAAGCATTTTTTCTGTACCAAATATTAGAGAGTGTAACTAGGATTTTTTTATATAAATAACGCTGCTATTGATGACAATTCAAAATAAAATCAAACATGCTATACTTTTGGGGGCAAAAATTATTTGCACGACTTAGGCGGCAAAAATTTTTAATCGGGGAAATTTGACTATTCACATTGCTAAAAAAAAAAAATTTGCTAACTTAATATGTAATTTTTTTTTAATTTGCCACATTTTAAAATAAATTGCTAAATTAGCACAGTATAAATTGAAGGTGGAAATTTTTAACAGTGTATCTGCAGTAGTTGAGATGGTTTCGTGTCTGAAGCGTGTGTGCCGTGAGATCGACGACGGGTTTTCGTTGTTTCGTGTCGGGAGGAGGGCTTTCACATCAGTTCCAGCGCAAGTGGTTGCACGCAGTCCCCGGGGTGTGGGGATACGGAATGGAGCGGTAGCCGGGCATCGGAGCAACGCTCGGAAGTCTCGAAGCGTGATGAAAAAAAAGCGCACACACCACCCGACAGTCCGTGCAGACGTCCGCGCAGGAGTTTTCGGGCCGCGCCGGTATTAATGTTCGCGGTCTCGTGCGTCTGCTATTCTCCTCCCCCCCCTCCGAAAGCGAACAAGCCCTCGTAACGCGTTGGCATCCCCTCTCCAACCCACCACCACCAACCCTGCAACAACCCCTAACTTTCCCGCACACACGCACACACCACCACACCCCCTCTCTTACTTGAAACGCGCAAGCCATCCTTTTCGCGTTTGTCGACGTGATTAAAATTACAAATTTTAATCCACGTTTCCGGCAGCGCGGTTGTTTGCACACTGTCTTACTTCTCTCTCTCTCTCACACACACTTCACCGCCTCACCCCTTCTGGAACGACGACGGCTCGGTGGAACCCTATCCTTCACCGACCATCGCCCACGGACATCCTTCGCCTTCAGCTCCACGGGATGGAGAGAAAGAGATTCGTGGATTGTGATCACCATACGCGCGGTTTGATCCAACCAGAGTGGATCCTGCTCGTCTCGCTGATCATCCAGGACGGACGGCCTTCCTCTCACGAACCACTCGCCCAGCTATACATATATATATATATATATATATATTTTTTTAAAGTTGGACCGGGTACGTGATTTCGAAATCCTGACAGACTTCGCGAACGCTTTATCTATTAATAGAGCCAAATTTTACTGTCAGTGTTTTCAGTACTTCTGCCAATTTTTATTTGAAAACTCAAATATTTTATGTTAGCTAAATTTCTCTTAAACTCTTAAATGAAATTAATGTCCATATATAGCAAACAATGACGTACACCCAAATTAAAAATAAATATATAAAATATTTTATATTAAAGATTTACGATGATGAGACCATACACGTGACAATTTAAGTTTGTTCACACTATTCTGGGTCTCGCAAATAATTATTTTTTTTATTTTTTTATTTTTTGCTCATGTAAATATTTCGCATTTCATATATTTTAAATATATATATACCTATATATATATATATATATATCAGTATTATTAATTTTAACCCCACGCGTACTTCAAAGGGTTGTACCAATTCGATTATAAGTGTGTATATAAAACAACATAATTTTCAACACAGTACAGCCAGAAGGACTCTTTTCACACAACCCAAAATTATTGAGTTTCAACATGTAATGTAGCGACATCCTTCCTAAAATAGTCTTATGAAAATACGTATTCGTCCAATACAATAAATTGTCCTTGTATAAGCAATGCATTTAAGATTATTCACATCGTTATTGTATCGGGTAATTTTTGATGTGTAACGTCTTAGCTGTCGGTACACGGTATTTGGTGGGAGTAATTTCTTGAATGGATTGAAAGTCGTATATTTACCACGATGCTGGAATATGTAGCGGATGGCGCAAACGAAAGTTCACAAAGCCAAATGTAAACTTTGAATTATTAACTGTTTGATTAATTTTAACAAGATGGGCCGTTCTTAAATAAAATACCCTTGTCCAAATTAGGATCCAAAGTCAGGGTTTAAAAAGTTTTTCAAGTCTTTTATCGGAGCCGTTTTGCTCTACAATTCGAATGAATGAACAGTCAACGTAGTTGCTCCGGCAGCGAATTCTAGCGGCGGATGCGGAAACTACGTGTGATTCACGCCCAGAAACTTAGATGAAAAGACAACTTGCGTATATTTATCACGCTCGGCATTATTTTAAATTTTAAAGAATTTTTACGTTAAATTCGTGTCCTAGATTCGTACTATATGTGCATTTGCAACATGAGAAAACATGAATTTGATCGTTAACCAAGGTTAGATAATACACATCACTTTCATATACATACTGAAAGACTAGCTGACTTTTAAAAATTTTTTTTTAAATATTCGCAAATGGTTTTCTGACGTCATGACTCAAATTAGCGAGAAAATATTGTGTAATTCCGGGCTTGTATAGCAACAACACGCTAACTTCCATGATTCATATTTCAAGTGGCTATCCGCGCCGTTAATGACTTGGCAAGAGAGGTGACAGCGTTAAGACATAGATACGCTGATCTGGAGTAGGCTATCTGGTTTACAATATCGGTCCAATTACCTTTGTTTTTGGTTCTCCAATTTTTCCAGAACAAATTAGCCCAAAGTTGGAAAAGTTTCTGAACAAAAGCTGTGACTGTCCCCTCCCCACCCCACCCCGCATAATTTCGCTGTTTGCCTAGCTGACAGTAACACTTGAGATTTAAAAAATATTTATTTTTTCACTAACATCGGATACAAAAATTGTTGCTAACCCTATGAAAACTAAATCACAAAACCAACTTTCAAAACAAATAACACCAGTTTTTCCAGAAAATAAACCTTACCCATATGTCACAAGAAAATGGCTTCCGGTAAAAAAAAATTAAGCTTGAAGAATCTTTTTATTCAAAATAAAAATCTGGGTGTTTTTTCAATGTCAGGCGTCACTAAATAACGGTAACCGCATTTAACAGAATTATTGTAGCACTTAAATTATTTGGCGTTTTTAAAGGTATAGTGGTGTCATGTTACTTGCTGTTCGCAATTTAGATTCGTTTCAAAAGACAAGCCGTAATCTAATAATTTTGCTACCGTGTTGTCCAAGTTAATATCAAAGGTGTCGCCTAGAACACTTTATTATTCAGCCCGTTCGCACGTGGTTCGTGGCATTTAAAAAAAAAAAAAAAGAAACGCACGCGATGTGTGTTCCTGGAATATGATTAGAAAACGCGTCGCTCGTGAGCGCAGGAGAAGTCGGGTCGGCGGGACAGGTGTTCTAACGAGCTTCACTCCGTGAAGAGCAGGGTCGGTGGTGTACGGTGCTCGGAGAGACTGCTGTCAGGACGTCTCTCCGCGCGCGCCCGTGCGTGCAGCGGGCCTTTGTGCGCGCGCGGTCCCTCCGGGGTCGTGTGACGAGGCGAGCGACGAAAATATAAATATATATGCGTGTGTTTTCGTATAACTAATTAATATGAAGAGTGCGAGAGCTCCAGTCATTTCTGCGTCGCGCGCGAAACGTTGTCTGTCCCGTCACCAGCACGCCAAGCTGAGCATATATTTTTTTTGTGTGCACAAAAGTTAGAGTGGACAGTCACGGACCCTCAACCCCCTACACCCACCCCTCCACCCAAAAAAAAACAACACTTTTTCTACCTACATACCTACCAGGAGTATGCCGCTCACACACACACACCAAACGCACGGCACACACATACTCCTCCCTCCTCGCTGGGCTCTGTTTTTTTTTTTTTTTTTTACGGAGTTACGTACATTTCCTCCCACACTCCTTCACCCCACAAGCCTTCCTACCGGTATATTTCATTCGGTGGTGTGCTTTTTAATTTTTTTTTTTTTTTTTTTTTTCGCGTGCGAAGATGTGGGAAATCTGCGCTCGCCGGTGAAACAAATATCCCGGTCGCGCTCTCTTCATCATTTCAAGCCCACCTGCCCCCCCTCCCACTACCCTTGCATTTCACCGCTACCTCTCGGTAATGCCACTGTCCGCAAAAATTCCATACTGGCTTCCGCAGACCGGCTTCTGAACATCTCCAGCCTTCTGCAAACAGCCGCTGACATCTCTACCTGCATTTCGCCACGAGGTTTTTACGCAAGGCGACGTACAGCTGAAAAATGCATGGTGCTTGGATTTGGACACCTGCATTTCATGTCTGCATGTCAAATACCGGGTCCAGTTGGAGGCTGCTCGCATAATAACAAAATTAAAAAAAAAAAAATATTTTTTTTTTTTATTTTCCTCCTAGGAACATTCCCGCTGAATTTCTATCGTAGAACAAATTTATAGTCTCCAGTTTCTGTGGTGTGCTGTTTTGGACGCGGGTGCCAAAATTTGCTATCAGTAAATAGAGCACGAATGTTTCGCCGGCTCATTGGGTGGCAAATGTGGCTTGAAGCACTCATACATGTTGATGACTGGACTGCAGTGCTGCTCTTGACGGGTCCTAGACGACCCAGAGCCAGTTGTAAACAAGGAGAAAAGTGATTACCTGGATGCCCTGTAAGGCCACCACACAAGGAGGGCAGGTGTTAGAGCCATTGGCTCGAGGCAGCATGTACTCTTCAGTGAGTACAGTAATAAGCTGGCCATAACTTGGGAGGACGACAAGCGTAGGATATGTGAAAACGGAATCCACACGGTCCCCCATGGCTATATCGGAGGCGACGAATAATTTTTTTTCTGTAAATGGTTTTTGATGTACATATTTTCTGTTTTGTTGCATATATTTTTTGTTTTATAGTTTCCATTTTTTTTGTATAGTTACAGTTTTTTGTTGTATAGTTTCCGTTTTTGTTGTGCAGTTTCTGTTTTTGCTGTACAGTTTATGTTTTTTTGTACAAAATATGTTCTTAATTTAATAAATAAGATTTTACCTACATATTACTTATTATTTTTTAATTTTTATAACCTATATCCCCCAAGGTACTGATAGTCTACTTATAACTGTCTTAGAGAATGGTAAAATGTAATTATATGCAGACATTAAAAATATCTGCTTCCATGCAGCTTTTAAAACACGAGCACGCAAACATGAAAAGAGAATATTACTTGTGAGTTAGAACTCTGAAAAATTTCTGGTCCAATAAGATGGGGTAGTAAATGTTTTTTTTTTAAATTATCATTACTCTAACTATCGCATCCACAACGATAGTATTGATAACATATATTTTAGTTTTACCAATGAACACTCCGACAGGCTTAATTACATATTGGCAAGTCGACTCTAGCCTGGAGTAAAATAAATCAACGGAATACTCGTTTCTCTATCTATGGTCATTTGTTTACTGCTGTGTATACGCATCTTAACATTAAAAACATTTTTCTTAACTTAAAAAAAAAACATAGCTTATGTTCATCAGACAGTGTACATTTAAAACTGGACTTTTTTCACATCAGTACAGTAGTTTCAATATTATTTTTTTATAAACAAACTTCCACTTTATATTTATAATACAAGTATAGATTTAAAAGCTTAAATTTAGTAACCTAGAACAAGGAAAAAAACTGTGTCATACATTTACCGCTCTGAGTTGCGCTACAATGATTAGCGTGAAATATTTATCTGCCGATTTGCTAGCCGTATTAATATGGCACTGTTGATAAGTTGAATAAAGCTATTTATATTTTCATAATTTTTTTAAATATTTAAGAAATTTAAATAATAACAAAACATTATAAGATTTAAATAATTTAATCCTTTTAGTTTATTATTTGTGTGGTATATATATATATATATATATATATATATATATATAAAATACCAAGAAAAAAATTCTCAAAAATACAACATAACGTACAAACTACCAGGAATAATCGCAAAGTCGTATAACATGGTTGGTGATAAAATTTGAATGAATTAAATTTGTGCCTAAACCAACCAACAACATTAATCAACAACATCCAACCACCAAAACTACATGTGTTATCCTGAACTTCAACTACCACAACACCAACTAATAACCAAAATATCTAGTTGTACTTTCCTGCATGTGTTATATTAGACTTCAAGTGAAATCAACCAAAAAAACCACCAAAGGTTAGCCGTGCCTTCCTACAAATGTTATTTTAGCCTTAATGAGTCAGGGGTGCTATCTGTGTTAATTAGGCGGGATGATAAGCGGGACGCTCGCTGGTGCTTCTAGCGCGGTGTCGCCTCTGGACTGGCGCGCAGTCTTCTCGTCGTCACAGGATAACTGTGTAATTTGAACGGTGACCGTAACATTTTAAGGCCGAGAAATGAAATGAAGATAAAGGTGTAATGCAAGTCCCTTAAGTGCTTTCAAGAATCTGTACCGGTTGTTTTACGCCTAAAAATTACTCTGAAAACATGCGTTTTAGCCATTTTAACTCTTATAAAAATACAGTTTAAAAACTTAATCCGAAATGAAAAGTACTTTTCGGCCCTCAGCGAACTCTTAAATGCTTTTCGTAAGCAGACCCCACTCGTATATCCTGAGTAGTTTTGAGATCGCGTTGTTTTCCCCTGGAGCTCTGCGCACCGCGTGTGTGCCCGGGTGGGCGGGGGCATCAAGTCGTCCACCTCTTGCCGGCGCAACAGCCTGCCTGCACGACCCTTCGACCAGCTGTTAATCACGACGACTCCAGAACCACAATCACCCGCAAGGTGTAGGGGGGGGGGGGGGGGGAAAGGGGGCAGGCGGTTGGCCGCTTCTAGCCGACTCGGCCACGTGTGCGCCAACCAGGACGGACGTCGGAAGGCGAGCCACCCCCCTCTCCTCCCTCTTCCACCCTACACAAACCTGGTCGCCCAACGGCGTTTTAATTAAAATGCTCTTAAATTGCTCGGGCCTCTGCCGCGGAAGAAAATGACGAAGAGGAGGAGGGGGGGGGGGGAGGAACGGAGAAAAAATAAAGTTTCAGAAATGAATAAATGAAAGCCTCTGCTACCGCAGGAAAAGTGATGGAAAGAGGGGGGGGGGGGGAAGTGACTCTCAGGTGAGAGGGTTGAAACACTGAATCCCCCCGCTCGATTCCCCTTCCTTTCGGGGAAGATTGGGCGTGGCCAAAGGGGTGGAGAACAGCCAATCCCCAACGCTCCGCTCTCGTTACACACCTACCTTGCCGTGGACGGAACCTCTTTCCGCTCGCGCGTGTGGGTTTCAAATCTCCGCGAGCGCCAGGGGTAATTTGTGACCTTTGTGCGGGTCCTGACCCTCACGTCCCGTCAACCCCCTGCTTTTCAGGCTCTCTTTTATTTCACCTCGTCCTCCACACGCTGTGCTGCTTCCGTTATGGACGTCGTTATTTCATTTCGGGAGACTCCTTGTGTGGGTGGTTGTATGGGAGTGCGGTGCTACCACCACCAACGCCAGGACACGTGACAATGGAGCAAAGTCCCTGTACGGCGAGTAACCTCCTCCTACCCCTCCTACTCCTCCTCCTCCACCTCATCATCACCATCACCTCCAGGTACCAGTCCTTTCCGGAACGTAAAGACTACGTTACTTGACGTAAGCTTTTGGACATACGCCATTGCTAAGCACTTTTTCTGCAGAAGAAAACTAAAAGATACCCAAAAGACAAAAAAACACAAATTAAGCAAAAAAATTGCTGTTGTCAAAAGGATATAAAAAATTTTTGGGTTCAATATTTTTGTGCTGTCATCATTTGTGGTTTTTTTTCGTTCTCTTCGTCCATTTTTCTTTGTTTTTCTTTGTTTGTTGACCATATTACTGTTATGGAATATTATGTGGTGTTTATATCCTGTTGACAACAGCAATTGTTTGCTTAATTTGTGTTTTTTGTCTTTTGGGTATTTTTTAGTTTTCTTCTACAGAAAAAAATCTCAGCAATGGCGTATGTCCAAAAGCTTACATCAAGTCATGCACTCCCATTGCACAAATCTTTCAAAGATAATATGTAAAGACTACGTGCTCCGCGCAGTCACAGTAATATCGAGTTCGGATTCTAACCCAGGCATTTATGCTTTGTGTTGTCCCAGTACCTCCATTATTTAAGTTATTTGTAAACCTTTCCTTGAATTGCTTTCCAGTATTAACTATTAAAATATAAAATTATGTGCCAATTTTTTGAAAGAAATACTTATTATTTTTATTTCAAAAACTTATTTCATATTTGCAAGTTAACCATAGTCGTGTTTTGCATAAAGTTACAATGTTTATATTGTAGCACTACAGACTATTTTTTTTTGGCAACTTGTTTCCAAAGGAATCTTTTGTAAAGGTACAGAATTTTTTTTTTCTGTATTGTGTTCCGTAACGATAGTCTGGGAAACAATACAGTTCACAGCTGCTTCGATCCTGATTCAATGAATTTTTCCTGACAAATTATTTCAGTGATACCTGAACACTATAAAGCCCCAATTTTGATCAATTATACAGCGGATCCTTCATACGGCACACACTTACCCTCTGATACAGAGTAAATTACATAAAATCATGTTTTCTATCGAGATCAGAACGTGAAGCTACGGTTAGCAGTATGTGGGTGGTAGTTCATGTACCACTTTACAGTGGCTGCTTTTAATTTGTTTTGATAAAAAAAATATTGGACTATATATTTCCAAAAATTCCATGATAAAAAGGTAAGATGTTTCCAATGGTAAGATTGAAAGTATACATTAAGTTGATTAAAGTTCCAAGATACCGCAAGTGACGAATTCTGCCCATCATTTTGTCAGCTTTTCCAATATGGTTTGGAAAAATTTTCCTGACAAATTATTTCAGTGATACAAAATCACCAATTTTACAGTGCAGTTCACTGATTCTTCAGTCTGTTCGCGGCCGCCATGATAAGGGCAAGGTAATTTGAAAAATGGTTAAGAGCTTATCATGAAGCTGATACGCACAATCACAAAACGTTGCAACGAATCGTTCACCAGCAGGTGTTTGGGAATTACACAATCTTACTATTATTTCCCTTAATTTAAAACATTTTTATTGGACATACGCCATTGGTTGGATTACACGGGATGTCATAAGGAAATCTAAATAATTCCAATACTAAGATAAACAGATAACACAGAATTTGACAGAAGTTGATTTTGGCTTGTTCTTCTCATGTTATGTATTCATCTATCTTGTCTATTCTTGAGGTTTTCCTATGACATATCGTGTCATCCAGCAATGACATATGTCCACGAAATGATTTTCCCATTGCAAGAATCATTCAATAAATGAATTATTTACCATATTCCCATGAATCTAATGCACGTTAAAAATTTTTGGCACAAGTTAGTGCATTTTTTTGTATTTCACTTATTTCATCAGTGGAGCTCCGTGAAATCTACTACCTGTTGGTCAACAAAAGTGTGCCAACTTAAAATTTAGTAAAAAAAAAAATACTTATAAACAGATTTAAATATCTTATTTATGTAATCATTGGGCAAGCGGGATGGGGTGGGGGGGGGGGGGAATAGTGACAAAAAACAATTCATATAATAGTTATGTCACTCTAAATCTGAATCAGTTATTTAAATCTGTAAAATACGATCACCAGCCAATCAAAGTTATTCTCATGGAATTAATGCTTATTGTAGTAGAGTTCAGTGAAAAGTCGGTGGTAAAACCTGGTATATTCCTGAAAAAAATTTTTTAAAAAAATCCGAAAATAAATATATTCACACGAATAAATTTTAATAGCTTTAACATTTTTCACTAATTTGTAAAAATTCTGACCATATAAAGTTTGCAGTTAAATCAGTTCAAACGAAAACAGCATAAAAACTATCTACCTACAAATTAATTGACTGAAATGTTCTAAGCAGTTCTAATTACTGTGGGGAGAACTAGACAATATCTTCAAACCCAGCTCTTAGATGTCTCTGTATTAAAAGTGTTGGGAGGGTTGACGATAATTCACCGATCAGCTCCTATCTGCCAAGCCATCGTCATGAAGAAATGGCCGTAACATGATTGAGCGAGGTCATTTTGCGATGGTTCATGGTTGCCTCCTGTAATTGGAAGAGACGCTACTATATAAAATCACTCCTGGACCAGGTAAGGAAATTTATCCGAAAATGAAAACTCTTCCCGTCACAGCCAGGAATTAAACCCGGAATTCTTAGTCATTAACTACAAGCTGAACGCACTGAACCAGAAGGTCAAATACGTAATTCGGTTCTGACCCCCACACTTGTTACAAAATAGAAATTTCAGAAAATGTACGGACTTTTCAACGAAGAATCAACTTCGAAAAAAACGGAGAGTCTTTCGTAATTTCAGATAACTGTATTTTCATAGATAAAGCATGGTCTTTAAAATTCCGAGTTCTGTTTTTCGTTATAAATAGGTAGAGACCTACAAAATTCGCGTTTTCGATAGCCTTCAGGATAGACTGCACATACCCCTGTACACTCGGGCAAATAACGCAAGTTCATTGGCTGCCGCCTTGTAAGTCGTCTCAGCTGATTTGTCTGTGATCCGATCCTTCTTTGGTTGAGGGTTTATAACTGGTTGAGATTCGTCCAGATGAACAGTAAGCAAATAGCAAAATTATCTAAGAGGTATATGTGTTTGAATTCTAGCCTATGACCGAATGAATCCGCGAATTTTACAGGTCTCTATAAATAGGGTAAAAACTTCAGGTGGCAGAAATAAGAGTGTTTCTGCATTTGTATTCACCAGTTTTAGAATGTTTTGCTTACTTACTAATACTATTCTCGTGGATCCATGATCACAGTAATTCAACTAAGTACCAGTAAATTTACGAAAATAACGATAAATTTACGAAGCTCTTTGGATAACTTGTACCCACGTTCTTCGTAAATTTAAGGTGAAAATTTTAAACAGTTTACTCAGTGGGCGATCATCGTGATTTCTCGTGAACTTGACTCGCCAAAACACATATTAATTTTCTAGAGTGTTTTAGAAAAGGAAGATAAATAAAAAAAAACAATTCAAATCTTTTTCATTCGTATGAATGAAACTTGCTTTTGATAATTCTGAGAGATCAGCATACAGTGATCTCAAGATTAATTTAGGGCATGTACTTTTTTTTTCGAACGATTCGGAGACTAAACGAGTTTTAAAAGGGCGTTTATCGTCAGTGTTTCACCATTGGTTAGTTTTCTCTCAGCAACACGTCTAACATAAGTATTATCGGCACACGGGTCACACCAGATTTCGCCAGAATTACGCCGGGCAAATGAAGGCAAGGGCTTCTCTAGCAGATAGCTACCAATTGATGGTGCGGGCATGCCTTAATTGCAGTCTTAATTATCGTTCGGAATATTTTGCGACGAATACTTAAAAAACCAGAGCCAAGATCTATTTCCCGGATTTATTTCTCATCAGCCTGGACTCAACTTATATACGTGTAAGCAAGCTTCTTTTAAAGGACGCTCATTGGTCGACAGCAAAGGCACATCCTTCAGCGGGTAACATGGGACTGGGTAGCCAACTCTTCTCCTGGTTTATAAGTTATAACTAGCTCAGAGTCATCAAGGGCGTGTCAATAGCACTGCAGTCCAATCATCAACGTGAAGTAACAGCATGTATTTATAACAAAAAAAATACGCGAAATAATTGTAACTGCAGCTATTTATTGCTATATCTAAATATATAAAACTGGGTGTTGGTATGTGTGACGTCGATAAACCTCGACACCGTTAGACCGATCGCCATGAAAGTTGGCACATCGAAGTGTTTTTTGCCCATGGAGAATGTTTTTATGCTATCCAATTTTTTTTGTAACTCGCCGCTAGATGACGCTGCAGCGCATCACCTTCTAAACCGTTCAATCAATCGTCATGGGTACACAGAAAATCATAGGTCATAGACATACACACATCAATTCTGTGTCATTTCTCTACGTCCACATCACACTGTCACGTAGCGCCATCGATTTTGCTTTTAACTCACGGTCAATTTATATCACACTTAGTTCAGCCCGGGAAACACCGGGTAATGCAGCTAGTCCGCTGTAAAAATTGGTTAATTTGTTATCACGGAAAAAATTTGTCGCAGAAGCTAACAGATTATTCCGACCTTACGGCCGGCATTCTCGCGTTCCCCTCCCACATATGCGCCCTAATAGGGTAGGGCGGGAGTAGCATTCCAGTTCTATTTTTATAAACATTCCAGAACTTTTAAAAAAACAGAACTGTTAGGGATAGCTCCCTTTTGTTGATCGGGAGGGTATTAGAGCTTTGGCAATGACCAGCAATGACCAGCATAGTCGCCGCCTCAGCCCCTTTACCACACTCAGCTGACCAGACAGTTGGCTATGTCCTGAGCCCTGAGACTTTTTCAAGAAGCTAAAAGAAGTGACGGGACAGCATTGGTCACTTGCGGTATCTTAAACGTACAGTTTCAGTGTCACCTTTGGACAGTTCTTGCTTCAAAACCCGCTGCCTATTGGCGGAAATGCGCTCCCCCGCGCGCGACGGCGCTCTATTCGCACCGGCGCCACAATGACGCAAGCCCAGTTAGCGTCGCGGCGCTACTTGCCCCCGGCGGAGCAAACACGTGCCGCCTGGCGTCGAGACGCCAAGGTCACTGGGACACGGCTGTCGCAGCCGAGTCTGCGGCCTTCGTTCAACATTTCCACGTCAAATCCACGAAAAACGCTGGTTTCTAATTACTCAGGAACTATAAGGTTGTAAGGCGCCCGTTTAAAAACGATCAATAAAACAAACACTTTAATTTAAATTATTATTCAAAATTCAAATAATTGTATTTTTGCTCAAATGAAAAATTTTCTGAAATATACATAAATATGTACATGAAATGATAAAAAACATATTGCCAAAAAATTATACACATATAAATTGCGTCTGTGCTATTTACCGAATATTTAAAAAACAAGAAATTTAGTAACTATAAAAGAAGATAATATAAAAAGTAAAAAAAAAAACATAACTCAAAAAAATCTTCCAAAACCCTTACGGTCATACAAACATATATTATATATAAGTATTATGATAAAAATAGCAACGATATTTTTATTAAAATTCTCACCTTCAAAGATATGATTATATGTTAAAAATATAAACAAAGATTCTATGTAACGTCAAAAAGATTCCTAGTGAAGCAAAATTATATTTCCAACAAAGTAATAATTTTCACTGTTTTTCGTTTAGAGCTCAACTTTCTGTTTTTTTGTTTTTTTAGTAATTATAAGCATAACTATTCTTAAGGCGCCTAGGGCGCCCATTGAAAAATGTTGACTACAATAGACACTTTATCTTAATTGTTACGGCGTGTTACAATATTGTAGCTGTATTTTTAAAATGTTACTCTATTGTTACACTTACATTTTCTATTTTCTACACATCTTTATGCAATCTCCAAGGTATACATCACTCTTTACCGTTGCAGAATTAGTCAGTGAAGAGCGTAACTATACCTATATAGGTTTTCGTAACTTTGTCATCGTCTTAATAAATTCAAAGTACTTCTTTACTTTGAAAATAAATACACAAGAAAAATTTAGTTATATAAGCAAACCCTTCAAAAACTAGTAAAGAATACTGCAAACAAACAATTTTTTTTCGACGTGTTTGTTTACACTGAAAAACAGAACCCGAAAATCAAAATACGGTATTGTTTCTGCGAAGACCCTGTTATCTGGCATTACGATGGACTCTTCGTTTCTTTGAAAGGCTCATGAATTTACTGTAATTTCTTACTGCGTACGAGGTTAGTTGAAATGTTTTACCTCCATTGCCATAACTGTTTTAATTGCTACCCGATTTTCATAATTTCATATGGTTCTCATCCCTTTACAAGCACTTAACGCCAACACGTGACTAGAAAGAACAAATTTTCTGTACTTTTACAAAAGATTATCTTGTAAACCAAATTATTTAAATATTTTCAAGATAGTTATAATCACCCTGTAGCTAGGTCATTTAAAGCAATGGTGGCTGATCTAAAACTATTTAGTTGAATGTGAATATACTTTAAGTTTTCGAAAAATTGTTAAACTGGAGTTTTTTTTTTCACTAAATTTATCTGTAAAATCTTTTAAATGTATTACGCCCAGATCGTTTTTTCCGGAATGAGTGTTAAATGAAAATATTATTGAAATTTAACACATTTTCCTCAAATATTTCCTGAAACAATTGATGGCTGTTTTATGATTGGTGCGTACGTAATGGCAAGAAATACCGTATGTATAGGCTAATCATTAGCGTAAAGATTTTGTGGTTTTATTTTTTGGCCCATTTCGTTCTTAAAGCAGGAGATTTCGGTGTTACTGTGTTTATATTTATTGATTTTTTTCATTAAGATAGCCCAAAATTAAACCAATATGTCACTTAAATGTTTCATTATACTTATTTCACCAAATCTGTGTCATCTTGACTTTTCGCAATAATTACAATATAATTATACGTAGGGGCATGCTGATTTCGCGAAAAGATTTCGGGACTAGATGAAAGTCAAAACACTGTAGCATCGTCTGTGTTTCGTGATTGGGTGAGTTTCTTCCAGGTACATGTCGATTGTAACAACACCAATCACAGTGATTCAGTGCGGAAGTAAACGCGTCCTGAGTAGCTCGGTCAAATAAGGCAACGACTTCTCTCACAGACGGCTGCCAATCACAAGGAAGAAACTACATTTGCGGGTATACCTTGTCGCAGTCTAATAAGTGTTCAGATCTTTTCGCGAAATCTTCATGCCCCTAATAATACGTAATACGCTTGTCTTACTACAATAGAAAAAAAATCGGAAAGTATTTGTGCGAGTGGAAAATGTACCATGGTCGTAATGTAAAAAAAAAGAGTTACTAATGTAAAAGAATAGAAATCTATTAAGTACATACATTTTCGTACCAACTTTACGCTAAAAAAATTAAATTCTTGGTATTTAATAAATTAAAATATTGTGGTTTTGTAAACTGAGTTAAGGTTTAAACTAAAAATGCTGAGATATTTCCTGAATCTAGTTGCATTTCGGGGAACTTTATGGTATATTAACTTACGTTTCGGTGTTGACATCATGCATAGACATGCTTTTCGGTGTAATTTCGGTTTCATCGCAATTCCCCGCATATCCTTGTCCCTAGTCATATTTCATTTTTGTTTGACGCGCGCATGAAAGCTGCATGTTTTCCACAGCGCGATATTTTGTTGACGCGTCGCGTCATTCGCGATGCGCGGTTCCCGTAATGCAGTAGCTATTAAAGAGAAAAAAAAAAGGGGGGGGGGGGTGAGAGAACGTGAGCGCCTAGATTTTATTTCAGATACACGCAGGACGACCTGGGAGAACGAAGTTCGTTGTCCGTCGTGAGAAAACAAGGCGTCACTTAAAACAACTCGCGAGCGAGAGAGAGAAAGAGAGAAGGACAAAAAAAGAGACAATGGGGTGCTGTTTATGCAGGGCAGGCGGCTTGTGAACGAAGGCAGGGGTCAATGAACCCTACAGCCATGCACGGTAGCTTGGCAACACGTCGTCTAGCCCGAGGCCGATTGTCCGAATCCAAGTACGCGGATGTGCACTTGCGTCATTTGCGTCCTTTGCGTCCTTTGCGTCCTTTGCGTCCTTTGCGTTGCGCTTCGCTTGTGGCGTACTTGACGCATCCGGACGGGTTCAATGTTTGGCCTCGTCTACCGGCATTAGGCAGTCGAACAGGTTTGTTTACTTTTTTTATTAACAAATAAATTAAATTGAATTCTATAATTGTTACCAATTGATTTGTGTCACACGAATTTACAGCAATTTACTTTATGAGTTAGCTTTGTTTAGTAGGTATGTATTTGTTAAAACTTCTTCATTTACATATTAATTTTTTTACTCAATTTATTAATGCCAGTCAAATATAAAGTGAAAAAAATTTTTCAAAGTCTGTAAATTACTTAAATGTTATATCAAATACAAGAAAAAATAATTTTATTATAAGTGGTGACATTTCTTAAACGCTAAGTACGAGAGAAATAGCTACACAGATTCGTCTACTTGCATACTTACATACTTCACTTCAGGTTGGGACATGGCTTGTAATTTCACTCCCGGGGACAAGCACGTGTAAGTATATACTTCAGGAGAACATAGAGCAGTCCTAGGAGGCCCGTTTACCTGGAGACCTAGCAATGTCCTGAGGTAGGGTTATAATAGTTGGTCATGAATCGAATCCGAGTTTTTCTTAAAGCCGAATCTCGAATTCGACTGTTAAAATAATGCCTCGAATCCGAATAAAATATAAAAAAAAACTTACAAAAAACTTTGAAAAATTTAAAATTCATTAAATATTTTTTCTAAAATAAAATACCATACTTAAATGTTTAGGATGCAAAAAATTAACTATTAGTCAAATAAATTTCTCTGAGGTTATAAACAAACATTCCCACAACATTATAGCTGGTGGTAGGCACAAACAAACATTCCCACAACATTTTATCTGATGGTAAGCACAAACAAACATTCCCACAACATTATAGCTGGTGGTAGGCACAAACATTTTTTGATATCTTCTGTCCATTGTCATCTACACAGGTGCTAGTGTTAAAATCCCTGAGTTTCTCTTTCTCAAGTATTTTTCTTCGAATATTTTAAAGTTTATATCAAACCCTTCCCCTACATAAGAATGTTTTTTAATTTGAGAGGATTTGAGTTTCCCGACACTAATTCTAAATATAACATACTTCACGCACCCCGCAGCCATCTACCACTTTATCCCTTCGACCAAGACACCACACTGCCATGCTTTGAGGAAAAATTGCTACGGAATAAAAAATACGAAAAAACAATATTTCAGTTTGATGTTTCAATGGTTTAAACATTAAACACCATAAAGCGGAGTACAGAATGTCGTGTAGTTCCAAATTTTAAAGTTCAAGCTTTTTTTTTTTTTTTTTTTCGCTAGACCACAAAGTTGGCAATTTAGAATAGATTAAACCACAGAGACGGATATAATTTGTTTTAATAAATCCGAAGGCTAGTCACGTATTAATTGTAAAGCATTTTTACAAAAAAAAGTCTTATATGTTCCATACAGTGACTAATTATTAACATTGTGGCATGTGAAAAAGTAAAGAAATGTAAATCTTAACAAAAAATTACCAAAACCAAATGATAAATCAAAACATTAATTATTGAACAATATATAGATTATAAGAATGAAAGTAATATTTTTAGTGTGTTTATGAAAATATTTATAAAACTGTCTGCTGATATATATTCATAAATGCAAACAAATACGGCTGATACACAACGGTAGGTATATATGATAATACTAGCTGTACCCTGCCACGCTTCGCTGTGGCACATTGTGATTGAATAGTTGAGAAATGAGAAACAAAACAAAGAATACATTTCATATAAGTTTAATTTTGCAATACTTGTGGATATACAATATTTTTTTGTTTTTCTACTGTATGCGTAGATATAAAGACTATCTGGTTTTCCGACTCGGGAACACGCAACATACAGTTGTCCATGTGAAAAGCAATCCGCATCTAAATCTAAACCACACAAATCTAAAGATTGACCTTGAGCTTTATTGATTGTGATTGCAAATGCCAATCGAATTGGGAATTGTAATCTTTTAAATTGAAATGGTGTATCGGTCGGGATCATGGGTATTCGAGGAATGATGACATATTCACCTTTGAAAGGCCCCGTTAAAATCGTTGCTTCCACTACGTTATTCATTAATTTCTTAACTGAAAGTCGCGTGCCGTTGCAGAGTTTTGGCTGATTAATATTCCGCAAGAGGATAATTGGCACACCTATTTTCAATTTAAGTATGTGTGGTGGTATCCCTGGCAGATCAAGTGAGTTTAAAAATTCCGTAGAACATATTAATTTAATTAAAAATTAAAAAAAAAGAGTTACGTATAGGGTCTAAGGAGTTCAAAAAATGAATAGCCTAGAACCATCTACATGCAATCCCACATCAAGTGGTGATAGACCCATACAAAACATAACCTCTACTTACGATTTGGATAACGGCGCAGCACAATCGAGACACGATCACACTAAAGTACCTCATTCATATTGTATAATTAGTCCCATACCGGTACGGTTAGTCATTTTTTAATTATTGCACCTCACAGTAAAAGCATTCTCATTGTATATAGCCATTTCCCGCTCGCTTTACTTGACGTAGTTTTTTCCATTGCTAAGAGAAATCCTTTGGCATGGAGAAAAGTTTCCATAACAGAATATGCGTGTTTTTTGTATTTATTGGTGAGAAAACACATTAATAAAATGGCGCAGTTACTTTTTCGCGGTCGCGGGTATGTTGCTGACGTGAAAAGTAGATAAAAACAATCCTTGATGCGGGTTGTATATAATGGTAAAATTTCAGTTCGATCGGTGCAGAACTCTTTGAGTTTTTGAAGCGTACACAAACCAACATAACATTTTTATATATATATAGATTTATTTGTTGAAAGATTCTGTGCCGTATTAAACGATGTGGTGGACCGCTAGTTTGGCACCACTGGCTTACATTAAAATAATAATAATAAAAACCAAAAGGTAGTCATGGGGACTGTCGACAGAAATGAAAACTTAAAACTTTTTTTTTAAATGTGTAGTATGACATCATTTCTACGTCAAATGTACGCTAGCAAATTATCTTGGTGTTATACCACTAGCATGTCGGTGTCGCGAACCCATAAGTTTTACCCATATCAAAAATCGCTAAACGCTGCACTTTCTCAAAGACCGTCCTTGGAAACCCAGTTGCCAAAGATATCAATTGTAGAACTGCAATGAGAGCTTTTACCATTGGCAATTTCACAAAGCTCTGCCTTGCAGTTTTACAACTGATATTGTTGGCTAAACTGGGTTTCCAACGATTTTCCTTGTAAAAATTACAAATTTGTTTTCCGGTGTAAGGCGACAGTATCATAAATTATATTTCTTTTAATATTTCCTGATTTTGGTACCTACATTATGTAAAATAAATGAACTATACATGCATATTTATTGTTTATAATACTTTTTTCTATTTAAAAGTCATAAATTAATATGTAAATTCTAACGTGTACAGAAAACACGTAATCATGTGCCACGCAGTTTTGGTTTAACCGTTTTTGTACGTAGCCTTCGTCTTAGAACTGTTTAGATTTATAAAATCATTCGTAAATCAATACAAGTTAGGCTTTGATCAAAACCCTGAAAAACTCAGTTTTCTATGCTTCCGCAAACTTTAATATTTATTAATTTAATGAATATTACAAAACTAAAAAAAAGAGTGATGACGTTGCCGTTTTGTTGATAAAATACATGAAACAAGGACTTGTTTAGCAGAGAAATTTTTATAAATAATAACTACGGGTATAGCATGAATTTATTTAAAGTTATGGGCAAAAAAACACTAAATATTTTAAGAAAAATAAAATAATTTACAAAACCCCAACGGGGTGCTTCTTCCTCCAGCTCAGAGCAAACAGAAGCGGCGGTGAAATCTGGACGGTTTTCGCAGCGGTTGCGGAAAGTTTGCGAAATGCGACGGGGCGCGTAAAATTCCGCTGGTCGGCGTCGCGCCCCAACGCACACTCGTCGCCGGCTTCCGGTTCCGCCGGCTCCGACACGGCCGGCCGCACCGCGGGGGTCTCACGGGCGGGCGCAGGGACTCCGGATACGGCGTCGCCAACATTACAACAAGGAAAAAAAATATATATGTGCGTGCACGCCACGTGTGTGAGAAGTGAAACTTCACACGCTGATAGAAGAACGGGAAGGTTTTGACGTGACAACGTCTTATAAACCGATGAACGCCGGCTTGCACGCACGAAAAATTGTCACGTTCAGCCTGAGCCGAGCGTGCGAGAAACGGCCAACCACCGTGCGAGAAAATCTTCTGTAATATCAAACAGGTTAAGGCGGGATTTTTAACTGATTGTTCGTGATTATATTTAAACAAATTATTTAAATTAAATAGGTATGCAAAAACTGTAAATAACATTTGAAAATTAAAAAGTATGCAATTTTTCATCAATGTTTTCTTACGGCGATATCATGTAAAATTATCGTCCGTAAACCGACTTTACAGACAACCCCCTTTTGTAAATACTATTATTAAAAAATATTTATTGGTGTGTAAACACCTTAGCTCTCGGTATACAACATTTGGTAGGAGAAATTTCGTGGAGGGAACGAAAGTCGGTTGCAACGGTGTCCCTAGCACTCGGTGCTGCAAGATGGCGTACCCATTCGTATGTATTGCTTTCTTGATAATCGCAGAATTTACACCGCTCATAGGTGTTAAAAAAACTAAAACTTCATAATAGGACAATTCTTTATGTTATAATTTAAGTCATAAAAAGAAATCATGAAAACTTTTAAAATACGCATTACAATAATTTTGACATTCCTTAGTTAACATCAATATGTAGAGGTAGCGCAGTGTTCGTCTTAATGTAGAAACACAAGAAATTGTTACTCTGCATAGGCTATATTCGACGTCATGGAAAATAAAAAGACTTCGTGATGAAATATTTACTTTTAAATCATAAATGTTGAATCAGCTGATTAAGTAAAAGGTATTTTTGTTGAAAAAATTACGAATTGATTGCTGTCATTTAAGCAAAAAACAAATATACATACATATATTTAGGGTTATAATATGTGTTATAAAATGTTTAAGGTTAATATTGTTTTAAAACTCATTTACAAGTGTGCAAGTAGCCTATACAACCGTACTGACGAGTACCCGCGAGCGAAAGTTTGCGAGTGTACAAGTATGCAAGTGTCCTACGTAATGCAAACGTGTCATCGAACGCTGATCCTGCTGCCATCTGTATTTTCGGCAAGTAGCTACGTAGTTTACAAGTAAAATATGAATCATAAACTCGCGATGAATTTTTATCTATCCCTACCCAGGGTGACAACATCGTAGCGCTACGACGACGCCATAACCTCGTCCCACCCCACCGGCTGTAAAGAAGTTTCACTTCAAAATTTTCAATAGTTATGATATTTTTAATGCTCTTAAAATAATGAAGATAATTTTTCCTACATTTCGGCAAATTTGTAGTAATGCTACATGTTAAAAAAATAAAGAAATCTGTGCAAAAAAAACTGTATATAGAAACTTCAATTGCACCAAAACCTACATTTTATGTCGTTGTTTTTTATTAACTAGCTTACTAAGCCATAACTGCAATGGAAATTAATTAATCTATATATATATATATATATATATAAGGTTGTAGTAGATCAGCTACAGACGTTAAAGTGTTTTCAGATTGTGTAATTATTCCTTTATAGAAAATTTCATCTGACCAAAATGTTATAATCCTAAATGTAATAATGGTCTTAAGCTTCTGGCGGGACCTGTGTGTGATTAACGGCACTTCTCACGCGTTGTTAACTGACGAAAACCCTTAATGGACGATGCAAGGCTATGAGCCTCGCGAGGATAATGGAAACAATAACATTCCATCAACGACAGCGGAGGGAGAAGTGTAAACAAACAGCTCTGCATGACGAGGCCAATTTTTTTTTCTTATGTGTAACATCTTAGCCCTCGGTGCACGGCATTCGGTAGGAGTTATTTCGTGAATGGAACGGAAGCCGCGCGGAACGGAAATGTGTAACAACGGTCCTTCTTTAAGTGGCGGATGGCGCGAACCAAAGTTCACAAAGTAAAAAGGAAAATTTATAGTATTTACTGTTTAATGAATTTTAACAAAATGGGCAGTGTTTTAATAAAATTCCTAGTCGATAATCAAGTCCAAGACGAGGTTTAGTATTTTTTCAAAGTCTTTTTGCTTTTATCGGAGCCGTTTCATTATATTAAAGTTTAAAATTTCGGTCTGCAAATCAAATGAGTCAATAGTCAACGTAGCTGCTCCGGGAAAAATTCTAGCGGGATTTGCGGGAACTCTCAAAGAAATGTAGTTGAAAACATAATCTGCGTATATTTATCACGCTAGGCATTATTTTAAATAATTTTACGTTAAATATGTGTCTGAGTTTCGTATTATATGTGTATTTTCAACATGAGAACACATTAATTTTTTCGTTTTCGAGGTTAGATGTTACACATATAACTCGCAATTTTTTTTAACTTTTATATATTTAATTGCCTAAACTAATTTTTTGGCAAGGTTTTACATCGCCTAAGGTTATTGTGTGCTCATAATCACTTAACTACCATACAGACTCGGTGCTAAACAAATCTAATCACGTCGGAGTATTAAGGTCTAACCCAAAAGCGCCGGCATAGGTCCTTTGAAGGATTCTTGCACGGGAACAATTAATTTTGTAGATATTTAATTAGCATACGTCACTGCTGATTCGCACGATATGAAACCTCAAGGATTGACAGCAAATATAAATACATAAACACACGGAGACCAGTCACTATCAAACGATGTTAAATGCTACATTTCAAGACAGGAAACATAAAAATCCGTGGAAGTGATTTAGTCAGGACAGACGAACACATTAATCTGACAAAGACATAACATTTTCTACAAGATTATATGTTTAATATCGTCGCTGGGTTCGTTTGTGCTAAGTTGTTGTGGTTTTTCGCTGCGTTGTCCAGGATATATATTCAGTTTCATCGTTGGGTTCGTATGTGCGTGCAAAGTTTTTTTTCCCCCCTGTATTTAGCGTTTTTGTTGCAACTGTCACATCGTGTACATGACCGTATCATCTCATTGTTTGCTTTTCCCATGATCTCATTCAAATCCCGTATCCCTGGTCTTGCTTGCACTATCTCATTCCTGACGCTGTCTCGCCTCGTAGCTGTACACAAACGACGACGGGTTAAAATTTTTTTTAAATAATATCAACAGTAGCTATTATTGAGGGGCCCGCCTACCCCGGCACACATATACGGTTTGCAGAGAGCTTCAGAAGAAGCCACGCGAATAGAAAACAACTCAAGATATCCGAGTAGCGTCTGTTTGCAAAAAAAAAAAAATTAAATTTGCTGAGGGCGGATGGGTCGTTCTGTTTACGTATTTCGTTTCTAAAACAGTATTCTTAGGAGTGTGATAATGGTGTTTTCAGAAAATGTTTTAGACATGAAAACACCGCGTAAAAGTTCTTGAACGCGCACCCCTTACACATTCACCTTCAGTCCTCCGCCTTCTGGAGTTATGGTTGACGCTCGAATCTCGTTAGTTGTCCTGCGCACGACGAGAAGACTGCGCGCTAGTCCAGAGCACCAGCGAGCGTCGAGGGAGCCTTTAAGTTGATTTCGTCCCGACCTTTAAGGGCCCCGCCTCGTCAGGTGTGTGTGTGTGTTAGCGAGGCGGGATGATAAGCGCGACGCTCGCTGGTGCTTCTAGCGCGGTGTCGCCTCTGGACTGGCGCGCAGTCTTCTCGTCGTGCACAAAGCAACTGTGAGATTTGAGCGGTGACCGTACCATTATATGGCCGAGAAATGAAGATAAAGGTGTAATGCAAGTCCCTCAAGTGCTTTCAAGAATCTGTACCGCTTGTTTTACGCCTAAAAATTACTCTGAAAACATTCAATTTAGCCATTTTAACTCTTCTAAAAATGCGGTTTAAAAACTTAATCGGAAATCAACAGTACATTTCGGCCCTCAGCGAACTCTTAAATGCTTTTCGTAAGCAGACCCCACTACCTTATCTTGAGTGGTTTTGAGATTGCGTTGTTTCTCCTGAAGCTCTGCACACCGTGTGTGTGCCCGGGTAGGCTCTCACTGAGTAGTGTGTGCGCGCGTATCCGCTTCAATTACAACCTGCCGCCGTTGACTCCCGTGAGAACTTTGGGGGGGGGGGGGGGGACCGCTCACAATCCACATTGTGACCGCGAAGACGTCGCTAGTTGGGAGTCGCCGTGCACACAAAAGCCGGCGGCGGACAAAGGGTGTTGGGGACCGTGTGAACACAAGTGCAGACCCGCAGTGACCTCTGCGAGTGACCTCTCGTCCGCTCGAAGAGACAAGCTTCTCAGTGACGACTGCAAGAACTCGCCAAGACAAGGAGCACACTCAGCCAACAAACTTAAAGCTGAAAGAATTGCTGCCAGCAACGGTATTATTATTTTTGTAATGTTATCTTTGCTTCTTTCTTTTTAAAAATACACTGATAATGTTAACATGATTGTGGTTAAGGCCTAACCTGCGGTTTGCTACACTTTATTTTTTTTTAAATACACGCATGTAACTACACTGTTGAAAATTCCATCTTCAATTTAAGGAAAAACGATGGTTACAAATACAAATTATCGAGATATCTTCGTCAATTTACAGCTAGCTATCTTCGTAAAATTACGGACACTGAATTCACTTACATTGAACATGAATCCAAAAGAATATTCTTAGTATGTTAACAAAACAACATTCAAAAACTGTTTAAGTATAGGACATTAAGAACAAACTTATTTTGCCTACTTTTGTTTAGAACGAAACATACAGCTCGAAACTCAAAATAGGGCGTAGTTTCAAATAAGATTCAGTAATTTAAAATTACGAACTGTTCGTTTATATGAAGTGAATTCTTCATTGCAAAATCCGTAAATTCACTGTAATTTCAAACAGTGTATAGACCTGAAAATTCGCAATTTCGCGATAGGCTGAACTGAAAATACATAAAACTTTATGCCGATTTTGCTGTTAGTTTACTGTTCATCTGGACGACTCTGGGCCTATGAGAATCAATCAACCAAAGAAAAACCGAATAACACGCAAACCAGTTGAGACGACTCACAAACCCAACAGCCAATGAACTGGCGTTATTTGCCCGAGTGTACATCCAAACCGCGAAATTTTCCAGTCCCTGCGTGTATACTAAATCCCGGGAAAATTCTTGGATTCGATGATCTTTAGGATAGAGTCCACAGTCACATGCATACTCGGGGGAAAATGTCATATTTTTATTGGCTGCTGGCTAGAGAGAGTCCTCAAATGGATAGCCTGTGGTTCGCTGTTCTTTGGTTGAAGGTTTCTCACTGGCGCAGCGCCATCCACAAAAACTGTGTGCAAGTGACAGAAGCGAACCAAATAAGTGTTTGAAACTTATTCCGTCGCGAAATTAAACCACCAATTTTTTTTTTCCGGAATCAATGTACAACAAATTAATTCCAATACTCATTATATGCTTTTGAGATATGTCAAATTTGAGACAAGTTACACAGAAAAATGTTCTCGAATTTGACAGATCTCAAAATATTACCTGGTTTACTCATCCTTCTGCCGATGTGGTTCTGTCAACTGTGTTTGTGAACAAATATAATGTGTTGCTTCGCAAGCGACAGTCGGAAAATGGGTACCACTGGTGGGTACTATTTTTGAGATATGTCAAATATGAGACAAGTTAGACAGAAAAAAAATGTTCTGTGCTATTTACAAAAGATTAGTTTGGAAATCAGTTGCCAAACTAAATAGGTTGTTATAACACAAGAAATGTAAAAAAAAAAAATAGTTTTCCGTTTAAATCCATTTAAGAAGGTATTTTGAACAAAGTTAATTATTTTTCTGTAGAAATAGGGCCATTGTTCGTCTCTTATTGGCACTGTTTGTTCATTTTGTGAAAGTTGAGCTACTCAGATAGTCTACAAGTTTGCCCGTGTTTAGCAAGAATATTAAATCGAGACCTAGTTTCAGTTTTGACCCACTAAGCAGGAGCTACGATTTTCTTTGTGGATTCATTGGGCAGCAAAGTAGACTTGAAGCTCATATACATCTGCTTCACGCTGATTATTGGACTACAGTGCCCCTGACGACCCTGAAGCAGTTATAAATAGAGACCTGCAAAATTCGCGGATTCATTGGGTGATAGGCTAGAATTCAAACACATATACCTCTTAGATAAATTTGTTATTGGCTTACTGTTTATCTGGACGAATCTCAACCAGTTATAAACCCTCGGCCAAAGAAGGATCGAATCACAGACAATCCAGCTGAGACGACTTACATATCGGCAGCCAATGAACTTGCGTTATTTTCCCGAGTGTACAGGGATATGTGCAGTCTATCCTGAAGGCCATCGAAACCGCGAATTTTGCAAGTCTCTAGTTATAAACAAGGACAAGAACTGGTTACCCAATCACTAGACACACCTGCAATTCGCGATCACATTTCTTGTCAAGGTATTTTCCAAATCACTGTAGTTTTTTTTTAGAGTTATTGCGAATTGTGAGCTTACTGCATTATGGTACATTCTCATTAGCCCTGTCAAGTGGTAGCAAATACCTCTCACTGGCCACAGCCAAAAACTACAAAAAAAAATCTATAGTGTTTTGTGAAAGACCATGACACGAATTTCATTCGCGAAACACAGGTGTCGCTGTACCAATCACGTTTGATCCGCCAAAGGACGTGACATTGTTCTAGACCACTGAGCACTACAAACAAGCTTGGTTGTATGTACGCAATTTAAGTCTACCCTAGCATTATACACTTTAAGACGTTTTGGTAACTCTTTTTACAAGGAAAATCCTTGGAAACTCAGATGCCAACGATAGCTATCACTTGTAATACTGCAAGGTAGAGCTTAATGAAATTACAAATGGCACAAAGCTCTGCCTTGCAATTTAACAAGTGACATTGTTGGCAACTGATTTTCCAAGAACTATCCTTATACATGTACAAAATATTTTTTACCGTGTAAGTAGAGTGTTCTTTACAGCACCAAGTCGATATTCCGCCTCTCAGTCATAAGGATAAACATCCCAGTGAGTGGAGGTGTTTGTCCGAGAATTTATTTGTGGGAAGGGCAAGCATAGTTAAAAAACACCAACACTGCACTTGGACATGCGACGTGATAAATTGTGGGCTCCGGCAGGCACAGTGGAATTACTCAAGGACTCTGCGCTAAATAGAGACGCAACGTGCGTGTGTGTGTGTGTGTGCAGAGGAACGTGCGTGGTGTCTGCTGGCGTCGCGAGGCGTGCGAAACGGACGGCTCCTCCCGACAACGGGTCCATTGAGCGAGCAGCGGCCCGAACACGCATCTGCACAAACAGCACGCCCCGTGATTGATAGCTTCCTCTACAGCTCGCATGGTGGTCGGGCGGAGGAGTGTCTCGTCACGTCAGCGAGGAACTCGGTCGCATCCAGTAGCCATCCAGTATCTATCCAGTAGCCATCCAGTAGCCATCCAGTAGCTATCCTGTAGCCATATAGTAGCCATCCAGTATCTATCTATCTATCCAGTAGCTATCCAGTATATATCCAGTATCTATCTATCTATCCAGTATATATATATCCAGTATCTATCCAGCATCTATCCAGTATATATATATCCAGTAGCTATCCAGTAGGTATCCAGTGGCTATCCAGTAGGTATCCAGTGGCTATCCAGTGGCTATCCAGGGGCTATCCAGTATCTATCCAGCATCTATCCAGTAGCTATCCAGTATATATCCAGTAGCCATCCAGTAGCCATCTAGTAGCCATCCAGTATCTATCTATCCAGTAGCTATCCAGTAGCTATCCAGTGGCTATCCAGTAGCTATCCAGTGGCTATCCAGTGGCTATCCAGTGACTATCCAGTAGCTGTTCAGTATATATCCAGTAGCTATCCAGTATCTATCCAGTATATATCCAGTATCTATCCAGTATCTATCCAGTAGCTATCCAGTAGCTATCCAGTAGCTATCCAGTAGCTATCCAGTAGCTATTCAGTAATTATCCAGTAACTATCCAGTATATATCCAGTATCTATCAAGTAGTTATCCAGTAGCTATTCAGTAGTTATCCAGTAGCTATCCAGTAGCTATCCCGTATCCATCCAGTAGTTATCCAGTAGTTATCCAGTAGCGAAACCCACGTCGTTATAGCTCGGCTACCAAAAAATAATGCGAGGCAGAGTCACTGGAAGATGCTCCTCCGTGGTCAGAATCTTTTAACTACTTCTTGGCATTCGGTGACCCCAGAACCCTGTCCGTGTGTATGACGGCGTTACATACGTTTTGACGTGCCTTTTCTGCAGTCATCTTCAAAAGTAATTACCAAATTAAGGTGGCCGCCTGGCCGGCCGCATGGGGCTCTAAAACCGAGGAGGTCGCTAAAGGCGACATTGTCTCGCGCACCACACGCCTCCTCGCCTCTACGAGCCAGGCACCCAACTGGCGTGCTGTCTTCGCGTCGGTAACGCAACTCTACGGGACTTTTAAGCGGTGACCCTGTAATTTTATGCCTGAATATTTAAGATAAAGACTTCAAACACTTTTTCATACCTAAAAACTCTTGTGGAAACACACGGTTTTAGCCTTGTACACTGTTCAAAAAAATACACGTTAAACATGAAACCAAATGAAACTTGTACAGACAAGTGCGATTACTCATAAATGATATTCACAATCAGACACTTACAATAAATCTTGATCCATTTGTAAATCCCAACCCGGCTTGAGGCCAACACATTGTAAATATTTCCAGCTACGGTCATAGATTAATTAGTGAAAACAACTCAATAACATTAACAAGAAAAAAAAATTGTAACTGAACAAAAGATTCCTTTGGAAACCAGTTGCCAAGAAATAGTTTGAAATACTACGAGAAAGATATTGTAACTTTGTACAACATCATGGCTACGGTTATTTTTGCATATATTAAATACGTTTCTCGAGATAATATTAAGTACAACTGGAGCCTAATTTTAAATTTTAATTCAAGTTTCATTCAAGCATTATATTTTAAACCATGTAAAATATAATCGATAATTCGATTATTGGGCTTATAAGAGTCTGTGTAACAATCCGAACCCAGTATCACTACCGATGCTATTTTGTAGTTGTACGGCTGTTTTCATACAAATGTACTAATTTACAAATATCTGCAATTAAGTATACATTAATATTTCTGATCAAATACAAAAAAAAAAACATTGTATTTAAAGGCTCAGTAGAGTGTTTGTTTCGCCTTCATCATGTACGGCCATCATCAAAGCACTAGCCACACTCAAGGGTGCTGCACCCACTAAGCGGACCCCTTCCATTGGCCCGCCCCTCCTCCAATCGTGGCCACCCACAGGGACCAATTACGAGACGGCTGTGAATGGACATCCTATGCGAATGCTCTGCCAGGCCCTAAGATGACAAACGGCGGCCACGCATTCAGTTGCTGATCAGACTTGTGAAGATGGTCGCGCACAAGGCATTCCGAAACGTCCGGCAAGCCATCGTACCCAAGGAATTAGTCAGGGATGGTTAGCGCCCGCTCAAACTTACTCGTTTGACTTAAACGTAGTCAGCTCGACTTAAACTAACATACTCAACTCGACTTAAACTTGCTCAACTCGACTTAAACGTACTCAATTCGACTTAATCTTACTCAACACTTGTTAGCTCATTATAAAATATTAACACGAAACACTTTTAACTTGAAAACAATATTAGAGAACAAAATGTACTTAAAATAAAATAAATTATGTTTTGCATTATTTGTATTCTACAAACCACACAAATTCAAACATTTTTAAATTCTAGACTTTTCAAAAAAATCAAAAAGGATTTTTTTTTGATCTCTCTATCTATGCCACGGTACTATTCCTACATCTCTTTGGAGTCTGGAGTCAAAGGTAAACCAGGAAGGGGGAAAAGGGAGTTTCAAGCGAAGAGAATAAAAAAAATAACAACACATTTCTAAACTAATTATTGACATATTGGTTTTTGGTACCCCAATCTGTTATCATTGTTTATTATTGTGTCATACCATATAAATTCCTTCCGCATGAAAGAAATTAGACTTTAAAAAAATATCTACCTTTTCCGTTTTGAACTTGATCCGCATTTGCCTGGAGTGATGTTTCTGGAAAAAAGAGGGGAGGGGAGAGAGAGAACATATAACCACTTTGCCAGCTTTTTTCTTTCAAGTTCTTTTATTTTTGTTTGTGGGAATAATGGATTTTGTAATGTTTTGAGATTTTGGGAAGGGGGTACATCCCCGTTATCAAAATTCGCGTGCGCCCCTGGGTACGAAGTCAATTCATCTTGAAACGCGAGTTACAATGTTCGAACCGTTGCTCGCTGGAAGACTTTCAAGCGCGCGGGCGTCCATAGGCGTCTACAAGCGGAGTTCCCACGCAGTCTTACCACCATGGGAAAATATATTTCATACCATATTTGATAGGAAAAAGTTATTAGATATTTACTGTATTTTTATTTTTTTTTGTAAATGGAACAGAAACAGTAATGTAAATTTTAAGATATTTGTAAATTTACATGGAATCAACTGTAGCACTACAAAATAGTGTTCGCTGTAATACTGCATTCGTGCTTTGTACTGTCCCAGTACCTCCAAAAGTTAAATTTATTCGTAAAACGTTCTCTGAATAGCTTTCCGGTATTAACTGCGCACATAATAAGCATTATAGCATTATAAAGGAAAATAAAGTCAAATTATTGAATATTCTATTATCTTTTCCATAGTTAAAAAAAAAAACATGCTTGAATGAAACATCAATTAAAACATCAAATTATGTGGCAATTTTCGTGTTGTATAAATCTACAATACCTTTCTTGCAGTATTGCATACTATTTCTTGGCAACAATTTCCAAATGAATCTTTCGTAAACGTCCAGATTATTTTTCCTGTGAAGTAAAAGAAAAAATGTCTATTTTTTATTGTTTAACACTATTCAGGCGATTCTGCGATATTGATACGATGTTATAACTGGGCACCTGAGCACGGGGGAGGTTTCTCCCGGACAGAACTGCTTATCATCGTTCAGACATGGCGTCACGCGCGGATATCCCACGCAGATAAACTGAGCGAGTGTGGGGCCCTTCTTGCCGGGATTGTAACCCACGCGAGGAACTCTACGACGCAATAAAAAAACACGAAAATACGCAAGACCTTGTCGAGCCTACACTTAGAATTGTAAAACAGTATAAAACTCATTTATAACCCCACGCCTCCATTTAGATCAATCATATGTATCATGAAAAATAAAGATATTCTTAGGGGCAGGCATTTTTCGCGAAAAGATCTGAACACTTATTAAACTGCAACAAGGTATAGGCCTACCCGCACTTGTGGTTTCTTCCTTGTGATTGGCGGCCTTCTACGAGAGAAGTCGTTGCCTTTTTGACCGAGCTACTCAGGACGCGTTTGCTCCCGCACTGAATCACTGTGATTGGTGTTGTTACAATCGATATGTACCTGGGAGAAACTCACCCAATCACGAAATACAGACGATGCTATAGTGTTTTAACTTTAATCTAGTCTCGAAATCTTTTCGCGAAATCTGCAGGCCCCTAGATATTCTCAATAATATGATTTAAGTATTCATCTTCTTTCACTGAGTGAAAAATTAACAAGGAATGCATGCCCAGGCAACGCGGAGCTCTTGGAAGTGCTACGTACCTATCACTTGGGGTCCCAGAGATCGTGAAAGGCGTCGTTCAAGGCACCGATGAATAGAGGCAGGCATTTTTCGCGAAATAAAAAAATCCGACCACCCCATTAGACTGCAACACGGTATACCCGCACAAGCGGTTTCTTTGTGATTGGTGGCAGTCTGCGAGAGAAGTCGCTGCCATGTTCGAACCGAGCCACTCCAGACGCCTTTGCCACCGCACTGAAACACTGTGATCGGTGTGGGTGACAATCGACATGTACCTGAGTGTAAAACACCCACACGATCACAAAACGCAGATGATGCTACAGAGTGTTAACTTTCAGCTGGTCTCTGAATCTTATCGCGAAATATGGCGAAGAGTAATCCGGTGCTATTTCAGCGACCGATATGATATATAGACTTCACTGTTCTCTGCAGGCCTGCACTCGGGAAAATATGCCCTCGTCTCATTGGCTGCTGACTCGTAAGACTTCTCAGCTGGATATCCTTGTAATAGGTAGATACCTGCAAAATTCGCGGATTCATTCGGTGATATGCTAGAATTCAAACGCATATGCCTTTTAGATTATTTTGCTATTGGCTTACTGTTCATCTTGGCGAATCTCAACCAGTTACAAACCCTCAACCAAAGAAGGATCGAATCACAGACAAACCAGCTGAGACGACTTACAAGTGGGCAGCCAATGAACTTGCGTTATTTGCCCAAGTGTACAGGAGTATGTGCAGTCTATCCTGAAGGCCATCGAAGCCCGCGAATTTTGCAGGTCTCTTGTAATGAGATACTTCTTTGGTGAGGATGTCTCTCGTTAGGCCGAGTCCTCCAGGTAAATAGTGACCCAATAGCAGAATCATGTCGAAGGTATTAAGTATGAGAAAAATCTGCCAATAATGGTCCTTATTTTTTTGGCCTAAGTAGCTCGTTCCTTATCCGAACCCAGCCTGCCTGGTGGCAGTCAACGCGAAGGTTTCGCGCGGCGACCTTTCGTGTAGTGGGGGTCAACGACCTCCCTCCCGCTGCCCTCACGACGGCGGATCAGATGTCCACCGACCGCAATCGGTTGATCCACACACGTGATCGCCTGATTGCTTGATGGGGGTATGATCCGGGGGGGGGGGATGGGGTTACACCAACCAGTGATGAAGATCCTGCGTGCAAGCCAATCCCGGCTCCAGCCAATCACACGCGCGCCGTCACGCCTATCCCTCAGGCTCTTTTGCGCGGCGGTAGTTGGTTCTTGTTCCATAAGCTCGGATCAGATCTACTATTAGACTAGACTCTATCTACCTGCGTACACACTGTAATATTCTGTTTGAAACTAAACAGAAAAAAAATCATGTAAAATTACAAAAATTTCTACATTTACATGAAAGCAACTGTAGCCTATCACAACAAAAAATTGGTTGTCTGTAAAGTCGGTTTACGGACGATAGTTTAACGTGACAACGTCATCACAAAACATTGATGAAATGATTGCATACTTTTATGAATAAAATTGAATCATTTTTATTGAATTATCGCTATTTTGTATGGATACAAAGAAGGAGTGAAATGAAATCTACAATTTAATTGATAAATTTACTTTTATTTGCACTCATTAATTCAAATATGTTTATTACTTTAACGAACTGATTATTTTAACTTTAACTCTTATACATTTTTGCTATTTAACTTCTTCCAATCTGTGTTATTCTGTTAAGGATAGGACGATGATAGGAAAAGTAGGAAACGAATGGGAGTGTTTTAAGTTTAATGTGCCTCGAAAACGTCAATTCGATGGTTGTTCCAATCGAGTGGAAGAGAGATAGATGCGGCGCAAGCGTACAATGAGCGTAACTGGACACAGTGCAACGGGACAATGTGCGTAACGGGACGCAGCGTAATGAGACAATGTGCGTAACGGGACACTTCTTCGTGCGTGCAGCCGGCGTTCATCGATTTATTAGACGTTGCCACGTCAAAAAAAATCATGTAAAATTACAAATATTTCTACATTTACATGAAAACAACTGTATCGCAACAAAAAAGTGTTCTCAGTAATACCGGGTTCGGATTCTTCAAAAGTTAAAATTTATTCGTAAACCGCTCCCTGAATAGCTTTCATGTATTAAATGCCCACTCTTTTCAGAAAATAAAATATTATTTAACATGGCCAGTAGTCATTTTACGAGTTTTCTCATTCGCTGGGTTTAGATGAGGAACGAGCTACTTAAGAGAGACGTCTTACAAGTGAGTAGCCAATGAGACGGGACATATTTTCCCAAGTGTAGGCCTGCGGAGAACAGTGAAGTCTATCTATCGTATCGGTCGCTTAAAATAGCAAATTTTTTCCTGGTACCCACAAACAAGTTACAATAAAAAACATTTTGTTGCAAATATGGACAGATATAATTGAAGCCTTTCAAACAGTGACATTTTTACCGCTATAAATCATCTCTACAAGAGTTGTTTGTTTACGAACAAGTTTAACAGAACAAAAGTGGCATAAGGATTACATAGACCTGTGATGGCCAACTGGCAGGTTAGAGCGTTGGATACGGACTGTCACATAGTTTCCAACGGCCCACTTACACAATCTTTCAAACAAATCTCACTATTCTTCCCACACTTTGGTTAACACGTCCGGAGTAATGAAAGCAATAGCCTCGTCAATTCTGTGTCTCAACACTGGAAAATCATTAGGTAGAGGCGGAACATAGACACTCATTTTAGAGACCCGGAAATTTCGCGAATTCGTCTGACCTCAGGGTAGAATTCAAAGTCATAGGTGTGTTAATCCGATGTTTGCTTATCCATTGGTTAATTTCTTAGTGAGAACAGTTTTATACTTGTTAATTGGCACTAGCTGATTCGCTTACTCCTCTCCTAGCTGGGCATCGTTGGCTCACTGTCGTAGACGGGCGTGTCCAAATAACTGCGGTCCAATCACGAGCACAGTGCGAGAGTGTGAAGGTATGCATTCTAACTTGCGACTAAATGAATGCGCGAAATTTCCGTATCTCTAATCATTATTATCTAGATGAACTTATTTTATGTATGCAAAAATAACATTTAGCCATGTGTTGTTCCAAGGACCGTGTGTGAACACGTGAGACGTGTCGGTGGGCGGGCGAGTTTACACGACGCGGGCTGCCGCGCCCCGCGGACGTGACCGCAGCGGGCATCTCGCACCAGCGACGCGACAAGTTCCGACACCCCCCTCTTGACCATCACTTCACGCGGCGAGACACGCCCCGCCGGGCTTCCGCGGGCCGTCGGAACGCCAGTGAATCACTCTGACCGCTCCGGCCTGGAACAATGCTCCCCCTCCTCCCCCTTTTCAACCCTTTTCCTTCGCCGCTGACGCCAGCCGTCACAACCGCCATACTCTCCCCCCTCGCATTCTCTCTCTCTTCGCCGAGAGTCCTGCCGCTCTTCCAGAGGCCCGTATGCCGCATGTCCAGTCAGCATGCAGACCTCTCTCTCACTCCCCCACCCCTCTCTCCACCCACCAAGGGTGGCGTTTCCGGCCCCTGTGCACACCCCCAGTCTTTTGTTTTCTCCCTGATCGCGGCGACGTCATGGACGACAGACGCGCGCCTATAAGGCCTTCACACACACACACGCCAGTGGCGGATCCAGAGGTTCACCTCGGAGGGGGCACTCTAGCATTTCAGAATAGCCAGAGAAAAAAATAATGTCTTAAAATTACTAAAAATTTGTATTTAATCTACTCACACTACACATAACATCCAACCAACAGATTTTATGAGTCCACAAGAAATTTATTTTTAAATTTATTTTTATTTATTTATTTTATTTATTAGTTTTTCTTCAACAGAAAAAGTTCTTAGCAATGGCGTATGTCCAAAAACTTACATCAAGTCATGCACTCCCATTGCACAAATCTTTTAAAGATAACACAAGAAATTCATTAATTATATTAAAATATTTTATTGGTTTCAGAAACAATCATTTTTGTCGGCAATATTAATGTAGTAGACAAATGGTTTTTCGGGGGGGGGGGGGGGGCGTGGCACTTGCCCCTGGTGGTCCCCCCCCCCCTTGGATCCGCCACTGACAAACACACACACACACACACACACACCTAGTCGGTCCAGGTGCTTTGTGTTCGCAATGACAGTTTGGACTGAACACTGCAAAACCTTAACCCACACACGTTTGCTGTTGGAATGCATCGTTCAGTCGCGGGGCTTTGAAGAAAATTCGGATTTTGCAAATTGCAGATGCACTTTTAGTTATAAAAAAGGAGGGAAAGGAGTGCGTGTGCTTATGTACGGGAGTTAGAATTTGTACTTACTTGGTGTGATAAAAAAACTAACTTTGATTTGGCATTCTAATAATTAAAATGCAATAAAATAATAAAAGAACTGGATTGATAGTAAAATAAAATATTATTTTAGTAAATACTCAACATTCAATTTCAATATTAAGACGCCTATAAATTTAATTATTAAACTAAATAAAATGTTCAAAATCAATTCTAATTTAAAATGAAAATCAATAAATATGTTAAATGTTAATTTTAATAGATCAATTTTATTCATTTAATAAATAAAAATTTCATAATTTATAATGCAAATATATTATACATACGGGAACATTACCTCGCTCATATAGATACACTTAAAAATGAACTTCAAAATGTTTATAATAAAAATTTCTACCACTAATATTCAAAATAAATAAATGTTTTTAATGAAATGGTCCAGTATTCAATATAAATCACTAAACTACAAGATTTAAAATCACATTTTATTTGTATGTAGCTTTTTTTCATCCTGTGAAAATTTCGTTGCATGGAGCGCGCGCATCGTAAAAATTCACTCAGCGTCATTTTTTTATGACGCGCCTACAGAAGCACAACTTCAAAAATAGCAAAACAACCAAGGATGTCTGCCACAACACTCAGCTTATGGACTAATGGAATAATTGTTTGGACTGGAGAGAAGCCGTTCTCTCACAGGGGCCTTAAAGTCTCAGTGCCGGCAAGTTTTAGGTGGAAAGAATCGTCCATCACCTTTAGGCAAAGGACCGTCACTATAGTCCGTCTCACGCTTAGATTGCAGTGAAAAGCAAATGGCGCCCACTGGTATCACATAGACACTACCCAGCTTGTTAGCATTAATATTTTATTTTATGTACTATCGATAGAGACCTGAACAATTCGCGAATTCATTTCATGTTATGATAAAATTCAAATAATTATACCTTATTGCTGCTTCTGCCATTGGTTCACTGTTAATCTGGAGTAATAAGGGCCAATTAGAGACCCTCACTCATAGAAGTGTCGAATCACAGGCCACCCAGTCAAGACGACTCACAAGTCAGCAACCAATGTACAGGTGGCATTTGCCCAAGTGTGCATCGGATTGTGGAGTCTATCCTGGAGGTTATTGAACCCACGAATTTTACCCGTCTCTAACTATCGATCATTATAATAATATTTGGTACATTTCTAATTTTACTATTTTTTTATGTTTTTAAGACATAATTCAGGAAAAACTATTTGTAGCAGTCAGTCATTATTAGAGACCTGCAAAATTCTCGGATTCATTCGGTGATAGGCTATAATTCAAACACATATACCTCTTAGATAATTTTTCTTTTAGCTTACTGTTCATCTGGACGAATCTCAACCAGTTATAAACCCTCAACCAAAGAAGGATCGAATATCAGACAAACCAGCTGAGACGACTTACAAGTCGGCAGCCAATGAACTTGCGTTATTTGCCCGAGTGTACAGGGGTATGTGCAGTCTATCCTGAAGGGCATTGAAAACGCGAATTTTGCAGGTCTCTGTCTATAATTGGTCTTTATTTTGATTTAGTACCTATACTTATTAATGTGCGCAGTTAATACTGGAAAGCTATTCCGGGAATGGTTCACAAATAGTTTTATGTATGGGAGGTACTGGACAACACAAAGATTAAATGTTTTCATGTGAATTAACAAACTTGCAATCATTTGTAATTTTACATGAATATTTCTGTTCCATTTAAAAACAAAATGGGGTGTGGCTGTGTCATGGATAGAGACCCGGAAAATTCGCGGGTTCATTTCGTGTTATGCTATAATTTAAATAATTATACCTAAGTGCTTCTGTCATTGGTTCACTGTTAATCTGGAGGACTGAGGGCCAATTAAAGACCCTCACTCATAGAAGTGTCGAATCACAGGCCACCCAGTCGAGACGACTCACAAGTCAGCAGCCAAACAACAGTTGGTATTTTCCCGAGTGTGTAGAGGATATTGGAGTCTATCCTGGAGGTCATTGAACCCGCGTTTTTTCCGGGTCTCTAGTCATAGACACGGCCATGTGTTGTACGTGATATCGTGTACGTAACAGGTAATACTTTCTATACGAAATATAAAATAGGCTTTTATTTATATTAACACTAGGTATGTATATTCACTGTAACTATTTTACACTAAAGTTTTATATACGCAATCGATAGCTTTTGACGAGAGCTGAAGATTGAAACCCAAACAAACGTCGTAGCTTCTCCGAGTGATAAGTTACTCTAAATGGAAATCTCGAAACGCAGCAAAATGACCTCAAAATGGCGGCTCTTCCCCCTCCACCGCGCGCGATGCGTCACAGTCCTCACTCAGCGCAACGAATTCTTTGATCCTTTAACCATCCAGTAGTGTAATTAAATTTTGTATGGAGATGATAGATATGTGGCTGCAACACCAAAATGTATCTCCCGATTTTGTTATCATTCGTTTTTTTTATTGCCTCCCACTATGGAAGCAATTTTAAAGACGTATTAACGTCAAAAAAAATTAGTTGCCTGTAAAGTCGGTTTACGGACGATGGTTTAACGTGACAACGTCATAACAAAACATTGATGAAATGATTGCATACTTTTATGAATAAAATGGAATCATTTTTATTGAATTATCACTATTTTGCATGGATACAAAGGAGTGAAATGAAATCTACAATTTAATTGATAAATTTACTTTAATTTGCACTCATTAATTCAAATATGTTTATTACTTTAACGAAGAGATTATTTTAACTATAACCTTTATACATGTTTGCTATTTAACTTCTTCCAATCTGTGCTATTCTGTTAAGGATAGGACGATGATAGGAAAAATAGGAAACGAATAGGAGTGTTTTAAGTTTAATGTGCCTCGAAAAAGTCAAATGGATGGTTGTTCCAATCGAGTTGGAAGAGAGAGTTAGATGCGGCGCAAGCGTACAATGAGCGTAACGGTACACAGCGTAACGGGACAATGTGCGTAACGGGACATTTTTTCGTGCGTGCAGCCGGCGTTCATCGATTTATTAGACGTTGTCACGTCAAAAAATATTACAGTGTATTGTTCTTGCGTGTTATTCCCGCGACATTCTTCTCTGACGTCAAGGGACTCGGAGTTCTATGCTTCGGCTACGGCGTGATATGCTTCGGCTGTGGTCGTGCATGCTCGGGCCCGCCTCAGCACGTGACCGGCGTCCCGTCGTCCCTCGCGTGACGATGACGTCATCCGCGTCACTTCCGCCGGCCGTCGGCAGTCCGCTCGCAGCTGGCGCGCGCAGTATGGCATCTTCGCACTCGCACATGATACTCTGGTCTTTCGGTACGCCTGCCGTTCGGACGGTGCCGACGCCAATGGAACATCGGCTTGACAACATCTACGTATCGCGTCATAGAAACATCGAAATTTTAACCTGTATTTGCTTATCATCAAATAAATATTTAAGATATATGTAGGGGCAGGCATTTTTCGCGAATAAATCTGAACGCCTATTAGACTGCAACAAGTTAAACCCGCACCAGCGGTTTCTTCCTTGTGATTGGCGCACGTCTGCGAGGGAAGTCGTTGCCTTGTTTGACCGAGCCACTCAGGACGTGTTTGCTTCCGCACTGACTCACTGTGATTGGTGTTGTAACAATCGATATTGACCTGATAGAAACTCAGCCAATCACGAGACACAAACGATGCTACAGTGTTCTAACTTTTAGTTAGTCTCGTAATCTTTTTCGCGAAATATGCATGCCCCTAGATATATGTAACATTCAGTCTATATGTCTAGGCATATATAATGAAATTACCTCAATCAATTTTATCTCTTACTAGCAAAGGAATATTAGTTTCCAGTTAGTAAAGAAGACGTTAAAAGTATGAACCAATAGGATATTGACTAATATTCACAGAATTTTTTTTCTCTTAAATATTTCCCTGAGTATGAGTGTCAATATCAATAAAGTTGCATTATGAAGTATTCATAATTTAATGGCGTAGAATCGACTTGTGGTTATATATAGGAGAAACTGTAGAAAACAACATAAAAAATATAATACTTTTTTTAAAAAATCTCATTAAAATATTGATACAAAAATTTCGATAATTTTATCCAAAAAAAACTGATTTATCAGATATATCGATGTATCGTTGACATCCCTACGTGTCATTCAATTAGGGAACAGGGTCTCCACTATAGTACTTTCTCACTAAATCTAGTGACTTTTGTTTATACATTTTTAGTGTCTCAGTACATGCACCTACAGATCTAGAACTTTTTTTAAATTAAAAAAACGCGTGGGGGAGTAAAGGTTTCCTCTTTTAACAAAGTTAATCAAAGCTTTTCTGTGCCTCCTTTTTTCAACAGCAACAGCTGGAAGAAAACTTTCAGCGGCGAGATTCAACAAAATTAATAACTATTTTGAATAAATGGACTACTTAAAAAATAATTTAAACATTCATCAACTGCATATTTTACTGCTTAAGAAAAACAAATAAATTAAAGAAAATTAATAAATACTTTTCTTTTCTTCCCTTGTGAGTTAGAAATTTATCAAAGTGTAAAAGTAATATTAAATAATTAAGATTTAAATGTATAACTTATTAAATTCCTATATATTAACATTTTAAGTACTCCAAATAACTTAGTAAATCAATAAAAGTGTCCAGTGTAAGAATTGCAATGCACAAATTTGTCGTCTTCGAGGTAGTAAGCGGTCTAAATCTCATAGAAGTTTACAACACCACTTATGTGGTGTTTTACCTTTTTTTTATTTTAATACTTTTTTTGCTAGTTTAGTGGCATTTGTGGAAACGGGGGTTATTCGTAAGATTCATTTTACGATCGGATAAAATTAAAATACCTATACCTTTGCGATGATTCCGCTATTGGTGCTAGGCAAACGAGAGCACTTTTGACCAACAAATTAGCCAATTACGAGGCCACCCAGCTAAGGCGTCTTTCAAGTCAGTAGCTGATGATAAGGGACTAGAGTCCGGAAAAATTCGCGGATTTATTTAGCGATAGGCTAGAATTCAAATAGTTATACCTCAGTGCTGCCTCTGCTATTGGCTCACAACTCACCTGGATGACTCTGGGCCAATGAGAAAAACTCAACTAAAGCAGCATCAAATCACAGACTGCTACTTTGGGACGTCTCACAAGACAGCAGCCAATGAGTGGATGACATTTGACTGAGTTTACGTAGGACTATGGAGTTCATGCTAGAGGTCATTGAACCCGCGAAATTTTTCCAGTCCCTATAAGGGAACATTTGCCCGAGAAAGCAGAGTACTGAGGAGTACATCCTAAATGTCATTTCAACAGCAAATGTTTCCTGTCCTTGTACATAACGTGCATCCAAAGTACCAACGCAATTAAATAAAAAATTGGTTGTCTGTAAAGTCGGTTTACGGACGATAGTTTAACGTGACAACGTCATAACAAAACATTGATGAAATGATTGCATACTTTTATGAATAAAATTGAATCATTTTTATTGAACTATCACTATTTTGTATGGACACAAAGGAGTGAAATGAAATCTACAATTTAATTGATAAGTTTACATTTATTTGCACTCATTAATTCAAATATGTTTATTACTTTAACGAACAGATTATTTTAACTTTAACTTTTATACATGTTTGCTATTTAACTTCTTCCAATTTGTTATTTTGTTAAGGATAGGACGATGATAGGAAAAGTAGGAAACGAATGGGAGTGTTTCAAGTACCTATAATGTGCCTCGAAAATGTCAAATCGATGGTTGTTCCAATCGAGTGGAAGAGAGGCGCAAGCGTATAATGAGCGTAACGGTACACCGCGTAACGGGACAACGTGCGTAACGGGACACTTTCGTGCGTGCAGCCGGCGTTCATCGATTTATTAGACGTTGTCACGTCAAAAAAATACTGTTCGAGATATCCGAGAGGCGTCTATTTACGAACTGCTTTTAATAATACGCTGATAGCGGATCGGTGGCTCTGGTTCTGAAATTAATTTTATAACTGGGTTTTTGGAAACCTTTATCAAATTCCACCCACAAAGTATCACGTAATATAAGTGGCAGAAGGATAGACAGACCATTGACACTAGTCCCGTGACAGTCTATATAACCAGTTTCTAGTCGTTGACTCCTGCACTGTAATTTATTTTTTGTTGCAAATAGAACAGAAGCTACATATATTTGTAGAGTTGTAAATGTACATGAAAACAACGGTATCACTGAAAATAGTGTTCGCCGTAATACTGGGTTCGGGTTCTTACCGGGGCATTTATGCTTCGTGTCGTTCCAGTACCTACAACAGTTAAATTTATTTGTAAACCTTTCCCTGAATAGCTTTGTAGTTTAAACGCGCACATTAATAAGCAAAGTTAAACAAAACTAGGCCATTTATTGAATATTCTATTATCTTCCCATGGTTTAAAAAAAATTATGCTTGAAAGAAAATTAAATTAAAATATAAAATTGTGAATCAATTTTCGTAAGAAAAACTCAGTAATATCTCGAAAAAGTGTTTCATTTATGCAACATTAACCATAGCCACATGTTGTACAAAGTTACAAAATCTTTCTTGTATAGTATTACCAACTATTTCTTGCAAATCGTTTCAAAAGGAATCTTTTGTAAAAGTATGGGAATTTTTTCTGTTATTTTTTTATGTTCTTATGCTGTACACGTTTTTTTTTACGATTCAGGCTCTTTTGCCAAAAGATAAACCTTGTAAGTGAGTCCCTGCCAAATTTTTGTCATAACTCCCATGGGTTATAACTAGAGACACCTGTATTTCGCGAATACATTTCGTGTCAAGGTATTTAACAAAATACTGTAGCTTTTTCTAAGAGTCATGGCAAATTGTGAGGGTGCAGCAGTACGGTGACCACATTCTCATTGGCCCCGTCAAGAGCGGGACGACATCTCTCACCGACCTCAGCCAATAACTACAGGAGAATAGCTACAGTATTTTTTGAAATACCTTGACACGAAATGTATTCGCGAAATACAGGTGTCCCTAGTTATAGATTGTAATGATCGGATATTTGTAAGCAGGCCTGGAAGAAATAACAGACTACATTCTGTTCAATATAAGGCGAGGCTTACCGACTAGGAACATTCAGTCGTTGACAGCTGATTGATGTCAGGCATTAAGCAAAAAAGACCAGCAAGCCGTGTATCAGCAACTATTCCGACACAGGCTGTGCGAGCGCACTACCATAATTAGAGACCGGAACAATTCGCGGATTCCTTTCGAGACAGGCTGGAATCCAAACTCGTTTAGCTTAATGCTGCGTCAGTGATTGGGCCGCAATTTACCTGAAGGACTCTGAGCCAATGGCAAACACTCAACAAAAGAAGTATCGAATCATAAGAATCGCAGTAAACAGGTGTCCCGAATCGGTAGCCAATGACCAGGTGATAGTTGCCCGAGTACATAGAGAATCGTGGAGTCTATCCTAGTGGTCATTAAAAAACAGCGAATTTTTCCAGTCTCCAACCATAATAACCCGCGAACTTGCAGATGCTTCACCTTTTATGTTCGTGCGTACCGTAAAAAAAAAGCGCTGTATTGACGAGTGGCGAGGGAGATACCACGTTCTTCACCGGAACCGCATCCGTTGCAGGTAGGCGTAACCTGGCGAGAGGACCGTACCCAGTGGAGGGTGGAGGGGGGGGAGACTTGCTACCCCTTCCCACGTGCCAACCCAATTCATCAGTCGGTCGCGCCGCACGCCTGATTAATCTGTTAATTAACCTCCGGCACGCAGTGACGTTAACTCCCCTCCCCGCAAACCCTTATCAATCCAACACGCCACGCGCTGCCGTATCGCTGGCTGACATCGCTGCCTATTGCCCTCTCTGGCTCTATCTCCTCCCCCTTAACAACCCGCTACTTCCTAACCCCCCCCCCCCCCTTACAGGTTCACCGCAACAGGGTGAGACACCCCCTTCCCCTTAACCGAACACCGCTGTCCTGTTCGCCGGCAGAACCCTAGGGGACCGTAGTCGCTATGTGTTTGTGTTTGTGTGTAGGTGTGTGTAGGTGTGTGTAGGTGTATTTAGGTGTGTGTGTAGGTGTGTGTATGTGTATAAGTGTGTATGTGTGTCTGTGTGTGTCTGTATGTGGGGGAGTGTGTGTGTTTGTGTGCATTTGTATGTTAGAGTGTGGGTTGTGTGGGTATGTGTGTGTGTGAGTGTAGGTGTTTGTAGGTGTGTGTATGTGTGTGTATATATGTGTATGTGTGTATGTGTATATGTGTGCGTAGGGTCAGTGATTGTTCGCTAAAAAAAAAATTTCGGTACAAGCTGCAGGTGCATCCTCTGTACATTGAAATTACCGTATACACCTGGAATGTCAAAATTTCTTGAAAGAAAATTACCAAAAATCGCTGTCGAGATTTGAGCTCCATGTTGGCCGCATCCTCTCAGCCTAGTCGTCCACGGAAGAGGACATCTCATGTCTGAATGATACGTGGAGTCATCGAGAGTGGATATAGTCGACATCTAACTCTATGGCTGTGGCCTAAATATAATTGTGTTATAATTTTATGTATGACTATTATCATCAATTATAGCTTAACATGATTACCATGTGAAATATTTAAAAAAATAGTTATTTTAAAAAAAATTATTAAAATGATATTTTAGGAATTGACCATATAAACTGAAAGAGTAAAGATAGCACGCTTTCCCGGCCATTTCTGGAATTGCTTGGCTTCTTGGTTGTAGCCGCGTCGAAGACGTTTCAGTCGACGTTGCAGTCGCCATCTGCTCCCTGATGATGGCGACTGCAACTTCGACCGAAACGTCGGTGATATCTTCGCCTTCGGCGCGGCTACAATCCAGAAGCCAAACAACTCTGGACTGAAAGAGTTATAAACATTATTGACGTGACTACGTCTAATAAATCGATGAACGCCGGCTGCACGCACGAAAAAGGATGACTCATTGTCCCATTACGCTCATTGCACGTTTGCGCCGCATTTATCTCTCTTCCACTCGATTGGAACAACCATCGATTTTACTTTTTTGAGGCACATTAAACTTGAAACACTTCCATTCGTTTCCTACTTTTCCTATCATCGTCCTATCCTTAACAGAATAACACAGATTGGAAGAAGTTAAATAGCAAACATGTTGGTTATAGTTAAAATAATTTCTTCGTTAAAGTAATAAACATATATTTATTAATGAGGGCAAATAAAAGTAAATTTATCGATTAAATTGTAGATTTCATTTCACCCCTTCTTTGTATCCATACAAAATAGTGATAATTCAATAAAAATGATTCAATTTTATTCATAAAAGTATGCAATCATTTCATAAATGTTTTGTTATGACGTTGTCACGTTAAACTATCGTCCGTAAACCGACTTTGCAGACAACCAATTTTTTTAAATTTTTTTGAATAGTTTATTTCTAAACTTTTTTTTTCTTCCGGCTGTGGGTCCCTAACACTCCTTCATCCCCCCCCCCCCCCTCCTTTTAATCACCCTCAACAATTTCTCATCAGACTATTCCATACAACAAGTCCCCCACTGTATGCTAGGGCTCCGCAAAAGTAAACTGCCAGGTCTCCAAGAAGTTATGGGGCCACTACACGTAGACAGTGAAGGAATGAAAAACGAAGGCCTTCTCTATAGCGTAACTCATCCTTACATTGCAGTGAACAAATCTAACGGGCGTTCACTCTATCTTTCCAATGCACGGCGTCTGCTGTTAGCACCGCCCTTGTTTCGGTGTGTGTTCGATTTCCAGATATGCCCTAAGAGCATAAAAGTTTTAAACAAAAGTTTTAAAAATATATTAAAATTTATTTTTTAAAAGGATTATTTGAAATGAGAATTGCAGAAATACACTTTCTTTTTGTATTCAACTCCTACTTGTAAAGAACCATAACTGAAAGACGCCATATTGGTTTCAACCGTCGGTGTCATAAAGCTTTTATATATTTATAGAAATAAAATTTTTGACTCTGGTCGAATGACATAATAAATGCATTGTTACTAATAGCAACCAAATGCTAAAATAAGTTTCTCCTGTGAAATAATAGTAGTTAGTAGTTAGAACTATTTTTTTTCCATTCAGAATGTGTACAGCTGTAAAAACACTATCTAAACACGATAATTTATGGTCTTATAAAATCAGTAAAAGTAAAAATAAACTAAAACTTAATATGATTGTTGATAGTACAAAATAATATAACCTTGGTGACGAGCAAATCAATGTGTGCTCATATTGCAAATGAACTTAAACTGTGAAATTCGGACACCAAATTAAACGTAGAATTCTTTAAGGCAATGCCGAACGTAATAAATATACGATTATTTTTGGACGCGAATCACGCGTAGTTTCCGCATCCGCCGCCAGAATTCGCTGCCAGAGCAGCTACATCGACAATCAAATACTTAATTCCATTTGCAGAGAAAATGTTTTTGAACTATTAAATGAAATGGGTCCGATAAAAAGTGAAAAAGATTGGACCTGGTTAACGAACAAGATTTTTAAATTAAAATACTGTCCTTTGGCTTTGTGAACAGATGGCAGCGCCGTGGTTACACATTTCCGTTCCATTCACGAAAATTACTTTTACCGAAAATGCCGTACACCGAGAGCCTAGAGTGTTACACGTCAAAGATATCATTTCTAACAGTAACATGCCAGGCGGTGTAAACGTGGCATCAGCGGGGCGACTGAAATGCTGCCCCTTGGAAGGGCAGCCCTTCAGGATTTTTCTGACAGTGGTTAGTTTGTAAAGTGACCTAACCTAACCTAACCTAACCTAAACTAACCGCACTGTCAGAAAAATCCTGAAGGGCTGCCCATCCAAGGGGCAACAATTCAGACAAACTTTCAAAAACACCACTGTCAGAAAAATCCTGATGGGCTGCCCTTCCAAGGGGCAACAATTCAGACAACCTTTCAAAAACACCACTGTCAGAAAAATCCTGATGGGCTGCCCTTCCAAGGAGCAAGTTTTCAGGATTATTCAAACACTTAAAGAAACATGTTTTCAGAAATTGGATGGGCTGCCCTTCCAGTCGCTGTACAAAACAAACCATTGCCAGAAAAATCCTGAAGGGCTGCCCTTACAAGGGGCAACAATTCAGCTCCCACGAGTCAGCGGGTGCGTCTGAGCGTGAGACGGACTCTAGGACGTCGCACCCTCCTCCCCTGTCTCAGCGGCACGGCGGTCGCATTCGGCGCTATTTTTACACGGCGCGGCGGGGAGTTGCCGTGAGAACCGCCCGAGGCACGTGTCCAGGGGTCGGAGGTGCTGGCCGGGTGCCCGCGGCGGGCAATGCCTCGAGGCCCCCGTCTGCGCGGGTGGGGGGGGGGGGGGGAGCTTAATTGTTGCCCCTTGGATGGGCAGCCATTTAGGATTTTTCTGACAGTGGATAGTTTAGGTTAGGTTAGGTTAGGTCAGGTCACTTTACAAACTAACCACTGTCAGAAAAATCCTGATGGGCTGCCCATCCAAGGGGCAACAATTCAGACAACCTTTCAAAAACACCACTGTCAGAAAAATCCTGATGGGCTGCCCTTCCAAGGGGCAACAATTCAGACAACCTTTCAAAAACACTACTGTTAGAAAAATCCTGATGGGCTGCCCATCCAAGGAGCAAGTTTTCAGGATTATTTAAACTCTTAAAGGAGCGTGTTTTCAGAAATTGGATGGGCTGCCCTTCCAGTCTCTGTACAAATAAACCACTGTCAGAAAAAATCCTGAAGGACTGCCCTTCCAACGGGCAACAATTCAGTCGCTCGCCCCTGCGCGGACACACACGCGGTGCGCAGAGCCTCAGGGAAAACAACGCGATTTCAAAACCACTCGAGACATCCCAGTGGGGTATGCTTACGACAAGCATTCAGGAGTTCGCCGAGGGCCGAGAAGTAATTTCGATTTCGGATTAAGTTAAACTGTATTTTCAGAAGAGTAAAAACGGCTAAAAACGCAAGTTTTCAGAGTAATTTTTAGGTGTGTACAACAACCGGTTGAGATTCTCGAAAGCACTTAAAGGGACTTGCTTTACACCTTTTACCTACATTTCTCGGCCATATAATGTTACGGTCACCGCTCAAATTTCACAGTTATCCTGCGACGACGAGAAGACTGCGCGCCAGTCTAGAGGCGACACCGCGCTAGAAGCACCAGCGAGCGTCGCGCCTATCATCCCGCCTCACTAACACTCACACACCCCGCCTGGCCAGGCGCTAAGGGCGACACTGGCCCGCGCATCTCACGCCTCTTCGCCCCTAAGCGCCTGGCACGGAGCTCACGCGCAGTCTTCTCGTCGGTGACGTGTCTCTGCGGGACGTAACAGTGGCCACCCTATCAATTTATGATAAAACACAGTATGGCACATAAAAGAATATCCCAGTAATTTTTTTTATAAAGTATCAACAGTAAGCGCTGTAGAGATTTGGTTCAAGGTCACAATAATTAAACTAAAACAGTTTATAAGCGCACGCGCGAATACTGCTTTGTTGTTCTCTCGCTTACAGCGCCACATACGCAAAATGGCGGCTCCCGAGCATAATGCGTTTTGTGTTATGCAATTTGCCAAGAGTGCAGTAATTTCAGTTCAACGTGCGTTTTGTCTAAATTTTAACTGTCAAAATCCCTGACCATTGGATTGGTCGTAATGGTCGAGACGACAGAGGTCTTTTTTTCGCTGAACTCCACGTTCACCTGACATAACGCCATGAGATTATTTCCTTTTGTGGCTTTATAAAACATCCTGTCTACGTTCCGCCGCTACCTAATGATTTGCCAGAGTTGAGGCACAGACTTGCAGAAGCTATTGCTTCCATGATTCCAGACGTTTTGGTATGTGCACATATTGATCACGTGTAAAAAAAAAACTAGGTTAGTTTTCCTTCATTTTGATGTATGATTTGTTGTAAATAGTCTAAATTAGATAAACTATTATAATTTACCATTGAAAATGGGACATTCTTTTATGGATACGTAATATTAACAATGTGCGTACCTAAACCACTAACAAAACTATGTATTGATTTTTTCATACGTGAAAACAACCGTTTTAGCCTTTTCCGCTGAACAGTCCATTACAGACGAAACCATGCAAGGAAACTTGTGTAGAAACGTGAAATGGCTCTTAAATCTCTTAGTAATCCGACAATTTCAAGAGATTTTGAGCGGTTTGTTAAATGGAGCGTATACATCCGGAGCTCTGCAAAAGCGCAAGAACTCACGGCGGAAAAATGTTCAGCGACAAAAAAAAATTACCTTCTGTGTAGTATAAACACGCAAGGTGAAACATCGCAACGCAAGTGTTATTCATATTCCAACTTTCTTGCGTTTCCGACGGCCATTTTGAAACAGAAGTGTTCCGAAAACTGCGAACGACGCAGACTTTAGTGCACAGAAGCCCACGATGTTCCGTTTATATATATATATATATATATATATATATATATATATATATATATATATACATATATTGTGTGTGTGTGTTGTGTAAATATTCGTCCGTTCAAAATCTCAAATCTCCGAAAGGTATTCACCGATTACTATGAAATTTATACACAGCGTCACACTCGAATACGCGAGTGTTTTTAAATATCTATGTCACATCTGTAAAACGTTAAAAAGATTATTGTTATTATCATTGCTATAGAGTGACATATATATATATATATATATATATATATATAGAGAGAGAGAGAGAGAGAGAGAGAGAGAGAAACAGAGAGAGATACGTTTTGTGTGTACCTACTTAAAACAAACTAAGAAAAAAAAATATTTATCGAGGCATTGCAACACATGCCGGGCATGAGAGCTACACCTAACACACACAAACACACAACACAACGTTTTCACTAATTAATTTTTCAATCAGTGAAAGAAAATGAACACTTAAATCTAATTCTTCAGAATATATATATATATATATATATATATATATATATATATATATTTCTCATTATAAATATGAATGATCAAAAAGGAGGCGGGGTTACAAATGAGTTTTGTACTGTTTTGCAATTTTAAGTCAAGGGTCGATAACGTCTTGCGAATTTCCGTGCTGCATAAACGACCGTGGTTTAGTTGCAGTACTGCGTCGTCGAGGAGTTTCTCGCGTCGGTAACAATCCCGGTCTGAAAGGCTCTGTTTATCTGCGTGGGTTATCCGCGCGTGACGCCATGACTTGAACGATGATAAGCAGTGAATGCGCAGTTCTGTCCGGGGGAAACACCCTCCCGCCCCATCCCGTGCTCCGGTGCCTTGCGACTATGGGACTAACCCCCCCCCCCCCCCCCCCCTTTATCAACAACTGACAGCCCTCTCGCCTGGTCTTCCCCACCCGTCAGTTGCGTGGGGAATTTCACCACGGCCTCATGGAACAGTGAGAGAAAGCATCCTCTCCTCTGTTCCAACGGACAATCGCCTTCCCGAGGTGTGGGCTCAGAGAAGACTAACTACAATAATATGTTTAAATAATTAAAAAGGCTGCCACCTTAAGGGCTCCGCCTTCCAGGGCACACACACGGTGCGCAGAGCTACAGGAAAAACAACGCAATTTCAAAACTACTCTAGATAGCCGAGTGGGGTCTGCTTACGAAAAGCATTTAAGAGTTCGCTAAGGGCCGAAAAGTACTCTTGATTTTGAATGAAGTTTTTAAATTGTATTTTCAAGGAGTTAAAATGGCTAAAACGCCTGTTTTCAGAGTAATTTTTAGGCGTAAAACAACCATTACAGATTCTTGAAAGCACTTAAGGGACTTGCATTACGCGTTTATCTTCTTTTCTCCGCAAAATAATGTTACGGTCACCGCTCAAATTTCACAGTTATCCTGTGACGACGAGAAGACTGCGCGCCAGACCAGAGGCGACACCGCGCTAGAAATACCATCGAACGTCTCGCTTATCATCCCGCCTCACTGACACACATACACACACCCCTGACGAGGCGGGCTCCTTAAAACGTTCTCTTGGTACACTAAATACTCGTGTGGAAATATGTACATTTACATGAAAAACAACAACACAAAATTTTGCGCAGTGATACTGGGTTAGAATTCTTACCCGGGCATATATGCTTCGTGTAAACCGTTCCCTGAATAGCTTTCCAGTATGCATTAATTGCGTATATAAATAGCATAACTAAACAAAACGAAGTCTAATTATTAAATATTCGATTATCCTTTTTTTTAAAATGATACATCAATTAAAATATAAAATTATGTGCCACTTTTCGTAAGAAATACTCAGTATTATCTCGATAAACATATTCTATGTAGGTCTATGTAAAATAACCATAACCATGTGTGCTGTACAAGGTTATATTATATTTCTTATAGTATTATAAACTATTTCGTGGCCACTTGTTTCCCGAAGGTATCTTTTGTAAAAGTACATAACATTTTTTTTCTGTGAACGCGCTTATCAATCCGACATAAATTACTGTTAACCCGAACTGGCTTAGTGTCTTTTATGATATCTCGCACGTTTCTTCATAAAAGGCCCATACACGCTCAGTTTATCTGACGATATACCTTAAAACTAATTCGGAAGCCTAACTGGAACTGAGCGTTTGCAGACTCAGCTAAAGCTCTTTTTTAATGAAGTCCCTGCAGTTTTCCCTTTCTTTGTGTCACTTCTTCGGAAAGACGAAAGTTGTTGTTGACTTCATTTTTAGCTACACAAAAAAAATTTCTGTATCTTCTTTTTATAAAAGATTACTTTGGAAAACAGTTGCTAAAATAAAGTTTGTGATACTACAAGAAAGATATTGTAACTTTGTACAGATCAAGGCTGTGGTTATTTTCGCAAATATGAAATACGTTTTTTGTACATAAAATTAGGGCATAATAATATATTTTAATTTTTTCAAGCATAATTTTTTCAACCATGGAAACGGTAATATAATATTCAATAATTTTAATAAATTATATTGTATCATGCTTATTATGTGCGTATTAATACTGCAAAGCTAGTCAGGGATGGTTTACACAAAGCGCAAATACCCGGGTAAGAATCCAAAACCCAGTAGGTATTACTGCGAACACTATTTTGTAGTTGTACAGTTATTAGTTATTTGTTTTTCATTTGAATGTACAAATTTACCCATATGTGTATTTCTGTTCCATTAAAAAAAATGGTTGTCTGTAAAGTCGGTTTACGGACGATAGTTTAACGTGACAACGTCATAACAAAACATTGATGAAATGATTGCATACTTTTATGAATAAAATTGAATCATTTTTATAGAATTGTCACTATTTTGTATGAATACAAAGAATGAGTGAAATGAAATTTACTAATTTAATTGATGAATTTACTTTTATTTGCACTCATTAATTCAAATATGTTTATTACTTTAACGAACAGATTATTTTAACTATAACTTGTATACATGTTTGCTATTTAACTTCTTCCAATCTGTGTTATTCTGTTAAGGATAGGACGATGATAGAAAAAAATGAAACGAATAGGCGTGTTTCAAGTTTAATGTGCCTCGAAAAAGTCAAATCGATGGTTGTTCCAATCGAGTGGAAGAGAGATAGATGCGGCGCGAGCGTACAATGAGCGTAACGGGACACTTTTTCGTGCGTGCAGCCGGCGTTCATCGATTTATTAGACGTTGTCACGTGAAAAACATTGCAGTGAAGTGGTGAGGCCTGAAGGCGGAAACAGTACCGGGAAAGCGGACACTCCCGCCAGCTCCAGAGCTTTGTCTGAACCGCAGTGGCGTGACGCCTGCGTAGGTGCGGCGGCCGCACATTGCGTGAGCCATCTTCCGAGAACCAGATCAATATGCGCGGTCCGATCGCAGAGCAGGTTCCACCCGCTCCGGCGTTGGAGGGACGCTCATTTCACGAACAACCCACCTTGGGCCGGGCGCAGGGCAGGAGCAGGGTGTCCACAGTTAGTACTTTCGTACTAGATCTAGTACTTTCATAACTTTTTTAGTGGTCTAGTACAGATCTAGTAGATTTTTCTTTAATATAATAATATTGTAGTAACTCCAATGTTTTATTATTAAGCGTAATTATTTTTAAAAACTATGGAATGTATGTGTGTGTGGTGTGATATTTAAGTTCAAGCATTACGATGTCATAATAACTTCCTAAATTGTTAAAAACCATAACAAATTATAATTTAGTACTTTTTTTTTCAAATCTAGTACTTTTTTCTCGCCTAAGTTGGTACGAAATATTTTTTTTTCTTGTGGACACCCTGGGAAGAAGCCAAACTTCCCAGACGGAGGGAAACAAACATTTGTAAGTTTTTTTAACGTACACAATTGCTGGTTGGTTACACACCGGTAGGCAATGGGAACATCCTACGACCTTGCGTGCATGAGGACAAGAGTGATGCTGGCGCACTCTAGGAAAAATCAGCAAAAATAAAGATGGCGAATATCACGACATCCAAGATGGCAACCTCCAACAGATAACGGATGTGATGCCAGAATCCAATACGGTGGATGTTCTGGAAAATATAATGGTGAAATTTTCTTGGATCCAAGATGGCGGCGAACAGTCAGAATTAAAAATGGCGTGCACGACGTCGTAAATTAAAATGGCTGAAAGATCTAAAAACCAAGAATGTGGAATTCAAGATGGCTCCGTGTTCAATGTTAAAGGCCAAGTTGAAAGTCATGCAAGTTGTCTACCGGGGGTCAAGTTCTAGGTCATATAAGATGTCTGCCTTGGGTCAAGTTCAAGGTCATGCAAGATGGCAGTCGTGACGTCACAACCAAAAATGGCTGAAATCGGCTCCGTGTTCACACGTCGACTCTGGGCATGACGCCCCTGTTATAGGTACATATAATACTCACACCACGTTACTGAAGGCACTGTAAACCCAAATTTAATAAGAATATATATCAAAATAAACACTCCACGTGGACGACACCATCTCGTATCTCCTTTTTCTTTCATGGGCTTCGCTTCATTATAAACGGATACAGTAAACAACACAGTTCAAGGAACCCAGGGAAAGTGAGAAATTCGGGAAACTTTAGGGAAATCGATATTAGGATAGTTGGACCAGGATTCCAACCTTATTTCTCATGCTTGGCTCGTTGCTGATAAAAAAATTGTGAACGACTCTCTCAATACTCACCAGTGATGTGTAAACATCTGACCTCGGTAAAGAGCAAATTCGTGTGTTCTCATGTTGTTCATGTTGCAAATAAACTTAGAATATGAAATTCGGACACGAAATTTAATGTAAAAGTCTCTAAAATAATGCAGATTGTCATAAATATACTCATAAATAAAAAATTCGCTTTCCAAGTAAAAATATTTGTGGACGAGAATCACACACGTACTTTCTGCACCCGCCGCTAGAATTTGCTGCCTGAAACGTTGCCATCTAGCGCAGATAGCAGCACGAAACAACCGAAAATTTTAAACTATTAGAAATGACTCCAATAAAAGCGACAAAGTCTCGAAAAAAAAACTCCTAAAGCTCGGCTTTGGACCTCATGTTTACGAAAGTGACTATATACGGGGTTGAGTTACTACACGTGGGACCGCCATATTGTTTACACATTTACGTTCATCGACTTCCATTCAATTTTAAAGAAATTACTCCTTCTAAGATGTTTAATATAAACAATATTAAAATCCCCTTCTCTTTTCATAGAATTAATATTTATAGTTTTTTATTATTATTTAATTTTAAAAAATTCTGATCAATTTAGACGACTTTACACAGAGACCCAGAAATTTCGCAGATTAATTTGGTGTCACACTAAAATTCACAGTACTACATAAATACTCTACCCACATATGCTTGCCTATTGGCTGATTTCTTACTGTAGAACCTCCCCTTATTTTGAATTAATGGACGTGATCCGGTATCTCTACTGCTGGCGTTGAGGAGAGTTTCCACATGACTGTAATCCAATCATCAAATCAATGCAAAGTCATAATTTTTTGCAGTCTCTACCTTGCGGCCAAAAGCGTTCTCTTAACCATACAACATGTCTTACCCGAGCCTCGAACCCAGAGTCCTGTCGTACCGAAAGCCGGCGTTCAACCGACAGCTCTAAGCACAGAGTTAAAAAATAGAAGGTAAACACCTAGTTGATCCGGCCCTCATTGATCCGGATCTCCGGGTAATCCGGATCAGATTTGTTGAGATTTTATTTAATGTTCACATAAAATTGTTTAGCTACGTTAGGAAGGACGTAACTATTAGTACGACAAATATTCACTTTTTAGTTTGAAACAATGTACAGTTCCTGCACAGATGGTGGAACTATGGTAGTAAAATAGTTTTTTGTTGAGTTTAAGACAGCACACCAGCTGACAAACATCGTCAGCCCGACACCGCTTCAGCTGAAATAAGCGTTTGAGTCACCGTGCTTCATTCTAACGCCATACATGTTAGAAACAGAAGAGAGTTGGATGAAGTATTTGTTGAGAAACTTCGTGAAAAATTATTTTTATGTCAAGTAAACAATAAAAAGAATTAGTAACAATTTTCAAGTTTCATAAATTTGAAAATAAATAAAATTACTTAACGTCGTAAATTCAAGGGATTTTTTTTAAAGAAAATATAGTTTTTTTGAAATAGTTTTTTTGAAATTCGGCCGCTGCAGCGCTGCGTAAGGCATTCCGCGCATGCGCGCTGTGTACGTACACCTGTTGGCAAGCCACAGACGCCATTACGGAAACATTACGACCGTGTTTACGTTTGTTTGCGAGCATTTAAAATGCCTTCGTCGATAGAAAATCCATCCGACTGTGAAATAAGAGCCGTGATTCGTTTTCTTGGTGCTGAAGTCTGATCGTCGGATCAGTGAAGTGTATGGAGAAAACATTATTACCTATGGAATGGTACGGGAATAGGTTAAAGCTTTTGAAGATGCTGCACGAATGTTCATGATGAGGAACGAAATGGGCAACTTTCTGTCGTTGGTGCAGAAAGTTGACGAAAAAGTGAACGAGAACGGTCGTGCTGCAGTGATGGTTACATGAGGGTGAGATTTAAAAGCAGGTTGTGCGGTACGAGAAGTGCTTGGATATGGGTGGAAATTAGGTGAATTGTAGATCAAGGTACACACTTTCATGTTAAAGTAAAATTGTTAAGAAACTCTACTTTTTTTTAAAATTTGAAAACAGTAGTTAATTTAAAAAAAAAACACACGCATCGTTGAGTTAAGATACGTGAGCTTTAATATTTTTTTCTAATGTTCGATTTAGTGTTAAGCTATTAGAAAAACATTCTCACTGCTCCCTATAGATAGGGACCGGAAAAATTCGCGGGTTCAATGACCTGCAGGATGAACTCCATAGTTATACGTACACTCGCTCAAATGCCACCCACTAATTGGCTGCTGTCTTGTGAGACGTCCCAACGTAGCAGCCTGTGATTTGATAAAGTGTTTCTCATTGGCCCAGAGTCATTCAGGTGAGTTGTAAGCCAATAGCAGAGGCAGCACTGAGGTATAACTATTTGTATTTTAGCCTATCGCGAAATTAATTCGCGAATTTTTCCGGTCTCTACCTATAGAGTGCTCACCACCAAGCTCTACCATCTGTAAAGGCCCTGCCACACTGTAAAACATCTGTCTCCAATATGTTTGACAATACGGCTGGAGGCCTGGAGGGGTAATGCTGCACGGAAAATGACTTCCAATTTTCTCCATAAAAAATCTTTGGACAGATAACCTCAAATATGTTTTAAATCATGTCATACTATCAAAGTTCATTTTTGCTCAGAGATGTCTCAAACTTTTCCCCCTCAATTTTGAAATTAAATAATGCATGACAGTGCTGGACGAATATTGTGAACTTATTATTTTTGTGCAAATGAAATTTTTTTTACATATATAAATTTAAATTCAAATGATATTCGTTTAATGATACAAATTAACTATCAAAGATTTTTTTATTTTATAGAGTAATCATTTCATTTTTACTTATTAAATTTTTTTCGCATACGACATTCATATTAACATTATTTTTTTTTTTTTTTTTTAACTTTTATAACATCTTTAATCGGCCATGTGCTCCTTGTCATTTTAAAGAATCGTTTAGACGGAAACGGCTTAATTTCCGTTTTCGATAGGCACGATTTGGATAGGCCGATTGCATCCAACATCCACATATTTTGGAACCAATCCTGTATGCGCTAGTGAAGTTTTCGGTGACGTCATAACCCTCCAACTTTATTCGACATTAACATATTGGAAGGTGTTGGAAGGGAAAATTTGACATGTGTGGCGGGGCCTTAAGGGGCCCGCCTCGTCAGGGGTGTATGAGTGTTAGTGAGGCGGGATGATAAGCGCGACGCTCGCTGGTGTTTCTAGCGCGGTGTCGCCTCTAAGCGCAAGGCTCTGATCTGGCGCGCAGTCTGTAATGCAAGTACCTCAAGTGCTTTCAAGAATCTGTACTGGTTGTTTTACGCCTAAAAATTACTCTGAAAACATGCGTTTTAGCCATTTTAACTCTTCTAAATATACGGTTTAAAAACTTAATCCGGAATCAAAAGCACTTTTCGGGCCTCAGCGAACTCTAAAATGCTTTTCGTAAGCAGACCCCACTCGGATATCTTGAGTAGTTTTCAATCGCGTTGTTTTTCCTGAAGCTCTGCGCACCGTATGTGTGTCCGGGTAGGCGGAGCCCTTAATGGCTGGGAGGTTTTAGTCGGGGAATGGCGGAGGGATACAGATACGAGGAGAGTAGAAGAATGTCTGAGGGAGTGGCGTGGGGGAGGGACCCCAGCGTCTCCCAGACAGACGCCGTCGCATCAGTCAGCATTGACCCCTTGTGCGAGGGTCAAGGTCGTCGTCCAAGCAGCTGTCCTCCCTCCCTCCCTCCCTACCAACCTCCCTCGCCGACTTATGCCGAACACCGGGTCTCTACTCGTGAAACTTCACGCAACTGGTCTCAAAACCGACACTTCTCAAAAGTATACTTACTACCTTTTTTCACTTTTACAAACGATTTCTTTGGAGACCAGTTGTCAAGAAATAATTTGTAATACTACGAGAAAAACATTGTAACTTTGTACAGCACACGGCTATGGTCATTTTTGCGTATAGGAAATACGTTTCTAGGGATAATACTGAGTATTATCACGAAAATTAGTGCATTATTTTATATTTTAATTGATGTTTTCATTCAAGTATAAAGTTCTGAAACCATGGAAAAGATATATGAATATTAACACTGGAAAGCTATTTATTTCAAATAGGTAACTTTAACTAATGGAGGTACTGGGACAACACAAAAGCACAAATGCCCGGGTAAGAATCCTAACCCAGTACTACTGCGAAGACTATTTTGTAGTGATGCAGTTGTTTTCACGTAAATGTAGATATTTAAAAATACCTGTTATTTTACACGAATATTTCTGTTTTGTTTACAACCAAAACGATTACAATGTTCTTTCTGCCACTGTTGCTCCGTGTGTTCGAAAACCATTTCGTGTGAAGGTCGGAGCTCGCAGACAAACACCGTGTGCTACTTTGCAAGTGACAGTTTGTAAATGGGTACCACTGCTGCTGCTATTGGTGACTGTCGAAATATGGGTCAAGTTACGTGGCACAGACTTTATTTACGTTTTGTGTTCGCGTCGCACGACCCCACATTCAAGCACGTGCACTAAAAATATGATACAAACGCATTCTTGTATTCTGTGCCGAGGATAACATTGCCAAATTCAGATGCTATAAACATCGACACGTGCGAGTTCGTTTGGATATAAATCTTAGATAATTCGATAGTATTATTGAATATAAAGTAGTTACTAAATGCAAATATATATAAAAATTTTACAGAAAAGAGATCTAAATCACTTACTGCAGCAGTGAAAATGGCACAAAGTAAACAGGGCCCTTGTAACCTCAGAAATGTTTCAATTGCGTCTACCATGATACTTACAAACTGGTGAATTTCGGGCTAAAAAAATTTCTAGTCAATGGTTGCTAACTTTAAAAAATGAGTATTAATTACAGACATTAAAAATCTATCGAGTCAATTTTCACTGTGAAACTTCATTTTGCTATCAACAATCACCTGATTTTACATCATTCTGGTTTGTGGTAATATGCATAAGAACAAGACAGCTCTCATCCAAAGAAAATTGATTTGAGGCGAGATCAGAAGGAAAAAAAACGCGGGTTCATTTCGCAAAAGGCTACAATCAAAACACTCACTTGGATGACGTTGACATATGACGCACTTAGGTGCGGGGAAAGTTGGGACGGCAAAGGTATGCACACACACAGAGAGAGAGAGAGAGAGTGTGTGTGTGTGTGTGTGAGCGTGTGTGTGTGTCATGTAAGGCATAAAAAACATAATTGAGTGCATTGCAGGCCACTAACACGACTGTACACACCACCTGTACGAAAATGGTTCACAATTGAAATCTCACTGTTAATTCTAACCAATAAAATTTCGGGATGTACCCGACATCTATTGGTAGTGCTAATTACTAACTATATAAGTACTATATTCTATGATCGGGGACAGGATACAGAGTCCGGATTGTTAATTGTCGACCGCCATATTGGATAGTGACATCACGGCGACCATATTGGTGTAAAATTTCATGAAGAATCCTCAAAAATGACTAAAAATTTCTTAAATATCATATAAATTTCCATATTTTGAGGGAAAAATTACCATTTTGAGGGAAAATTTCCCGGTTCAATCATAAAAATTCAATGATTCGAAATTCTAAATACCTCAAAATATATTTGCCTTGGACAAAACGAAAATTCCTAAAAGTGGCTTAAGACTTCTAAAAGCAGCCGCCCTAAGCCACCGAGATCATGACCTTGACCTTGACCTAACCATTCAGTTTTTACCAAAAAAATTCAGAAAAAAAATTCCCGAAAATGTAAAAAAAAAATCATTTACTGCAAATGTTTTTGTTATTTAATCCATCTCGGCCCTCGGTTAAATTCCCAGCGAGAGTAAATATGTAATATATTAATAATTATTATTTTAAAAATTCTTAATTATAAATTAAATAAAATTTTAATAAAATCATGCTTACGTCACACCTGTCATTTTGGATTCTAGAACCTTTCGACGTTTTGAATAGTGACCTGAATTCGTCAATTAAATGGAACTCTGCATGTCTCATGTCGAAAAAAACACATGCATGCAGCGATTGATTTCTCGGGAATATCCAGGAGCACACGGAGAACACAAACAACAGTCTTGTCAGGTGTAAACAGGAGCACAAGGAGAAAAACGACAGAAGTCTTGAAAATCCAGTTCAGTGAATGTTACATTAGACGATTAATATACATAGTACTCCTTGCGTAATAATATGCTTAGCATATCTCTGTTACAAATATGCACACGCGTATAAATGCAGCGAATTGCCCTAGATCCTGATATTTCTCGGAGTAAAACTAAATTTCTTTGGTGGTTGTGTGGTTGGTAGTGTTAGAATCGTTAGTAACATAAATTTAATAAAATGAAAGGTGTTAAACCTGTCTTTGAAATATTTGTGCAATGGGAGTGCATGACTTGATGTAAGCTTTTGGACATACGCCATTGCTAAGCACATGTATGTCGCACCTGTGTTTTCGTACCATGTGCGTCTCTGCCTGAGGACGGGAGCAGATAGCAGTTCCCGAAACGTCGCTTGTTTCTGTTTAGGAAAACTATTGTGTTTGTTACGTCTTTTCGTTTTGTCGTGTTTTTGTCTCGTTTCAACTATTGTGCTGAATTTTTTTGGGGTTCAATATTTTTGTGCGGTCATTATTTGTGAGGGTTTTTTTTCGTTCCGTTAGTCCATTTTTCTTTGTTTTTCTTTGTTTGTTGACCATATTCCTGTTTTGGAATATTTTGTGATGTTTATATACTGTTGACAACAGTAATTTTTTGCTTAATTTGTGTTTTCGTCTTTTGGGTTTTTTGTAGTTTTCTTCTACAGACATACATGTGCTTAGCAATGGCGTATGTCCAAAAGCTTACATCAAGGTGTTTAACCTGGGAGTGAAATCTCTAGATTACTTCTATACTCCTTGCGTATATGTGCGGCACTCGGAGACACGCGCGCGGGCAGTCATAACCGCCGCCGGGACCTTTTAGCCCACATCCTAGCGCAGATAGAGTCACCACACTTCCCTCGTGTCTCCCCACCACCACCACCACCAGAGTCCTCCGTGGCCGGGAAGCCAGCGCTTCTAGCTCGGAGGCGCCGCGCAAGTCATTCAGCAGTGGAACCTGCCCCTCCAATCGTCTGCGTGATCAATTACAGAGACCGGAATAACTCGCCTCCAACGGTTAAAGATATTTGTAAATTTTTTTTTAGATAATCTTGAGTATTTCTTACGAAAATTGACACATAATTTTATATTTAAACTGATGTTTCATTACAGCACGATTAAAAACAATAACGTGGAAACTATGCTTAATTCGCGTAGTTCAAATTAGAATGGTATCCAGGAAACGATTTACAAATAACCAAATAACTCTGGTATTATTCGAGGAGCTAATACAATACGAATCACAAATGCCTGGATATTACTGCGAACACTATTTTGTAGTGATACGGTTGCTTTCTGTAATTTCACGTGGACATTTCAGTTCAATTAAAAATAAAATGACAGTGCCTCGGCGAACATTTATCCAAACATCGTGCCCGATTCGTTCGAGTAGTTACTTTGTTTTCATTCGAGGAATTTGTTGTTGTTGTTGTTGTTGTGTTTCGCCATGTTATAAAACTGCGTCGTTCGGTGTTTGGAAAAGGAAAAAAAAATCAAACAAATTACTTCACTCGAATTCTTTAATTTGTGGCAGTGAATCTTCACATTATACAGTTTAAACCTCGACTTACTTAACTTCAAAGATGTATGTGACAGTCTTACCAATCTGAGATAGCCGAAGGTCTGTGCTTTTATATTATAACTTAAGATCAATTCTCGCTGCTCAACGCGAAGTTCACGCCGATAAAAAGACAACCAAGGCAGACACAGGTCGGGGTCAAGGTGGCGTCCATAAATTACGTGAAGTGTTTAAGAAGGATGGGGGGGGGGGGGGGTCGAGCCGAATCTTCTCACCCAATCACAAGTGGAGGGGATGGGGTCTCGACAAATATCACGTTTCCCCAGCAAAAAAAAAAAAAAAAAAAAAACAGTGTAAAATTGCGATAAAACTGAGGCCAAATAAAGCAAAACATGTTTCTCCACTAAAATCTGGCTGAATCCTACACAATACTATCTATCTCGGTTATGCGAACGCCACAAAGTCACTCTTGAGACCACACATGAGTGGACTGAATTAGAATGAATATTATTTTACGAATTTAGGTAGTATTTTACTGTTCGATTTTCTCAATGTGATTCTAGACTACGTTCTGTCTTAAATACTAGTCTGAAATAAAAATAATTAAGCAAATTATGTTGTTCTTTTAATGAATCCAAACGCATTCAAGCAAAGATTAACGTTTTACACTAAAAATATGCATTTTGAAAAATCTCATGTGAGTTTAGATGGAGTTAGGGGGTCTAGCAAAATCTCACGACATCTCAGCAGGGGTTGGAAGGAATTGGGAAGGGGTGGTCGAAAAATCGCCAAATACGCCTACCCGGACACACATACGGTGTGCAGAGCTTCAGTAAAAAACAACGCGATTTCAAAACTACTCAAGATATCCGAGTGGTGGTCTGCTCACGAAAAGCATTTAAGAGTTCGTTGAGGCCCGAAACGTGCTTTTGATTTCGGTATTTTTAGAAGAGGTAAAATGGCTAAAATGCATGTTTTCAGAGTAATTTTTAGGTGTAAAACAACCAGTACAGATTCTTGAAAGCATTTAAGGGACTTGCATTACACCTTTATCTTCATTTCTCCGCCGTATAATGTTACGGTCACCGCTCAAATTTCACAGTTATCCTGTGACTACGAGAAGACCGCGCGCCATTCCAGAGGAGACACCGCGCTAGAAGCACCAGCGAGCGTCGCGCTTATCATCCCGCCTCACATACACCCCTGACGAGGCGGGCCCCTTAATGGACGCCTCACAATACAAGAACCTCTGCGACCTAGCCACGCCAACTGGGCTTATCTTATACGCCGGGCGTCGCGGGCAAGCGACTCCGAGAGCGGACCTGAGCCAACACAGATGTCGACTGTGTGTTCAGGCAAGTGTTGGTTCAGGTGCTGGATGCATCCGAGTGAACTCTCAAGGACTTCTGACACACCGCGCTTTTTTTGTACGTGGACCAGATCTATTCAAGTATAATTACAGATGTTCGTAAATTTGTACATTGACACGAATTTCTCAACGTAAGTAGTAAAATTAGTTAGCAAATCAAGTAGCATGTATAAAATATGTGAATCGGTAGCATTTTTTTTTTACTATTACAATGAAATTAGTACAATAATTAATACTGTGAATTAGCAAGAACTTTCTGACTAATGTAACATTATAAATATATCAAAATAAACTACATTAGAGAAAACCCCAATTTCCCTTGTAGGCCTACCCTTTTAAGTTTTATATTACTAGATTTTGAAACTAACCTAACAATAAAAAAAATTCAGCCTGGTCAATTTCAAAATTGCTCTGTATTTGTTTTTAAATTCTAAACCAACTTTGTTATATAATTTTGCAAATGAAATATAAAATATAATATATCAAAAAATCATTCACTAGGTTACATAATTTTTAACATAAACAGCTGCAATTTTAATTTTTTTTTCTTCAGTATTTTCTTAAATTGACAACAAAATGTATTCCGCGGTTTGCTTGTTTTGGTCGGCCACTGCGTTGGCTGTTTTCCTGTTAGCATTCTAAGCATGGTGTGTGCTTCTTCTCTTCTGCTATACAAAATTTTATGCCCACTTATACAGCCATGGGTATTAAGAGGAGGTATGGCAGTAAATGGGCATCGTGTGGGGTGGGCTTGATAATCCCGCCTCACTACCACAGTCTAACGAGACTCCAACTCGTGCCAAGACCGCGTGTGCGTTATGGTCGCGGGTCGGTGACCTCAAGGCTTATACGCCACTTGTCGGTTCCCCGCCGTCAGCTCGTCACAGCGCGAGGTCCCGTCAGCTCGTCACAGCGCGAGGTCCCGTCAGCTCGTCACAGCGGGAGGTCACGACGAGTCTCGACCTGCAATCGAGCAGACCGTCGCTTATCGGACGTTTTAACTACTTTCTCGCATTCGTCCAGCGCGCGGAAAAAAGGTTTTTCCGTAATTTAACAAAAGATTCCTTTGGAATCAAGTTATTAAGAAACTGTTTGTAAAACTACAAAAAAAAAAAAAATATATATATATATATTTTTTGCAAATATGAAAAACTTTTTTTTTTTACCGATACAATAATACAGAGTACTTATTACGAAAACTGATGTTTCATTCAAGCTTATATTTTTGTAACCGATTATTAAAACTATTTACTTAATTTAGTTTTATTATGCTTATTAAAGTGCTTAGTTTACACTGGAAAGCTATTCAGGAAACGGGTAAGAATCCGAAACTAGTATTACAGCAAACACTATTTAGAGGTGATACAGTAGTTTTCATGTAAATGTACAAATTTACTAATCTTTTTAATTTGACATTAACATTTCTGTTCCCTTTACAAAATAAAAAATACAGTGTGCAGTAATTGCTCTGTACCGTATTTTTAAAATTTCATTTTGAGCAAGCAAACATTTTACAATGATTGCATTCCGCCCTCCTTGCAAAAATACAAAATTGCCTGCCTCTATCTTCATTTTTTGTTTCCGTCGTAGTAAGATGAATCTATGTATGCTGGGGGCACCCACTTGCAATTTATATAAATGTATGTACTATACTCCCGACGTCTTCACCTTAAGCACCTGATAGGTGTGATAGTTTCGGTAATAGGCTTCACCTTTCAGTTACGCATATCACCACTGCGGTGTGCACGCCCAAAACCTGTTTACTTGGGTATCCATATGTTGCATGTTATGCGTTGTGTTTCATCGTTACGTACCTGTATAACCCTGCGAGACACGGTGCTACAACGTTGGATTTCGCACCGTGTCACATTCGTCCGTTACAGGGTATCCGTATCGAAAACAAATGTTACGTCCCGTAGACACACAAAAAGAGCAGTCTATCAGTCAGCTTGCATGTTAAGTTGCACGATTTTTTTTTGACGTGAGAACGTCTAATAACTCGATGAAAGCCGGCTGCACGCACGAAAAAGTGTTCAATAAATCACAATGTCAGGTTACGCTCATTGTACGTTTGCGCAGCATATATCTCTCTTCCACTCGATTGGAACAACCATCGATTTGACTTTTTCGAGGCACATTAAACTTGAAACACTCCCATTTGTTTCCTACTTTTCCTATCATCGTCCTATGCTTAACAGAATAACACAGATTGGAAGAAGTTAAATAGCAAACAAGTATAAAAGTTATAGTTAAAATAATCTGTTCGTTAAAGTAATAAACATATTTGAATTAATAAGTGCAAATAAAAGTACATTTACCAATTAAATTGTAGATTTTATTTCACTCCATTGTATCCATACAAAATATTGATAATTCAATAAAAATGATCCAATTTTATTCATAAAAGTATGCAATCATTTCATCAATATTTTGTTATGACGTTCTCACGTTAAACTATCGTCTGTAAACCGACTTTACAGACAACCATTTTTTTTAAAGAGAGAGAATGTCACCTCGTTGATGGCAGTCAAAAGTATTTACAAGTACGGCAGTCAAAAGTATTTACAAGTACGATGGTTTGAGTTTATTGGCTGATTTAAATTCTGATGCATTGAGTGGACTGTACAAGATCTTCGCGAGAATGCATCATACAGTATTCGATTTTTTTTCCCTGTGTTAAAATGGGCCGAAAAAAGGAAGAATAATGACGCGCCACCCGTCCGCACTTGTTCTTTCGCCGAGTCGTTTAACTTACTTTGATGTGACAACAAAAGACCGACAAATGACGGATCGAGCCCGTCAACGCATCTTCGTGTTGAGTTTTGACGCGCAACGCTGCAACGAGTCCAGTCCACACATGCACGATTCGGTTACGCAACTTGGCTACGTTACGGTCGTTTGTAACATGGCCGTAGACAGGGGCGTAGCCAGGGGGGGGGGGGTTTAGGGGTTCAACCCCCCCCCCCCTTCTTAGCACCAAATCTTTAATTAATTTCTTATTCATCACTCAAACAAATTTCATATTAAAATTAATAAAAATTTTACCATTACAATATTTAAATTTAAGTACTGAAAACTGCTAAAACAGCACTATTTTACACCTTAAAATCCAAATTTTCCCGGAGGAGGACCCCCGGACCCCCCACTTTAATACGGGGGGGGGGGGGGGAGGGGGCTATGCTTCTTAACACCCCCCATACACAAATCCTGGCTACGCCACTGGCCGTAGAGACCCGGAAATTTCGCAGATTCGTCTGGCGTCAGAGTAGAATTTAAGGTAATAGATGTGCTCAACCCATGTTCGCTTTCCCATTGGTTGATTTCTTAGCGAGGGCATGTTTATTCTTGTTAATCGGCACTAGCTGATTCGCTTACTTCTCTCCTACCTGGGCATCGTTGGCTCACGGTCTAGGAGGGGCGTGTTCAAATAACTGCGGGCCAATCATGAACACAGTGCGAGAGTGTGAAGGTTTGCATTCTAACTTGCGACTAAATGAATGCGCGAAATTTCCGTGTCTCTAAACATGGGTATACGGATACCCACCTTTTACGCTACGGTTAAGTGTGCACGCACCTTTGCAAGCCCCGACGCACGCGTCAGCATTCCAGAGACGTGTCCGTGACCTTGACCGAGGAGGTCACGTCACTTCACGAGGCGCCAGTCGACTCCTTGTCCTTCCCCAACGCCAGCCACCTTAGAGTTTATCAAAGCATCAGTGGAGTCGTTAAACGAAGAACGCCGACGCCATTGTTCGGGTGTTCCCTCCCTTCGCCCGTATCTGGTTACCACTCTCTTCATCTCTCTCTCTCACTTCCTCTCCTCTCTTTGTGCCTTCCAGACACACGCGGGCTTCCGGTCACATAGTCCATGATATGCCGGGGACGCACCACAACGCCGAAATACCAAATTGACCACAACGCCGACAGCTAGAAAACTGCTGTGTACCACAACGCCGAATTACCACAACGCCGAAAAATGTCATTGCAGGACTGCCACAAAGGTTAGGTTAGGTTAGACTAGGTTAGGTTAGACTAGGTTAGGTTAGGCTAGGCTAGGATAGGTTAGGTTATATTACGCTAGGTTAGGTTAGGTAAGGTTAGGTTTGGTTGTGGTATTTCGGCGTTAAGGTACATTTAAGAAACACACACAAATTCATTCAGTTGTTATTTCGGCGTTGTGGTACACAGCAGTTTTCTAGCTGTCGGCGTTGTGGTCAATTTTGACATTCGGCGTTATGGTATTTCAGCGTATTGGTAACGACCCGTCCATGCCAAGTAACTGGTCTCAAATTTTGACACTTGTCAACACTAGCACCAGTGGTGGCAGCGATCTGCACACGAGGGACGTTCCGAAAGTAATAAGAGTTATTTTCAAAACTGCAAATTTATTGGAAAAGAAATTACAGCCCGATTTTTTATCTCCTTCAAAGTACGAGCCTCGAGTAGCCACACAGCGGTTACAGAGATTTTCCCACTCTTCATAGTCATGGGCGAAGCCACCGTCTGCGAGTCTGCGGAACGCGCTTGACAGTTTGCTGGATGTTTTCGACTGTTGAACGTCGTGCCTTGAGGTACGAACTCTTAGTGAACCACTTATTCTGTCTTAAGAAAACAAAATCAAAATCGTTTTCACCCCGTGATTTGCTCATGAGCGACTCATCACGACAAAGCGTCTTGCCACACCGCCCCGTATATACACGTGAGTTCCTTGGCTCGTACCAACACTTCCCCAGCCAATCTACAGTACAGATCTGCCTCACTGCGAAAGTTTTTCCTTTCTACAAAAACTGAAATTGCATTTCAAGAGGACCTATTTTGGTAAATCGAAAACATTCAACAACTGTGAAGCAGCATTCTTACAGAATTTGACTCCGTCCATTGCTATGAAGAGTGGAAAAATCTCTATAACCACTGTATAACTACTCAAGGATCATGCCTTGAAGGAAATAAAAACATTGGGTTGTAAATTTTTTCAATAAATATGAATTTTTGAAAAAAAAAAAAAAAAAAACACTCTCATTACTTTTGGAACGCACCTCGTATCTTTCTGTGGATAGTGTACGTAAACAACGTTGCGTGATTGTCAGCGGTCGTAAAACCAACATCGTTTCCAGTACTCGCCAGAGATTTGTAAAATATAATCTCTGTAATGAGCAAATTATTTTTTTCTCGTGTTGCAAATACACTTTCAATACGAAATTTGGACATGAAATTTAACGTATAATTCATTAAAATAATGCCGAGAGTGATAATTATGCGCAAATTGTGTTTTCAAATACATTTCTGGACGCGAATTACACGTAGTTTCCGCACCCGCCGCTAGAATTCGCTGCCGGAACAGCTACGTCGAATATTGAATCATTGATTTTCAGAACAAAAGGTTAATCTATACAATGAAACAGCTCCAAAAAGGAAAGCGAAAAAGACTTGATAAGATATTTAACCCCGGCTTTGGACCTGAATTTCGACAAGACATTTCATTAAAATATTGCCCATCTTGTTAAATTTCACTAAACCGTTAAAACTTTAAAGTTTCCTTTTGGATTTGTGAACGTTATATTTCCGTTCCATGCATCTTCCGTTCCGAGAGCTAAGGTGGTACATAAAAAAGGCTGAGATTTTACAGCACTAATTGTTTTACGGAATTTCGAGCGATTTACAAGGACATCACTTAGACATATTCTTATTTAGGAACTGTTGAGATGTGTTTAAGTCATTCAGTTTTCCACAAACCCTTAAATATTTAACTAGCGTAGCATTGTGCTTTGAGCATATATTCGTCGGGAGTATTACCGTTGCCAAAATAGGTGGGCTAAGTAATAATTCCTAACATAGAAGTTATTACCCCTGGAATTGAAAAAAAAAAAGTTTACCTTATTATAACCTCTACAGAGCTACTCTTATTTATTGAGTACGCTTATTTTTTTTTGTGGTACTAAAGTTAAAGTTATAATTTGAGGGAGAGTGAGTGGTTTATGACATATACTTCTTACATCCTAGCTATGAAACTAAGAAAATTTTATTCGAGGTGTTATAGTCCATATTATTTACCCTTACTGATTACGTTAGAAACAATTTGTGTGAACCCAATGGATGAGGCTAAAGGAGTTTACTATGCATATCTAGCGGCTGGATTCACTGAGCCATAGTTATTTTTGATCCAAGATATATTTTCAAGCACCTTTGGGTAAAAATTACAGTTAACACTGCATAATTAGACATGTTAAGTTATTTCGGCACAGTTTACCCAACAACATTTACTCCAAAAAATTCAGTAATGTTTATATTATTACCATCAGCCAACTACCTACCCGCGATAGGACACATAACGTTTTGAATTATTCTTGAAGCAGGAATGACGAATGAGTGATATTTATAGAGTGAAATTGTTGGACTTATATACTCTTATATAGTAGCTCGAATATGGTACGCAATACAGTATACAAATAAAAATGTAAACAAAAATAATGGTGCTGTCTCAATGTTCTACGTGGATGTTAGCAAAAAAAAATCTGTACTCAAGGTAGAGGCTGGAAAAAGATCGCGGTTCAGTGACCTTCAGGATAGACTCCATAGTCCTCTACATATTCGGGAAAATTTCACCGTGTCCACAAGCTGCTCACTAGAGAGCAGTCGCAACAGGGCTGCCTGTGATTCGATGCTTCTATGGTTCTATGGCTTGGGGCCAATCCCATAAGCATCTTGTAGGAAATTTGAGTTAATTTCGTTCTATTACGAAAAAAAACTGCGAATTATTCCGGTCTCTACAAACAGAAGACGGTACGACGAAAATACTGCATGTACTTTTTACTGCCTTGTGCATAGAAGCGACAACGCAATCGACGCGTGTGCTGGTGTCGCCCCTAGCGCTTCCGCATTTTCAGACCATATGAAGGTCTGAGCACTGAAAGCAGCACTATGCGAATATAAATATTAGAAAGATTCATGAATTAAACTTGGCCAATTTGTCTAACTCAAAACTCTTAGTCCTTGTACAACTTATTTGATTGGAACACATTCTTTATCAGAATACAAACTTGCAAAATTCGGGTTATTATTCAAACATACGCTAGAATGCACGTCATTATAGGTTTGGAATTAATTTCATTATGCCATAGACTCGTAGGTGGTTTTGAAAAGCCCCCTATGAACAAGAAATCAACATGATTAATTTAATTCGATCCAATTAAATATAATGTGGACTAAGTGAAAAATGTGGTGCACCTACTGAACAAAAAAATAATTGACTTCTTTATGTACAAGTGTGAGGAATTAAGGAGAAGGGATGGACCCCGAAGAATTCATTTTGGTTTCAAAGGATTTTAGGGCATAACAATTATCTATCATTTATTTTCAAAATTTGGCATCGTTAAAACATGTAACATATATTAAGGCATGCATTAAGTTAATGTCTCGCTGATGCAAACAAATTCCCCTGTAAAGTCATCGGTCTTAAATATTCAATTCGGTTCGAGTACGACAAAAACTTTAATAATACTGTTAACTGGACATAATGTTACAAATTTGTTGGCCCATAATGTTACAAATTTGTTGGCCCATAATGTGATATTTTTACCATAACAAAGTGAAAATTTTCCATATGAAACGACAAAAAATTGTGATGGCATTAAAAAACTGTTTTTAAATCCATTTTAGCGTATTACTGGTCACTAGCTGTAATTTTTAAGCATTACAGAATAAATATAAAGCGAATTTTGCATGAATGTACAATTACCGGGTATACTTAATACACTGTTTCAGTTTCAATGGTGTATTATATCAGTTTACTTTAGACTACTTACAACAAATCATACATAAAATTGAAGGTAGTAACCTAGCCTTTTTTTTTACTAATGTTCAATAAGTGCACCTTTAGTTATACGGCACACATCCAAGTCCAGTGTTCCCACACTTTGGTTAACACGTTCGGAGTAATAGAAGCAATAAATAGCCTCTTCAATTCTGTGTCTCAACTCTGGAAAATCATTAGGTAGCGGCGGAACGTAGACACGATCTTTTATAAAGCCCCAAAGGAAAAAAAATCGCGTGAGTTATGTCAGGTGAACGTGGAGGCCAGGGAGAAAGAACCTCTGTCGTCTCGACCATTACGAACAATCAAACGGTCAATGACTTCGACATTCAACCACTCTCGTGCAAATAGATTCCAATGGGGAGGGGCTCCATCCTGTTGCCAAATAAAATTTACAGGTTCACACACTACTAATTAGGGAAAGAGCAATTCTTTCGCCCTGCAAGCAGGAAAACAACAAAGCAGTATTCGAGCACGCGGTTATCTTAAAATGTTTAGTTACTATAATTGTGGCCTTGAACCAACACTCTACAACGCTTACAGACGATACTATTAAAATTTTATAACTGGAACATTCCTTTATGGTCATACTGTATATTTGCTGATGTATGCACGGATTGTTTCAGGAGCGTACACACGAAAAAAAAGGGGGGGGGGGAGGAAGAGATTAAGGGGGGTTTATATACAACCCTCCTCCCTCCCGAAATACTAAAAAAAATATATATCTTTCCCACCAACAAAATGAGAGAATCTGAAAGTAAAAAACGGGCAAATAACACGCCAGAAATGAAATTCTACGTATGCACATTTTGTATTCATCGACAGTTTGTTTCACAATTGGATTGCAGTGCAGAGTTAATGGCGAACACTGCAGCCAGACTAATAAAAATCGGCTTGTTAACGTTAAAAATACTTATTTTTATAACATCGGTAATCATAATAAGTTATATTATATATATTTTTTTTATTTTCACTATTTCTAGATTTTCCAAGATCATAAAATAGTGTATACTGATAGTATTATTACAGTTGTAGCCATTCTGATTGAAAAAATAATAATAAAAAGCTTAAAATCAATTATTACTTCACAGGAGAAACTATCAATAACAAGGAATCGCATGAAATTATTTTAAAATTAAATTATGTAAACAAATTGTCAACAAAAATTATTGAAACCAAGATGAGTCTCAATGACGTCTCCTTAGAGACCAAACTTACAATATTTTTTTTCAGATACATGAAATTTTTTTTATTGTATTTAAAAAAAGGTGAGTCTGAAAATTTTGCGCTCTATGCCGTGTTTCTGGCATAACGGCCTACTGGAACAAGGAGTGCACCGGACAGTGAGAGTAATCTGAGGACGAAGCGCGCGCGCGCGTAGCGGATACTCACAGCGGCTCCTTCGCCTTCGAGAGAAGACGCGCCCACCCCTTCCCCCGCACACACGGAGAGGAGCGCCAATAAGGTCCACGCCACAGCCGCTAGCGCACGCGCACTCGCTCTTGCGGCTCGCTTGGCCGCCGACCACCGACTGAAGAGCCGCCGGCCAGGCCGCGCTGCCTGGCCTTCAAGGCCGCGCGCTACGGTGACGTCATCGGCCCAGCTCGGAGGGACTCCACGCCAGCTGACTGACTGGACTGGCCTCTGGTACGCTTATCGCCCGCGCTCCGCCCAGTGGCGGATACGGGGGGGGGGAGGGGCCGCAGGTCTACCTCTTCCACACACTCCCTTGTTACGTCACCTCGGTTGCTTGGATGCAGCCAGAGATCTTTTTCCAAGCTCTATCCGTTTCATTTACATCTCGCCCGAAAGTATTTGCTGTTGTTGGTGCATAATTGTGTGCTATATGTAGTTAAAACGGCCAATTGTGCAGTGTACAAATGTCAAAATCACTACAGAAAAACTAAAGATTCTAGTCACATGCAAAGCTTAATAGAACTTTATTCAAACTGTTTCCAAGACATGAAGTCGTTAAAGGTAAGTGTATGAATGTGTATTGTATAACATCGGCGGCCGGGTGCGCGCCCTCCCCTTGCCAAGAACCATGCTTGGTGCTGGGCTGCCCTGCTCAAGGGGGGGGGGGGGGCGCCCCCTGCGCCCCCTCTCCTATGAATCCTTCACTGGCTCCGCCCCCCTCCCGCCAAACCACCGTGAGTCCACACACATTCCTCACGTAACAGTAGCTAGCTGCTCAACGTTACAGAGTGCCGTCGGTTTTACGTGAAGAATTTTAAAATACGTTGTCTCCGTGCTTCGTTTTGGAATCGTATTTTCACAGTAATGAAAATGGATTAAAATATATATATAAAAAAAAAGTGCAGACAAAACATTTTTTTTTCAAGCATGAAACGCTCGTTACAGATCATTAAAAGCACTCAAGGAACTTGCGATACGCCTCAAACCTCGTGGCTTCTTCACGATGGGAAGACTGTGCATCAGTTCGCAGAGTTGTGCTTAGAGACGATACCGCGCTAGAAGCACCAGCGGTGCTTTAAAGATTCGGTACCACTACTTCCATACCAAAAGAAAACTGTTATAGATACTTCACATTTCATAAAAACACCTTTTGAAGCTGAAATGACGTTTATCTAAGGGGGCGATTTTGTAAATTATTTTATTCCATAATTGTGTATGTTTTGTCGAGGCATTAAATTGATTAGTATATTAACTATAGTATTATAAATAACTTATTAATCTAATAAGTGTTTATTGACTGGTTGTAAGAACTTTTAAGGTCAATTAATATTTCAGTCCTAGCATGAAAATGCGTAGTATTCAATTTGATTTCACCGCTTGTACGAAGCCTCTAGTCATAAATCAGTAAAAATAGACGTTTTTCCATACGTTTTTTCCCCCCAAAAGCTGCTAAACTAAAGTTTCAAAAATTTCCGTGAAACCATATTCACTCTCTTGAAAAAGACAGTTAAAAACGAAATACGGAAACATAGATACTCATCCGCTCTAGGCATATTCATAACTAGAGACCGGAAAAAATCGCGGATTCATTTCGCGATAGGCTAGAATTCAAATAGTTATACCTCAGTGCTGCCTCTGCTATTGGCTCACAACTCACCTGGATGACTCTGGGCCAATGAGAAAAACTCAACTAAAGCAGCATCAAATCACAGACTGCTACGTTGGAACGTCTCACAAGACAGCAGCTAACGAGTGGGTGACATTTGAATGAGTGTACGTAGAACTATGGTGTTCATGTTAGAGGTAATTGAACCCGCGAATTTTTCAGGTCCCTATTCATAACTGATTTTCGTAAACAGACCACACTATGATAATATCTCGAGCAGTTTTCAAATCGCGTGGATTCTTTGTGTGTGCCCCGGTAGGCGGGGCTATTTAGGAGTTCTCCATTAGAAAACACCACTGTGCATGATGTATGCACTAGTTGTTATGAAGCCACAGGGAAACACAGGTAGGCGGGCCTCTTAAGAGGTACCATCGATCAAGATAAGGCTTAGCTGGAACTTCAACAGTCCGCAGGATGAAACGAGACGGGACCATGGAGACGAAAAGTCATTACTGCGCATCGTTAATGGCAGTATCGTTGATGGGTCTGACCTTGACGTCACTCGGGCGGGACAAAGTCTGGCAGCACCCACTTCTTGCGCTTTGTTGCGCCAACTGTCCCCCCGCTTTGTTGCCAGACCTTCCTGTGGTACCCGAGACAGCAACGGACAGCGAGGGAGAAAGAGCATTTCGTGCTCTACAAGTTTCAACAGAGCAATGGTGCCAACCGTTCTGGTGATTTCATTATTAAAAAAGCTTCGGCGACAGTGAATGACTGTACAAATAACGTACCTACCTATGCTTGGATAGATGTACGCCTAAGAGTAATTTTCCAATGAGCTTGAAACATAAAATAATACACAAAGAATTAATGAATATATTTCGTATTACTTTTTAGAATATTTGTTTACTTCTACGTTTATTCTTTTAAATGATAAAATATAAAAAAATGCAACTAAGAATATTAATCAGCTTAGGAAATGTGTATGTGCATATTTAATGTGATGTGATGTGTCGTAAAGTTTCTGTAAATACAACAGCTCAGTAGTTTCTTAAAAACAAATTTTGTTTCACCTCTTAACAGAAAAAGGTTATTATATCAGACGTAGTTTCTAGTTTCTTCTGTTTCCGTAAGGAGCATAGTATTAGCATTTACATAAGCTTCCGTGGACAGGGCCACTAGCTACGTCTCGGCGTCTGAGGGCTGATAAGAACACTCGCGCAGACATGCGGTATACTACACGCTCCACAGAAACATGTACCGCATTCGGTGATCACGAACCTGCACGCGGCGTGTGTTTCGTCGTGATCCGTGAAACTCGTAAACATCGATATAAATCAGTAATGTCAAAGGTAAGCAAGCGTAGAATATTAATTAGTTAATGCGTGCCTTAAATAAACCATTTTGTTAGTAAAATATAAAAAAAAATTGTTTCACTGATAAATAAAATATGTTTTTAGGTGTTAATATTATTTGAGGCATTTAATACTATCGGTAATTTGTTTGATAAATATTTAATTTGGAAAAGAACTAAACTAAAATTGTGTCGTCAATGTTGAGATACCTGTGTATTGCCATAGCAAACACGAAAACATAGATAAAAATACTACGATTCGATAACAGTTCCAAACGCCCAATATTGTTTACCGTTAAACTTCACTGTAAATAATTTAGGCTCCTTAACACACCTTTAGATATTATTTGAGGAATTAAAGACTATCGGTAATTTGTTTGATAATTATTTAAGTTGGAAATGGACAAAACTAAAGTTGTGTCGTCAATGTTGAAATACCTGTGTATTGCCATAGCAAACTTGAAAACATATATAAAAATACTACGATAACATTTCCAAACGCCCAATATTGTTTACCTTAAACTTCACTGGTAGGTAAATAGTTTTGGCTCCTTAACACCCAGCTATGGTAACACGAAAATCGTGCCAATTAAATATAATCTTATTTAATGCATCACTAACCTCTTACTCGTTTCACACCATCAACTGATCACGTAGCACCGTGCGATAAATACCGTTCGAAATGTGTGTTCATACTCAAAGATGACTGTACATACCGTCAAAACGTCATCAATAGTTAGGGACCGGAAAAATTCGCAGATTAATTTCACGATATGATAGAATCCAAACAACTGTACCTTTAAATTGCTTCTCTGATTGACTCACAGTTTAACTGAAGCACTTTGAGCCAATGAAAAACCTTCAACCAAAAAAGTATCGAATCGCAAGCGTCCCAGTTGAAAGGTGTCACGAGTCAGTAGCCAATGAGCAGGTGTCATTTGCCCGAGTGTGTAGGGGCTGGTGGAGTCTATCCTAGAGTTCATCCAAAGCGCGAATTTTTCCAGCCTCTAGTCAGAGTTTAAGGGGAAAAAACAGTCGTGTTCATAATCAAGGAACTTCTTCCTGAGGAAATCTCCGCGACCTTCGTTGTTTACCGAGTCTTGTCCCGCAGAACGCGTGTTCGCAATCATGCCCGCTGGAAAAGACGGTGTGTTGACCGACGTTTCGACACGCCTCGTCGCAAGCCATCTTCAAGGGCGGTAACGGCCGACAGGAGAGGAGCTGAAACCCGAGCACTCTCGGCAGATCGGCGGTGCAGGACGAGCGAAACAGTACACCCTCGCGAGGTTGGTAGCTCCGGGGAAGCCACCGAGTTCCCTGTGGGACACGGTGGCGGAGATCGTGTTACACGAGGCTGTCGCGTCAAGTGCGTCTGTCTCTTAGCAGCGACGTGATGGGGGAAAGGCTTCGTTACAGTCTGGTTCACTCTCACACTGCAGTGCAGAGTAAATGACAGACATTGTTGCCAGATTGATAGGGACCGGAAGAATTCGCGGGTTTAATGACCTCAAGAATGAACTTTATAGTTCTACGTACACTCGGTCAAATGTAACCCTCTCATTTGCTGCTGTATTGTGGAGGCAGGGGCGTAGCCAGGGGGGGGGGGTTAGGGGTTCAACCCCCCCCCCCCCCCCTTAGCACCAAATCATTAATTAATTTCTTATTTATCACTGAAACAAATTTCATATTAAAATTAATAACATTTTTACGATTACAATATTTAAATTTAAGAAACAAAAACTGCTAAAATAGCACTATTTGACACCTTAAAATCCTAATTTTCCCGGGGAAGGACCACCGGACCCACCGCTTTAATACGGGGGGAGGGGGGGGGGCATGCTTCTAAACACCCCCCATACAGAAATCCTGGCTACGCCACTGTGTGGAGGTGTCCCAACGTAGTGGCCTGCGATTCGATACAGCTTCGGTTGAGTGTTTCTCACTGGCCCAGAGTCGTCCAGGTGAGTTGCGACTCAATAACAGAGGCAGCACTGAGGTATAACTATTTGAATTTCAGGCTGCGTGAAATGAATCCGCATATTTTTCCGGTCTCTACAGATTGATTACTACACGGGTTGTTAACACAGCTTCAGCCAATCAGGAAGCACCTTCCCCTCAGGCGAGAGTATATAAAGGCAGGATAACGTGTAAGAAACTCAGTAGGTAACTGCTCCCTGATGATGGCGACTGCAATGTTGACCGAAACGTCAGTAAATTATTCGCCAAGGACGCGGCAAAAACCCAGAAGCCAAGCTACTAGTTTACATCAAAAGTCATAATAAAATAAGTGAACGCTACACACAAATTAATAATTCACAGGAGAGATTGTAAATTGTTTTCAGATGAATAGATTGCCTACTATTTTTAAGTGTTTGAGTATTAATAGTTTATTTAAAGTGAGTGAAAGTATGTTGAGTGAACGAAGAACTATTCTGTATTTAGTGGGGAAAAAAAAGAGCTAAACATGAGTGTATTGATCACCGAGAAAACTTTGCACCTTGGATATCTGAGGACATTGTTTTGGAGCATGGGCCCTTATTGCAGCAACCTCCTTAATTCTGGTCCCACCCAGCCGTTTACTGACGCAGCTCTGTTCGCAGCGCTACAGGCATACGAACGAAGCTTCTTTTTGTTTTGTGGTTGATACTCACGTGCAACTGTTAAAAAATGTTACAACTTAAATTTGCGAAGAACAACTATTACAAACTATCCACGGATATTCTTAAATTTATGAAAATTTAAATGAAATTATGGAATATTCACTTTAATTTTTTTTAATAAACCCACTTAACCTTTATCCAACATAACTGAGCTTAATTTGAATAAAAAAAACTCACAAGACTAATTTAAGAGCATGGATTATATATTTGAAAACTCGTAAAGTCTTTCGCAAAAAAACTCTTCCTTTTTGCATTATTTTCATTGCCCCCCACCGTCCTTTTCCGGCGTTTATAAAGGAACATATAACATGGAAACTGGGATGAGGCAAAGTTTTCACAAATATTCGTTTTCTCTTCTGAAACTACAAAGAATTGTTCCTTTATTTTAGATGCTTTGCTCGTTGGAAAGTCGGTAAATTTAGTATAATTTATGAAAATGATTCAGGCATAGTGTTGGAGCCTTGGAAGAGGGGATGTATTTAATAAATTTTCTGCGAAAGTAAAAGTAACAACCACAGAAGATATTTAATAACACCTTATATAGTATATTTTTAACATACCAGGAATTCTATTTCTGAAATACAATAAACTCTATTATTTAAGTAATAATATAAATTTTACACATGAACTTTCTCAGACATAATTTGAGTTTTTTATTACGAACGGAGCATTACTTTTTTCCCTTTTATAATACTCATATTGCCGACGCAACAAATCTGAAAAAAAAAAAAAAAAAGTTTTGTGGCAGTCATCCAGCCAAATATTTGGTGATCATAAAACGGTTCCTTAGTTCACTAGTAGTACAAAAAAATGTGAGGTAACTCATACAAAGGTTTCGTAACTCTTAAATTTTGTAGTGTCATTTTGAAAATTAAAGAACAGCCGGTGAAATTTTATTCAAATGTTACTTAAAAACCAAAAAGAGCTACAGGCCTAGGTAATATACACGAATGTACATTTGCTATAACTATAATCAACATATTAAATTACACATGTGGCTGTATGTATAGCCTACATGGAATTACACATTCATCAAGTGTTAGATTACTCAGTATCTTATTTTTGTCAGTACACTGTACTTGTATGTACACACATACGTCATTGTAAAAATGCAAAATATTTATCAAGAGTAATATTACAACCGAAGAACTGCAAAAAAAAACACGTGTTTTGCAATTTATACTGACCAGATACCATTGAAATCACATTAGGTTATTAAAATAGTATTCTCACTACACAACGATTTTTTTAATGTACACGATGGACAAGAAGTTAAGACGCTGGACCAACGATCTTAACACAGTGGGCTATATACTTAGTTAAGTCACTCAAATTGTTAGACGTGTTTACTTAAACAATTCAATTCAAAACATTAAAAAAGAACGTTCTGAAGTACATATTGTTCATTAAAGATGAAGTTTATATATATATATATGGAAGTAGCACGAATTAATATGTACATTTTTATTGTAATGTACTCAAATATACAGTAAAATTAGTTGACAGTTGTGGTAAATATGCATGCATAACTTATGTAACTTTATATATCACAATGTAACATAAAAATACACCAACAGCTATGCAATATTTACTAAACTATAGTACCTTTAATTTAGCACAATAGTAAAAACACATATACTACTTTATGTGTGAAATTAGGTAGCTACATTTACACTGTAAGGGACCTTGCCACCACATTTATTTTGTGTAAAATCCAAATGGACCGGAGATATTCACGGTTTCAATGCCCTTCAGGATAGACTACAAAGTCCTCTGTATACTCGGATCGGTAAATAACCCCAGTTCATTGGCTGCTGACTTGTGAGTCGCCTCAACTGGTTTGCCTGGGATTTAATACTTCTTTGGTTGAGGGTTTAAAATATTGGTTCAAAGTCGCCAAGATGAACAGTGAGCCAATATCAAAAGAAACTTAAAGGTTTGTGTATTTAAAATCTAGCCTATCGCCAAATTAATGCGCAAATTTTTTCAGGTCTATAAAAATTACACAAATTTTTTACAGTGATGATTATTGTGCGAATTCCTTTTACTCCAGGCTAGAATCAACTTTCAGATGTATAATCAAGACTTTTTAGTGTGCTAATTGGTTAGTATCAAAGTAACATCATTTGGCGGGTTACACTTGATTGAGTAGCTACTTCACCTAATTGGCAGAATTTTACTATGCAAAGGACAGACAATAACATCACACAACGGAAATTTAACAGGTTGAAAGTACAATGCGCATGTGAGTTTTCGCTGTAGCCACGAACTGAAGTCGTCAATATGGTGGACCCGCGTGTGGCAACACGTACATGCCCCCGTGTGTATTCACTTTCGTGAACACTAGGGGATGTACAACGCTTTTTGGTATGCCAAACGAAACTTTGATAGTGAAACTATCCTGGAATACACTTTTTAACATTGAAAAGTCATAACAAGAAATAATTACCATTTAAAAAAAAAATTAGCCAGGATAATTGTTTTGGAACAAACATGGCGGCAAAGATAATGAACATTTTGTTGGTTCTCTATAACTAGGGACACCTGTATTTCGCGATTTCATTTCATGTCAAGGTATTTCACAAAACACTGCAGCTTTTTCTAATAGTCATGGCAAATTGCGAGGGTGCAGCAGTACGGTGACCACATTCTCATTGGCCCCGTCAAGAGCGGGACGACACCTCTCACCGACCTCAGCCAATAACCACAGGAGAAAAGCTACAGTATTTTGTGAAATACCTTGACACGAAATGTATTCGCGAAATACAGGTGTCCCTATCTATAACATTTCGAACGCGGCGCTATCTCTAATGTATTTATGTATCAGGGTTGTGAAGGGCGAGTCGAGAGCGCTGTAGTCCAATCATCAACGCAAAAAAAAAGTTCACTTGCTTTATGTTCACTTTGCTACCTTAACGAACCGCAAAAATAATAGATGTCCTGTTTATTAATGATCGAGAAAATTTATTTATTTACCAATGGGGAGGAACTGCATCCTGTTGCCAAATAAAGCTTACAGGTTCGCCCTTTACTAATTGGGGAAAGAGCCATTCTTTCGCGCTGCAAGCGAGAAACAACAAAGCAGTACCCGCGCATGCGGTTATACTATACTGTTTAATTACTGTAATTGTGACCTTGAATCAACACACTACAACGCACACGTATGATACTATTTAAAATTTTATAACTGGGACGTTCCTTTATGGACGTACTGTATATTTGTTGTTGTATTCAGGGATTGTTTCAGGAACGTACACACGAAAAAAAAAAGGGAGGGGGAAAAGGAATAGATGAAGGGGTATATTTATATACAACACTTCTCCCTCCCGAAATACTAAAAATGAAATATTTTATCTGGTGCGCAAGCTTGCCGAAATACTTCTCGGTGGCCGCAACCCTATTTGAAGTTTGAAAGACGCATCACTAGCGACCTGCAAAATTCGCGGATTCATTCGGTGATAGGCTAGAATTCAAACACATATACCTCTTGGATAATTTTTCTATTGGCTTACTGTTCATCTGGACGAATCTCAACCAGTTATAAACCCTCAACCGAAGAAGGATCGAATCACGGACGAACCAGCTGAGACGACTTACAAGTCAACAGCCAATGAGCTTGCGTTATTTGCCCGAGTGTACAGGGGTATGTGCAGTCTATCCTGAAGGCCATCGAAACCGCGAATTTTGCAGGTCTCTACGCATCACTTGCAAGTGAGGCACGGGGGAGAGGCCGGGACAAAAAAAAAGAAACCTCCCTAACCGCACGCTGTGTCATCGAACGGCGCACAAAGAGCTGCAGGGCGGGGCCGCACGTCGCCGGGAACAAGCCACGGATACCAACACTCCCACCCCGAAGCGCGGTCAAAGCTTCCCCCCCCCCTCCTCCTCAACCACCGCGACGTGCTGACAATGGCCGCCGCTTAGCCGCTCTCGCGATCCGACAGCAGCCCGAGGCGCGAGGAATCATTCCAAATACTTATTTTTGCTCGTCGAGGACTAAATTTTAGTATGCAACGGAATTGCAAAAAAAAAAAAAAAAATAAAAAAAAAAATTCTCGCGCATTAACACGACGGAAACTTAACAGGTTGAAAGTGAAAATGCGCACGTGCGTTTCCGCTACAGCCACGGTTCGAGGTCAAGATGGCGAGCCCGTGATTGGCGACACGAATAAACAGAAAGAAAGAAAAAGTCCGTTCTCTGACAAAAGATTCCCTTTGGAAACCAGTTGCCAAGAAATAGTTTGTAACACTACAAGAAATTATTTAATGCAGTTTTTTTTTTTTTTGGACGTACGCCATTGCACGAAACTTGCAATGGCGTATGTCCAAAAAAAAACTGCATTAAATCAAAATTCCCCATTGCATGTATCATTTAAAGAACTACAAGAAATATATTTTAACTTTGTACAACACAATGATATCGTAATTTTTGTATACATTAAATATGTTTTTAAGATAATAGTGAGTATTTATTACGAAAACTGGCGCATAATTTTTTATTTTAATTTTTGTTTCATTCCATAATAACGTTTTTAAACCATGGAAACGATAATAGGATATTCAATAACTGGACTTGTTTGTATTATTATGCTTATTAATGTGCGTGGTTTACACCGGGATGTTATTTAGGGAACGGTTTACAAACAACTTTAACTATTGGACGTTCTGGGACAGCACATATCATAAATGCCCGGGCAAGAATTCGTACCCAGTATTACTGCTAACACTATTTTGTAGTTATATTGTTGTTTTCGTGTAAATGTACGAATTTACAAATATCTGTAAGTTAACATGAATATTTCTGTTCCATTTACAAAAAAAAAAAAATACAGCAAGGGTTGCTTTTGATAGTTAATGTTTAACATTAAAACTGATGAAAATGTCAATGATTTGATTTTTCAATGTTACATTCACTGAGCGTACGTTTAACTAGTTAAAACGCCATGTAGGTATATAAGAAACATAACTGCGTGGATTTTTTGTGGACAAAACATCAACGTCTTCAGAAGTGTTTCCGAACGGTACTTTTCAGACATAGAAGGCACGAACGCAAGCCGCATCGCAAGAAGTTGAAAGTTGGACGATGCTTGCTTTGCGTTTTTGCGTGTTTTGTGGTTTTAAAACAAGTATGTTAAATAGGCATTATACAGCGCAGGGCTGAATTTGACCTGTAAACGTCGTGTGTGGGTTCACCCCGCCAAAATAAGTTAAAAATATATATAAGAATTACGGCCTAAAGTAGTTCTCACATTTGTAACACGTCTTTGAAGTTGGGGTTGAACAAAAATTTTCTTAAACCAAATTGAAAGTATTTAAGATGGAATTAAAAAACCCGTTAATTTTGTCGCAAATACCGCAATTAAATAATTTTGCTACAGCCACAAAATACTCAGTGGTTGTAGTAGAACGTTTTTTTTCAATCAAAAACATAAATCAGACGCTCAGTATTTTGTTTTAAATAGACCCAACTTCAAAGACGTATGCCGCTTTGGAAAACACTTTAGACCAGCGGTTCCCAACCGGTGGGTCGCGACCCACTAGTAGGTCGAGGAAGGGTTACAGGCGGGTCGCGACTCGATCCTAAAACTATAAGAAACCATCGAATAAACCACCAGAAATTATGAGAAAAATCGAAACATATCGAATTGTGTCCAAATATACATTGTTAGATAAATAACAGTTTTGCTACAAAGTGCTTATATTTTGTCAACCATTTTCAAATCAGAACACAAATTGTTTATCAATAATCAATCTGTATCTTCAAAAAACATATATATATAAATTTATATTATTGCAATATTTGATGGTAAATTATATATACAAAAGGAAGGGATACGATACAAATAAGATTTTTTACTCCATCATGGACCGATGGACCGTGGAGGTATTCCGATAAGGAAAGGTGGGTCGCCAGCTGAAAAAAGGTTGGGAACCACTGTTTCAGACCACAAGTCATATGTGTGTGTGTATTTGCAACTTAATTAATCGGGATGAACCTGCAGACCAAGTTGGTCATTGGTAGAGACCGGAAAAATTCGCGGTTTCATTTCGCGATTGGCTGGAAGCCAAACATGTTTACCTTATTCCTGCTTCTGCTATTGGACCACAGTTGGCTAGAAAGACTCAGAACCAACGGAAAACCCTCACATGCAACCCAGACAACAGGTCTTACAAGTCAGTAGCCAATGAGCAGGTGGCATTTTCCAGAGTACGTAGAGGATTTTGGAGTCCATCCTAGATGGTCAATGAAACCGCGAATTTTTCCAGTCTCTAGTCATTGGTAGGGACACCTGTATTTCGCGAATACATTTCGTGTCAAGGTATTTCACAAAATACTGTAGCTTTTCTCCTGTGGTTATTGGTTGAGGTCGGTGAGAGGTGTCGTCCCGCTCTTGACGGAGCCAATGAGAATCTGGTCACCGTACTGCTGCACCCTCACAATTTGCCATGACTCTAAGAAAAAGCTACAGTGTTTTGTGAAATACCTTGACATGTAATGAAATCGCGAAATACAGGTGTCCCTAGTCATTGGACATATCTTGTTAAAAGGTTTGTTGCGTGTAGTTGATGAACCCGGCCGAAGGAGCGTGAAGGGGTTGAGAAGGTGCGCCGACTCGACTGACCTGCGAACGGCGCGTCGCCCAGGAACTCCTCCACGTTGTTGTCGGTCGACACGCTCTTGTCGGACAGCGACACCGAGCTGGAAAGGCTGCCGCTGGACGCGCCCAGAGACCCGGGGAACAGCAGCAAGTCGTCCTCCGTCTCGGTCTCCATGTCGCGGGAGCGCCGCTTGTACTCCTGCGGGGACCAGGGGCAGAAGGCGCGCATCAGCCCCGGGCAGGTCGCCGGCGACCGCATGGCTCGTCCGACCTCAGCCTCTCACTGCAGCTACTCCTCCAACACCTCCAACGACGTATTCCTTTCCCTATTCCTCAAGGGAGCACTCAAGTCCAGCACGTCAAACCATCGCAACTCTGCTGCAGAGTTCTCGGACGTCTGATCCCCCACCAGGTCTCTCAAGACAAACGACTTTGTTTCCCTCCACCTCTCACTGTAGCTCCTCCTCCAACACCTCCAACGACGTATCCCTTTCCCTATTCCTCAAGGGAGCTCGCGTTGTTTGGGTTCAACACTTATTGCACTCAAGTCCAGCATGTCAAACCATCGCAACTCTTCTGAAGAGTTCTCGGACGTCTGATATCCCACCGGGTCTCTCAAGACAACGACTTGGTTTCCCTCAACCTCTCACTGTAGCTCCTTCTCCAACACCTCCAACGACGTATCCCTTTCCCTATTCCTCAAGGGAGCTCGCGTTGTTTGGGTTCAACACTTGTGCCGTTAAGTCCAGCACGTCAAACCATTGCAACTCTGCTGAAAAGCTTTCGGACGTCTGATCCCTCACCGGGTCTCTCACGACGACGACTTGGTTCCCCTCCACCTATCACCGACTCCACAGTTCTAAAATTTCCACCATAAATTTACGAAGAACGTTACCCAGGTATCTTTCGTAAAGTTACCGTTGTCCTCGCGAATTTGTGGGCACTAAGTTTAATTTAAATTTTGGGCGTGAAAACACAGGAGTGTATCTTGGTTTATCAACAAAACTTCAAAAAACCTTTACGACTGTTGTAAGAACACTTTTTTTCATTCCACGTGTGTGTTTACACGATTCATAACTAATGTCAGAGCTCGGAAGTATAAATACAGCGTAGTTCATACGAAGATCCGTCTGTTTTAAATTACGAAGAACTGTTCATTTATTCGAGGCAAATTGAAAAGTCCGCTGATAATGTAATTTCAATCAGTGTACTAAGGGAAGCGCACGCTGACCATACACAGTTGGCACACCTGTCTCACCCTCCCACCATAGAAGCTCCAGTGTCTGCTGTTCCAACACGGCTATACCACTTCAACGGAGCACAAAGTCTTCCAGGACAACACTTTGGTTAACACACCACGGCAGAAGATTCGCACCTTTACCACAGCAACGTTCGCTCAGTGGCTTAAACAACAGGTATTACCGGCCATGCACATAGAAGAAGAAAAAGACCAGTGGATCAAAGTACAGTCACTTACAAATACCTCTGCCATAAACAGTTCTTCACCTACATGATCCCAAACTTTAATTTCATCGTTGCCAAGCAAGATTCGCCGTCAAACTGTGGAAATACCTCCCCGCTTTGAGACAACTGGCCTACTTATTTGGGAATCGGAAGCTCGACAAAATCAAAATGCAATATTAGTAAAAAACCTGCCGTACAACTGTGGACGTCGTGTCCATTTCGCTTGCAGCAACGACTTTTCCACCGTACTAGCCTGAACTCACGAACGATCAGAAGTAAATTTCCCTCTCGTTGCCGAGAGATCGCAAAAGACATCCCTCGTCCCAAAATCAATAAATGCTATCAGCTGCAGATTGTGAAGTCTCTACGGCGTGACAAAGATTCCGATGGCGCGAAGTAACATCTAGAATAGTCACAAATGGGTGACTGTTTTTTCCGTAAAAATTTTCGAAGTTGATCGGTACCCGCGCGCAGTTGCAAGAGCCGTTTTTATTCACCACAAGGCACACAACCGAATTGCATAACACGCACTCGAATTACATCTTGAACTCGTCGGAGCTTCTCGATTCAAAACTCACTGCCCGAGATAAGTAAAACTTCGGCAGCACCCGGAGTTGTTTTTTTCTCTCTTTTACATGCAGACGACGCAATTTATTTCACAGGTAACGTCAAAACCGATGGGTCGCAACTAGCAGATGAAGACACGTCTTTGATTTTATGTACTGCACCGACGAAAGATAATTTGATTCGCCGAGAAGAGACTTTCTGAGGCGCGGTCTAAGGAGAAGGACTTCGTCTCAGGCGAGGCGGCTAAGCACTGCAGCACATTTCGGCTAGGGGGGAGCTTAAAAAGTCCGGCGCCGGGCGGCATTTAAATACCACCGGTGCGGCTTCCGCGGCGGCGAATGGCGGCAAAGGTGAGGCCAGGTCTCTGCGGGCGACGGCGGTCGGGAAATGCCACAGGAGACACGCGGCTACACTGCGGTCGACGAATAACAGCAGCGACGGTAACAAAAAAAAATGTTACCACTTCATGAAATTTACCGACACTGCATCTCACCCTGGACCCTGTGCCAGAATCTCCTTTATCTAACTACTAACAGTTTATCGAAAGGACTTAGTATCCCGATGTGTCTTTCGTGGTTCGTTACCGTACAGGTGATAGGAAACACAGAAAAAAAAAATATTTTTTTTTTACTTTTACAAAATATTTGAGGTGGAAACCCGTTGCCGAGAAATAGGTTTTTACACAAGAAAATTATTGCAACTTTGAACTACACATGGCTATGGTTATTATTTTTTCTTGCATATATGAAATATGTTTATCGAGAATACTGAGTATTTATTGCGAAAAAAGGCGTGTAATTTTATATTTTCGTTGATGTTTCGTTCAAACATGTTTTTAAACCCTGGAAAATATCATCAAATAATGTGTCCATGACACAGTCAACACCTATTTTTATTTCTTTTTTTCATTTTAGAACATACCCGCATCCTTACTATTGTCAATTATTATCTCTTGTTCAATGTCTACCTATATCTAACAAGCAATATGTTTCACTTCTCTCGTGCGCCTACTCCACGCACACATTTTTTTTTCTTTGGCCAAAGATTTACAAAATAGCATCCTTAACGTTGTTCCTGTCGTGGGCCGGGTTGGTGAGGATGTTAAGGGGTTAGATCATTTTTCTTCCCTAAGCTGACCTTTACACCCTGTCCCACGTGGAGAATACAGCGTATGAATATAGATTGGGAAAGTATAGGAGGGGGCGAGGGTGTCTCAGGCAAGCCACGAAAATGTTTGCACGAGAATCTTCAAAGTAAAAACTTCCTCCTTACGGCACTGATATTCCCCCCTCCCCTTCCCAAGAATAGAGTTGCGGAAATTTCGCGGATTAATTTGGTCGCAGGCTAGAATGCAACGTTTAATATGCCCTCCCTATGTTTAGAGACCTGTAAAATTCGCGGATTAATTTCGCGATAGGATAGAGTCCAAATACTTTTGACATTATTTTGCTTCAGTGATTGGGCCACAGTTTATCTGAAGGACTCTTGTCCAATGAAAAATCTTTAACAGAAGAATTAGCGAATCACGATCATTCCAGTCAACAGGTGTTACGAGTCAGTAACCAATCAGCAGATGTAATTTGCACGAGTGCATAGAGGATCATGGAGTCTATCCTTTAGGGATTTGAAATCACGAATTTTACAGGTCTCTACCTATGTTCTCAACTGGATCGCAGTTATGTGAACATGCCCCTATGCGACCGCGAGCCAACGAGGCCCGGCTAGGAGAGAAGTAAACGAATCAGGTGGTGCCACTTTAAGAGATTAAAAAGATTCTCGCAAAGAAATAACCCAAGAGGAAAGTCAAAGTTTGTAGATCATAAACAATGCTTTGAATTTTAGCCTGAAGCCAACTGAATTCAAACATTTCCGGATCTCTACCCATGAATGTTCGAAGAAGACAGGTTGTAAATTACCCCGGGATCTTCAATGTTCAACTGATATTCTTTAGTTAATTAACAATTCTAAGTTAACTTGGAGTGAAAAATTGAACTATGTAGAACCTTTTTGGACTCTTAACAAAACATCCAAAAGCTTGTTACATATGTGTGTGTGTGTGTTTACCTTGTTTAAAACGCAAAATAGAACTCTGAAAATAAATCTCGGCGTAGTTTCTACGAAGATAAAGTTATCTAAATTAAGAACTCTTTGTTTATTTGAAAAAGAAAGCTTCGTTGAAAACTTTCTACATTTACTGCGATTTAAAACACAGCAAGTCGTGAAATAGACTACGAAGCCCAAAATAAGGGTAGGGGAAACCAATTTTTTCTGACACTTACGTACTAACCCTGCCAAAAATTTTGTGTAAAAATAATTTTATTTTATTAGTTGAGATACTAATAAGTAGAGACCTGAAAAATTCGCGAGTTAATTTCACGATAGACTGACTTCCAAAAAAGTATACCTTCGTACAGCTTCTGCGATTGGCCCACATTTTATCTGGGGAACTTCGGGCCAATGGAAAAACCTAAACCAAGAAAGTGCCGAATCTGGACAAATTGGTTGAGACGTCTCACGAATCAGCAGCCAATGAACAGGTGTCATTTCCTCGAGTTTGTTAAGTACTGTGGAGTCTATCCTAGAGGTCAATGAACCCGCGATTTTTTCCGGTCTCTACTAATAAGTAATAGGCAGTGATTTTTCGCGAAATAATCTGTTCGCTTACTGGACTGCAATACAGTAATTCAGCGTCATTAATTTATTATTGACGGCCATTTGTACGAGAAGCCATTTTCATATTTTGCCAGGCCATTAAGAACGCGTTTGCTTCCACACAGAATTGCTGTGATGAATGTGCCAACAGTGGGCATACACCTGAAAAAAAAAACACAGGCGATGATACAGTGTTTTAACACACAGTTTGTCTCGAAATATTTTTGAGAGAAATTACTGGTCCTACTAATTAGTAGACCGAAAAAATTCGGGGATTCATTTCGCGAAATACTAAAGTTCAAACACATATACATTTCAGCTGCTTTTGATATTCACTCACTGTTCATGTGGACGACTCTGGGCCAGTTAAAAACCCTCAACCAAAAAAAAAATATATATAAAATCCCAGGCAGTATTTTTCCGGTCTCTAGTGATACGTCTCAACTGGTAAGCTTGTGATTCTTTACATTCGCTAGCTGAGGATTTCTCACTGGACACGAGTGTTCTTAACAAATTGTGTGCAAAAAGTGGAAGAAGCTTTAAGTTTGTAAGTTTTGAATTTTAGCCTGTAGCGAAATGAATTCGCGAATTTCCAGAATCAGTTTTATCTGGGCGAGGGGCACAGGAACATAGATGATATTAACATACACTAACCAGCAAAAATTATATATAAGTTTCTTTATTTTTTTTTTGTATTTCGTGAAGGCAAAAAAATATACGACATGTGACACAGGTTATATAATCCGTATAATCCATCACTAGAGACCTGAAAAATTCGCGAGTTCATTTTGCGACAGACTGACATCCAAAAAAGTATACCTTCGTACAGCTTCTGTGATTGGCCCACATTTTATCTGGGGAACTTCGCGCCAATGGAAAATCCTAAACCAAGAAAGTGCCGAATCATGGACAAATTGGTTGAGACGTCTCACGAATCAGCAGCCAATGAACAGGTGTCATTTCCTACAGTTTGTTAAGTACTGTGGAGTCTCTCCTAGAGGTCAATGAACCCGCGATTTTTCCCGGTCTCTATCCATTACCACATCTCAGCCTCTGTGAAAGAAGTTTTTTTTTTCTTCCGACAGAGTTGGCTGAACATAGCTGGTGTTTGTGCTTATTTACTTCTAGGTATTCATCAAAACGGCAAGGGCTTAACGCACTGAAACAATTAGTAGCGGTGTCGTCGAGAGACACTAAGACCCACGGAAACAACAAAAAAAAGTGAATACGGAACCAGTGGTGAACGCAGGGTAAGATAGCGGGGATATTACATCCCCCCCCCCCCCAAACGAATTTATGAAAAAAATACTGAGCGAGAAGCACATATCCTACAGCTGCTACCGCAAGTAGGGAGAGCAGGCTGTTACTGGCTCAATGTAAACATAGAAATGTAAACACAGGGCCAGTACCAGCCTGGGGGCCGCCATCTTGTCACGTGGGGGCCGCCATTGTTGTTGACATTGGCTACCAGGGCGCGCCACCGTCTGCTGGAGGCCGCCATCTTAGTTCAGTCTTTAGTTACCGGAGCGCGCCACCGTCGCTCCGAAGTCGGGAATTGTATACAAAAAAACCTGGGCGGTGGGTGGATTCGATTCCGGGGACGCACCAACATCGTGGTCAGGAGGCGTGCGCCTTGACCACTAGACCACGGGACCATATGAAGTATGGGGAATTAAATAACGAACATATGCTTTAAAGAAGCTATGCCTAAAAGAATCTATGCTTAAAATTCGAAACGCACCCGCCATGTCTTTAAATTTTAAAAAATACTAGCTATGCCTATAGACCCCACCACTCCATAACCGCCAGAAACCTCGCTTGTGCGCCGGCGACCAGGAATGTGTTTACCTGCTGGGTGACAGTGAAAGTGTTTACCACAGAGAAACAAGGTCAGGCCATCGCTGCGTACTGGAAAGGAGCAAGCACATGCTTAAAGACCCCGCCTTACTAGCTATGCCTATAGACCCCATCACTCCACAATCGCCGCCATGTTTAAATTTCGAAAAATAAAATATCGCTATGCTTATAGACCACCACCACTCCACAACCACCATGTCCTTAAAAAAATATGCTTAAATCAACCACCGCCATATAAGCTATGACTAAACCACTCCAACCCCCCACTACGAGTATGCTTAATCGCCATATTTAAATTTCGAAAAGAAATATAATACCGCTATATGTAAATTTAAAAAAAAAATACCGTCATGTTTATTAAATTACCGCCATACTAGCTATACCTAAACAGTTAACGTTCGAAAACAAACCGCCATGTTTCAGTATGCTTAAAAAAACACCGCCATATTAGCTATGACTAAAACAAACATAACCTCAAAAATCCCGCGCAGAGAGAGCGAGATGTTGTCCGCTGGAGCGTCACTCATAAACTGCGCAATTATAATCCCCACATCATATTATAAGCATAATAAAGGCGCAATGTAGTATGCCTAAAACCCCCGCCATACTAGCTATGCCTATGCCGCCATGATGTAAGCTTAAAACACACACACACCCCAAGTATGCCTAAAAGAAACCCCTGCCATACTAGCTATGCCTAAACCGCGAAATTTAAATTTCCAACAGCCATATTTAAATTGCGAAAATAACCCGCCATGTTTAAATATCGAAAAGCAAGTACCGCAAATTTTTTTTTAATAATATTGTTATGAATTAATATTTTTAATAATTAAATTTATGTTTATTTGTAAATTTATGTTTATTTTTTGAAAATTATCAAAAACTAATGGTTAAAAGCAGAGTCCTTTTATAATAAAAAAATGAATAGATTTTAAAATTTATTATTAAACTATTTTTTTTAATTAATTGAAACCTATATGTTAATTTGTTAAAGGAAATAAATTTATTTTAAGAATTTATTATTACAACTACTTTGTAGATAATTGCTTCCTGATGATGGCGACTGCAATGTCGACCGAAACGTCGGTGAATTTCGCATTAAACTATTTTTTTAATTAATTGAAACCTATATGTTAATTTGTTAAAGGAAATAAATTTATTTAAGAATTTATTATTACAACTTTTTAATTAATTTAAATCTATGTTGATTTGTTGATTTATTATCAAAAACTTATGGTTATACGTGGATTCATTTTATAGTAAAAATTAATATATTTATTTAACATTATTTTAATGTTTTATATCACATTATTTCACTACCATCGACCGACAAATACTACGTTTTTTTGTTTTCATCGTATACTTTGAGATATTTTTCCTTTAGGGTTCTTTATAAAAGATGTTGTAAAATATTGCCGCCGCTACGTAATGATTTTCCAGAGTTGACACACACAGAATTGAAGAGCGTATTGTTTCCATTACTCTAAAAAGTTTTCAACCAATGTGTTTGCTCGCGTTAGCACTATCGTTCTATATTTAGATCACTTGTTATTGTGTTTAAGCGGAGGTATTTGCCTTTTGCTCGGGGTTCGTATCCCATCCGGTGGGTACGAGTGGTTAGTTCTGTGTGTAAATGTGGCGGACGTTGCTGTGAGCCTGCGAGTGTTCTCGAGTTGCTCTAGTTTCCCTCTCAAAAGCGGAATGTAGTTGACGTTACAATGCATCGGTGTGGGGGTTATCTCTAAGTTAATTGTATCAATCGTGGAATTTCGCAACCAGTATATAGAGCGAATAAGAGAGATAAAGAGAGAGAGAAAGAGAGAGAGAGATATGAAGAGAGAGGTTTTGTAGGTTTTTCATTAATGGTTTTACAATTGTGAGTTAGCGCACATACTTTTTAATAGTTGTAATTAGATTTATTTTTTAAATACATTGTAATTTTATCCTCCTAATTTTGCTTCACAACGATTATACACTAAAAGATTCCTGTGAGGTTAATAAAAGTATATATATATATATATTTTTTTTTCTTAATGCATGTGGCTGTAGAGATGAAATTGATGGTACTATCTTCTTTCCACCCAATGGTGCTATGATGAATATTTGTCTGTGTGTTTCGCTAGCTTTTTTTTATATTTATTTTTTCTAGTTCAATTGTGATATGTGCTTACTTTCATATACAATGCTTGGGGTGTAATGGAATTTTCTGCTTCATTGGGGTTAGTATTGAAAGGGTACTTTGATAAATATGTTTTGAATTTTGTGTCTTGTATAGTATTTATCTATCATTCATGCATATATTCGTGTGTCATTGTATCTCGGTGAACTTATGTTTTGTGGAATATGAGTGTTAAGTTGGCTAGTGCGATTTCTTACATTGTATGTATTTAAGGTTTAGGAATAGCTAATATTATGTTACCATGTTGTCTTCCGGCCTGTTTTCACTTACACTATGAGATTGCTAGCCTGGTTTAACGTACATGTTTGATTTTTTTAGATGCGTCTTTTACAATAATTACATATTGGTTGCGCAATGGCAACCCCTTCTGTCTGTGAAGGACACGTCTGGCAACTCGTGCTGGGCTGCGGTGGCCGGCAGAGTTTAAGGTCTTTATATGGGTTTGTGAAAGTGATGGAGAATATTCTATTAAGTGTGTTGTGTTTAGCTACTATCGGTGCTGTTGTTTATATATTACAGTTCTCTTTGTTAATCAATGTAAATTTAGATTTAAAATAAGTATAAAGGTTCCAAACATGATGGTGGAAACATCCTAAAAGTCGTGTGTGTGTGTGTGTGTGTGTGTGTGTTACGATCTAACCTTGTGTTTCGATACATATGTGGGACAATGTGTGCTACTGCAATGTTTATCATCCTTCATCCGCGAGGGAATTGGTCTTTGAAGCTTCATCTTACTGATCTATTTGCGTTTTTTTCACCTTTCTGTGTTTGTAATGCCTGAACTTTGTTTACTTTTTGAAGTGATTCCATATTATTGGTAATTTGGTTTGCTTTTTAATTGTATATTTATATCTATATGCTTCTGGATAACCTAAATCATTGTTAAGTGCATATTTTTGTAATATTTATGTTTGTAACCACTGGATGTTTTATTATTATTACTTCATTATGTGTACAGGCAACTAGTGGTGACAGTATGGTTCTAGATATACGACATACCCGAGGATTTTTTTATATGTTTCGTATTTAAATTGTTATAATTGTATGGTTGGTATCTAAATATACATAATTCCGTATTTATCGTTTCTTGTCACTACATAGCACTTGAGCAAACATCAAATTTCTTACACTGATCCATTTTTTCTCAACTTGTGTGCGAACATACATAATTAAAATGATTTGTGCGAACAAGAGTTCGCAATTCCTTTCAATATACTTAATTATAATGCGGAATCTCTCTTCCATATGGGTTTTTAAACTTAGCTTTCGGTTAGGTGAACAAAAAAAATAACCTTTTTCTTTTAAATAATGAATTTAATTTATTTGGGATGTGACATTTAGTATAGGAAACGTGTTTTGTCGCACGCTTCATTATATTCATTTAGCTTAGTCCTTTAACTTTTACACGTCTTTAACGAGTGATTCTCTTTTTAAAGTCTGTGTCTTTAACTCTTTCTATTTCACATGTATGTTATTAGGGATTGTGACTATTACCATCGAACATTTTGTGTTGGGGAAGCAATGTCTGATTTTTCTGAATGCGTTTTTTTTTACGCTAGGTATTTTAAATTTTTAAATATATATTTATACTTAATTGTACTCTCATGTGTTTACGTCAATATTTACCTAATTTTCTGTTCAGTTTAGACTTTTGAAATTCCTCTTTTGGTTCATTCTCCTGTCTTATGTTTTTTGAGGCTGTGATATTTATTGTATTGTTTCTTTTATATATTACTTTCAGTTATGGCGGTTCCACCTGTTCTTATTGGCATACATGTGTCTTTTTAGTACAGCATCTGTAGTATATGAAATGTAATTTCTCCTGACCATCTCTGTGGGTTTATGAAGTGTCTGGGTTTGAGTCTTATGATCGTTTCGATGTAGGTTGCAATATGCCTGTAGGCGTTGTTTTGGTTTTTTCGAGTTGACTTGTTATTTTTGGTAACTATATTATGATAATATTAAAGGATTATATATGTGATGGTAGAATTTCAAGGAACGTTTATGATGAGATTTATACAGTTTTGTTTGTGTACACGCTTCAGCTACTTCAATACTTATTATTAGTATTATCCTGACACTATGTTTATTTTAATGTAAAGATATTTTATATAGAAGAGAATTGGTTATTTTATGTCTGGCAATACATGGATTAGCACTAGTAGGTAGTACATAGTTGGTGTGCAATGAGTATTCGTACACCACATGTTTACTTTCATGTAATTATTATTTCCTTCTTTACTCCTTGTCACTTGAAAGTCTTTGTCGGGCTTCGTCGTTCACGTTACTTAGTTTAAAGGCATGGGTGGTGTAATTAATAGTTTGCAAGGCATCCTTGTTGTTTTAGATATTTTGATATATTATTTTTTTCTTGTTGGAGGCTTGTTTTCGGGGGCGGCTGCGTGTGTGTTATTACCGTCTGCCCCTCCGGCAAGTGAAAGTTACTTACTGGTGACCTCACGAGGTTCGCCGAGGCGACTGTGGCGGTCTCTTGGGGAAGGCAGATATAATTTTTGTGTTTTCTGGACTATCGCCGAAGCGATGTGGTGTTTGAGACATGGAATTGCTATGTCTGTTATTCTGCAAACGATTTTGGCTAAGTGGTTATTAATATGAATATCATCGTGTGTTCTTTCACAAACATTACTGGTGTGTTCTATTCTGGTTTCGTCGGAATGGGATTATAGTGCTTCTTATGCTTAATGGAATGCATAGTAGTAGAATATATATTCTTACCTGAACCAGTAACCTTTTATTTTACGTTTTGTTATTAACGCCAGAGCTTCCTATGCTTATTGGGTGTATTTATATAGGTTATTTATTTTATTTATCCCGATATATCCTTAATTTTTATTTACTAGTATGAAGTCTATAGTTGGTCTCTGTTTATTCGTCTACCATATATAGAGATTGTTTTTTTTATCTAGCCTTGATGGGAAGTTAACAATAATCTTATAAGCATTTACAACATGACTCATATAATATTCTTTCACTCCATATTTAGAACACCACACTCTATGTAATGAGCGAAAGGGAAGGATGGATAACACTTAATATTTGTTGTATGATTATTTAATAATGATGGTATGACTATTTCAAATTAGTTAGCGGTATATTGGGGTCTTTATACTTGCAATGATACATAGTTTATTAGAATAACATGCTATGTTTATAGCCGGGAACTAGTTTACTTATATGAAAGATAAATTAGTCAGAGCTGATGATAAGCATATGTATTACAGAGACCGTTAAAACGACTTATGTTTATATTCCTACAAAGTTTGACTGTATAAACCTGCAGGTATTTAGTTTAGGGTATAACACGTTTTACTTACATATATATATATTATTTAATGGCTATACATACACTTTATTACTATATTTAATAACGTCTTGTGGCTATATCGCTTTGTACTTCCTATTTATTGCCTACACAAATACTATAACGAATTTTATTTATTAATGAATGTATACTAGTTGGGCTAGCACTAAAGACTCGTATGTGCGTCTTTTTAACAAATGGGAATAGCATGTTTTGTCTCTGGTGTTGTGCCGTTCGTTCGCGAGGCCTTATGTGGGCTGTGGTGTATTTTTTGGTTGTTTAATAACATATTTTGATTATGTAGGTATTTTATGGTTATTGATATTTATTTGTGTTGTCATTTCTCGGGCCATGTCATTTGGTGTGTTGGAGAGTGTGGTATTTTTATAATATTGTTCTCGTAGATAGATTTTTTTAAAGTTTCGCGTTTGTTTTATTTTACGTATAGGGATTTGTACTCTTTGCATCATGGTGTCTCAATAAGCGATTTTATTATTTCATGGGGGTTTTCACTGCATTGCGCTGTATTGCGTTTGTGAGTGCATTTTGATTGTTTTTGTTATGTTTTAATTTTTATTTTGTTATTTATGGTAATTTTTTTGTCACATGCATTCGGCGGTTTCATGTATCACTGGGCTGTACGTTTTTTTATTGTGTTCCGTGAAATCTGCTGCAAGCTACTATAGCACGCGGCGGGCCAGGGTCGACAAACAGCTTTCTTTTCGTCGCACTGGGAATTTGAAAACAGTTTGAGGAGTGCGTCTACGGAGTACAGACGTGCGCTCCCGCTTTGTAATATATTTTATAAATTTACTTATCGTTATTCGCTGTCGGTTGTGCGGGTTGCTGTCCACACGGCGTATATAGGTGTTACTATTTTTAATATCTCTTTTCGTCTGCGTTTTTATTTTTAATTACACGTCGCCGTGTTGGAGTGGGTGCATTCCGGTGAGTTTTTCCTTTATGTATGCTTATTTGCGGTGCGCGAACAGGCTTACAGCTCCCCTACACGGTCGTTTGTTCAACGTTTATTTATATTTATTTGTTACAAGTCGCCGGGGTGGGCGGGATGCGTTCCGGTGAGTTTTTTTTATGTATGCTTATTTGCTATTTTTTTTATTACCTCGGTAACATATGTAATTTGTTTCTGACGATCGTGCCGCAGCTACATTTTATTTTTAATTACTGAACGCTACGTGTTGACTGTAGGGGTCCTAACTATGCTTATTCATGCTATCGCTATGGCATATGTTATCTGGTCCAGTACTATTAAATGGTGATCTACGGTTTTTTAACTATGCTTATTTTTATGTATTTACAATATTATAAATTTTAACTATGCTTATTACTTCAAGCATATTTTACGTTACGTTTCTCACTCTCCTCTGTGACATTAAAGATGTCGGTGTGTATATGTGGCACTCCATTTAGTCTTAGCCAGTATGGCGGGGGTTTTTAAGCATGGCTGCAAATGATTTAGGCATAGCTAGTATGGTTGGGGTTTCTTTTAGGCATACTTGGGGGGTGGGTGTTTTAAGCATACTAGGAGTGGGGGTGGCACCTATAGTTTATTTTTTTTATTACCTCGGTTACATACGTAATTTGTTTCTGACGATATTGCCGCAGCTACATTTTATTTTTTAATTACTGAACGCTACGTGTTAACAGCAGGGGTCCCTTAATACATTCCTGGTCGCACGAGCGGGGCTCTCAGCACGGCGTTTGTACTCGACGTAAAGTAATGCTTAACACATTGGCCGAGAGCCGATTACTACACATTGTTTGTATAATATTTATTTTTTACTTGACGTAAAATAATAGTAACTATGCTTAATACTTAACTTTATTTACATACTTTTAAGTTTTACCTATGCTTATAACACTAAAACATATTCTTGAGCGGGCCGCTCCCGCTTTGTAATATATTTTATAGGTTTACTTATCGTTAAACGCTGTCGGTTGCCCATACAGCGTACATAGGTGTTACTATTTTTTAGTATATCTTTTCGTCTGCGTTTTTATTTGTTACATATCGCCGGGGTGGGCGGGATGCGTTCCGGTGAGTTTTTATTTTATATATGCTTATTTGCTATTTTTTTATTACCTCGGTAACTTATGTCAATCGTGCCGCGGCTAATTACTTAACGCTACGTGTTTACTGCAGGGGTCCTAACTATGCTATCCTAATATTATATAATTTAATTATGCTTATTACTAAAAGCATTTTTTTAAAGACATTATTATGCTTATAATATGATGTGTGGGGTTATAATTGCGCAGTGTAAGAGTGACGCTCCAGCGGGCAACATCTCGCTCTCTCTGCGCGGGATTTTTGAGGTTATGTTTCTTTAGTCATAGCTGGTATGGCGGGGCTTTTACGCATACTGGTGGTGGGAGTGGGGTAGACATAGCTAGTATGGTGCCTTTTTTGAGGTTATGTTGCTCCGGGTATTTAGTCATACCTAGTATGGTGGTGTTTGTTTTAAGCATAGGGCTACTGGTGGTGGTGGGGGTGGGGTAGACATAGCTGGTATGGCCCCTTTTTGAGGTTATGTTTCTCTCAGGTATTTAGTCATAGCTAGTATGGTGGTGTTTGTTTTAAACATACGCTGGGTGGTGGGGTTGCGGTACTTGCTTTTCGATATTTAAACATGGCGGGTTATTTTCGCAATTTAAATATGGCTGTTGGAAATTTAAATTTCGCGGTTTAGGCATAGCTACTATGGCAGGGGTTTCTTTTAGGCATACTTGGGGTGTGTGTGTGTGTTTTAAGCTT